>NC_137897.1:112192433-113392433 GCF_963455335.1 Martes martes
GGGCTCCATCCCAGGACTCTGAGACCATGACCTGAGCCGAAGGCAGAGGCTTAACCCACTGAGCCACCCAGGTGTCCCTATTTATGTATTTTTTAGAGGTTTATTTATTTATCTTAGAGAGAGAGCACAGAATGGGGAGGGGCAGAGTGAGAAGGAAAGAGAGAGAATCTCAAGCAGACTCCACACTGTGCATGGACCCTGTCGCGGGGCTCAATCTCATGACCCTGAGATCACGACCTGAGCTGAAACCAAGAGTTGGATGCTTAACTGACTGTGCCACCCAGGCCCCCTGGGTACATTGATTTTTAAAGTGTGTATTCTGTATTCAAGTATATATGCCAAGAAAAGAGTTGAATATGCAGTTTTGGAGCTCAAAGATCTGTGCTAGAGATACAATGTTATGAGTCATCTGCTTATATCTGAACTCAAGGAGTATGTGATTTTGCCTATGGCAAAAGTGAGACATGAAGGGGGACAGAGATCCCTGAGGAAATCCAACATTTAAGGGTCGGCTAAATGATAATGAGTCCTCAAAGGAGGATTCTGAAAGAGCAACTAGAAAGGTAGGAGGAGAATCCAAAGGTTTCTTAAGATTCAAAGGAGTGCTCCTGAGTAGTCAGTTCTGTCATATGTAATATAGCTGTCTGGTGAAAGGAAGACTGAAAGTATTACTTGGACAAATATGGCGGTCATTGGTAACTATGGAGTAAGACATTTTTGTGGAAACACTGATGGTGGAGAACGAGGAAAAGGCTGAAGTGGTTTAAAAAGTAAAGAGATCAGGGACGCCTGGGTGGCTCAGTTGGTTAGGCAGCTGCCTTCGGCTCAGGTCATGATCTCAGTGTCCTGGGATCGAGTCCCACATCGGGCTCCTTGCTCGGCGGGGAGCCTGCTTCTCCCTCTGCCTCTGCCTACCACTCTGCCTGTGCTCGCTCGCGCTCTCTCTCTCTAACAAATAAATAAATTTAAGAAAAAAAAAAAACTTAAAAAATAAAAAAAATTAAAAAAAAGGTAAAGAGATCATAAGGTAATGAAGATACAAATATAGGCAACTCTTAAAAAGTTTGCCTCTGAAAGGAAGGAGAAATAAAGAACTAGCTGAAGGAGGAACCTTTTAGTGCCATTGTAAAGGCATGTATGCATTTTTTAATATACCTTCTCACTGATACTGGTGTGACACCAGATCATGTAGTGTCTTAAATGCCATCCTAAGGAGTCTGGAATTTTTTCCTATAGACAACGTGGGACCATTGGGAATGACAAAAACAGATCTAGATTTTCATGAGAGTAAGAGGGTTTTTAAGGATAAGATCAACAAGAAGAGACAAACTAGGTGACTACTACAACAATCCAGCTGAGATATAATAAATGTCTAAAATAAGGCAGTTGTGGAAGTGCCTGTTGGCTCATTTGGTTAAGCATCTGACTCTCGGTTTCAGCTCAGGTCATGATCTCATGGGTCCTGAGATCCAGCCCTGCACTGGCCTCCATGCTCACAGGGAATCTGCTTGAGATCGTCTCGCTCTGCCACTCCCCCACTCAGGATTACATGCGCACACACAGGCTCTCTCTTAAATAAACTTTAAAAAAAAAATAAGGCCCTTGTCGTGTATTTAGGGCTGTTAATGAGATGGAATTAACAGGATATGGAAGTAAAACTAACAAGAATACTAAGGATAACCTGTAAATATTACTCCTGAGTGAATGAGTCAATGGTCGTGTCATATACAGGACTGGGAACACAGGAGGGGTGAGTTTATGAGTAAGGTAATGATTGGATTTGAATACACCGCACTTGTGAAATACCCAAGTGAAAATATGTACCAGATGTACAGGAGATGGAAGATGGAAAGAGATGATTAGGTAAAAAATAACTGCACTTAACATGTCTCATTGCATAGAAGCCTGGTGTAAACTCTCAAGTTCAAAATCCAGAAACATTTCTTGTTTGAAGGTATATTTTATGTTTTCATTTTCCTAGATCGAGTATATATAATCATAAAATATACGGTTTCATTAGTTGAAAAGGTTTTCCCTCCCTAGCAAACTATGTATCAAGAGTTCTACACGAGAGTCATATAATTCAGTAAAATCCCAGAGGAGATTTCAGGGGAGAAATAACTACCAAAGAAACCAACACATTTGGACCGACAACTCTAAATGATGTATTTTTTGTTTTCACTGAAAAATAAGCAATTCTCTGGCTTGGTTTATTATTAATATCATCTCTCTCATATATGCTTAAAAATTACCCACCAAGACATGTAATTCATCTTAAATATGCAGTACCCTATGTTTATCTTGATGGGTTGAGGTTAGTTGACTTTACGGAGCCCAGGAATGTGCACAGCTTTCAAATCAGCTTCAGCTCATTTTATTTCGAGGAGTGAGTTGAACACTTTAAATGAAATTTTGGGAAAATTACTGTATCACATTTGCTTCCTGTGTCAGAGTGACATGTAAGTCTGTATATGAATTTTATTCCTAACTGCCATCTCCAAAATCAGGGGACCCTAACTGGGAAACTTTCTTGTTTGCAGGCACTCTGCCAAATTTTGACATCCGGCCAGACACAGTAGAATGCATACTCATTTCCTCAGTGATATGGTAGGTGTGGAACTCATTTCTGCTTACGAATACAATATTTTTTTAAGTTTCTCAGTTACTTTACTTTGTAGATCTATTTTTCTTAAATATATTGTGTTATAGAAAGATTCTTTTGTGGTTGTGATTCATTAATTCTAGCAATAATAGACATGGTGTGAGAAGGACAGTAATATTTAACAAGCAGATTGAGACTGACTGGAAGTGCCAGTCTATGGATGCCAGTCTCCATAAGTCACCCTGAATAAGCGTCTCCAAGCCACAGACTCTCTATACAATGCAAACATTATCTATTTGGAAACACGAGATAACTAACTGCATTCATAAATTCTTACAAATTCTTACAAATTCTTACTTTATGTTTCCGTTCTGGGTTAAGTTCTGTTTCTCCATCCTCCTAGAGTAGTCTGAGAAACTTGATTCCTGGCCTTACTACGTTATTTTTAAAGGTTCTGTGCAGGGTACCTGGGTGGCTCAGTTGATTAAGCGCCTGCCTTCAGCTTGGGTCATGATCTCAGGGTCCCGGGATTGAGCCCAGTGTCAGGCTCCCTCCCTCCCTCCTGCTCATTCTCTATCTCTCTCAAATAAATAAATTAATTAAATTAAAAAATAAAAATGTTCTGTGCATCGGCCTGGGCTATGAGGATTTTTATGTTTTATTCATCATCCACACAAAGCAAAGGGCATAAAGCCACAGTAAGTGCTCAGTAAAGCTCTATTACACTGAATATTTTCCCATTTTCATCCTATTGATCTCACTTGTGTAGGATTAACCACTGGTCTTTGCAGCTCCACTAGCAGAGAAGATGTATCATTATCTCTCCATTTTATCATTTTCTTATTTTTTGATTTTAAAGATTTATTTATTTGTTTTGGATAGAGAGGCTACACAAGCAGTGGGGAGAGGTAGAGGAGGAAGGGCAGAGAGACAGTCTCAAGCCAAATCCATGCGGAGCTCAGAGCCAGACATGGGGCTCGGTCTCACAACCCTGAGATCAAAACCAGAGCCGAAAGCAAAGGTAGGGGCTTAACTGACAGAGCCACGCAGGCGCCCGCTATATATCCATTTTAAACAGGTCAGAAGAGTACTCATGTCAATCAGATTTTGTTGGTGAATTATAAAATGCTGAATTTAATTTGCAATAGAAAGACCCTGTTTTTTTAAATACTTTTTTAAAAAAGATTTTATTTATTCATTTGACAGAGATCACAGGTAGGCAGGGAGGCAGCCAGAGAGAGAGGAAGGGAAGCAGGCTTCCCGCTGAGCAGAGAGCCCGACGCGGGGCTCGATCCCAGGACCCTGAGACCATGACCTGAGCCAAAGGCAGAGACTTAACCCACTGAGCCACCCAGGGGCCCAGAAAGACCCTGTTTTAATTGTTATTAATTCTGGCTGATGATGTAGCTTAAAGCTACACCGTACATAATAGATGTGTTTTCTGATATAAAATCTATGAAGGATATAAGGTAGGTCAAGGCCCTCCAGTCTCAAGACAATCAGAAATTTACTCAAACCCAATCTTAGGATAGACAAACTAGCAACTGAAGGATGATTTTGAATAAAAACAAGTATAAATTTATTTCTTATTGAAGTTGAAGAAAAAGTGGGAAAACTTCAAAAATAAATCCATGCCCCAGAGCAGGTTTGCAGGAGTGAAAACAGACCACTGACAGAGCATGCCGAAATGGAAAAAAAAAGATCAATTATTCAAATTAATTTCAAGTCAATAATTCAGCAAGAATATATTGTGGGTATGGCCAAGTCACTAGTACTCTGCGGGCAACGCAAAGCTATAACAGATTCAGTGCCTAACCTCAAAGAGCTGGTCACCGAGGGAAATAAAGAAACAAATGCAGGTCACTACCTTACCAAGCAGACTATAATGGGATGTTAGAGCAGAGGTTCAAAAGTACTATAGAAACACAGACAGTAAGAGAAATGCATTTGACCAAGGATTGAGGACTGAGGGGAGGCCTGACAAAGAAAGGGGCATTTAAACTGGACAGTCCCTCGAAGGACAGATAGTTTTTTGACAAGAAGGCACTAGGAGGGTTGGGAGGAGAACCAACACCTGGCTCAGAGCAGTAGCCTCGTGATGGCCCCCGAGGGCTTTCTCTGGCCAGTGTTCCTCCCACCCGTCTACAGCCTGGGAAATATCTTCTCGAACCTCTTTAAAGGCCTTTTTGGCAAAAAAGAAATGCGCATGCATTGTCATGGTGGGCTCGGATGCCGCAGAAAGACCACCATCCCGTACAAACAGAAGCTGGGTGAGATCGTGGCCACCGTTCGCACCGTAGGCTTCACTGTGGAAACCATGGAAACCGTGGAGGACGAGACCATCAGCCTCACGGCGTGGGACTCAGGTGGCCAGGACAAGGCCCCGGCCCTGTAGCACCACCGCTTCCAGAACACACAAGGTCTCATCTTCACAGCTGACAGAAGTGACAGAGAGCAGGACCTCCGCAACACCACGAATGCAGCTGAGATCACGGACAGGCTGGGGCTGCGCTCCCTGCACCCCAGGAACTGGTACAGTCAGGCCACCTGAGCCATCACCGGGCCGGGCTCTATGAGGGACCCGACTGGCTGTCCAATCAGTTCCGGAACAGAAGTGAGCCGCGCTCCCCACCCCCACCCTGCTTTACTCTCCTGCGGTGTGAGAGCCAGAAGCTGTCTACACGGTCGGTCACAGTGTGCTTCACCAGGCTGTCAATGCGCAGACACAGCCGGCAGCCGGGTTTTTATTTAATGTAAATTGTGTTTGTTCCCAATGAGGCCGATTGTGGAACTCCTATGCAGTATCACTCAGCATTTTTTTTTTTTTTAATTGTAAAGAGAAAATCAACCCACTGTTCAATACTGAGAAGGGATTTCAGGCACACGGGGCCTCCACGAGCTGCTGTGTCAGATCAGCCCGACTCGCCTCCTCGGGCGTTAGATCTGTGTTGAGATCCATTTTGATGATTGGTTTTTAAACTGAACTCAGTGCATTTTAAAAGCAGTTACATATAAAGATAAGGAGAACTGAACCTACAGAAGGGAGAACCGTGCCTCGATTCAGTTCTGCAGCAGAACCAGCCACGGTCCCTCATGGTCACTCTAGGGTCCCTGTGATTCGCTCTGTCTTGGGTCACCCCACATTCCCGAGTGCTTGTACTTGTCCTTGGGCTTACACAGCTGCCCAGGAGACAGACAAGCACTGTAATTACAGCTACTGGAACAAAATCTCTTAACTATTAAAAAAAAAGGAAAGGAGCACCTGGGTGGCTCAGTCGCCTAAGTGGCTGCCTTCGGCTCAGGTCATGATCTCCAGGTCCTGGGACTGATCCCTGCTCAGCCTCCCTGCTTCTCCCTCTCCTGTTCCCGCTGCTTGTGCTCTTTCTCTCTGTCAAATAAATAAATAAAATCGTACCAAAAAAAAAAAAAAAAGGCGACATGAGGAGCGGTGGTAGAGGCGAAGGCCCGAAAGCGGCAGCAGCACACCGGATGCTTGGCGTTTACAGCGTCGGCTTGCCAGCATCTCTTACCTCTTTCTTCTAGGAATGGTACCCAACCGATCTTCTGGAGTTGATATTTTACTTTGCGTCCCTTTCGTTGGGTTGGAACTGAACTGACGCCAGTGGGGTGAAAAGAGCAGGGCCCAGGACGGGCCAAGTGGTTCCCAGGACCCCCTCAGCCACAGTGATGAGTTAATGAGTGAACATGAGACTTCAGCTCGTCCAATTAGAGTGAATCCTCGGATCTGTACTGAATTTCCCGGGAAGAGATCTACTCTCTTTACTACTATACCTGAATTTGGGCAGATTTAGCAGGTCACTCACGGGATAAAGCCCGATAATGAAGCCAACACAGGCGAGGGCAGAGCTAAGAGTGGAGACACACCAGGCCGGGGTAACAGTGTTTTGGCTCCTAGTTCAAGTCTCACTCGGGACTTTTTTATATAAGCTAACAAATTCTCCATCTTTAAAGCCTGTTTGTTTTAGGTTTTCTGTGTTACGCCCCAAGGGGCCTTGTCGAATATTCACAGAATGAGAGACTACATAAGAAATGTCTTGAAAATTAGGGTATACCTTGCATCAGATACTTTTTTCCCCCCACCTTTCTCCACCAAAGCACACAGGCTGCTTTCTTGAAGATTCAAACAGTGCCAATGGGCTAGTAATGAAGCTATGAAAGGTATGGGCCCATGGCCTCAGCAGCTCATTGGTCTTCTGGTGGGGCGCCTTACTTTTCCCAGCCTTGCGGCGACCAGTTAACAAGCAGTCATCTCCTGGATCCCAAGGGCTCACTAATTTATTTTGAAAAATAGCAGAGCTGCTGCCACAACCATCTAGAATCTCTGCAGGATGTGATTTGCAAGAACAACTTTGGATATAATTCTCTTATCTTAGAAAACTACCATTTTATAGGCATACATACAGAAGAATACTACCTCGCTAAAAATAGGTTGCCCTCAGTTATGTTCAAAAAAATATAAAAGATCTTAAAAAGAAAGGTGAGGTCGATGGGAAATACGACAACTTCCTTTTAGCGGAGGATAGTTGGAGCCTTTAAAATGTTAATAACAATAATCCTCGCTGATTTTATAACATTCCATTTATTACTTCCAAAAACATTCACCGAATGCCTACTGTGCTAGATGTTTTGCCGACATAGATGAATCTGTTGTTCTAGCCCTCAAGGAACTCAGAGTTCTAGGACGATAGATAAGACCATCTTTCCTTCCTCTGTTCATTCAGCCAAAAATGCCCGCCACAGGCCAGACACTGTTAGGCATTATGGATTGAACAAGAAAAAATATCAAAGGTAGAAACTAGGCCTGAATTGCGAAGGCTGTGCATCGACAAAATACAAGGCAAAGAACTGAGTGAAGAGACAGACTCATTGGTATGTGCTGGCCGAAATGCAGACAAAGCAGACAACGTCAGTTCTAGAAGAAATAGGCTCCCACACTGCTTGGGGCTGTTGCTCTCTAATGGACAATGACTCTGACAAGGAGCTCTCTTTTCAACTTATTTTGAGCTAATTATAAATTCAGAGGAAGGTGCAAAGAAAGTACATACAGGTCCTCTGTACCCTTCACCCCGTCTCCCTCAACAGCTACATCTTCCGCGCCGTATAGTATCAAAATCAGGGAATTGATATTGATATTGATATGATGTGTAAGTATAGCTCTTTGTCATTCGATCCCATCATGTGCATTGGTAAAAGCACCACCTTAGTTGAGATACAGAACTATTTCGCCGTGCCCGAGATCTCCCTCGGGCTACCCCTTTTCTTTTAAGAACAATGCCCTTCAAATCCAGCTGTGAATTCATTTGTCAGCAAAACTGTTAGAAAGCAAAAGTGCCCAGATGAGCTTGCTCCCCCTGATTTCTAAGTATGAAGGAAGGCGGGGAAGCACGTGCTTCCAGGGTGTTTATACAAGACAACTTACCAACAGGTACAAGAGAAAGGACTTCAGTGAAGTCTGATTTTTGTTGGCAGTGCTACTGCAACGGGCGAGGTTTTGATCGTCATTCAATATAGTTCAAGATTATTGGTAAGATGTGTTCATATTGAGTTTATTTTTAAAAAAATACAAGTGCAGTCCTTACCTCTGTATCCACCACTAATTAATGTCTAAAGAGAGGTTACGTAATCCTCAGAGTTGGTACCATGTAAGAGAACATCTAATGACCACCCCAGTGAACGGTTGGCAAAAGTAAATAGAGATCTACTAAAACGTCTGGGAAGAGCAAATTTACCAGTTCAACCTATCTAAAGCAATCATATCTTTCATATGGAGAAGCACCACTTTGGGGAACAGTATCAACAGATCAATATGTTTGTTTTTCACCCAATATTCTCCATGGTCGGTAATCTGAGTTACACTGTGTGCATTATACATACAACTTCTTCACAGGATTTCTAATAACTTAGAATAAAATTTTGGCCACTTTTCAAGGCAAAATGGTTTAATCTTCAGGATACAGTTCTCTTGTGGACAACCATTGTCTTGGACATCTGCTGAGTAACTAATAGAATCATCTGTGTATATGCAAAGTTAGGCTTATATAGAGGACATCTTTCTGTGCCAGGAAGAGCACATGCTAAACATAAAAGAAATCATTATGAACCGGATTAATAGATGTATAGAGAAAGAAGTTGAGAATCTGCCATTGGTAAGATTTGGCAACAGGTGCAGGATATTCAAACCCTAATTTCTCGTGAATGAGGAATGAACATCTGCTCAGAATAGCAATGGAAGGGAATATTCAGATTTCTACTAAACACACTTGCAACAACAGGAGCCATGGGATCATAACCAAGACATTTTTTCTGTATCCATTTATGTGCTGGTTAATACTCCAGTAACTCTGAATTGAGCAGTATTCTACAGTAAAAGTTCCGATTCGGGTTGTGCATTCTGATCACCGTTGGAGCTTACTTAAAATGCGGATACCTGTTTCACACCCTAGGAGTACTGAATCTGAAAATTCAAGAGTGATGTTCTAGAATATGTATTGTTGCAAAGCTCAGCCACTGATTCCAATGCACAGCCAAGTTTGGAAACCACTGGTTTAAATGCTGTTTGGTAGAACAGCTCCAGAACTAAATTTACCATCGCCCTCCTTGGTTCTCAGGCTACTAGCCATCCGATCCATTCCACCTTCCCTCTCTATATATTTCTTCAATCCATTTCCTTCTCTCAAGCCTTACTTACTGCTACTGTCTTAGTTCTGGGCATATGACCTTGGACCATAGCAGTAGTTAGTTTCAGTCTTGCATCTGGAGGGCAGTGACACATTGTATCGCCAGCAGCCATCCATGGATGAGCCTCTCACAACAGCCTTACGTGGAGGACACTATGCAACATAGTTCTGCTCCTGATAATAGACATTACTGCAGAGATCCGGGAGGCGACCTGAAGCACGGGTGATTAGACAGCTGGGAGAGAGCAATGTGTTGTCGGAGAAGAGGCAGGAGTAAAGCAAGAATATGTCAAATTGGATATTTGATTTTATGTCTAATTTCCTCAAGAAATATTTATGTCCTCGCAATGTGTGGAGATGATAGGGTTATAGGTAAATCTGACTTGTCATATCCCTACTGAAAATGTTTCACTAATTCCATACCCCACTGACCTTGTCATAAATTCTAGATCTTTGTATGCTACTTGATGCACTACCTCCCTTCCTTCATCTTCACCTATTTTGATAGTTTTTCCTTTAATAATACTGAGCTTCGTAAAGTTTCATCAATATACCATGTTATTCTATGCTCTATCCTTTGGCACATGTTGTTTCTTCTGCTTGAACCATTCCTATTCATTCTGTTCATTCATATTTTCAATTTAGAGGCCATCTTCTCTGAGAGTCTGCCTTCAAACACCCTCACACTAGACATTTAAATATTTACTCTTTTGCTTCTTCAGCATTTTGTAGATACTTCTGCTCTGACCTTAATCATTAAGCTAATGATTTATGTGCCTATATCCCTACTACATGATCAGTTCCTTGAAGCTGTTTTGTTTTTTCTGCTTTATTTTTCCATATCCTTAAATATTTTTGAAACATGAATTAAAATTTCTTTGCAGCCAGTGCCTCCTTTAGCAGCACATATACTAAAACCAGAATGATACAGAGAAGACTAGCATGGCCCCTGTGCAAGGATGAAACACAAATTTGTGAAGCATTTCATATTTTTGTATGTAAATGATGAATCACTAAATTCTGCTCCAGAAACCAATATTGTACTATATGTTAACTAAAATTTAAATTTAAAAAAAAATTCACTGATGCCAAATATTTCATAATTTATGACTATTCTTGAGATTCTGGGATTTTAGGCTTGTTCCTATTTTCTCTTTTATACATAATGCCACAAAATACGTCTTTATGTACAAATATTTGACTGTTTCAGTGTAGATTTCTTTTGGGAATATTTAAAGGATTTGGTTTAATGCATCAATAAATATGGACTTTCTTTTTCTTTCTTTTTTTTTTTTTAAGACTTTATTTATGTGTTTGAGAGAGCAAGAGGACACAAATGAGGGGATCTGAAGAGGGAGAAGCAGGCTCCTGGCTGAGCAGGGAGCCCAATGTGGGGCTCCATCCCAGGACTCTGGGATCATAACCTGGGCCAAAGGCAGATGCTTAACTGACTGAGCCATTCAGGTGCCCCAGTAAATATGGGTTATAAGACCTTTTGATTCTGACTGTCAAAGAGCTCTAAAGAAAAACTGAAAATATTGAATTCTCACCAGCAGTGTGTTAGGTCTCTTTTCTACTGACACATTAATCCTTGATAAAGTTATGTAGTGCCATACCTCTAAAAACAGTTTATTTATAAAAGTATATGTTATGTATACATATATACAACTCATACATCTAAATTTATAAATTTACTCCTAAATCTGTATTTCTGTCAGGCCCTATACTCCTGACTCACATATTCAGCTGCCTATTTGATACCTTCACAGAATTCATCAAAAAGTAACTGAAATTTAATTAAAAGTCAAGAAGAACAAACATTTCCTTTGTCACTTACTATATATGATATTTAAAATTATACTTCAAATTACATTTTAAAATTCTAGAGAGCTATAACAAGATACCTAGGAATAAACCTAACCAAAGAGGTGCAAGACCTGTACTCTGAAAACTGTGAAGCGCCGATAAAAGAAAGTGAAGAGGACATGGAGAAGTGAAAAGACATTCCATGTTCATGGATTGGAAAAATAATATTGTTAACATGTCTATACTACCCAAACCAATCTACACATTTAATGCAATCTCTATCAAAATACCAACAGCGTTTGCACAGAACTAAAACAAACAATCCTAAAATATGTACAAAACCACAAAAGATCACACATTTCCAGAGCAATCTTTATTTTTTTTTAATATTTTATTTATTTGTTTGATAGAGATCACAAGTAGGCAGAGAGGCAGGTAGAGAGAGAGGAGGAAGCAGGCTCCCCATGGAGCAGAGAGCCCGATGTGGGGCTCAATCTCAGGACCCTGGGATCATGACCTGAGCTGAAGGCAGAGGCTTTAACCCACTGAGCCACCCAGGCGCCCCCAGAGGAATCTTTAAAAAGAAAAGCAAAGCTGGGGGCATCACAATTCTGGACTTCAAGTTATATTATGAATCTGTAGTAATCAAAAGAGTATGGTACTGGCACAAAAACCACTCACAAATCAATGGAACAGAATAGAAAAGCATGAAATAAACATATAATTATATGGCCAATTAAGCAACAAAGCAAGAAAGAATAACCAATGGGAAAAAGTCTCTTCAAAAAATGGTGTTGGGGAAACTGGACAGCTACATGCCAAAGAATGAAACTGGACCACTCTCTTACACCTTACAAAAAAATAAATTAAAAATGGATTAAAGATCAAAATATGAGATCTAAAACCATAAAAATCCTAAAAGAGAAGATAGGTAGTAACTTCTTGGACATTAGCCATAACAACTTTTCTCTAGATAGATCTCCTGAGGCAAGGGAAACAAAAGCAAAAATAAACTATTGAACTACATCAAGATAAAAAGCTTCCACAAAGCAAAGGAAATAATCAAGAAAACTGAAAGGCAACCTAATGAATGGGAGAAGATATGCACAAATGACATATCTGATAAAGAGTCAGTATCCAAAATATGTAAAGAACTTACAAAATTCAATATCCAAAAAACAAATAACCCAATTAAAAATTGGGTAGAAGACATGAACAGACATTTCTCCAAAAAGGATATCCAGATGGCCATAGACACTCGAAAAGATGCTCATCATCACTTTTCATCAGGGAAATGCAAATCAAAACTACAACAGGGTATTATCTCACACCTGTTAGAATAGTTAGAACCAATAACATAAGAAACAACAGGTGTTGGCAAGGATGTGGAGAAAGAAGAACACCTGGGGTGTCTTGCTGGCTCAGTTGGTAGAGCATGTGACTCTTGATCTCAGGGTCATGAGTTCAAGCCCCACATTGGGCATGGCGCGTACTTAAAAAAATTAAAACAAAACAGAGTACAGAGCCCAGATGTGGACCCTCAACTCTGTGGTCAAATAATCTTCAACAAAGCAGGAAAAAAATATCCAGTGGAAAAAAGATAGTCTCTTCAATAGATGGTGCTGGGAAAATTGGACAGCTATGTACAGAAGAATGAAACTCGACTATTCTCTTACACCACACACTAAGATAAACTCAAAATTGATGAAAGACCTCAATGTGAGACAGGAATCCATCAAAATCCTAGGGGATAACATAGGCAGCAACCTCACTGACATTGGCCACAGCAACTTCTTTCAAGACACATCTCCAAAGGCAAGAGAAACGAAAGTGAAAATGAACTTTTGGGACTTCATTAAGATCAAAAGACTCTTCACAGCAAAGGAAACAGTTAACAAAACAACGAGGCAACCCATGGAATGGGAGATGATATTCGCAAATGACATTACAGACAAAGGGCTGATATCCAAGATCTATAAAGAACTTCTCAAACTCAACACCCAAAAAACAGATAATAAGTCAAAAAATGGGCAGAAGACATAAACAGACACTTCTCCAATGAAGACATACAAATGGCTAACAAACACATGAAAAAATGCTCATCATCATTAGCCATCATGGAAATCCAAATCAAAACCACATTGAGATACCACCTTACACCAGTTAGAATGGCAAATATTAACAAGGCAGGAAACAATAAATGTTGGAGAGGATGTGGAGAAAGGGGAACCCTCTTACACTGTTGGTGGGAATGCAAGTTGGTGCAGCCACTGTGGAAAACAGTGTGGAGATTCCTCAAAAAATTAAAAACAGAGCTACCCTAAGACCCGGCAATTGCACTACTGAGTATTTACCCCAAAGATATAGTGAAAAGAAGGGCCATATGTACCCCAATGTTCATAGCAGCAATGTCTGCAATAGCCAAACTGTGGAAAGGGCTGAGATGTCCTTCAACAGACGAATGGATAAAGAAGATGTGGTCCATATATTCAATGGACTATTATTACTCAGCCATCAGAAAGGATGAATGCTCACCACTTGCATTAACATGGACGGGACTGGAAGAGATTATGTTGAGTGAAAGAAGTCAAGCAGAGAGAGTCAATTATCATATGGTTTCACTTATTTGGGGAGCATAAGGAATAACATGGAGGACATTAGGAAAAGGAAAGGAAAATTGAATTGGGGTAAATCGGAGTGGGAGATGAACCATGAGAGACTGTGGACTCTGAGAAACAAACTGAGGGTTTTAGAGGGGAGGGGAGTGGGAGAATGAGTGAGACTGGTGGTGGATATTAAGGAGAGCACAAATTGCATGGAGCCCTGGGTATTATATGTAAATGATGAATCTTGGAACACTACATCAAAAACTAATGATGTATCGTGACTAACTTAACACAATAAAATTTTTAAAAAAAGAAAAGAGAAAGGAACACTTGTGCACTGTTAGTGGGAATGCAGACTGATATAGCTACTCTGGAAAACAGTATGGAAGCTCCTCAAAAAATTAAAAATAGAACTACCGGGGCACCTGGGTGGTATAGTGGGTTAAAGCCTCTGCCTTTGGCTCAGGTCATGATCCCAGGGTCCTGGGATCGAGCCCCGCATCGGGCTCTCTGCTCGGCAGGGAGCCTGCTTCCCCCATCTCTCTGCCTGCCTCTCTGCCTACTTGTGATCTCTGTCAAATAAATAAATAAAATCTTTAAAAATAGAACTACCTTAGCATCTGCAATTACATTAGTGGGTATTTACCCAAAGAATAAGAAAACATGAATTTGAAAAGATATATGCACTCCTATGTTTACTGCAGCATTATTTACAATAGCCAAGGCATGGCAGCAGCACATGTGTCCTGTGATCAATGAGTGGATAAAGAAGATCTGGTATACACACACACACGCGCGCGCGCGCGTACACACACACAGAGGAATGTTATTCAGCCACAAAAAAGAATGAGATCTTGCCATTTGCAGTGACATGGCTGAAGCTAGAGAATATTATGCCAAGTGAAATAAGTCAGTCAGAGAAAGGCAAATACCATATGATTTCATTCATATGTGGAATTTAAGAAACAAAACAAGCAAAGGCAAAAGATGAGAAAGACAGAGAGAGTCAAAGGAAAAAACAGACTTTTAATTATAGAGAAGAATCTGATGGTTACCATAGGGGAGGGGAAGGGGGAGATGGGTTAAATAGGTGTCAGGGATGAAGGAGGGTGCTTCTTGTGGTGAGCACTGGGTGAGGTATGGAAGTCTGAATCACTCTATTGTATACCTGAAACTAATATTGCACTGTATGTGAACTAACTGGAATAAAAAAAAAAAAAAACTTAAAAAAAATAAAAAAAATACAAAATTCCAGAGAGCTGATCAATAGTCACTAGTATGTCCTTTTGTTGTTGTTGTTGTTGTTGTTTTATTTTTAAAGATTTTATTTTTAAGTAATTTCTACACCCAACATGGGGCTTGAACTTAAAACCCTGAGATCAAGAGTCACGTACTCCACTGACTGGGCCAGCCAGGAGCCCCTGTCCTTTTAGTTTTAAATGATTTGATTTTGTACATTAAATTATTTGATCTACCTGATTTTGTTATAAAGTACAAGAATTATCTATATTTATATTTTCAAATAGTTCATTAATTAATTATGGAATAAGCCTGAATTCTTTAAGATTTTTAATATATTTCTCATACACTTAATTTATGCACACGTTGTGCGCATATGTGTGCACGCGCACATGTGTGTGCGTGTGTACAGCAGTAGTGGAGGTGGTGTTGGTAGTTAGAGTAGCAGTTGTAGTAGTGGTAATAGAGATGTGCGTAGACTCTGGAGTTGCTAAGCTGGACTGGATTACTAGGCCAACTATTTAACAGTCATGCGACTGCAGGCACGATCCCTAAGTTCTTTGTACCTTAGTTCCTTGCATATAAAATGGGAATAATAGTAGTTCTGGACTGAATGTTACACGTGGATTAAAAGGGAGATAATGTGTGTAGCAGAAGCTACTAGCTTTCCAGCAAAATCTACCCTCTCTTTCTTTAAATCCACAGTTAGGTAACTTTTCCCAGCTGCTCATCCAGCTAGGCATGGCCGTGAGACCAAGCCGTCTCCAGAGTAACAGGTGTGGAGGTGAGACACGAATCTGTCACATGGGGCCCTCCTAAACTTCTGCCAGGCTCTTTCTGCCTCTGGCTAATGTGTGTTGGTGGTAATCCTGGGGTCCTTGGAAGCCATTTATGTCATATTTTGAAAAAGGCAGAACATCTGTCAGCCTGGGCCACTAAATGACTTATACAGACGAGAGCAACCAGTGAACTGGAATCTCTACTTAAGACTATTAATAAATGAGATACAAACTATCTTTTGAGCTATTATATGCCTGGGTCCATTTGCTACCACACCCTAACCAACTACAATATCACAGACAAGTTGATGAACACAGTAACGAATTAGCACATCATAAGGGCCTAACCAGTGTAGATATATTGCCAGATAAGGAATAGACAAACACAGATGAATTTAAGATACCAAACATTAGTTGCTTGTCTGTATGTTCTCTTTGATGACCCCGCCAATTCTTATACATACTTTTTAAGGGCATCCGTATTTAACATAAGAGAGGAGAGACAGACATGCCCACAATGCTTGACTTTTCCCCATGACTCCATTACTGATTAACACAGTCCCACTGGGTATAGAGATAAGACCTTCCTCCTTACTTCACCAGTCAGACACATATCTTTTATTCTGCTGGGGAGGCCGGGGCAATGGATTTTAGAATGGGGCCAGAAAGGTTAACTCCACTATTTCATCATTCTGGGAAGTGCTATGGGCTCTAGAATCTGACTCCGTGTGTAGTGCTGGCTGCTGACAGCTTAGAGCTGAGTATGTCCTCGTAATTCCTTTCACTGGGAAGGAGTTTTCATTCCCAAGGTTACACCCATTCCCTGAGGGCAACCCAAATCCAAAGTGGGGTAGGTGTAAGGGTATAAAGGTGTTCAGCTACTGTGCCTCAATTTGAGAAATATGGAGGGCCATCCCAGATCCAGACCTCCCTGTGAGTGGCATTGACTATGGCAGAGACCTTTGTTACAGCAGCTGAAGTTCAACTTCATCTGCCTAATCCTTCTTTACTGTCTTACAGGTAATTGTGGCTGAGAGTACTTACCAATAAATTTCCTCATATGCAAATCTCTGTCACAGAGTCTGTTTCATGGGTAACTCAACCCAAGATGAATGCATACCAGAAACACCCAGGGGCTTCTTAATAATACTAGACCCTAACCCCTGAGATTTCTGATTTAATTGCTCTAGGACAAAGTTTAAGCATTTTAAACACTCCCCAGATAATTCTAATGCACAGCTAGGGATGAAAACCACTGTCTTAACCCATTGAGCTTAGTAATGAAGCATATGGTGTGGCCATTCCCCTTGGGAAAGTAAGCTAGTAATATATCAGGGCAGTATTGCTCCAACCCTGATGAGGTAGCCCTACTTCTGCATCTCTAGCATCAACTACTTCTATTTTATGTGTCTTTCTGAGATCAGCTGTGAAGACAGTTCAAATTTTTGTCCTCAGCAGACTACAAAGTGGGTCAGAATAAGACATTAATAAAATTAACTTCAAGGCTACATTGTACCCTAGGCAGAATATTTTATCTTTATTCTATTTTCCATTTCAAATTATGCCTATCTGCATTGTTTAATATAACTCACCAGAGATTATGCAATTAGCCCAAATAATTACAACATGAAGGATGCCCCAAATTTGAATACTCTGAACCCCCCCTCAATTATTTCTTTCCCAGAGAGAAATTAAAGAACAAAAATGAAATCTCCCCAAATTAAAAGTTCAAAGAAATTAAAGTTAAAAATGTTTGCACTTCCAAATTTCTTATTCCTGTAGATCTCAGTCAGAGGGCATCTCTACACATGCATTTCCTTCTTCAGCATCTGTAACTAATCTCCTCTGGAAATGTGTAAGGGCTTGAGTACTACCCCAAAAGCTGAAATAATCCAACTTCCTATCTCTCCTGTGTTTCCCTTTTCCAAAGCATTTCAGTGCCTGGCCACCATCAAGAAAATTTAGGTTATCAGGAATACAAAGCGAGCAGCACATAAGTTCCCTTGAGCAACATTATATTCATAGAACCTGGTATTTTGTATAAGTGCCCATTTTTGTTAGCAGCCAGACAAAAGCAGGCACAATTGCTGTAAAAGAAGACAGAAAAAGCATAAGTGATGAAAAGGTTAATGCAATTATTATTTTAATTTTTGTGCTTTGTTATTTGATTCCTGTTGAAGTTGAATATTTTCTCATTAAGTTAATTCTCTTAAACACTTCTTATGTGACAGTCTGTCCAAGATTTGAAGTACATCATTTACACATACAGTATACTTAGGTTCCTTAGGACAAAGAGAAAACCATAATAACCTTATGAATTGGTTGGCTATTGATTTATAAAATTGTACTAGTTTTCAACATGAAATTATGGGGATACTGAACAATTAGTATACCATAGCCCAGAAACCTTGTTAACCGTATACTGTAAAGGAAGTTGAACACAAACATGCGAAAGCGAAAATGCATACAATGTTCTCCCAAAATTAAAAACGCCCAAATACAAATATGCTTTAAATGTAAAAAAAATCAAGGCCTACTGCTGGAAGCTGTTCACTAGTACTGAAGAAGCAGGTTATCAATTCACTCTACTTCTTTATATCTAGTTAATTTTCTCCTCCGCCTTGCTTGACTTCAACCTACCCTCATATTATTTTATCAGATTGTCTTAGGTGCCTTCTCTAGACATTCTCAGTTGAGGCTCTCCTAAAATCAATCTGTCCATATGGGAAACATCAGAAACCCACACCCAAGTAACAGGTAGAATTTGAAATTTGTTTCATCATTATATGCCATCATCTAATATGCCCAGAGGGGACCCTCAACAATTCTGGGTACACCTAGCGGTAACTTGTACTTATCTGTACCTAGCTAATCTGGTCTCTATTCCTACCTTATTTTCTGACAGTCCAATTCCCCAAGGGTTATAGAAACCCTGAAGACCTTTTCCTTGAGAACCAGATTCTTGATTCCTGTGTGATAGCTGCTAACATTATCTGATGGGATTCTCACAGTTATGCCTAATAATTTGAAACTTCTTGGGTAAAACCACTTCCAAGGAACCACACTTGAGCAGACAATATCCACTTGGGCTCCACAGGTGAGATTTCACAGCCTTAGTCCAGATTTGAGTTTAGTTGCTGCTACTATAGAACATCTCTGCCAATTTATCTCCATTTATGTACTTTTGCTTTGTAAATGGTAGAAGACAGAGAAAGTCTGATGAGAGATTTATGTGACGAGGTATAACCAGAACAGCTTTATTTCAGTGTTTTTACTGACTATAAACTATCCCATCATATGGATGTTTTACACTTTATTTGATCATTCTTCTATTAATGGGCATTTACTTTGTTTTCAGGTGCTTTTTGTGACCAATACTAAAAAGGAACACCCTATTACACCCTATGCCCTTATACAATAGTGGGATTGAGTAAAAGGAGACATATAAATAATATAAATGTAAGTATATATAAAAGCAAGTATAAATGCATTTATAAATATAAATCAACAGAACAGGGCACCTGGGTGGCTCAGTCAGTTGAGTGTCTGCCTTTGGCTCAGGTCATAGTCCCAGAGTCATGGGACTGAACCCCACATCAAGCTCTCTACTCAGTGGGGAATCTGCTTCTCCCTCTGCCCCTCACTCCACTTGTGCACTCTCTTTCTCTCTCTACTAAATAAAATCTTTAAAAAAAATTGAAAATTTGTAATGTTTCATATCTCTACTATCAATGGGTAATCTTTCTAATATTATCCACCTAATGGATACAAAATGACATTTAATTGTTACTTTATTTTTTTAATTGTTACTTTAATTTAGATTTTCTAACTACAAGCAAAATTGATCATCTTTTCATGTACGTGTTGGCCATAGGATTTGTTCTTTTGTGAAGTGTCTGTTAATCATTTTTTAACCCATTTTCCTTTTGTATTCTCTTTTCCATATTACTTTGTATGCTCTCTGTATAGGTTCCTCTCTGTATATTTTAGCTCTTTATATTAAAAGCTCTCTGTATATTTTAGTGCTTTATTTATTTTTCTAAAGATTTATTTATTTGAGAGAGAAAGAAAAAGAACGAGTTGGGGGAGAGGGGGAGAGAGAATCCTCAAGTAGACTCCCTGCTCAGTGTGGAGCCTGACATGGGGCTCAATCTTAGGACCCCGAAATCATGACCTGAGCTGAAATCAAGAGTTGGACATTTAACCGAATGAGCCACACATGGAACCCCTATTATAGTGTTTTATTTATCTATCACTTGTCTATGAATTTTGTTTGTGGCATTTCTGCAACCAGAATTTCTAATTGTATTGTCAAATATGTTTATCTTTCGTTTCATAGCCTTTGGGTTTCCAGTCTTAGTTAAGAAGTTTTCATGTATCCCAAATTATACATGTATCCCAATTATACATGTATCCCAATTTATACATTTATACAATTATTCATTTATACATTTATTTCATAGCCTTTGGGTTTCCAGTCTTAGTTAAGAAGTTTTCATGTATCCCAAATTATACATGTATCCCAATTTATACATTTATATAATTATTCATGTATCCCAAATTATACATTTATTTTCTTACAAGATTTTATGGATTAATTACATATATAACTGGAATTATTTTGGGGTATAAGATGAAAAGCCACTACCATTATCTTCCAGATGGCTTGCCAATTGTACCAGGACTGTTAAACAATTCTTTTCTGACAGAATTGAACTACCTACAACTGTCATATATTAAAATCTCATAGATACTAATATATATCTCTGTACTCTTAGTATATCCTAGTGACATGTTTTTCTATTTCTTTACCAAAACCTATTTCATTATACTCTATATCATGTTCTTCTATGTATTAAGGAAATTATTTTCACCTTTTTATTTTTATTGGCAATTTTAGAGCATACGTAATCATATAAGCTTAAGATCATTCCATAAATTACCCAAAATAAATCTGTTGGGATCCTAATAATAATTGCATTAAATTTACATATTAATTTCAGAAATTAACACCTGATGGTTTTAAATCTTCTACAAGGAGACAGTGACATAAATATTATCCACAGTTGATTACAGTTAAAAAGAATGAAGTAGGTCTATATCTATTTCTCTATCTATATATCATCTACCTATACTTTAACCAGGATAAATACCTTTAAAAATGCACAAAGTAATGTGTATTGTAGGACATTGTTGTACATTTTAAAAATATGAAACAATGATTTGTATTATTTATAAACACTTTACATATGTGGTAAAAATATAAATGTTTCTAATATTTCATTTATTTTAGAGAGAGAGAGAGTGTGAGTGAGTGTGGGGAGGAGCTGAGGTGGAGGGAGATATCTGAAGCAGACTCTGCACTCGGGATGGAGCTCAGCTCAGGGCTTGATCTCACAAGGGCAAGAAAGATGATGACCTGAGCCGCAGCCAAGGGTCAGATGCTTAACCGAATGAGCCACCCAGGTGCCTCAAAACAGTTGTAAAAAATAAATGAAAAGATGGATATCAACTCAGGGGCATCTGGGTGGCTCGGTCAGTCAAACATCTCCCTTTGGCTCAGAGGTCATGATCCCAGGATCCTGGGATCGAGCCTCTCATTGGGCTCCCTGCTTAGCGGGGAGTCTGCTTCTCACTCTCTCTTTGCCTCTCTCCCAGCTTGTGCTGTCTCTCTCTCACTGTCAAATAAATAAAATCTTAAAAAAAAAAAAAAAGAACTACGCTACAATCCAGTAATTGCATTACTAAGTACTTACCCAAAGGATACAAAAATATTGATTCAAAGGGATATATGCACCCTGATGTTTATAGCAGCATTATCTAAAATAGCCAAATTATGGAAACAGCCCATGTATCCATCGACTGATGAATGCATAAAGAAGAGGTGGTGTATATACTCAAAGGAATATTACTTAGCTAACAAAAAGAATGAACACTTGCCATTGCAACAACATGGCAAGAGCTAGAGAGTATAATGCTAAGTGAAATAAGTCAGTTAGAAAAAGACAAATACCGTATGATTTCATTTCATTTCATATGATTTCATTCCATATGCGGAATTTAAGAAACAAAGCAAATGAGCAAAGGGGGGTAGACAGAGAGAGGAAAACCAAGAAACAGGCTCTTAACTCTAGAGAACAAACTGATGATTATCAGAAGACAGGTGGGTGGGGGGTTATATAGGGGATGGGGATGAAGGAGGGCACTTGTCATGATGAGCACCAGGTGGTGTATGGAAGTGTTGAATCACTATATTGTACACCTGAAACTAATATTACAGTATACATTAACTAATTGGAATTGAAACAAAAACTTAACAAAATGAAACAAATGAGCAAAGGGAAAAAAAAGAGAAATAGGTAAACCAACAAAGAGACTCTTAACTATAGAGAACAAACTTCTGGTTACCAGAGGGGAGGTGGGTGAGGGGATGTCTGAAATAGGTGATGGGGACTAAAGAGTACACTTATCATAATGAGCATTGAGTAATGTAAAGAAGTGTTGAATCACTGTATCATACACCTAGAACTAATATAACACTGTATATTAACTATACTGGAACTAAAATTTAAAAAATGTATGTCAGAATGAATCTCCCTCCACGAGGTACCCAGCATAGAACCCAACAATTCATGGACATCTTGTAGATTTCATTCTATGGGAGTCTCCTGAGATGACAATGCTCGACAGGGACATGGAAGGTAGTGTCATCAGTGAATTTCTCTAGGTGGCTTTTCTAGCAGTGGATTAAAAAACAGAAAACAGGGACATCTGAAAAATAGAAAACAGTGGCTTAGTCAGTTAAGCAGTTACCTTCAGCTCAGGTCATGATTCCAGGGTCTCAGGATTGAGCCTCGTGTTGGGCTCCCTGCTCAGTGGGGAGTCCACTTCTCTCTCTCACTCTCCCCTTGTGCTCTCTCACTCTCTCTCTCAAATAAATAAATAAAAACTTTAAAAATATATAAATAAGAAAAATAGGAAGAACAGAAAGAAAGATCAAGGTGGATACTGTGTAGTGAATACAGCGGCCAGACAATCAGGCTTGGTTGTGATGACTTGTGAGAAATCGTTACGTGAAAACCTGTAGAAATAACTGAGGTACATTTTGGATGAGAGGACAAAGATCGCAGTTTGTATATAGGCAATAAATATTTGGGTACCTTAGTAATAATAATAATAACTAACACTTATCAAGTGATTTCTATGTGCCAAGAAATGTGTCAAGTGATTTTCTCTACTTTATTAAATTATTTTTAGCCTCGCACTGTATGAGTTTGTTACTGTTGTACACCCTACTTTACAGGTGAGGCAACTGAGACTAAAAAGGTCAAATGACTAGTCTAATGTCACCAATCTTCAAAACCTGGGTACTTCTAGTCTCTACATTCTATAGTATATACATTAGAACTGTGAACTTCACACAGGGTAAATACTGAGGTCTATCACACTACCTGGTTGTAAATTAATAGGAACTGGCAAGAGTTTTAAAAACACAGAAACATCTCCTAAAAGACACAAGCCAGTTTAGTAGGGGTTAAGTTGTGAACAAGTTGATCAAAGGCTGTCACAATCAAGCTAATTACAGGCCACCTACAGGATCAGATTTGAGTGACGCCTATTAAACGCTGCAAACACTGAAGACACACCCATGTGAAGATTTACTACAGGCTTTTTTGGCTGAAGATGGTGAACTGACCCATGACTTAAATCCAAATTTCATCAGGCAAGCCCTGAATCAGATTTCACTGAAAATAAACTGATGAATTCTCACAGAAAGTGCAGAATGAGGCGGTTGAAACAAAGGTAAATTGAACAAAATACGTGAAACAATATGTTTCCAAAAATGTTTTCATTGTGGAGATTAAAAACAACAACAACTTCACAGGAGATAAAGCTATTCTCTTGATAACTAACTTCATAGGAAAGCTCCTTAGGAAAATTCAGAAGTGCTACTTTGAATGAACTAAGCTACCCAAGTTCTAGGATTCAGATCCTTAAATTCGTCTTAATCCTTTGAACTGTCAGAGGCAAATAACCAATGGCTCTTTGTATTTATATGAAATTATATGTATATATACAAATCTCACGGATCTCAAAACAACCACCAACCTTATTAACTGTAATGTCTATCAAGGAGAAAGAGCGGGAATCAATTCATAAACTCTCCTTTAGAATACACAAAATGGGTTACGAAAAATAGATTTTTTCTTCATGATTAGAGATGCAAGTAATGTTTCAGAAAAGCAACTTTTCACCAGAAACATAAACAAGTAAAATGGATACGTAACCTCAACTCTTCTTCATTATAAGCAAGTTAGTATTTAATAAGTGATATCAGAAAGAGTTATGTACAAAATATTAGTATGTGTTAGGCTGCTTAGTTTGTGTTCAATTTTGTAGTCTTCTATAATAGTCATACAATCACTAAACTATAGAAATAGGAATCTAATATAGATTTCTTGTATTTGCTTAACTACTGAAGACATTAAACTATAATCCACCCATATATTCACCCACTCAACCAATATTTATTGATCTACTACTATGAAATGGGAATAAACAAAACAGACAAAAAGTATCCTTTCTTCCTAACCAACACTGCAAGGATTGTATTTGAAGAAAATAATTTCTCTTTTCCTTATTTAGTGATATTTCCATAGCAGCTTCCTGAGAAAAGTGTTGTTATGAACACATACAGAGCAAATTTCACTAGTCTTGAGCAGGGGTTAGAAACTTTCTCTGTCCAGATAGTAGATATTCTCAGAATTGCAGGCCATATATACTCTGTCACAAATGCTTGACTTTGCCCTTGTAGCATCAAAGCAGCCATAAATAATATGTAAAGGGATGAATACAACTGTATTCCAACATAACTTTTTTTTTTTCTTGGTAACAAAGTCAGCTAGTAGCTGGCTGGTTTGGCCCATGGGTTTCAGTTTTTTGATCCCTGGTCTTGACCATTTTCAGGTTAAGACAAAAAAATTGATTAGAAATGGGTTTTCAGATGAAGCAAGTTAATTTTATAGTGAAATCATATATACGTAGATGGCTTAAATAAATGAAGGTATGTGAACTTGCAATCTATGCATTTATGAATCACAAATGGATTAAATTAATGACAGATAATTGATGGCAGAAAGCTGCAGCAAACCCATGGAAAACCTTCTTTACATCAGGCTCATAGTAGAAGACATTTTTCTCACCAAAAAGATACAAAAATTGCCTCCAGTTGCAAAAATGCAAACAAATTCTGGTCACATAGAAAGCAGTGGAGCCACCAAAAAAGTACAAATATTGTTTACTTAATATTCGGACTTGAAATACAAAGCTGCAGCAGTATACCTCCAGAGATGGAACTAAGTGTTTTATACAATTGATAAAAACACAAATTATAAGATTCTATTCCTAGCCAGTACATAAGTAAAAACATACACTTAGCAATAATATCCTTGGAAACCCTCATTACTAAATATGAGTAGAACAGGAGCAACAGGATACACAGACTAGGTAGGGCCCTTATGAAATCATAACCCTTGGGGTGCCTGGGTGGCTCAGTGTGTTGGGCCTCTGCCTTTGGCTCAGGTCGTGATCTCAGGTTCCTGGGATCGAGCCCTGCATCAGGCTCTCTGCTCAGTGGGGAGCCTGCTTTTCTCTCTCTCTCTCTCTCTCTCTCTCTCTGCCTACTTGTGATCTCTGTCAAATAAATAAATAAAATCTTAAAAAAAAAAAAGAAATCATAACCCTTCCCTTAGTCATACTGATTAAGGTTATCAGCAATTCCTTACTGAGGAAGAATCAGGGAATGAGAATTAGAACCCACTTTATATCCTGTTGTCTCATTCCAGAACAGGGCATTAGCCATTCTCAACTGATACTTTTGGAATCTTCATGGAACTCCTGGGTCAAAAAGTCTCCGTGAGTATAATTCCTCCTTGAGTGCAATTAAATATTGATATCTAAATTTTTCAGACCTTACCTGATTATTAGAGTTAAGACTCTGTTGCCCACAGAAGCCAACTCTAATGGGGTTCTACTGATTTACAGCAGGACAACTTGATTATCGAGAAAGATAAAAAGTGTATTATATTGATAAACATCAAATACATAAATATCTTTGAGTTCATAATACTAAATAATAACTCAATGGACACCATTGGAGACTACAGACAACTCATTACTATACAAATAGATAGATGGAAGGAAGTAAACATTTACCTTACCTGTCTTGTGCAACCTCAGGATATCCAAATAGTTGAAAAAACACATTCATCTTGTACAACAGGATTCTAGCCAATAAAGGCAGAATGAAGGATGGTATTAGGAAAAACACTTCTGCAAGCCTGAATAACATAATGGAGCAGAGCTATTATCATCATTGTTGTTAAGACCATCAGATGATATATTGATGGAAACTTTATTTTGGAGAGATCAGACTGATACACCTGAAGGCATTGATGAATCTTGATACCACTAAAATTGGGATATCCAGATCTTAATTGTCTCATGAGTTCTTGCAAGAGAAAATACACAAAACCACATATGAAGTACTCATATAAGTACAATTTAACCTGAATCTAATCATGCCTCCAGATCTAACTCATAGTTTGCAGAAAACACAAGATAAACACACCACGAAGTAACAGCAAAAACCAGGATATGAGCCATTCTACAGGAAAAAGGACCTAGTCTCTCTAATAAATTAATTGCATGATGAAGAGGTATTTGGGGACTATTTCAGAATAAATGAGATAAGACAAATCAATCAAGTGTAAACCAACTGTAAAGAGACATTTTGAGATAATCATGGCTATCTAAACATGAACTGAATATTACATGATTTCAAGTATTATTTTGTTAGATGTGATAATGACATAATAGGTATGCCAAAAAAAGTCCTTAAAGTTAGCAACCCATATAGAAGTATTTATAAGTTAAATGATATGATGCCTGGAATTTAATCTAAAATACTCTCCCCCCCAAAAGTGGGGAGACTAGATGATACAAGGTAAAATGTTGGTAATGGATTCATGAGAGTTCATTATAGTAATATTATTTACTTTAATTTTCTGTCAGTTTGACAATTTGGGAGATAAAAAGATGCTGGTACCCAGATGGACAAAACCAAATAAGTTATACTCAATATAGAGAGTTAACAAAACGGGACTTGTTTTGAATTGGATAAGCTTATAGGCTATACTCACATACAATCACACATGCTATTTTTTATTTGAAATTACCCAGTATTTTAGCTCAATTTACTAGTCATTAATTACTAAATAGTCAATAAGCTAGACTTGTATTTCATAAAGTCATTTCCTGCTTTCCCATTATAAAGAAAAAGATCTGTGTTTCATTCTCTGTGTGTTAATCAAATTATCAGTATCTGTTCAGATCTCAAATACTAAACATAACATAAATACAAAGAGCTGTTGATTATCAAGAAGTCAGAGACAGGTCAATGCACTGAGAATGTGTTTGTGCAGGCATAGAGTCAATCATTACCAAAACCTAAATATGTAAGAAATGTTAATGGCATTTTAAAACACAGGCATAGCAGAGACAAAACAGTGGTAATATGAGGCCAATATGAATGCAGCTCAAAAGATGAGGAAAAAATACACCAAACATCAGGAGTAGCATCTCAATAGAGTAGCAGGTCTTCATGGTGAAACAATAGATAAATTTTTGTTTTCTTTTTTGACTTCCTTTGCATTTTAAAATTTCTTCAACAAAGATATACAATTTATGAGCTCAAAGTTAATTTTAAGGAAATAAATGCAGAAATAAGTGGGAAGATGGAGGACACCTAGATGATATCCTATGAATGTGAGTTTACTCTATACACATGAAATACAAAGAAAAGGTGATCAAGAACAGAAAAAAGACAAGACTCTCAGGTTTTTAAAGGCTCTATTCTTCAAAAGTATTAAGGAATAAGATAATGTAGCTACAGACAACCTTTCTAGGGGGGAATAAGAAAGCTTTGCTTGTTGAGATTGCATTATGGACAAAGTTACATGCAAGGAACATTTAGTCAGGAACTTTTATGTGTTTTTATTTATTGCCTAATCCCTGGGACTTTAGAGAGTGCCCAGTGCACAGTTGGCACTTATGTATTTGTTAAAGGAAGGAATACATGAAGGTATTTTCTCAGTCTCTGCAAATAATCTTTTGAAATAGGTAATGATAGAGAGATAAGTAACTTGCACAAGATTGCACAGGCAAGAGAGTGGAACCAAAAGTATCTGACTCCAGAAATAGTTGTGCTGTCCACACAAATTCACTGAAACTATGTGTTTTATAATATTATGCACACATTACTAGTAAAGTTAAGGTACAGCAGTGGGTATCATTTGGAATCAACCTACAATGCAACCAATGAATACTATAAAAGTCAGTCTTACTCTTGCAGATTGTAGCATGTCCTAAGACTATACAGAAGTGGAGAAGGTTCAATCTGTGATACTAAATGTAACCAAAGAGAATGGCCAACAAAAGATCTGGAAAAGAAATCTATGTAACATGACTTGAAGGGCTCAAAATTGTACAATGCAAAATTTAAGGCTTGCAAAACTTCAGAGAAGGTAAAGGAGATCCTAAAATGGTGAAGGGACAGACCTCTAAAGTAATAGTGAAGATTATAAAAGGAATTTCAGGATAGGAACAAAATGAGGAAGACTGAAAAGAGAAGACTCAGCTCTACTCTGTCATCTTAGTGAATTCCTGTCCCTCTCTAGACCACATCTAAAGAAGTGGCCATGTTAGTATAGGAGATGCATATGTACCTGCTAAACCATTTCTCAATTCTCGTTTTCCAAAGACTTCCCCATCTTCCTGCCCCTCGCTGCCCTCTCCAGTATGCAAGGTTACAGAGAGAGAAACTGTTTCCACATTATCAGCCCATCTGCTTTTACCACAATTTTTGGTCCCAGGTTTGGGTACCTGAACCAAAAATGAGAACCACCTCTGCCCTCATGAATTTGATAAAGGAGCTATAAACCCTAAGAGCTGTGCACAAGGAATCAAGCAGACAAGCAATATAGCAAAGACAAGCGAAAGAGAAAGACCATTCTTGGTTCTAGAAGATGCCCAATTTTTCTTATAATTAATCCTTCTCCCTTTTCATAAGCCAGTTATAGCAGAACTTAGTTATCGACAACAAAATTCCTGTCTAATAGGACCAGAATCCTTTAAGGTCATTTTTGGGACCTTCACATTCTCAAATTGCATAGGTAATTGTAGCATTTTTATTGAACAGTATGCACATCAAACTGACTCAAGTGTGGTTACAATGCAAGTCCCATGAGAGCAGAGATCTTTTTTTCTTTTGAGAGCAGAGACCTTTATTTTGCTCACTGATTTATCTTAAGTGCCTAGAACAGTGCCTGCCACATAGTGGGTTCTCAATAGGTACTGAATGAAGATAAAGGCTTATGGGAGACCAGTGAACCATCTATTTCCATATGTCCATAAAGCCAGATTATAGATAATTGGAAAGTGTAACTATAGATGTTACCTAGTAAGATTGAGGGAGCCTATGCTGAACCACAAATAGAATAAAAGTTGGGTTTAAGAAAAATATTTCAAAGGATTTCTACTGATTTTGAGATAAATGGAAAAATCCTTAGAATTGACTATAAAAGCCTACATGGACTGGCCCCTCATGACATCAACCACAGAACTTTCAGGATGCTCCTTGTCAAGTCAATGCTTAAGCCACAAAGCTTGTTTGCTTTTTTTTGTTGTTTTTTCAATATGCCAACAGTACTTATACCACAGAGCATCGTATACGCTATTCCCTCTACTTGGAAAAATATTCTTTCCTCAAATTTCCTGAGTAAACCCTACTCATCCTCCAGATTTTGCTTGATTATCACTCCCTGTCGAATGTTTCCCTTGTCATCATCAAGGTTAAAATTGTACCTTTGTTGCTGTGATTTGAAAAAATGAGCATCTACCTTTCCAACTGGACTGTATGAGGCAGAGAATGTCTCTCTTTACTTCACCAGAGGAGCCTCTGTTTCTGCAATAAAACCCAGCATAGACTAGCTGCTCAATAATAACATTCTAATTAATGAGTGAATGAGGAAACACAATTCTGGCAGTCATACTCAAGATTAAATAAATTATATGTATTTATGCAAAGAAAATGAAAACATAAATTCGAGAAGATACATGAACTCCTATGTTTACTGAAGCATTATTTACAATAGCCAAGATATCGAAGCAACCCAAAAGTCCATCAATAGATAAATGGATAAAGATTTGTGTACACACACACACACACAATGGAATATTACTCCGCCACAAAAAAGATGAGCTCTTGCTATTTGCAACAACATGGATGGACCTAGATGGTATTATTAAGCTAAGTGAGGTAAGTCGAACAGAGAAAGAGAAATATGATAAGATTTCACTTACGCATGGAATCTAAAAAACAAAAGGAACAAACAAAAGGGAGAATCAGACCTATAAATACAGAGAACTGATGGATGCCAGAAGGGAGGAGGGTGAGAGGGCGGGCAAAATGGGTGCAGGTAAAGGGGAGATAGAAGCTTCCAGCTACAGAATAAATAATCATAGGAATTAAAGGCACAGCACAGGAATACAGTCAATGATATTGTCATAATGTTGTGTGGTGACAGTTGGGGACTACACTTGTGAGCCCAGCATAATGTATAGAGAAGCTGATCACTATGTTGTACACCTGAAACGAAGATAACATTGTGTGCCAACCATACTCAAAAAAAGAAAAGAAAGAGAAAACTGTAATGGAGACAATACTTATAACTGGTATACGGGTATTAACTTCTAGACTAGGATTATGGCAATAGAAATGGAGAGAAAGATTTAACTACAGGGCTTCTTTTCATTAGTTTTTTTTTTTTTTAATTATAAAACAATAAAGGGCCGCCTGGGTGGCTCAGTCAGTTAGGTGTCTGCCTCTGGCTCAGGTCATGATCTCAGGGTCCTGGGATGGAGCCCTGCATCAGGCTCCCTGTTCAGCAGGGAGTCAGCTTCTCTCTCTCCCTTTGCCCCCCTCCATGCTCTCTCTCTCTCAAAAAATAAAATCTTAAAAAAAATAAGTATTTATTATAAAAATCTCACACAGCCCAGAAACATCTATATGAAGAATAAAAGTCTCCAGTCCTTGTCCCCCAAATTCCATGTTCCCATACCATACAGTCCATTGTTAGCAGTTTTGTTTTCCTCCAGAGCAAAAATGTAAGTATGTTTGTATATAAACACATATGTTTTCTTTTCACTATACACATGGGATTTTTAAAAAATTTATTTTAATAAACATATAATGCATTTTTATCCCCAGGGGTACAGGTCTGTGAATCGCCAGGTTTACACATTTCACAGCACTCATCATAGCACATACCCTCCCCAATGAACACATGGGATTTTATAAGGTATCTCCTTTTGCATCTACATATCTATTTTTTATCCTCCTCCACCCTGATCTTTTCCAAGGCAGACTTAAATGCATGGATGACATCACCCAAGTTCTCTTGCCCTCTCGTCTGGCTTTCTAAAGGCTTCAGCCAACAGGGGGCTCTAGCAGAAGATTAGAGGGAGGCAAGTTACATAGGAACTGTTACCTCCGGGCTCCCTCCTTGCAAGGGCAATTTACCTCTTCTGCGTCTGTCCACAGAAGAAACTTCTCTTAGTACAACCTAACCCACATGACTCACTCTCCTTCCCAATCCTCCTAACTCCTTGCTTCTCTCATCAATATGGCCCCAGGAGTGGAAGTAGCGGTGCCGTTGCTGTGACCCACCCACATCTTCATAATTAACTGCTTCATAAATAAACCCTCTTCACATTATCCTAATTCGGTGGATCATCAGTTTCCTGCTGGGATCTGACTGATATAGGTATCATGCTCTATACGGTGTAGTGTAGTGCCCTTGATCTCTCTATTTGCATCATTTTACTGATTCCAGGAAGCAAATTTCTCATATTTCAACATCTTTGTAATTGGGATGCATTTTATAATTAATATTGCATTATAGCTTAATTCTCAGTGTTTTTTACTTCCTTAGTGATATATGAAATGGTGGTGCCCCCTTAGAATTGATGAAATACAATAATACACCTCGACTTCCATGCCTATCAGTACAAAAAGACTACAGAACATTTGATGGAAGAAAATTCATCGTGGGGGCTTCTGAGAGATAAGACAAACATAACCACATATTCAAGCTCTGATACCCGAGCGAATAGTAGTGTCACTGACAGAATGAGGGTCAGGAGCAGAGGGAGCTGGCTTGCATAGAAGACACTACTGAATTTTCAAAAGTCCATTGGGTACTTGGAGGTAAAAACATTAATGCTTAGATTAGAAAGCATCACTAGGGATCATAACAAACTTTTGAGAAGAAACCAGTGTCCCTGGTGTGGACCTGTCTTAGTCAGCTCTGGTTGTCATTACGAAATACCAGACTTAAAAAACAGACATATTTTCTCTCAGTTCTGGAGGCTGGAAGTCCAAAATCAAGTGCCAAGCATGGTTTGGTTCAGGTGAGAGATGTCATCCTGACTTACAGATGGCTGCCTTCTAACTGTGTGCTCGCGTGGCCTTTCCTTGGTACACAGACAGGGAGAGAGGGAGATGGAGACAGGAAGAGAGAAGCATTCTTTTCTTTCTTTTTTTTTTTTTTTAAAGATTTTATTTATTTATTTGACAGACAGAGATCACAAATAGGCAGAGAGGCAGCAGAGAGAGGAGGAAGCAGGCTCCCCGCTGAGCAGAGAGCCTGATGCGGGGCTCGATCCCAGGACCCTGGGATCATGACCTGAGCCGAAGGCAGAGGCTTTAACCCACTGAGCCACCCAGGCGCCCCAGAGAAGCATTCTTTTCTTACAGAGCCACCAGTCCTATTGTATCCCACTCTCATGATCTCAACTAAAACGAATCACTTCTCCAAATACCATCACATTGGGGGCTAGGGCTTCAACATATGAATTTGGGGGCACACATTCCTGCCCCCCCAAATTCATATCCTTCCCATAGGCAAAATACGTTCATTCCATCCCAGCAGCCCAAAGACCTGTAACTTGTTCAAGCATCAACTGTGAAGTCTAAAGTCTAAAGTCTCATCTAAATATCACCTAAATAAAATATGGGGGAGATTCAAGATACAATTCATCCTGAAACAAACTTCCTCTCCTGCTGTGAATCTGTGAAACAAGACAGGTTTTGTGTTTCAAAAATACAATGGTAGGACAGGCATTGGATAGACATTTCCTTACAAAAGGGAGTATTCAGAAAGAAGAATGACAGGTCCCAATCAAGTCCAAAACCTATCTAAGCAAATGTCTTGAGAATAATACTTTTTGGCTTGATGTCTTGCCTTTTAGACCTGCTGGGATAGCAGCATTAACTCCATGGCTCTAGGTGGGGAGTTTTTTTCTCCATAGCTCTGCTGGGCTGGGTTATTGTTGGAAGGTCCAGTTCCCACAGTGTTACCAAGCTTGTCTCAGTTCTTTTATGTGAAAGTATTTGGAGATAGTCACAAAAAAAAAAAATATATATATATATATATATATTTTTTTTTTTTCTAAATCACCAAATAGTCTGTAAACTAGACAACATCAGCCAGTTTCTAATTTGTATACTATTTCCTGCCTTTACACTAGTGAGAAATAAGGATACACGGAAGTTGGAAATTGATCAAGGAAAAAGACGTAGCAATAGTTAGCAACGTACCAGGGAGAGTCGGGAATATCTGCTGAGCACTTTTTATAGTACTTGAGAGGTGATTTTTATGTGTTGACATTTGGTGTCTGATCAAAATGGTCATAACAAATTAGTAGAATTGTTGTCATTCAATCCTGGCTGACCACGTTAGTCCCTTTTGGCCTAGCTAAAAAAACCTCTCATTCATTCAGTTCATTCAATCATCAATTCAGCAAGTATATTTTGATCAGCGTTTTTGGTGCCAAATAGGTCTGAACTTTTTTTTTTAAGATTTTATTTATTTGGGAGAGAGAGAGCAGGAGTGCAAGCAGAGGGAAGGTGAGGGGTGGGGGGAAGGGACCGAGGGGGATTAATTAATGGTAACCTTGGTCTGGAACAGAGATTGTCAACTGGGAATGATTTTTACCCTCTCCCACCCCCCAGGGGTATCTGGCAACATCTGGAGACATGTTTGGCTATCATAACTGAGTGGGAGGTGCTACAGGCATCTAGTGAGTAGTGGCCAGGAGCTGTTAACAATTCTGCAAGGCACAGGAATGGCCCCCACAAAAAAGAATTATTTGACCCCAAATAGTGCCAAGGCTGAGAAACCCTGGACTAGATCTCACCATGCTCCAAAAGTCACTTGTTACAAGTAATTACGTTATTAATACTAAAATAAATAATTTAATGGCTATCTCCTCTGCTATACTGAAGCTCCATGAAGTCCAAAACTATGTTCTGATCATTGCCCTGTACTCAATGTCTAGCATACGTTTTAGCACATACCGGACATTCACTGATTGACTTAAAGGGAGATTAATAATTGACCAGAGACAGGGGTGGGCAAAAGTTAAACAAATTGTAAGGAGGTGCCAGATCCTGTAGGGTCGGGGACAGATACAAAGAGTGGTTTAGAAGAAGGGGAACCTTTTCCTCAATATATTATTAGCTATCTTCTCAGTCTTTGATATGTAAAGTTGACATTTTCTCAAAATGTTGCAAAGTGCTATGCAAAAGCAATTCTAAGATGAGTTCACTAACTTCTGATTCTGGGCACGTTATCACTGTAACCCCCTCCTAGAACTGCAAAAGCATTTCTTATCTGTAGAGAATTTCTGGAGGTACTACTGCTGTTTCATGAAGTGGCTTAGACTTTTTCATGGGAAGAATGGGCCGTGACCAGACTTTCATTTTAGAACATTAACTCTTGCTGTCACGTTAAAATGGTTTAAGAGGAAAGACTGGGGATGCCTGGGTGGCTCAGTCGATTAAGCGATTAAGCAGCTGTCTTCAGTTCAGGTCATGATCCCAGGCTCCTGGGATAGATGCCTGAGTCAGGCTCCTTGCTCAGCAGGGAGACTGCCTCTCCCTCTGCCTGCTCTGCCTGCCTCCCCCGACCCTCTTGTGTGCTTTCTCTCTGAGAAAAACAAACAAACAAACAAAAAAACAGTAAACAAAAAAAGAGGAAAGGCTGAATGCACAGAGAACAGTTAACAGAGTGCCTTAATGCAGCAGGAGATGGTAGAGGCTGAGATAAAATCAGAGGCAGTGGAGTTGGAAAGAAGCGCATATAATTTTAGATTTAAAGGGGTTAGGAGTAGGTAAAAGAAGTAAAAAATGATCCAAGATTTCCACCCTGGAAAATTAGGTGGATGTGACAGGAGAGAAAATGGAAGAGGAACAGATTTGAAGGTGAAAATGACTTCTGTTCTAAATATGTTGAGATTGGGGCACCAGGGTGGCTCAGTCGTTAAGCAGCTGCCTTCAGGTGAGGTCATGATCCCAGGATAGAGCCCTGCATTGGGCTCCATGCTCAGCGGGAAGCCTGCTTCTCCCTCTGCCACTCCCCCTGCTTGTGTACCCTCTCTCGCTGTGTCTCTCTCTGTCAAATAAATCAATAAAATCTTTAAAAAACAAACAAACAAATAAGTAAATATGTTGAGATGAGGGTATATGAAAAATATTTGAGTAGAGATAGCTGGTGTCCTGTTGCATATGCTACCCTGAAGTTCAGAGGCTGGAAATGTAGCTTTGTAATTTGACAAAACATTGCTGATTTGATCATTGCCAGTGTCTATAAGCACCCAGGCAATAAAAACAAGGAAGAGAGCATACAAGAGAGAGACCACCAAACCAGAAGAGAAGGTACTCACGGAATCCAAGGAAGGAGAGGTTTTGTTTGTTTGTTTGTTTTTCTTAAGATTTACTTATTTAGAGAGACACAGAGCACAGATGCGGGGAGGAGCAGATGAAGAGGGAGAGAGAGTCTTAAGCAGACTCTGCACTGAGTCTCCGGCCTCAATCTCGTGACTCCACCATCATAACCTGAGCCGAAATCAAAAGTTGGATGCTCAAATGACTGTGCCCCCCCAGGTACCCTGAGAGATATTTAGAAATAAGAAAGTAGTTAACTGTGGAAGGTAAGGGCTGATGAATGGGTTTTGAATCTGGTGGTCACGAAAGAAACTATCAAGAACATTTTCAGACAAATAAAGAAGTGGGTTGAGTGGGTTGAGATGTGGGAAAAGGAGTAGGTTGAGACGTGAACGGGAAGAGAGGAAGTTCAAAAAGATGCTCAAACTTTAAGAGGTTTCACTCCAAAGGTGAGGAGGAAGACAGGGCTAAGGTTGGAAGGAAAGTTGGAGTGGAAAGAAACCTTGGAAGGAACCTTGGCATGGAAAGGGGTATTTTTGTAAACGATGAGAGATAACTGAGTATCTAAATAAATGCTAATAAAAGAAGCCAGGAGAGATTCCGTGGAGCTGGAGCATTCACAAGTGGCAAATGAAAATGGACCTCATGAGGCCAGGCCTGGCAGGGACCAGCAACTGGGAGGAACAGCCTCACCAAGAGGCCATCCGCAGCGGCCATTTCCAACATCCTCCACCAGCCTCCAAGCTCCCTCTTCATCACCTTCCCTTTAACTCCCAACAGATGCTGTTCTCTTCTGTTTCTCGGAAAAGAAAGGCATTCGTAAGCATGGCATCTGAGCCAAAAGCCAGAGAGGAAGAGAGCTGGCTACAAAATTATGCCGCAAGTTTGTGTAGAAGGGGTTGGTGGAGCAGATAAGAGCAGAGCCTCCGAGGCAGACAGACCTGGTTTAGCACCATCTCCCCGCCACTTACCAACCAACGGAGCTTGAATGAATTGCATAACCTTGTTTGTCATCTATGAATCTGTGTGTAATAACAGCGCCTACTTACCCCCGGTGTTCCGGTAAGTTTTCGATTAGATAGTAAACGATTTTGCCCAGTGCCTGGTACATAGTAAGCATGCAATCACTGGCAGATGAGAGAGAAGATAAATGTGATATAGAAAATGGGGCAAAGGCCAAAAGAGAAGATGCAATGGCCAGTGCATTCAGGAAAGATTGTTTCAAAGAAACGCTTATGAGGATGTCCATGAGAACTTTTTCTTAGGAGATGGAGAGTGTTTCCAAAAACAATGCTTAGAGTTGGCCAGGGTATGGGGAAACCAGTAATAGTCATACATTTGCTTTTCCTTGGAGCAACAATTAATATCATGTATCTGAACTGATACCAAATATCTGATGGGAAAACTAATGTGATTCCGAAGCCTTTAACTGAGGCCCTTTGACCCACAAATTCCGCTTCTAGGAATTTACCCTAAGGAAAATGTCACCTCCTAATGAGATAATTACACACTATGTATGAAAAATGCCTTTTATCATAATGTTGTTTATTATAGAGGGAAAAAACACAATCAATCAAATACCCTTTAATGGAGGACTATTGAACCAGAGTATATCCCTTCTATAGAATACTCTAGAGCCCTTATAAGTGACGATGCAATACATCATCACTATGGGGAAATGTGTTTATGAGACACTGAAATGTTAAAAAAAAAAAAAGGCAGGTTACTAAAGAGTATGTGTATATCATCATGAGATGATTTTCTCTAAAATTAAAAGTACACTTGTGAGTGTATTCATAGACTTTATAAAGTCTGCAAAGACCAAAACATTAATAGAGGATGGCTCTAGGTGACGGGATTATAAATTTTCTTTATTGTATTTGTTTTTATGACTTTACTGAATCTTCACTGAGAGTATATTAATTTTCTAATTGAAAAATAAGATATTTCTAAAAGCAAGGTATAATCTTATTTATCTGGTGATTTCACCTAGACAATGACCAAGAAATGGACTGACTTTGTCTTTAAGGGAGGTAATGTGTCTTCTTTTTTTTTTTTTTGTTCTACCTATGGATTCAAATGATTGGAACAGTTTAGAATGCCAGGAACATATCATTTTTAGAATTTAACTGTGTCTAGGAGCCGCCTGGGTGGCTCAGTTTTTAAGCACCTGCCTTCGGCTCAGGTCATGATCTCAGGGTCCTGGGATCGAGCCCCCGGATTGGGCTCCCCACTCAGCAGGAAGCCTGCTTCTCCCTCTCCCACTCCCCTGCTTGTGTTCCCTCTCTCGCTCTCTCTGTTATATAAATAAATAAAATCTTTTAAAAAAAAGAATTTAACTGTGTCTAGATTTTAATACCAACTGAAGTTAGTTTTATAATACTCTCTCTCCACACACACACACAGACTAAAGGCACGCCTGTGGTAAAATCACACACAGCCTATGGTAGAGATCTGGGGATGCCTCTAAAGTATGAACAACCGATTCCCAAGAATGGTGCTTCAGGTACTTCCTCGTTGTTACCAGGTTTCTCTTCTTAAAATGCCTCTGCTGTATTGGAGTCTACCTGCCCCCACCACCCTGAAGTTGGCTGAATTTATTTTCAAGGGGCTAAATGCAATCAATGAACTTCTTTATTTGCTTTTAACCAAGAAGTTCACCAGCCATTTTCCACAAGTGAGCGGGACAGCTTAAGAACACCTTGAGTCAGCTTGGGCGGCACTAGGCCAGTTCTTTGTAGAGACCGCTTCTGTGGACCCTTATTTACTCTGGAGACTTGATTCTAGCTCACCGTGAGACCCGGGTAAATTTCATCCTTTCTGGGGCTTCAGTTTCCTTATGTGTTAAATGAAAGTGGCGAGTTAGATGATCTCAGAGGTTTCTTACATCCCTAATACGCTCATTTGATGAACTAATTTGCACTAAAAAACAGATGCATTAAAAGTCTCTCATGTCAAACTTGGGGTAACAGGGATTTTCAAAGAGCTACAATTTCTCTAGTAATTCTGAGTGAAGGGTTTGGAGAAGCCAGGGACCTCTTTTAATTTAACAAGTATCTATGGTCTTTAGTGTGACAAGGGCTTTGTTATGGTTTATCTACTTGACTTGCATTGTCTCCTTTTCAAAATTAATGATAATTAATGTAAAGGCCTACTTAGCCAGAGCAGCCACACCTCAGTAGAACAGCCATTTTGTTTTTTATGCAGTGAACTTAGATTGACCCTGCCCCCCCAGAGGAACTTACTAAGAAACAAGTCTGGGAAACCGGTAAAATATGGCCGACCAGCCCCTTTTGGCCTTTTGGGCGCCTTTTGGGCGCCAATTCTGACCAGAGTGCTAGGCTAGTTCAAATAGCTATTATAGGGCGAATTGTAATTCAACTGGCCACCTGTGTGTGGCCAGGCTCATCCACATGGCCTTTGCTCTATAAAAGTTAGTCTGTAAGGCAGGGAGGGGTCGCCTCTTTGCAAGAGACGGCCCTGGCCGGTCAGTTTGATTCTCGATGCTTGGCGCAAAATAAAGCTTTGCTTGACCTTCGCTTTGTATCAGTCTCGCTCCTTTGACCATGGATCCAACAATTAGTTGTTTCCTGAAGTGTAAACATTAAAGTTTTGGGACAGAGGTATTTCCATATTTGCACTAGCTATCAATGGTTAAATCCACGTGTATGTGTGTGTGTGTGTGTGTGTGTGTGTGTGTGTGTGATGGAAATGTAGCGTATGCTACCTAAAGCAAATGCTTGCGAATTCAGATGCAAACAGACTTGGCTCAGTAATATGTCTGTTTATATGGGTCTTTTTCTTTTTGATGGAGTGTAAAAAGTGCTTTGCTTTACAAAAACCTATGATATGAAAATCCAAACATACAGAGCATGCAAAATAGCAAGTGATTATAGCCATGATAGATTTATTTCCAACTTCTGCAAACATATAACCAAGGTGCTTGATCATACCAAGTCTACTCCATTCTTAGAATACTACACTCAGAGATGAGGGCTTTCTCTCACACATATGATGCATGCCTTCCTTTCTCCCACATATTTAGGGAAGCATGTGTGACGAGGCGGGGGGTGTTTTTGCTGTTATTATTTACTTATTTTCTGAGGTGATTCTGCCTGTCCAGAAACCAGAGAAAAACTTGAAAGACTTTATCACCTATAACTTAGTTATAATGGATGTTCAACAAAACAAAACAAAAAACAAACCCCATCCTGGCCCCCTCTTGTCAAGACAAAGCTCAGCCTTCTAACTCTCTGACTTACCTACAGTTAACACTCCAGGCAGTGTCAGCCAGAAACAGAAAAGCAAGAGGAAATGCGGGGCACTCATTGGTCTTCCTCACCTGGAGATGAGACTTGTCACCAGTGCAAATCACTTTGCCCCAAGTCAGGTTCCTAATTCAATCCATTCACAAAGGAACTAGGATAGTAAAGGCAAACCATAATTCTTCTATCTCGAATCCAGAAAAGTAAATGTATTAGGTTTGTCCTTCCTCTAGAGACTAAATTCTCCCGATGTCTCAGAGATATGGAGAGAAATTAATCAATTAGCTATTACCCTGTCACAAAATCTAAAAGGATCCCCAGATATCCTTTCTGACTAATCAGACCCAATAACTGCCTCAAGCTCAACTGTACATTTTTAGGGAAAGTGTTAGTTGAAACATAGTAATTATTCAACAGATAAATCTCATTCCAATCTAATTAAGTCAAATATAAAAAAGTCATATATGATTATACTACTTTAATCCATTATCATTTTAAGAAATGTTTAATTATTTCATTGGTGTTATCAAGACATTAAGTTGAATTTCAATTAAACTAAAATATCATTTGGTAAGCAATTAAAATATATTTAATTAACCAAGTAAAAATATTTTGTGTAATTTTAAAAATTCAAATATCTTTCTAAAGTTTACATAGTAAAAAAAATCGTTCCTGAAATATTTAGTTACAAGGGAAAAAAACAACAGACAAGACATATGCTGAGCTAAATAGTAAGAAACGATATACAACAGCTACATAATAAATTTAAGATGCATGCCCATAAACCACAATATGCATTTTATTAACCCTCAGGCAAGGGAAAGGATATACATAAAATTCATTAGAATGACTAAGAAAAGGGGAATGAGACCAGGGAGCCGAAATAAAGGAAAAGAGAAGAGTAAATACACAGCAGAGAACTAGGGTCAGTCAGGGCAAGCCACGATTTTTCTACTTCAAATCCAGAAAAACAAATGTGCTAGCTTTGTCCTTCATCTAGCAACTAAAATTCTCCTGATGTCCCAGAGATATGGAGAGAAATTAATCACTTAGCTGTTACTCCATAAAAAAAAAAATCTAAAAGAATCACCAGAAATCCTTTCTGGGAAAGGATATGCATAAAATTCCTTAGAATGACTGAGGAAAGGGGAAGGGGGCCTGGGGAGTGGAAATAAAGTACACAGCACAGAGACCCGAACAATGAACTCAAGGAATGTGATTAACTCAATCCTCTACACTTGATGTTAAAATCCGAGAAAGATCTAGGGAGGTAGTATTTAACATTAGCAAGCCTGGAATGGGGGCGCCTGGGTGGCTCAGTGGGTTAAGCCTCTGCCTTTGGCTCAGGTTATGATCTCAGGGTCCTGGGATCGAGCCCCACATTGGGATCTCTGTTCAGGGGGGAGCCTGCTTCCCCTCTCGCTCTGCCTGCCTCTCTGCCTACTTGTGATCTCTGTCAAATAAATAAATAAAATCTTTAAAAAAAAAAAAGAAAGAATTCCTGGAATGTGGAGGTGATAATAAAAGCAGGACTGGCTGGTACTTGGTTTTACTCTCATCATATAATTTTTGGTAGACGATGCTCCTCCTTGCTGGGACCCTTCCACTGCCCCACCCTTAGGAGGCTACTGTTCTACCCCAAGTTTCTTACTAAGAAAGACCCTAATTAGTGTTGGTAATTATGGCCTGCAAATACCATTATTTTACTGCTTAGGGGATGAGGGAGCAGAAGGCCAGCTGAGGGCAAAGCACAAACTAACAGCCACCACCGCCTCCACCCCCGCCCCCAGGGGGGTTATGTGTGACATTCCTCGGGCCCTCCTGGCTGCCCTAGAACTGACCAAGATCATAGTTCTGTAGGACAGGAGTCTCCCATCAGTTTTCAACTGGTCTAATGATGTACAAGGAAAAAAGCAGTCTTCAGAAACCTATAGACTCAATTTCCTGGTGCCCTAACTTCACCCTCCCCTCCATAGGATAGAAATCTTGTATGATCAGCCACTCCTCACAACCCCGGTGTAGCTCCTTCTGCCCACAGGTCCTGTCCCTGTGCTTTAATAAAACCACATTTTGCACCAAAAATTCTTTTTTTTTTTTTTAAGGATTCCATTTATTTATTTGACAGAGAGACAGCATACGCCGAGGGAGGCAGAGGGAGAAGCAGGCTTCTTGCCGAGCAGAGAGCCCATGGAGAGCTCCATCCCAGGACCCTGGGATCATGACCTGAGCAGAGGCAGATGCTTAACTGAGCAGCCCCCCCTTACCCAGCACCCCTATAGCAAAAACTCTTTCTCGTCCACGAGCTCTAGACCCCAACACTCCAAACCACATCATACCACATCCAAACCCCATCAAACAACATCCCCTGTTGGTGATTTTCTGTAGGATGAGTTTTCAATGTTTTCTTACAGCACAGGATGTCACGCAACAAACACCATGAGCTGTGTGGCCTGGAGGTGATTTGTCTGCCTTTCAGGAGGTATGCCATTGCCACCGCCATCACATCTCAGCCCATCTGGACCAACACCCCTCTCCCCCACATATCTCTCTCACGCGTGCTCTCTCTCTCTCTCTCACACACACACACACACACACACACACACAGCCCACTCCAGGTCATTTTCTCCCCAGAAAATTTCCAGTCTTCAGTACTCAGTTCTCACTTTAACCTCACGCCCTGGTTGGTCTCTGACTGACTGTGGACCTGCAGGTCTGGCCCCTGGCCCTGTGGGATCCCACACGCCTCCCTCCTGACATACTGGCTTCCTCCCCCCTCTGTCTCCTCACCATCCGAGAACTCACAGAAACCCATCTTTTCATATCTTGTTGATTTTATTTTAATCATTGCGATCTGTGTACCCTGTTGGTGTGACATTTGGTCTCTGTGTGGACTCTCTGGAGACTCTGCAGACACTTAGAGGTCCCTGGGCCTCTCTGTACACGGTGCATGACATGGCTCGGCAGAATTCCCCTGGGTCTCTCGGTTCTGCTTCGGCTGAAGCTGTGGCCTCTTGTTTTGATTCACTGTCTTCATCAGCTGCTGGGAACACACAAATGTTGTTGCTCTTGTTTTTCTCTTGTGCTTTAGTGAACAGGTGACAGAGGTTTCAGAGGATCTGTTGGCCGCACGTGCTTACAGGGGCATCTCTACCCTCCTGGCAGTCTTGTGCACTTGGAAGGGGACGGGACAGGCAGAGAGGACACCGGAGTGGGGCAAGAGGATGGAGACTGGCTGGCAAGGGGGCTTCGGAAGTGGGAGGGCAGGCTGAGGAGGGGTTTGTGTGAGGCAAGGCCAGGGTAGAGGTCGGGGGGGGGCGTTGATGAGGAAGAAGAGGAGTACAGGTTGGGTTATGTAACCTTGGCATTGTCCCCGCACTTGCTTTCAGAGAGTGTCATCCTCTCCTGCGTTTCTTCTCTTGGGGTTGCTTGTTCCCCCCTTTTCCTTAGTTGTTCCTAGCTTGTAGTTGGATGTTTCCTGCTTGTGTTCTGCTATTCGGTATCTGCTGTGTATCTGCTATTCGGAGCGTAACAGTGGTCTACTCCAGGGCTCCTACCCTCGTTGTATTTTACCCCTCCCAAGTCAAACATGACCCACACCCTAACCCTTTGGTCATCAAGTTACTGCTCTGGTTAATGGTAGCCCTGGAGTGGCTCCCCGATGAAAGGATTTGAGGCATGGGAGAGACCAAGATGTTCCAGCTGGATGGAGGTATTTCTTTTGCACCCCAAAGCAACTTGCCACCACTTCGTATCTCCCCTGGTTCAATTCTGGTGGCACACGTGGCAGGGAGAGGATATTTCCTCCATGTCTTTCCCCATGGTCACCCCCATTCAGTGGCTCATTTTGTTGTCTACCACTCTTCACCACGACCTAGTGTTTTGGACGTCTTTACTTAAAATCCTTCCAAGGCAGAGTGGCCGTGTTTAAATCTCCATGGAGATGTTAGTCACCCCACTTCCCTTCTACAAATTCCTCTTATGCACCGTGAAGACCTTTCACTTACTGGCCACCACCAGGGAATTTTTCCATCCCACCCCCTTTTCCTACTGTCTACATAGTTCCTCTCAGTTTTTTTTTTCTTTTCTTTTTTAAAGATTTATTTGTCTTCGAGACAGAGCAGGAGCAGGAGGGTCAGAGGTTGAGAGAATCCCAAACAGACCCTGCGCTGAGCACAGAGCCCAAGACGGGGCTCAATCTCACCACCTGAGATCATGACCTGAGCTGAACCCAAAAGTCAGATGCTTAACCGACTGAGCCACCCAGGAGCCCCTCTCCTCAGTTTTCTATTTCCAGACTGAAATCACTGTCTTTAGGTTGCCAAGGTTTCAGTGAATAAATTGCTCTACTGGGTATCCTCCTCTTGTTTCCAATTTAAGGGACTGAGTTTATCGCAGTAGGTATAATATTCAGACTGAGATTTTACCACTGTAGGCAAGGAGGGGCAAATGTGCACATGCTGGAAGTTGGGCTGGGTGTTTTCTTGCAGAAAACTGTAATTTAAGACTTAGGAGTAAACTCAGGGAGGGGACTGTCTTAGGCAGAGGCACGTGTGCCTTGAGTGAAAAGCACTTCTCAATAGGAGTCCTCAGCCACCGGAGATTTTCTCACCTTATTTTTTTTTTTAAGATTTTTATTTATTTATTTGACAGACAGAGATCACAAGTAGGCAGAGAGGCAGGCAGAGAGAGAGGGAAGTAGGGTCCCTGCTGAGCAGAGAGACCGATGTGGGGCTCGATCCCAGGACCCTGAGATCATGAGCCGAGCTGAAGGCAGAGGCTTTAACCCACTGAGCCACCCAGGCGCCCCCTTAAAATACTTTTTAAAGGCACAAATAAACATACCATAAGCTCAGAGAAAACTGACAAAATTGCAAAAATATTTAACACATATCACAGATAAAGGGCTAATATCGTTAAATATATATGAAGACTTTGAGGCACCTGGGTGGCTCTGTCTGTTAAGCATCTGACTCTCATTTTGGCTCAGGTCATGATCTCAGGGTTGTGCGATCAAGCCCTCCGTCAGGCTCTGCACTGGGCATAGAGCCTACTTTCTCCCTCTTCCTCTGCCCCTCCCTGCTCGTGCTCTCTCTCTCTCAATAAATAAATTAATTAAATAATACATGAGAACCTTAAAAGTAATGGGACAATGAACACCAAATCTGATAGAAAAAATGCGGAAAAGGCCCGGAATGAAAATTTATAAGATACAGACTGACTCTTAACAATCTAAAATAATGTTTAACCTAACTAAAGAGGAATTCAAACAACCTTGTGGTATGGAGACTGACTCAGAACTTACACAAATATTTGAGTTACTAAAGACGTTTAAAGTTACTGGGGGCACCTGAGTGGCTCAGTGGGTTAAAGCCTCTGCCTTCAGCGCAGGTCATGATCCCAGGGTCCTGGGATCAAGCCCCGCATCGGGCTCTCTGATCGGGGGCGGAGGAGGGGTGAAGAGCCTGCTTCCCCCCACTCTCTCTGCCTGCCTCTCTGCCTACTTGTGATCTGTCAAATAAATAAATAAAATCTTTAAAAAAAATAATAAATTACTTAAAAAAATAAAGTTACTGTAACTATATTCTGTATGTTCAAAATGTTAAGTATGAACATAAAAGACAAAAAAGGGTGACGTAGAAGTTTTAAGAGAAGAACCCAAAATATTTGAGATGACAAATTCACCAGATGGGATTAATGATTGGACATGAAAGCTAGAAAGGCTTGTGTGTTTGAAGACATAACAAGTGAAGTCATCCAGAATAAGACAGAGAGTGAATTAATATATACAATGGATAATACACCATGACCAACCAGGGTTTCCTCAAGGAATGCAGAGTTGGTTAAATATTCAAATATCACCAATGTAATAAATAAATAAATAAATAAATAAATATGTGTGTATATATATATTTAATGTAATATATATTAACAAATTTTTAAACATAGTAATTGTATGTTCAAACATATAATCAATAAAGGCAGAAGATATATTTGACTAAATCCAAAACTCATGATAAGAACATTCAGCAAGGGGCACCTGGGTGGCTCAGTGGGTCAAAGCCTCTGCCTTTGGCTCAGGTCGTGATCCCAGGGTCCTGGGGTCAAGCCCCGCATCCGGCTCTCTGCTCAGCGGGGAGCCTGCTTCCCTTTCTCTCTCTGCCTGCCTCTCTGCCTACTTGTGATGTCTGTCTGTCAAATAAATTAAAAAAAAAAAAAGAACACTCAGCAAACTAAGAATAGAAAGTAACTTTTCCAACCTGATAAAGGCATCTATGAAAAACCTGTAGCTAAAGTTAGAGTGAAAAGTAAAAGACTGAATTCTTTTCCTCTAATATTAGTATAACAGGAAAAGTATTTCTACTCTCCCCAGTTCTATTCAACATTGTACTGGCAAGTCTAGCCAGTGCAGAAAGACAGGAAAAAGAAATAAGTGACATTTATTTTGGAAAAGATAAACTATCTGCATTCACAGACAACATGATCATCTATATAGAAAATCCAATGGAGGGGTGCCTGGGTGGCTCAGTTGGTTAAGCATCTGCCTTCGGCTCAGGTCATGATCCTAAGGTCCTGGGATTGAGCCCCATATGGGGTTCCCTGCTCAGCAGGGAGTCTGCTTCTCCTTCTCCCCCTACCCTCCACTTGTGCTCTCTCTCTCTAATACATAAATTTAAAAAATCTTAAAAAAAAAAAGAAAAAATCCAATGGAATCACCAAAAAGCTACCAAAACAAGTGAGCTTAGCAAATTTGCAGAATAAAATGTTAATACATAAAAATCAGTTGTATTTCTATATATCAATGAATAGTTGGAAACTGAGTTTTAAAATACAGTACTATTTACCAGAGCATCGAAATGATGAAAATGCCTAATGATAAATCTGACTGACAAAGATGTGAAAGCCTGTACACCAGACTACAGTGCTGGGATTTATTAAAGAAGACCTAAACAAGTGGAGAAAGACGTAAAGAAATGCATGAATGGGATGATTCAATACTGTTAACAATGTCACTTCCTCCCAAATTGATTATAGATCCAATGTGATCACATTCCAGTTCCAACAGGCTTCACCATAGAAATTAAGTTGATTCTATAATTTATATAGAAGTGTAAAGGACCCAGAATAGACGAGACAACTTTGAAAAAGAGGAATAAAGTGGAAAGACTGCCATTATCTGGTTTCAAATGGTATAAAGGCACGTGTTTCAAGATAGTACTGGTGTAAATATAGAAAAATGGATTAATGGAACAGAAGACAGATTCCAGAAACAGACCCATATATATATAGCCTGATGATTTCTGCCTAAGGGGCAAAAGAGATTCATCAGAGATACAAAAGACAGGAGGGGCAAGAAAGAAGAATCACAAAAAGAAAAGGAAACTTTTGTAGGTGATAACTGTGTTTACTCTCTTGATAGTGGTGATCATTTTTATAGGTTTATGCATAAGTTATAACTTACCAAATTATATGATTATAATATATGTGGTTACTTGTACGTCAATTATTCCTCAATGAAAGTTTTTAAGACCACAGGATTTGGGTTTTTTTTATTTTTTACTTTATTTTTAATTTATTATAGGATGAGAGCATGCATGCATGCACGCATGCACACGTGAATGGGGGGAGGGGCAGAGGGAGAAAAAGAATTCTCGAGGAGACTCCCCGCTGAGCACAGAGCCTGATACAGGGCTGGATCCCAGGACCCTGAGATCATGACCTGAGCTGAAATCAAGAGCTGGCTGCTTAACCGACTGAGCCGCCCAGGTGCTCCAAGATCACAGGATTTAAATCTTTACTCACATCTTCTTTTTGTCACTTAACTATGTGCAGGACTCTGGGCAAGTGAAGATCTCTAATCCTCTGTATCTTCATTTCTAAGATGGGGGTGGTAACATTACCTCCTCACAAAGCTCATGGAATTATTAATTAAAATATGCAAATCACATAATGCTCAATAAATGGCAAATAACTTGAGCGTCTACCTCATCTTGTTTAACATTGTATAAAATCACATTGTAGATGTGCATGTCTTTAACCCACCCTGATTATTAGCTTCATATTCTTTAGTATTAAATAAAATACTATAATGACCCATCCTTGCACATTTTTTTGCACACATGCTCAATTATCCCCTTAAGATACATGTCTGCAAATGAAATGTTTAATTCAAAGAGTATGCATGTTTTAAAAGTTTTTTGATACATGTTGCCAGATATACTTCTGGAAAGTTTTGTTTTAATGTGTATTCCCAGCAGCTCTGCATGAGTATATTGCTTTTTTCCCCCTTTCCATATCCTAGCTGTCACTGAGTATTCCTTTTCTTCTTGAATCTTTCTTATCTGATGGGTGAAAAAAGAATGTATCTTTCGACAAATCTTTCACAAAGAGAAAACTGAAGACATGATTAGGAAAATGCAGATGCTATTGGGAAGCCATAAAGATCACTTACTATAAGGATAAGGGCCTGTTAGCTTTAGGTCCTGGTAGGCACTATTTATCATCTACCCAATCTGTTCATCACCTTTTCTTCCTTACTGGTGCAAAGTTACTCTGATTCAGATGGCCCTTTCTACAATGTGGCCATGTGACTAAGGAGTCATCGAACAAAGGAAGGGTATGAGGACAAGTCAACAGAAAACACAAATGTTTTCTTGTTTGTCTTTTAAGATTGTATCTACTTATTTGAAGGAGGGAGAGCACATGCGAGAGAGAGAGAGAGAGCAGCACATGCACAAAGTGGGGAGGAAGGGGCAGAGGGAAAGGAAGAAGCAGACTTCCCACTAAGCAGGGAGCCGAATACCAGGCTCAATCCCAGAATCGTGGGATCATGACGTGAGCCCAAAGCAGATGCTTAACCGACTCAGCCACCCAGGCACCTCCACAATTTTTTTAAAAAAATTTTAATGATCTGTTCTACTCAACTTAGTGAAGGTCCACACAAGGTCAATTTCCCCTCCACAGAAACATTCCAGAGGGAGAGGAGAATAAACATAATCCTGAGAAATTTCACAACCTACCCTCAATTCAGAGTGCGGCTGATGGGGAGAATTCGTAAGCCAACGTGGACAAAGATGCAGAGAGTTCGATTATTTAAAAGGCCCTCTCGTGAACCCCTCCTCCTCTAACTACAGTCCAGAAAAACTGCTAGAATTTGCGATGATTCTCAATTCCCTGCTGAGAGAAGAGTTGAAGCGGAAAAGCAGAAGGTGGGAATATTCCTTAAAAGGAAAAGGGAAAAAAAGGGGAAAATAAATCTGGCGGGGTCTGACACAAGCTAAGGCCTAATACTCCATAATGAACAGAGTAAGCTACCTGACATGGTAAGTTCTCACTCACTGGAAATGTACAGGAAAGGTTACAGGACATTCAACAGGAACTTAGAAGATGAGACAAAGCCCAAGCCGGGCAACCATTTCTACTTAGAGCCCCCACTGATGCCTTCCTTTTCCTGCACTCACTCCAGAGTCTACAGGAAACTCAGCCCTCAAAGAATATCCCCCCCAAAATGGAATGGGAGTCAAGAAAAATGCATTCGAAATACACCAACAGAAATAAATGGACTGGTGAAATCTGTTCATTTCTAGTATAATTAAGATTAAAATAAAGTGGTACAGCATCTACATAAAGATTCTACAGAGGAATAAAAAAATAGCAAGCAAAACAGATAAATATGTTGCGCAAAAGGAAATAATCTACTCAGAAAACGTTTGCTACCATACTGATTAAATAGGATGTCACAATAAATTAAGGGCTCCAAATGAGATAAAACATCAGAATGAAACTTAAAATGAAAAGGAATGGTACGAAGCCAGGGAAACAATCAAGGACTAAAACACCATTATTGAACTAATACACAGTGTAAAAATAACAAGTAGCTGAGCAGTCACAGATGAAAACCAAACATAGCTGTTATCTTTGAAGCAGAATTCCCAACAAACAGAAATAGAAATGTAATAAAAAGCATTTAAAAATTAGAATTTGTGGATGAAAATATCATGCCATACTTAAAAAATGGACACAAAAGGATCAACATTTAGTCATTCTGACTATGTTATTTAATCCCAAGGACTAAGGGATAATTGTTTAGTTATCCAGGCAGAAAAAGTAAGGGAGTGGGAGACCAGACAGATCTCAAAGTTCCCCATAGCAATATTCATCTGACAAGAGAGCAAGGTCTAAAAAATGTTTGATCAAAAAAGTATAACCTCAAAGAATTCAATTAACAACAGCAAACACTGCAAGATTTTCATGTGTATCTATTCTCCCCTTCTTACATAGTAATAGAAGTTTTACTTGTGCATATAAGCATAAAACTAAATTGTACCTTACTGATCTTTCTTCTTAGAGACCGCAACTCTAAACTAAGATTAAGTACTGGTCAATGGGATAACAAGCAAAAGTGTTATGTTTCATTCTAGATTACACATTTCAAGGTATGGAACATGCCCTCTCTTTATACCTTTTCCCCTTCTTATTGGCTCAAATGTGGTCATGACATTTGGATTCACTGTGGGTTGAAACATGTTTCTCTTAAAACATGGGTTCTTGGGGTACCTGGGGGACTCAGTCGGTGAAGGATCCAACTTGATTTTGGCTCAGGTCACAATCTCAGGTTCGTGAGACTGAGCCCCTGTGGGTCTACTTGAGATTCTCTCTCTCCCTCTCCCTCTGCTTCTCCCCACCAGTAAATAAACAAATCCTAAAGAAAAAAAAAAAGAAAGAAAGAAAAAAAGGATGTTCGTAGGAGAAAACCTAGGGGTAAATCTTCACAATTTTGGATTTGGCAATGGAGTCCTAAAAATGACACAAAAATCATGAGCAATATAAGAAAAAACAAACTGTATGTCATCAATATGAAAAACTTGCTCATCAAAGGACATTATCAACAAATGAAAATATAGCCTATGGAACAAGAAAATATTTGCAAATCATAGATCTGATAAAGCTCCTAGTATCCATAACCTACAAAGAACTTACAGCACAACAACAGAAAGACCAAAAAAAAAAAAAAAACCATCTAATTTTTTAAACGGGCGAAGGATCTAAATAGACATTTATCCATAGAAGACATACACGCTGCCAGGAGATATGTGAAAAGGTGCTCAGCATCACTACTCATCAGAGAATCAGAAATCATAACAACAATGAGGTTCCACTTCACATCCATTAGCGTGCTTGTAATTTAAAAGCAAACAATACCAAAATGTAAGTGTTGACAAGGATGTGGAAAAACTGGAGCCCTAGTTTATTGCTGGTGGGAAGGTAAAATGGTTCAGGGGCTGTGGAAAACAGTTTGACAATTCCTCAAAAAGTCAAACATAGAATATACCATATGACCTTGCAACCCACTCAAATGAATTGAAAACAGGAACTCAAGTATATGTACACACATGGGCACGGCAGCACTATTCATAACAGCTAAGAGGTGCAAACAGCTTAAATGTCCATCAACAGATGAATGGAGAAACAGAAAGAAGCACAGTATACAATGGATATTATTCAGCCAGAAAAATGATGTATTGATACGTGCCGTAATGTGAACTTTAAAAATACCGTGCTAAGTGAAAGAAGCCAAATGCAAGAAATCACATGCTGTATGATTCCATCTATGTAAAATATCCAGAACAGATCCTTTACCTCTTTGGTTAGGTTTATTCCCAGGTATCTTATGGTTCTTGGTGCTATAGTAAATGGAATCGATTCTCTAATTTCCCTTTCTGTATTTTCATTGTTAGTGTATAAGAAAGCCACTGATGTCTGTACATTGACTTTGTATCCTGCCACGTTCTGAATTGCTGTATGAGTTCTAGTAGTTTGGGGGTAGAGTCTTTTGGGTTTTCCATATAAAGGATCTGTACTCGAGGAACTACAGAACACTCATGAGAGAAATTGAAGAAGACACAAAAAGATGGAAGACCATTCCATGCTCTTGGATTGGAAGAATAAATATTGTCAAAATGTCTATACTGCCTAGAGCAATCTATACTTTTAATGCCATTCCGATCAAAATTCCACAGGTATTTTTCAAAGAGCTGGAGCAAATAATCCTAAAATTTGTATGGAATCAGAAGAGACCCTGAATCGCAAAGGAATTGTTGAAAAACAAAAATAAAACTGGCGGCATCACGTTACCTGATTTCAAGCTTTACTACAAAGCTGTGATCACCAAGACAGCATGGTACTGGCATAAAAACAGACACATAGACCAGTGGAACAGAGTAGAGAGCCCAGATATGGACCCTCAACTCTATGGTCAAATAATCTTTGACAAAACAGGAAAAAATATCCAGTGGAAAAAAGAGTCTCTTCAATAAATGGTGCTGGGAAAACTGGACAGCTATATGTAGAAGAATGAAACTCGACCATTCTCTTACACCGTACACAAAGATAAACACGAAATGGATAAAAGACCTCAACGTGACAGGAATCCATCAGAATCCTAGAGGAGAACATGGGCAGTAACCTCTTCGATGTCAGCCATAGTAACTTCTTTCAAGATATGTCTCCAAAGGCAAAGGACACAAAAGCGAAAATGAACTTTTGGGACTTCATCAAGATCAAAAGCTTCTGCACAACAAAGGAAACAGTCAACAAAACAAAGAGGCAACCCACGGAATGGGAGAAGATATTTGCAAATGAGAGTACAGACAAAAGGTTGATACCCAGGATCTATAAAGAACTCCTCAAACTCAACACACACAAAACAGACAATCATATCAAAAAATGGGCAGAAGATATGAACAGATACTTCTCCAATGAAGACATACAAATGGCTATCAGACACATGAAAAAATGTTCATCATCACTAGCCATCAGGGAGATTCAAATTAAAACGACATTGAGATACCACCTTACACCAGTTAGAATGGCCAAAATTAGCAAGACAGGAAAAAATGTGTGTTGGAGAGGATGTGGAGAAAGGGGAACCCTCTTACACTGTTGGTGGGAATGCAAGTTGGTGCAGCCACTTTGGAGAACAGTGTGGAGGAGATTCCTCAAGAAATTAAAAATAGAGATTCCCTATGACCCTGCAATTGCACTACTGGGTATTTACCCCAAAGATACAGATGTAGTGAAAAGAAGGGCCATTTGTACCCCAATGTTTACAGCAGCAATGGCCACAGTCGCCAAACTGTGGAAAGAACCAAGATGCCCTTCAACGGACGAATAGATAAGGAAGATGTGGTCCATATACACTATGGAGTATTATGCCTCCATCATAAAGGATGAATACCCAACTTTTGTATCGACATGGACGGGACTGGAAGAGATTATGCTGAGTGAAATAAGTCAAGCAGAGAGAGTCAATTATCATATGGTTTCACTTATTTGTGGAGCATAACAAATAACATGGAGGACATAGGGAGATGGAGAGGAGAAGGGAGTCGAGGGAAATTGGAAGGGGAGGTGAACCATGAGAGACTGTGGACTCTGAAAAACAACCTGAGGGTTTTGAAGGGGCGGGGGGTGGGAGGTTGGGGGAACCAGGTGGTGGGTATTAGGGAGGGCACGTATTGCATGGAGCACAGGGTGTGGTGCAAAAACAATGAATACTGTTACGCTGAAAAAAAAAATATCCGGAACAGATATATCCCTAGCCACAGAAAGCAGATTGGTTGTTGCCAGGGGTTGGGTAAGGGGGACTTGGGAGAAACCGCTTAATAGGTAAGGGGCTTTACTTTGGAGTAATGGAAACGTCTTTGAACAAGATAGAAGTGGTGGTTACACATCATTAATGTACCAAATGCTGCTAAATTATACACTTCAAACTGGTTAGTTTTATATTGTGTGAAACTTGCCCCAGGAAAATATAGTTTTTTAATTGAACAAAAGAACTATTTAAGTTCGAACCCTTGGAAGTGTGACTTTCTTTAGAAATAAGACCTTTCCAGATGCAATGAAGTTAAAATGAGGTCACGCTGGGTTGGGTGAGCCTGTTCCAGCGCCTGGTGTCCTTATAAGGAAGAAGGCCGAGTTACTACAGAGGCAGAGACTGGAGTGGATACACCCGCAAGCCAAGGAACGACAAGGAAGCTAGAAAAAGGCGAGAAGGATTCTTCCCTAGAGCCTTCAGAAGGAACACAGCATTGCAGACACCTTGATTCCACACTTCTAGCCTCTGGGACTGTGAGAAGGTAAATTTTCGTTGTTTAAGCCGCCTAGTTTGTGCTAATTTATCATGGCATCCCTAGGAGGTGAATGTCGCCTAGAGCAGTGGCCATGATAGACCACAGGTACAAGCCTCACGTTGAGAATGGAAAAATAATAAACTGTAAGAGGCCTGGGCATAAGCATTTACTATACAAATAAAGTCTATCCACGTTGAAAGAAGATGCCTTAAGACATCATGAGAAACAAACCACTGCAAGATATATGTCTGGCATACAGAGAAGATACATGTTGGAAAATTTGGTGAACTGGAAAAAGGGACTGCAATTTAAACTTTTTGGTTGTTTTTTTTTTAAGATTTTATTTTGAAGTAATCTCTACACCCAATAGGGGGCTCGAACCCATAACCCCAAGATCAAGAGTCACACGCTCTGCCAACTGAGACAGTCAGGCTCCCCTAAACTTTCATAACACAACTAAAATAAATAATGCCACTGTGAAATGTTAAGTGAAAAACATTAAATCACAGATGTCAAAATGTACAGATGGCAAGTTTACAATGAGCGCCTATCAAGCATAACGGAAATTGTGTCTTGAACAAAAATAAGCTGTTACAAATTTCAGTTTCACCAGTAACTCTGCTGCTGAGCGTGTTAAATGCACAACTGAGAACTTACAGGAAAGGTATGAGAAATGTTAAATTATTTGTTGTGTCTTCTATTTCCAGATATAAGTGTGGACATAAGGTTAAATTTTTAAAAATTGTCTAATTTCAAACTTCATGAAAAGGAATTTCTATTGTTTGTTGTAATATTTCTAATTTATATTGATAGTATGAATCAATAGATACATATATAAGTTTTCAAAGTGCATTATAATACTCTCCTGGAAATCAGAGAGATGAAGGCAAGAATTCTGCAAATATCTTTGGAATAGTAACCCAAAATAAAAAAAAATTAAAAAGCTTTAAAAAGCGAAGATTTTATTCCCAGGTGGAAAAACTTACACTTGTAAAAGGATGAGCTCGATGTCATTAAGCTGCCATGTGTCTGCCTTCCCCTGAGAAAGTTAACCTAGGCCTTTAGGCTACCCTCGATGGGCTCCAAGGTTGACTCCTTTCCCACCTCTTCCTTCATGTAACCTCGATGCAATGCCTTCTGTTAGAGCAGGTGTTCTTATAGCACGTGTTTATAAACTTAGGAACATTTCCATGTTGGTTTCCACTAAACTTCAACTGAGATTCCACCTTTCTTTCCATTATGAATGGAGGCCAGCTAGATCAGGAGTGGCTGTGACTTTGTCACCAAGAGTAATAAACATGTAAGATCACATTACAGTTGTTAAAGATGGTTTTAAATGTTGTTCAGATTTAGACCAACTGCTAGATCTTGTTATGTAGTTCGATGAAAAAACCCAGAATATTCTATCAAGCATTTGTTTTCTTTTAGATCGTTCATGGCTGGTACCCCATAAATTCCTCAGTAGCTATTACACACGCCATGAAAATGAAAAAGAAAAAAAAACAAAAACAAAAACAAAAAATATCTGTTTGTATCCAAATATCATTTTTCCACCTATTTCATAAAATTTCCCATTACCTTGGATATAGCAGATTAGTATCAATAATACGGTCATCATTATGTAAGAGACAGTGCAGAATAAAACAACTTTTCCTGTGAAAAATGACACTGCTTGAACAAATTTCCTTCACAGCTATTCAATCTGTAAAACTGGGATGTCTTGCAGGCTTGCTGTGATAATTAAAGAGGATAACAGACACCCAGGATGGTATCTGGTATACAGTACAAGCATGGTTTATTATTAAAAGTATTGTTATATCATGCATGTGTTGCAAATTAAATTAACAGTGATTCATGACTTCTCCTTAGATTTATAGAATCATGTTTCTTTAAATTCACCATTCCAGACTGAATCTCTAACACATGAAAGGCTGTGTCTCTAATATTTCAATTGAGTTCATAATTAAACTGCCAACATTTTGGAAGCAAAAGTACCAAAAGGTTTTATAAGGACAATATTGGGAGAGAAAGACATTTTAGTTTGTAATAATTAAAATTCTGGGCCTTCAAAATTTGGATTTTGAATTACTCTCTAGTTGAAGAAATGCCCATGGTCTTGTTTTAGAAAGAAAAATTGTTTTGAGACCTTCAAGTACATTTTCAGAATTCCCATATATACAGTTTGGAGGGGGGGGTGTAAGAAATTATAAGTGAAGCTAGAAAACTAAGAGTTTGGTCATGGCAGTTGTGAAAAATAAATTCTGGCTTTCATAAGCAATATTGGGGAGGAATTTATTTAATCTTTCATAAGACCCAGGTCCCCGTTGGCAAGGATCCAATTTATTAGTCTTTGTATTCTCAGCATCTAGAATGATGTATGGCGCAGAGCAGTTACTTAATAAATGTGCACTGAAGAAACAGTGTTGATTGCTGGAAAAGGGGGGAAATTGTGAACTCCCTCAAGAAAATAATCGGTAAAGTACACAGATACAGGAAGATGGTAGAGAAAAATTTAGACGCCCGGAGGGCTCACCAAAGGAAATTGTATTTCAGTTCAGATAATCATACTTTGTTGCAATCGCTCTCCACAACAGCCTAAGACTGAAGAGGCAGAAAACTTAACGGTAAGCTCTGCTAGGTAGGAAGTGAACTGAGAGGCAGAGGAGTAAGAGAAAGCTAGCTCAGAATTTGGAGGTCCTTTTTTTCAGGAGGCGCTACAGCGTGGATGTCTTAAGGACTCTTTCAACAATTCCCCTTCTTCAAGCTGTCACGAGAAAGGAAAGGGATGGAGGGAGGAAATCTGGAAATGCCAAAATGGCACAATGTATATACTCTTTATTCCTCCCTGCACTAGAACCAAGAAAAAAATGGTGAGGTGGCCCAAGTGGGCAACAGAAGCTCTGTGGTCCATTGTTTCCCGTTTTCTGCCATCTCATAGTGCTTGATCCCCCCACAATTCCAACAGTGAAAAAGTAAAAGTCTAGTAAATGGAAGCAAATATTTACCTTTAAATCTACCACCCCCATTATTCTGACAGTCACAGGACTGTCTGAATAATTTTTAAAATTTTTTCATAGGCATGGGGCACCTGGGTGGCTCAGTGGGTTAAAGCCTCTGCCTTTGGCTCAGGTCATGATCTCAGGATCCTGGGATCGAGCCCCACATCGGGCTCTCCGCTCAGCAGGGAGCCTGCTTCCCCCTCTCTCTCTGCCTGTCTCTCTGCCTACTTGTGATCTCTGTCTGTCAAATAAATAAATAAAATCTTTAAAAAATTTTTCATAGGCGTTAGTTTTAGGGTAGTTTTAGGATTACAGCAGTATTGATAAGGTACAGAAATTTTCCATATACTATCCATTCCCACACATCATAGCCTTCCCCACTATCAGCGTCTCACACCAGAGTGGTACATTTGTTACAACTGATCAACCGACATTCACACATCATGACCACCTAAAGTCTGTAGTTTACATTAGCATTCACTCTTGGTGTTACATATTCTATGGGTTTGGACATAGACAGAAGGCTGCGTATCCACCATTATAGTAGCATACAGAGTTGTCCCACTGCCCTAAAGATCTTCTGTGTTCTACTTTTTCATTCATTATTCATTCTCCTCTCACCCCAGGAAACCACTAAACACTTTACTGTCTACAGAGTTGTCTTTTCCAGAAATTCATATTGTTGGAATCACACAGTATGGACCCTTTTTAAACTGGCTTCTTTCACTTGGTAATATGCATTTAAAGTTTGTCCATGTCCTTTCTTGGCTTGATTGCTCACTTCTTTTTCAGCATTGAATAGTATTCCATCGTCTGAATGTACCAGAGTTTATTTACCCATCCACCAACCAAGATGAGGGACATCTTGGCTGTCTCCATGTTTGGACAATTATGAATAAAGCTGCTATAAACATTCCTATACAGGGTTTTCTGTGGAGGTAAGCTCTCAACTCCTTTGGGTAGATACCATGGAGCATTACTGCTGGATTCTCTGGCAAGAGAATGTTTCGTTCTGTGAAAAACCACTAAAATGTCTTTCAAACTAGCTGGACCATTTTGCATTTCCATCAGCAACGAATGAGCGTTCCTACTGCTCCACATTCTTGCCAGTGTTTAGTGTTGTCAGTGTTCCGGATTTTGGCCACTCTCAGGCATGTAGTGGTAGTTCATTGTTATAACTTGTATTTCCCTGATGACGGAGGATGTCGAACACCTTTTCATATGTTTATATGCCATCTGCATATTTTCTTTGGTGAGGTATCAGTTAGGTCTTTTGTCCACTTTTAAAGGAATGGTTATTTCCTCATGGTTGAGTTTTAAAAGTGTTTCTATATCTTATTTTATTTTTTTAAAAAAGATTTTATTTATTTATTTGATAGACAGAGATCACAAGTAGGCAGAGACGCAGGCAGAGAGAGAGAGAGAAAGGGAAGCAGGCTCCCCGTGGAGCAGAGAGCCTGATGCGGGGCTCGATCCCAGGACCCTGGGATCATGACCCGAGCCAAAGGCAGAGGCTTTAACCCACTGAGCCACCCAGGCGCCCAAAAAGTGTTTCTCTATTTTAGATAATAGTCCCTTATCGGATATGCAAATATTTTCTTCCAGTCTGTGGTTTGTCTTTTCATTTTCTTGACAGTGTCTTTCATAGAGAAGAAGATTTTAATTTTAATAAAGTCCAGTTTATCAATTCTATCTCTCATGGATTGAGACTTTGCCATTGGGTCTAAAGAATCATTGCCAAGCCCAAAGTCATCTATACTTTCTCTTATGCAATTTATCAGGAGTTTTGTAGGTTTTGAGTTTTACATTTAGGTCTGTGATCCATTTTGTGTTAATTTTTATGAAGGGTATGAGGTCTGTGTATAGATTATTTTTCTTTCTGCATCTGGATGTCCACTTGGTCCAGCATCATTTGTTGAAAGGACTATCTTTGCTCTATTGTATTTTTTTTGCTCCTTTGTCAACTATTTAAACCAGTCTGTTTCTGGGCTCTCGATCCTGTTGCATGATCTATTTGTCTATTCTTCTGCCAACACCATACTGTCTTAGTATAAAGCTACAGTAATCAAGTCTTGAAGTTGGGTAGTATTCGTCTTCTAACTGGGTATTTGTCTTTCCATATAAACCTTACAGTAAGGGGGCACCTGGGTGGCTCAGTGGGTTAAGGCCGCTGCCTTCGGCTTAGGTCGTGATCCTAGCGTCCTGGGATCGAGCCCCGCATCGGGCTCTCTGCTCAACAGGGAGCCTGCTTCCTCCCTTCTCTCTCTGCCTGCCTCTCTGCCTACTTGTGATCTGTCTGTCAAATAAATAAATTTAAAAAAAAAACAAAAACAAAAAACCTTACAGTAAGTTTGCCAACATCGGCAAAATAACTTGCTGGGATTTTGACTGAGATTGCACTAAATCTATAGATCAAATTGGAAAGAACTGACATCTTGATAATATTGAGTCTTCCTATCCATGGGCATGGAATATCTTTCCACTAACTTAGGTTTTTTATTTTCTTTCATCAAAATGTTGTAGTTTCTCTCATATAGATACACACATATAGATTTAGTTAGTTAGATTTATACCTATGTATTTCATTTTTTGTATGTGTACTAATATAAGTGGTATTATGATTTTAACTTCAAATTCTACTTGTTCACTGCCAGTATACAGGGAAGTGACTGCCTTTTGTATATTAACCTTATATACTGCAACCTCTCAATCCCTTTCTGCCTCAAATAGCAACCCTCTATACTGTACCAAAAACCAATAAAATATTTTGACTCCCTTGCCCACAATTTTCTACCCAACTCTTAGTTTTTCATGAAAGGGTAGAACCTGCTTGCTTTAGAAATATCTCCTTGTTCTACTCAAGGTACTTTTTGTAGGACCCAGAACTTGAACCATGACATTTTCCACCATCTCCCACTCGGGTAGCAGGGTGAGAAGGCCCTTGCCTTGGCAAAGCTGGTCTGTTTCTCAGCTCATCTCCTGTTGTGTAATGACATGTGATTTTTTTCAACACTTCTCCCTAGAAAAAATGGTTATATCCTTTTTTATAGCATTTTCCAGCCCCAGCCATCTCTGGAAAACCAAGGGGAGTTTCTCCTTCCTGATACATTCAGCTAGGAAATGACTGTCTTACAACAATCTCTAAATAGTGAACCACAGAGTATACTCTGAGTCCCTAAGCTGTGATAAGGAGCAGTAATAAAGTGATAAAGGCTGATAAAGAGCTGTGACTGGTATCATCTATACAACTCAATCTTTGTGGCTTAATTATTTGGATTCTGCTTTAGCTGCTGGATTCTTGGTTAAAGTGACAGCTACATTTCTGTTTCCTTTTCATGTTTCACCCCCCATATACTGCCATTCCCCCAGAAACCAGAAGGTGTTCCCTCAGAAGTTACTGCTATCCTGAAACACACCCACATATACAGAGAACAAACTGATGGTTGCCAAAGAGGATGGGGTGGGGGAATGAGCAAAATGGGTGAAAGGGATTAAAAGGCACAAACTTTCTACTTATAAAATAAATAAGTCACAGAGATAAAAAGGACAGCATAGGGTATATATAGTCAATGGTATTGTAATGGCCTTGCATGGTGACAAATGGTAGCTACACTGTGAGCATAGCATAACAGACAGACTTGTCCAATCACTATGTGTACACCTGAAATTAAAGTAACATTGTGTGTTAACTAATGTAACATTGTATGTCAACTATAACTCAATTAAAAAAATAAACTTTTTAAACTGTAAAATTAAAAACAATACCTTAAGTACCATTTTCCTCCCCATTATTCTAAATCTTCATGAATAAATCACAGTAACTCTTTGGGTAAAAAAACAAACAAAAAAAAGTTACTACTATCCTGCTTATTCCTGCCCTGATAATTTTTATGTGTCAACATGGGGGGGGGTCACAGGATGCCCAAGTGGTTTAACATTATTTCTGGGTTTGTCTATAAGGGTAGTTTTTTGGATGAGGTTAACATTTAAATTGGTAAACTAAGTAGACTTCCCTCTCTAATGCGGGTGGGCCTCATCCAGTTAGCTGAAGGCCTGAATAGAATAAAAAGGCTCACCCTCCACTGAGTAAAAAATTCCTCCTGTTCCTCTGAACCGGGATATCTACTTTCTCCTGCTTTGGGCATAGAACTGAAACATTGGCTCCTCGTAGTTTTCAAGTGTGCCAGCCTTCTGACAGGTCCTACGCTATCGGCTCTCCTGGTTCTTAGGTGTTTGGACTTGGACTGGATCTACATTATCGGCTCTCTTGGGTCTCCAGCTTGCTGACCTGCTCTGCAGATCTCAGAATTTGTTAGCCTCCATAATTCAGGTGAGCCATGATAAATCACTCTCTCTTGCCCTTGGTTAGTTTCTCTGGAAAACTGTAACACACCTGTCTTCCCCATACTTTGAGGTAAGAGTAGGTGCGGTGCCTACAAATACCCTGGCCCTTCCTTCTGGTATCTTCAGATTATTAAGATCTCTACTTCCCCCATTCCTGAAGGCCTTCAATGCCAGGAACGTGACATGGAGTGTCTGAGTATAAATAGTAGCATCTCAGTGTAAATAAATCTTGCATGCCCTTACTTATTTCAATAAAACTAGGTTTTTCAATTTCTTTGTCGCCACCATTTTTCTGCACGAGACCTGAAACAGTAGGAGTCACATTATTATACGAAAAATTAGAATTTAATGTCAATGCATCACATAAGCAAAAATAATATTGAAAAGGTTAAGTCACAAATCTTTATGTATTTGGACATGATTGTACCAAGACACGTAAGGTTAAATTATGTCAAAAATACAAGAAGAGAGATGCCTAGGTGGCTCAGTCGGTTAAGCAACTGTCTTCAGCTCAGGTCATGATCCCAAGGTCCTGGGATCAAGTCCCACACAGGGCTCCTTGCTCAGTGGGGAGCCTGCTTCTCCCTCTGCCTGCTGCTTGCCCTGCCTGTGCTCACTCTCTCTCTGACAAATAAGTAAAATATTTTTAAAAATATAAGAAGAAATCGACAAAACATAATTCATGTAAGATTTTAACATATCTATTTCAGGCATTTCAGACCAATTAGGCAAAAAATTAAAATTATGGAAAATATAAGTAATAACATTAATAAGGTTAATTTAATAGCTGCATAGCATACTATATGACAAATAAATAGAAAATACAGCTTTTTGCCCAAATCCATATGGAACATTTTATAAAAACAGATCAATACTGAGCTAGGAAAATACCTCACTTCTAATTTCGGAAATTGTACAGCCATATTATCTGACCACGGTGTAACAGAAGTAAAAATTAACAGATTCACCAACAAACAACAAAATAAAACTGCTTGGATTTGAAAAATACTGTTCTGAAAATAAATTATGTCAAAAAGTTAATAAAAGTCATAATTATGTAATATTTAAAAATAATATATAAAATATTCTATATTAAAATTGATGGGATTTAATACTTTTCTTATTAGCTAAGAGAAACTAAGTGAAAACAACCATTTAACTGAGGTTAGAAAAAGAGAAACTTTTTCCAAGATGAGAATGAATAAATAATAAGATAAAAAGCCAAAATTAGTAGATATGAAAATAGAAAATTGATGAATAAATAAGGGAAAACACAACAAATAAATGTGGGAAACCACAACAGTGGAACAGAATAATTTCTAGCTAGTCTAAATGTAAAGGCGGAAAAAGTACAGATAGCTGCTCTTAAATCTTATCTTTGTGAGGCATTTATGTTGCTTTGCTTGGGTTTAATGAGATGTGTTTTTTAAATGCACATAAACACATACTTATGGTATCTTATAAAAAAGGTTGCATTCTTGACAAAATGCATGTGAACTAGAAACATGTGTGTCAAAGCAATTTTCCCTTATGAAATAACTGTAAAGAGGGTCATCACCTCCTTTCCAGAAAGCTCGCTGCTGCAGGCTAGGGTGAACTTCATACTCTGGCATTCACATAGGCAACTGCTGGGGCCTGTCCTGTTCTGCCTCACCGGTGAGAAGGAGTAACTGTGGAGAAGAAACCAAATGCCCCTGCTTGTCACCTTTCACCGAACTGAAGAAAAGGCAATGAAAAACCACCCACATTACCACCCCCAAGTGAAGTGGCCAAAGGAGGTTTAAAATCAGGGATGTTTAAGTATACCATTTTAGGTTGTCTGCTTTGTTCCAATAAACACATCCTATGACTTCCCCAGGCAACCTGGAAAACCTGCTAAACACACAAAAGCTTTACGTGGAAATTACACGGCTGAATTCCACATCTGGAATGTTCCAGTGTACATCACAGACAGCACAAGGTGTGAGGAGATGATCTTGAAGCAGAACCAAGTCAACAAGAAAGGATACAAAGTCAGAGGGAGCCATGTAAAAGGAAACCACGTAAATCTTGAGGAAACCATGGGTCTTTTCACTAGGTATAGACTGTGGTTCAAGCCTGTTCTGAGATGATGGGAAGGAGCAGAGGGAGCCCGCTAATTCTTGGGATGGCTATCTATGTATGCATGCATGCATGTATGTATGTATGTATGTATGTATCTATGTATCATTCATTTATTTCCATCCTATATTCCAAGTTGTGTATCACAGATAGGCGTGTACCCAAAGTGCTTCAGGAAGATTAATCTTAGCATTCCATGTACTCAAAGAACTTATACTGGGTAGACAATATCCCAGATATATTTCTCAAAAACTATTGGTATTAGATGAAAAGAGTGCCTTAGTTCTACTACAAATTAAGTCAGGTGTTTCCAAGCTGTTTTTAGTATCAATTCAAATCCAAGCCTGCAACTTCCCTGAACTATAAATGAGAGTATGCATTTCCCTCTGAGCTGTGTGGCTCATACTGACGATATTTTACCACTATTTTGAATAATGTCAAGACTGATCGTACTTCTGTATTTCCCACCAGTTTCTCCAACAGTTTTCTGTTAGCACACTTTCATGACATTCAAATGCCTGAGATTATTTATTCATTCATCCATCCATCCACGGATCCATTCTTTATTTTAGAATTTTATTTGAAGATCCCAATCACAACTACCTTAATGTCTTTCAGTGGAATACCGACCTACCTTCTTATGCAGCACTTTCAGGTTACATTAATCTTTCCCATTAAATTTTTTTTAAAGATTTTATTTATTTATTTGATAGACAGAGATCACAAGTAGGCAGAGAAGCAGGTCGAGAGAGAGAGAGGAGGAAGCAGGCTCCCTGCTGAGCAGAGAGCCTGATGCGGGACTCGATCCCAGGACCCTGGGATCATGACCTGAGCCGAAAGCAGAAGCTTTAATCCACTGAGCCACCCAGGTTCCCTCCCATTAAATTTATCCACTCAGAAATTGACAATGCAAGTCTTCTATAAGCTTTATCTTGCCTAAATTGTCACCACTGTCTTACAGCCTAGAGTATGTGCATCACTACTACGATATTGCTAGTGGCTTCGATTCTAAGTCATATTTAAGTGTTTGACCTAACTTTCAGTATCTAAGAGCTATGGGCTTAAAATTATATTCCAAATCATTTTCAGTTTCTTAAAAAGAAAATTAGGTAGTTCTATACTTTTTAAACTTATACACGGTTCGCTCTGACAATAAAACATCACCTGGAGACAAGCTGTAAGAGATGAAAAAGAATAAATACTTGTTCTTTGGTCAGAGCTAGTTCAAAATTCATATTAGCAATAGCATACAAAATATATTTCAGTGATTTTTAAAATAGATTTTATTTATTTATTTGATAGAGAGAGAGCAGAAGTAGGCAGAGCAGCAGGCAGAGGAAAAGGGAGAAGCAGGCTTTCCGCTGAGCAGGGAGCCCGATGCAGGGCTCGATCCCAGGACCCTGAGATTATGACCCAAGCCCAAGGCAGCCGGTTAACCAGCTGAGCCACTCAGGCGCCCCTTCAGTGAATTATTTAATAGCTTAAACATATTCAGCATTCAGTATTTCCATGACACACAGGTGGCGGTGATTTATCAGAATCTTTTGGATGATCAATTTGTAACAACCAAATAGGTTGTCTTTGTTTGCCTATTGCAGTAGCACTACATTACTTTCCACATGGAGCTGAGAGGCCATGTGAAATAAAGTTCAAAGAACTATTTCCTTCCATACAAGTGTGAATTACCTATATTTACCAGCATTACCAGGGTAATGCGTTTGCAAGGAAAGTGGTTCACTATTTGAATAGGATTCTCAAAATAATCCAATCATCCTACCAAGCACTCTTAGATGTTTCAAAGTCTTTTGATATGGGGTACTACCCAAAAGAAGAACAAACAAATATTTGAACTGGGTGAAAAATGAGGGGCAATCATAGCTAATGCATTATGTCAAGTTTTCATCACTACATGTGTGCCATTTACATCCCAAACAGATTATGAAAAGAGTGCCAGGTCCCCACTTCTTGGTGTTTAGTATTTATCGAAAATTCAGAAAGTGAATGGATAAGAGTAGAAGAGACAAACTGCTAGAGATGATTACAAAATGTTAAATAAATAACTTTGCTTCAGAGATCCGATGTTATTGGAATTCTTAATGTCATAAAGCAGAAACTGAAGTGAGACAAGATACAAAGCCCTATTTTCCATGAATATGATTAAGACAACACATTTATGGCAAGGGGGATTTTAGAGTTCTAGTCTTAGCCTTGTGCCAACAGCCCACACATGAGAGCACACACACACACACACACACACACACACACACACACACACTTTTCTGTGTTGTTTGGTTATTATTGAGGATAGAAAAAAAAATGGGGTCTCAAAGGGCTAAAGTAAGTTAGATGAAGAGCACATATATCTTTATTCCCTGTCAAGTGCCCTTTCCTTTTGCTGCCTTTAGACAACCAAAGTTACATGTGGACTTGATTCCAAGCACTACCATTTTATCATTGTTTATTACAGATACAGTAAATACTGACGGGTTTAAATAGCACAGAGTAGCCTCCAAAACAGAAAATTTTATGCATTCACCATTTTCTGAGGAAATAAGTGTATTAATAGGAAGAAATAAAATAATATGTTTTCCAGAGTGATAAGGGTAAAAGTGAAATTTCACTTAAACCAACATCAACCTAGTAGTTAGCCTTGATTCCCTAGTTTTCGTTTCCTCCACATCTAAGTCATCAGCAAGTCTTGCCCATTCTATCTTTATTTATTTTGAGGGAGAGAGTGCACACACATGCACGTGGGTGAGCAGAGTGGGAGGGGCAGAGGAAGAAAGAGCATCTTAAGAAGCTTCCACACCAGAGCAGTGCCTGATGTGGGATTGGTCTCATGAACCTGACCGAGATCATGACCCTGAGCTGAAACCAAGAGGTGGACATTTAACTGACCAAGCCACCCAAATGCCCTGCACATTCTATCTTTAAAAAATCTCTCTCCTTCCATCAACTTTTTCCAGCCTCTATCACCACTATTCTAGTCTTAAGCACCACCATCTCCCAGTTGAGCTCCTTTAACATCTCCTCTTGTTTTGTCATTAACCCATTCCCGTGCCATATCCTCTGTACTGGAGAGAGATTCTAAAATGAAAATCTTTACAATCAAGTCACTTCCCTGCTTAAAACCTATTCGCAATCTTCCATTTCCCCTAAGGATGAAAGCAAAACTCCTTAACATGGTTTCAAAAGACCTTTTTGACCTAATCCTTAGGGACCTCCCCAACCTCATCTCCTACTTCTCCCTCTATATGCATTCTGCACTTCAATTAAACCAATCCACTTGCTGTTTTAGAGACAGGCCTTGTCTGTCTCTTGTCTCTAATTTTTTTTTTTTTTTTTAACCTCTGCACCTTTTTTGGTTTCCTCTGCTTGGTTTCCCTGCCTAGCATGGGTCGCCGGGAGAACACTGCAAGACGAAACTGAAGCCTCTGCCCCTATTACTGTGTCCTCCATCTGTGAATGACACCACTATCCACTCATCTCAAAAACCAGAAGTTAATGACTCATCCTAAAGTTCCCCCACTTTCAAAAGGTTTCCATATCCTGTGGATTTTAACCATTTAGAATAGATCATATCTGCCCCCTTGTTTTCATGTCCATTTTCGCTGCCCGACTTGAAGTGCTCATCAAATGTCACACCTGGATCCAGCAACAGCCACTTAACTGGCCCCATGAACTCCCCACTCCTTCTAGCACTGCCCATATCCTACCCACAGGGAACTGTGGATTGCTTCACTTCAGAGCAGCCTGGCAGGATCAGCTACAGAGGAGCTGGGATCAAAGCAGTTGTGCTTCAAAGTCTTATACTTCATCAGCTGCAATGGCAACCAAGGAACAAAACAGAAACCTTTCTCACACCTTCATTACGATGGAGTGTGCCCTACCCACCACGGGTAGGCTGCAAATACACATGTCTTGGTAGCATTGTGATTTGATTGCATCCTTTAGCAGTTGGAATTGTCACAAAAGGACGAGAGATCAACAAAGTATAATACATCATCACGAAAACACAGAACGGCTTCCTGATGTGTGATGGACTACAGAAGACGAAGGCCAGGTGTGAGGGGCACCCAGGTAGCTCAGGCAGGTGAGTGCCCAGTTCTTGATTTTGGCTCAGGTCATGATCTCAGGGTCATGAGATCAAGCCCCATGTTGGGTTCTGTGTTCAATGTGGAGTCTGCCTGGGACTCTTTCTCTGTCCGTCCCCCTGCTCACATGCACTCTCTCTCTCTCTCAATAAAATCTTTTAAAAAACTAAATTAAAAAAAAAAAGGCCAAAGGTGGTAAGAGGACACGGGAAAAGTCACTGGGCCAGCAGAAATTCAACCTGCTAAGTGTGCGTGCGTGCCGGGGGGTGGTCGAACATAACTATTACTATTGCTTAATTTTCCCTGCCTGCTCCGCCACGAACTGGCCATATGTCCTTGGGAAAGTAACTCAACCCCTCTGAGCCTATTTCCTTTTTCATAAAATCAGGGAAATACTAAAATCTATCTTAAAGGATATCTGGGTCTTAAATGAAGTGACAGGAGTAACTCCCTTAACTTGGCCTATAGTCTGTGTTCAATAAAGCCTTCCTCAGTATTCGTTAAGTCCCTTGCCACAACTCTTTCTAGGTTTAGTTCTTATTTTGATTCTCCTTCTCTAGCAAATTACAGTCAACAGTGAGAGATGACCAGGCCATCAGACACAATATGCTTCTAATCTGTGCTTTGCTGAAACCGTGGTAATGCATCAATCTATCAGCTGGAAAACTAGTTTAATTAATTGACTTCCCTGAGCTGTACCTTCTGGACTAGATATGAGCACTTCTTAGGACACCAATATCTATGGGTAAGTAATCAAGCACTTTGTCCACATTGGGCACGGAGCTGCTTCTGCTGTCATGAGGGGACAGGCATATGCTTTAGTCACATCTTAGAGACTTCCAGGAGCCCTTCATGTCATTCTTTGAACCTCCCCGCATGCCTGCAGATTGTTACCAAATCTCTGGTTTCCTCAAAATCATCTAGGGGATGGAAGGTCTGTGGTGAACAACATGTGGGGTGAAGAGCTTGGTGTCACTCTCACTGTGCTATATCCAGTGGCCACGAGGTTCCTCCCAGCTCGATTTGTAAAATGATTTCCATGATTAATGAGTGGTTACGACAAGATAGCCGCAAGGAGAAGTGGGGAAGAAAAAAAGAGAGGTACTGGAGTGGAAACTCCCAAGAGGTGTGTGGAGAGAAGTGGTAAATTTAAAGTGAAAGGCTGTAGGGAATAGTAAATCGACTGTGAAAGGAGAATGAAGGGCTGCCTTTCAAAACAGAAACACAAAAACATCAGCCAGTTTTCCTACGGAGCTGCTCCTCTCCCATTAGTCAGAAGAAATGTCAGAAGTTACGATGAGGTTCTCCATGGAATTTCTAAAATAAGCAGAGATCTCTTTTTTCCAAGACCCCATTTTGTACAGGGGGCAAGGTTTATCAGGGTTCTCCAGAGAAACGGAACCAATAACCAGTAAGATTTTATCCTAGATTTTCTACTGTATGTATTATATGATAGGATTTGCATTCAGGAATTGGCTCGTGCATTTGTGGGTGCTGGCAAGTCCAGAATCTGTAGGGCAGGCTAGAAACCCATGCAAAACTTGTTGTCCAAATCTTGAGTCTGAATTCTATAGGGTCGGCAAGCAGGATGGACAGTGAGGCAGAATTTCTCCCCCCACCCTCCTGCCACCTGCCAAACCCAAGGTAGAATTTCTATGTCATAGTCTTAATTCAGGAAGTCTTAATTCCAGGAAGCCTCAATTTGTGCTCTTAATGCCTTCAACTGATTAGATGATGTCCACCTATGTCATTGATGATAATGTCCTTAAATCAAAGTTAACTGATGGTAAATTTAAGCATGCCTTCAAACTATCTTCACAGTAATATCTGGGCTAGTATTTAACCAACCTACTGGCCACCATAACCTAGCCAAGTTGATACATAAAATTTAACCATCACACAAAGGAAAAGTTATCAAGAAGTTTTTAAAAAGGGGTGCCTGTTTAGCTCAGTCATTGAGCATCTGCCTTCAGCTCATGTCGTGATCCCAGGGTCCTAGGATCAAGCTCCACACAACGACCCCTACTCAGCGGGAGGCCTGCTCTCCCTCTCCTTCTCCCCCTGCTTGTATCCCCTCTCTCGTTCTCTCTCTCTCTCTCTCTGTCAAATAAATAAATAAAATCTTTTAAAAAAAGAAATAAAAAAAATAGCTAACAGAAGGACAGTCTACCCAAGGTAAATGAAGGTGATGGACATGAAGTCCAAGCTTAGAGATCAATGAGGGAAAAAAAAGAAGCAAAAAACCCTGAAGGTATACTAGAAGACAGGCTCTAAATAACAAGTCACCTTAAGATCACAATAGCTATGTGTAGTTAGTGCCCAACTAAGCTGTTTGCTCACATAAAATACATCACTTACTCCTCACAACTCAGTGAGATAGCTGCAAAAAGGATCCTCTTTTACAGAAGAGGAAATCAAGATTTGGAGCACTGAGTGCTTTTCCCAATGTCGCTCAATTCCTAGGTGACAAACAGTCTAGAACTCACTTCTGCCTGACTATGGAACTTGCGTTTTAGTCATTGCAAGGATTCTGAGAACAAGAAATTGAAAACACTCACACTTCAGAGTTAAAAACAATTCATCTCTAAGGGCTAATATTTCAAACTTAGTCTATATTCCAGGACTGTTTCAAGAGCTTTACATATATTAACTCCTTAGATCCTAGCAACAACCCTACAATAGACGTGCTGGTATGCCCATTTTGCAGATACTACAAGGCAAGTAGCAAAAATATTCAGGGAAAAATTATAAAATAGGAAAAGGTTTCTTTTTTTCTTTTTTTTTAAGATTTTATTTTTTTGAGAGAGAGAGAGAGAAAGAGAACACGCAGGGTGGAGGGACAGAGGGAGAGTGAGAAGCAGACGCCCCACTGAGCAGGGAGCCCATTGCCTTGAGGCTCAATCCCTGGACCCCAGGATCATGACCTGATCCGAAGGCAGACACTTAACTGACTGAGCCATCCAGGCGCCCTGGGAAATATTTCTTTTACTGTCTAAACATGTATAAATGGCCCTAATGCCCAGTACCTTGTGAGTAGGTTCAGCCAGCTGGAAAACCCCATCCTGGTCTGCCCTTTAGGGCCCTAATGCTAGGAGAGTAAGACTGAACATCAAAAGTCCTCAGCACTAGCCTCTGTTCCACCATGAAATAACCTCTCGCTAGGCCCCAATTTCCCAATCCTTAAATCATAGGTATTGACTGTACATCATTCTGGGTTCCAAAGCATTTTGTCCCTGAGGAGCTGATGGTTAAGGCCAAGGACAGGATGGTAACTATTACAGATAAACAAGATGAGAAACAGTATGAGCGGAGCTTTGTCTCTAGGGACCTCACCAGAAAATATGTGCTGAATAAATTTCTGTAGGTTTGAATCTTAATATATCAGTCAGAATTGGGTTTAGCTGTAAGAGAGACTAGACTATAGTAACTTAAGGAAACAGTGATTTTTTTTTTTTTTTTTTTAGATTTTATTTATTTATTTGGCAGAGAGAGACACAGCAAGAGAGGGAATACAAGCAGGGGGAGTAGGAGAGGGAGAAGCAGGCTCCCCGCAGAGCAGGGAGCCCGATGTGGGGCTCGATCCCAGGACCCTGAGATCATGACCTGAGCCGAAGGCAGAGGCTTAACCCACTGAGCCACCCAGGCGCCCCCAGTGATTTTTTTTTTTTTTTTTAATGCAACTAAGTCAGGAAATTCATCGTCCAGGCTGATAAGGCTTTTTCACAAAGGTTCCTTCCAGCTCTCATCTCTACCTCTGCCATCTTTAGCATTTGGCTTTTTCCTTTCTGATATCATATTTATCATTTTTCTCTCCAACACAGGCACCACCTCTAGGTATTATTTCCATAGCACAGCCTGAGGAAGGACATATGTAAACTGAGCCTGGCCCTTTTTATTAAGATAGCTAGCTGTAGTGGAAAACCCACTTGGCATATTTCTGGTTATTGGACAGAAGTATGTCTCATATGCAGTAACCAAAACTTCAAGGCACCCCCAGAGAGCTGAATTTGTAACTGACCGCAATTCTACACCGGGGGAAAATGATTCTTCAGTAAGGAAGTGAAGGAGAATGTCTTTTGAGTAGACAAGTAGCAGTTTCTGCGATACCCAATTTCATTGCCAAACAGCTCTGCAATCTTGAACAGGTTAGGGCACTTCTATGATCACAGGCACGACGCCAGCCAGCTCTGGCTCAACCATGCCTAGTTTTGTGAACCCAGACAAATTCCTGCTAATCTTTGCATGTATAATAATTACAAGATAGAGAACCCATCATTATCCTTATTTTACGGATGACAAAATGGAGGTTCAGAGGAAGTAGGAAACTTGTCCAGGATCCCAAAGTTCATCAATAGAGGAAGCAAGACCCAAACCAAGGTCATTACTTCAAAGGCTTTGCTTGAAAGTACTGCTTATGTTGCACCCATCCCAGATCACAAAGGAAGGGCACCCAGAAGGCATAATGGCCCCTTTCCCTGTCCCCTGTAGCCTTTGCAAAGTAAACAGACCAGTTGAACTGGTAAGGTAGACTGGCCCCACCAGCACATGATTTATCAACCACATGGACATGACCAGAGTCAGTGGGAGAAGAAATAGGTCTAAAGTATCCCCGAAGGACTCACACATAGTGATTCAACGCCTTCTTGTCCTTTTTGTTTCGATTCCACCCCGGCTCCCAGGGCAGTGAGTGTCACTCTCGGGGCAGAGCCATGGTGCTGCTTCCTCGACAAATTAGGCCCGTACAGGTTCCCCCTTAGGCCATTAGGCCATAACACTACAGGCTGTGGTCGAACATTCTAGAGTCACCTTGTTCAAGACTCTGCTGCAGTCCTTCCTGAGTGACAACCTCGTGCTAGTTGTTTTTCTTCCAAGGGAGTGCTGCAAACCCTACTTCATTTCTGTGAGCAAAACTATGCAAATGACCAGTTTGTTTGTTTGTTTGTTTGTTCTCCTTCTACCTTATAGACACCACTTGGGGTTAAATTGACTGATTTTTTCCATTGCCATTCTACTTTTAATTCTGACTTTTGGTGTAAGCCTGTATTTTCTCTGATTGTTGTACACAATGATATAGTTCATTATCATTTTTCTCTCCAACACAGGCAAGTAAAGTGGTTCACTCAAGCTCACACAGCTTATTAGTGGGTGAATGGAAACCAGAAACCATTCCTCATATTCTCAGTGCTTCTTGGAGTAAAACCCAATTAATATTTATAGTTAATTTATTGACCATTTATATATATATATATATATATATATATCTTCATATAAGCACCTCTCTCATACCAATACCTTGAAAATTCTATAATGTCCTCTGCATTTTAATGCTACCATATTAAAAATTAGCAAGAAACCTCAAATATAAGATCATTAACATCACTTGCCTTAGATTGAAATCTTACATAAACAACAGTTTTCTAGGTATATTCACCAGAAATAGAGCCTTTGTGCAACTTAGAACAAGTTCCCAGTTTAGAAAAGTAAAAGGAGTATACCCAGCACTAAGGTTTCTCCAAGTGTCCACCAAAGTGGACCAAACCAGATGAATTAACAACTTCCAGTGTGTTTAGATAAAAAGATGCTCACAGGATGGAGAACTTGGCCTTCTTGATTTGGTCTCCTATCTCCAACCTGGTAACTTGTTTCATTAGCCTAAGAAGCAAATGAAAGGTTTTTTCCTTCAGCAATAGATCCAAAAGACTAGGCAAATCACATAAGATTTCAATTTTGCATTAAGATGGGCACAATGTTGACAACTTTTTAATGCAATCACATTTGTTCAAACTATACCCATGTATATTTAATATATAGTGAATATTTTTTACTGCTAAGACTCAGTTGTGCTATTACTACACCCTAATTTACCTCTGGAGGGAATATTTTCAGCAATTTATGACTGAATTGAAAATGAAAATAAAATATTTCTTAGCGATGACAAGTGGAATTCAGTCAAATTCAAGTCCAAAAGAAAAATGGCACTGCACCACACCATAAACTTTTAGAGAAAGACAATTTCCAACAATGTGATTTATGGTCTGAACATTCTAGAATTCTGTCTTTTCCAACAAAGCTTTGCAATCAGTTGAGAATGGCAGGCCTGGAATGCACATTATTCTCTAAACATGGCATTGCCCACCTGAATGCCACTGTAAATAAAAGAGCCACCGTACTGCCTGACATGTGGGGTGCCAGAGGGCAAGTTACCTCAAAATTAACTTCTGTCTAATATGATTAGCAGTCAGCAGCTGCAGGTGCCTCAATGCCTCTGGCACTCCAGGAAGAACTAATTGCTTCTCTTCAAGAATAATATGCAGAGGCGTTGAGCATGAAGTTGGTTTTTGGACCCTTAAGATTTCTGAATCTCTCCATTCTTTTAAAGAGAATAATTTAACAAAATCAATCTCATTACAATAAGTTGGCCATAGGGGGGTGCAGATAGAATGTTAACTGGAAACAAAAAGCACGATATTAAATTGCATATACAGTATAATCTCAAATAGCTAGGATACACATGCATAACCGAAGCATTGGTCATAGCTTATCTTTAGGCGGTGAAATTATGGGAAATGTTCATTTTCTTCTTTGCATCTTTCTGGGTATTCAAAGCTCTTTTTTAGTTTTAGTAATGTGCTACATTTGTAAGGGAAAAAAAAAAAGATCACTGTTGTAAATGATCAATTGGGAACATTTCTCCGGAACTGGTGGTCTTTATTTCCAATGGTTGGTTGTAGGTTAAAATTCTCATTTATTCAGTTTAACAAAAAAAGAGAGAAATTTCCTTCTTTATAATTTTCCTGATTTGAAGAGGCCACAGTGAACTCCTCTGAGAAGTTCTTCCTGCATTTGATGGTTCTATGGCCAGTCTACTCAATAAAGAATTCCTAAAATGTGTTTGTGTATTTTATCTTAGATTACCTTGACCTCTGGATACTTTCATGATGAGAAATGCATTCAAATAATGGAAATGATACCTTTCACCTTTGCTCTCTCTCTTACTTAGGAATGAGATTTGGTTTAATTAATTAAGGCATGTTATGTTATTATTGTATATCTCCTATGCGGTATGACCCACAGAGTCACCTGGGATCCATCTCTGACTCAGAATCTCTAGAGACTGGACCCAGGAATATGCAACTATGAACACGTGTCCCAGGCCATTCTATATATACACTAAAGTTGACAACTGTTAAAACAGTAATTCAAGAAATTTTAGCTGTTTTTATCACTGTAGCAACGTGGGTGAGATCTCCATTCACGATCACAGACACAGCTAGGAAGATACAGAGGCTTACTCTGGAGTCATCATTTATTGCTATTCCTTTTCTAGATTTATGATCATTGGGCCAAGTAATACAGAAGATCATTTACTCTCATTAGCTCAGGGAAGATAAGTAGAGATCATTTTTCTTCCCCATACCCTAGCTGGGTGGCTCTTGCTTCCTAACGCTCTGATCATGAAGCAGTATGTTATAGTTTCCATTTATCCATGCAAGAAAACAATTTCAGCACTTATGTGCTTGTGCTTGCTTGGTACTTTAGTTAGAAAAATAGCAGTGACTAAGAGGTGGTACCTTACCTCTTTTAGTTTCTTATTGCTTCAATTACCACAAACTCGGGCAGCCTAAAACACAAATGTATTATCTTATGGAACTGAGAAGTCCAAAATGGGTCTCACTGGGCTAAAATCAAGTTGTCAATAGGGCTGTGTTCCTTTCTGGTAGCTCTACAGGAAAATCTATGCCCTTGCCTTTTTCAGCTTTTGGAGGGAGTCTGCATTTATTTCTTGGCCCCTGGCCCATTTTATCTATCTTCAAGGTCAGCGAAGTTGAAGATTTCTAACCCTTCTTCTACCATTGTCATGTCATCTCTCTCTGACCACAGCCAGGAAGGATTCTTCAATTGTAAGGACTCAAGTCAGTAGACTGGGCCCATCTGGATAATCCAGGATAATTCCTCTATTTTAAGGTCCTTACCCTTAATCACATCTGCAAAGTATCTTTTGCCATATAAGGTAACACACTCACAGTTTACAGGGATTAGGATAAGAGCATCTTTGTGGGGGTCATTATTCTGCCTACCACACTATTTTAAGAATTTTAGTTCTGGCAGAGAGAAAAACATAACCATTATAGAGCAATGTGCTGCATCCCATAATAACAACATGTTCAAACATCCATGGCAGCATAAAAGAGTGAGGAATAAATTTGCCTTTGGATAGGGAGTAGTCTGGGTAGGTTTCCCAAAGAAGGTGATGCTTGAGCTGGATTGTGCAGGGTACTGAGGAGAGAGAATATAACATGGAGTGAGACACACTAGATTTATCCTCTAGCTCCACCTCCCATGAGCTGTAGGAACATGGGCAAATTTCTTAACTATTCTGAGCCCAGTGTCCTTGGTTGTATTTACAGAGTAAGCAATTTACTTCTCAAAGTTTGTTGTGGATGTTAAATAAGTTAAAAGTGGTAGAAGTGCTATGCAAGCTGTAATGTCCAGTAAATGAAGTTATTACATTTATTAATGTGGCTTCTAATAAGGGAAGGTTCTAGAGACTGCAATCAAAAACATAAGGCAATCAATAAAGTTTGAATTTTAAATAAAAAATGAATTTTTTTGGTGTAAGTATGTTCCATGCAACATTTGGGATATATTACACTAAAAAGATATTCGTTCTATATCTGAAATTCAAATATAACTAGGCATCCCATATTTTGTCTGGCAACTCTCTAACTTTTTTTTAAAAGATATTTCATTTATTTGACACAGAGAGAGAGAGAGTGCGTGAGCGCACAAGCAGGGGGAGTGGTAGGCAGAGGAAGAGGAGAGGGAGAAGCAGGCTCCCCACTGAGCAGGGAGCAGGATGTGGGACTCCATCCCAGGACTCCGGGATCATGACCTGTGCTGAAGGCAGTCTCTTTTTTATTTATTTATTTATTTATTTAGTAACATATAATGTATTATTTGTTTCAGGGTTACAGGTCTGTGATCCATCAGCATATTGGTGGTTGCCAGGGGTTGGGTAAGGGGGACTTGGGAGAAACGGCTTAAAAGGTAAGGGGTTTTACTTTGGAGTAATGGAAACGTCTTTGAACGAGATAGAAGTGGTCTCTTAACTGACTGAGCCACCCAGGCACCCTGAATTTTTTCATTTTTTAAAAAAGACTTTGTTTATTTTATTTATTTTAGAGGGAGGGAGAGCACTTACAAGCGGGGGTCAGGGGAGAAACAGAGGAGGAGGGAGAGGGAGGGATGAAAAGAATCTGAAGCAGACTCCACGCTGAGCACACGGCCCCATGCAGGCTCGACCTTACAACCCTGAGACCACGACCTGGGATGAAACCGAGAGTCGGACACTTAACTGACAGAACCACCCAGGTGCCCTTTTAAGTGGGGTTGTAATCACTTCGCGCTACTAAGGGGGCAGCTGCCAGATAGACTTTGTTCTCTTTGAAAAAGATCTAAGAAAGCCTCTTTGTTATGCAAGAGAAGTCATTTAAATTGATGCAGTGAAGAATTCAGAAGGAGCACTGGCTTTAGAGTCAAAAGGTCATGAATGCATCCCAGAGTCCCAGGAAATCCTACTTTGCTCAGGGGAGATGGTACAGTGGAGAACGGGTCACGGGCTTTGGAATGAGACATCCCTGGGTTTCAAACACAGTTTATCCCTTTAGAAACTTAATGAGCTTGGCTAATCGACTTAATCTGAGCCTTAATTTCCCCATCTATAAAATTGTGATAATCACACAATCTACTTCAAGAGCTATTTTAAGGATTAAATGAAGTCATTCAGGTAAAGAGACTTAGCACAGTGTCTGAACATAACAGTGCATAAAAATATCAGTATAACAATAAGTCCTAGAAAGCTTTATATTCTTATGACAGAATCTGGACTGTAATTAACTTTCATTTTATCAGCAATAATGTCCCTAATATATCTGTGAGATGTAAAGACCTCATGATTCTTCCATGACATCAATGCTCATTGGGTCAGGCATTCGGATGGGTCCAGAGGTGAAATAATAGGAAACCAGAGTCCACTCTCACGAGCTCACAGTTTTGATAGGAAGCCAGATAAAAGAATGGTTGTGGTGAATACTAGAACTACGCACCATTCTCACCCCCTTCTCTACTGGTCCCTAGCAGGGACTAGAAGACTAGAAACTACATTTCCCAAACTCCCTTGCCAGAAGGGTTCAAGGTACAGCTTAGGTTCTGCCAATATGAACCATAATTTGACATCTGTAAGGCAAAAGAGAAGCGGAAGCCACACTACCCTTTCTCTGGAGCAGCAGGCCTATGCCTGGCTTTAAAAGATTCTGGAGCAGCCTGGAGGCATTTCCACAGGGGTTCCCCACCTCAGTGCTGCATGGCGCTTGTCGCCATGTTCGCCAGTTCCCTGCTGTCCTTTCCTGACCTGAGAGAAGGGGTGAACGGGATGAGAGGAAGCAAGCAGCCACCCCTTAATTCCTCAAAGCTAGAGCTGAACCCAAATCTAGCGCTAGCCTCCTTGACCACCTTTTGTCCAGCTCTTCCGGTTGAATCATAAGCACCTAATTTCCTGTGTTGAATCTCTGTGTTAAAATACATGCCATGGTGTCTGTTTTCCTGTCCAGCTCTGACTGCTATAATAAGAAACTGCAACATAATAGCGTATCATAAGCACAAGGGCGTCTGGATACATGTAATGTGGACACCTAATAGTATCTTTAAGGCACAGGGAAGGATCTTTGGAAGCAAAATACAGCTTATGAAAGGAACATTAAGGATTTCAGTCTGGCTGAATTCAGAGGCAAAGGAGAAGAGCGGTGAAAGATAAGGCTAGAGAAATGGCGGGGTTGGGGGGGTTGGGGAAAGTGGACAGCGGTGAGATTTCAGAGGGCCTTTTAAGACTACAGACCCCTGGATGGCAGTAGGGTAAGTGGGACCAAAAGAGTTTAAGCAGAGGAATGACAAGACGAGATTTGAGAAAAATCATTTGGCTACTGGTGTATGGAGAACAGTCTGTATGGCCTAACAACAGAAACAAGGAACCAGTGAAGTGGCGAATGGGGAAAGAGAACACAGTGACTTGTACTACAGACATAGAAAGAAAGATGAGGGAAGCAGAGAATTTCAAGACATGGTTTTCCTTTAGAATTGGCAAGATTTGCTGATAGATTAAATGTAGTTGGGGAGAGAGAGAAAGGAGTCTAGCATAACAGCACTTTCTGGCTTTAGGAACACGATAGAGGTGTCATATAACGAAAGGGTCAAGTTTAAGGAAGCACTCAGTTTACAGGGGGGGAAACCAGACTTGAGTATTGAACACGATAGAGCAGAAGTGATTTTGAAGCATCCAACTGGATATAGTGAACCAGCAGTTGGCGATAGAGGCCTAGAATTCTAAGACAGGCATCAAAGAGGGTAGGCATCTCAATTCAGGAGTCATCAGTACTTAGACGGTAAATGAAATGCACTGCATATATGAAATAGCCTAGAGAGGATGGGAAAAGTGAGAATAAAATGTTAGCTCAGTACGGATGTTTAAGGAACTTCTTCAAAAAGAATATGATAAACTGAGTTTAAAGCTATAGAGACATCAAGTATAATAAGGTCTAAAAGAAATCCACTGGCTTTATCAACACGTCTGCCATTGATAATCTTTTTTTTTTTTTAAAGATTTTATTTATTTATTTGTCAGAGATCACAAGTAGGCAGAGAGGCAGGCAGAGAGAGAGGAAGGGAAGCAGGCTCCCTGCTGAGCAGAGAGCCCGATGCGATGCGGGGCTCGATCCCAGGACCCTGGGATCGTGACCTGAGCCGAAGGCAGAGGCTTTAACCCACTGAGCCACCCAGGCGCCCCTGCCACTGATAATCTTAATATTGCCTCTTCTTGGCAAAGTTATGGGAGCAGAAGACAGACTGCAGCAAGCAGAAGAACACAGAGGAAGGGAATGAACAGAGTCAGTGAGCAGAGAAAACTGGAGAATTCTAGCTCAGAAAAATCATATAAAGAGGACTATAGCTGGAGGGGGTCATGGAGTGAAGGGAGATTTTTGCACATCTGAGTTGCAATGCTAATGAGCGGCAGCCAGTAGTGAGGTTGAAGACAGAGAAGAGAGAGGGGATGACTGAGTAAGTATGCCGAGAAATGAGGAGGGAGTAGAACCTACAATACTGATGCGAGATTGGCCTCACATTGGACGAGAGCTTTAAGAAAGGATGCATGCAATTATAGATGTCTCTTGGTGAGGTGACAAAATATTGGAGAAATTACTACTAATAGCTTCTGCTTTTATTGAGAAGAAGCAGGCCACTGAATCTTTTGAGAGAAGGAAAGAGGCAGCAGACTTTTGAGGAGAGTAGTTTCAATTAGCCACACTTTAGAATTTGTCGAAAGGGATAATCAGGAAAACAAAAGGACTGATGGGAAGTGGTCAAGGCCTAGGCCAGAAGCCAAATCCCAGGGCTTCCTCTGATGAACATGTGATTGCTAGCATGCTAGCCGACTTGTATGAGGCTCCATTTCTTTATCTGTAAAAGTAATAATAATATCCATTTCATAGTGCTGCCACACATATTAAATTCGATTGGATTAATAAATGATATAATAGGTATCTGTGCTTGTACCCTCCTAACATCCCCTTTTTCCTTCTTATAACAGAAAGAACCCTTCTTTCCTGCTGAAGTGCATTTCATTTAATTTGAGACGGACTTAACCTGCCTACCTGTGGACATGCCTGGCCAATAAGAATACTGACCTCCCTACCACAGTGATTGGTTCAGATATCTACCTCTATGTTTAGCCATAATCCAAACAGACCCAACTTTTTTTTTTTTTTTGAGATTCCCATTTATAAGGCACTATACAGAGATACACATGTGATGTTTCTAGTGGCCATCTTTGCCACATTTTCCAATAAAAAGGTGTAACTTCCCTAATACTGAAAGTAATAAAGTAGAAAACTTACCTGGGAAATAAAGAAAGGCACAGATTGATTTCTTTCATTTGAGCCATATAGTTAGAGCCATGCCTATAGAAAGATCAACTTGGGGACCTCTCAACCCCATGAGCCAGCAAATTCTTTTTTTTAACTTATTCTAATTAAGGTTAGTTTTCTGTCACAAACTAAAGAACCCCAACTACACATAACGTGCTTAGAAGTTGTGTCTGGCACATGGGTTGGATGAACTACAGGTATTATAGTTACTGTAGTAATAATAATATTGGTAGAAAAAACATAATATTTTTTTCTTACTTTTTTTTTTATCATATTGCCACATAGAAAAGAGACAAAGAGGCTAGAACTTCCTTGGGAGAGTGGGACAATGCAAAAAAGGCACAGAGAAAGAAGTCAAGATGTCTCCATGCTGCTCTAGCCAGATTTCAGTGACACTGGAAGATGTGAATAGTCTTGCTAGTGGGAAGGATATAATGATATAATACTATTTATGGAAAAAGAAATCCCTTTCAAGCTACGATGATCTTTAATGAACTAATATAACAGATGTACTAACAAATTTAGGAAGGATGTAGTGATTTGATATGATCAGACAAATGTCAAGGTTAAAAAGGATAACTGAAGCAGACTATGTCCTGTGAGTAAATATAAAACCCAACCAGTGCTGGTAAAGGTTGATTGGCACAATATGAATTATCCTAGAGAGAGACTAAATGCAGTAGTAAAATGGAGCAGCAGGAGTGCCAAGAGCTCTGAATAGGAAGGAAATAGGTCTACCTGGAAGACAGTATCAAAAAGAAATGACTGATGGAGCAGCGGGTCTATGTGTGCTCACTATTTAATCAACATGGGTCTTGGCAGGATCCAGGTGCAAGCTGAGTCAGATAATAAAAGTCTAATAGTTATCTGAAGCTCACTCAAAACATTATAGAGATCACACTGTTAGCTCCCTTCCATTGGATGGTTGTTATTGCAATGATTTTTATACAGCAGTATAATGTAAACAAATAAAATTGGACAAATATAACTGAGAAATATGAGAGTTAGGAAGAACAATGTATGATACAGATAAGTGTTTAATGAATGTTAGCTATTATTATGATCACATGGGTGAAGTAGAATTTCATGTGTTTTTTTTTTCAATATGAGCCTTAGGGAATTTACTGGTTGATATATGTTTTTGAAAAATAGTAATGCAGAGAAAAATAAGCATTTTCCAAATCTCCAAAGCAAAAAGTCCAAAGAAACATGGTCCAGGAAAACAAAATGAAGAGAAGTATACAAACATAATGCCTAAGTCATACAAATCAAGTAGACCAATGGATGGTTTGTGGTGGGTAGCTTGAGCATTTCTCCCTTCATTTAGTCTCCAAAGCCAGGCCTAATTCATAACCACAATTGCAATAGTAAAAACAATTATTGACTTGATTTCATCTAATTTCACATAAAGTGTCAACAAATATCTTTAGAAAACTTTGACTTTTATTGATCAGTAAATAATTAAAAACCATGTCTTACTATGTATACACAACTTCAAGATAAGTTTGCTAACCTTTCTTACAACTCAATACTATATTTGGGGCTTAGAACCTATCTATACTGAAATTCTGGAATAATTAAATCATTAAGTTACATTAAAATTCAAATGCCCTCATATTTAGGTAAAATATAGAATTTAACACTATCATTAAAAAAAAAAACTAATCCAAAAGAAGACATTTTTCAGATAAAAGTTACCAGCAAACACAAAGATAACAAGAGCAAGCATAACAATGTTAACTGAAAACTAAGTAAATTTCAAGTCAAAGGAGAACTGGGAATAAAAATTTTTTTTACCAACTTTTACCAATAAAAGAGAGGAATTTGCCTTTAAATATAGCTTTCATGATTCCCAGAGAACTTGATATGACGGCTGAATGTAAGATTAGTCTGTTGACACAAGAATTATTTAGGTATATGTCCTTTTACATGTCCATAGGTTTTTGATACTGTTTAAATTTGTATCAATTTTTGTTTGATTGTTACTACAGCTAGAAAATGTCTTTGTCCACATTCTGCATTTTAAAAAAAAGATTTATTTATTGGGGTAGGGGCAGAAGGGGAGAGAGAGAGAATCCCAAGCTGACTCTGTGTTGAGTGTGGAGCTGGTCACAGGCCTCGATCCCATGACCCATGAGATCATGACCAAGAGTCAGACCCTTAACCAACTGAGCCACTGAGGCGCCTCCACATTCTTCATTTCTGAAGTTACCAATCGAATTACCTCACAAACAGATTAATACAAGTAACCTTATGTAACTACTTGTAATAGCTGTTTACTGTGTAAGGTTACTTGTATTATCTATAGAGTGCAGTATGATATTTCTCCATTCCCTCAATCCCATTAGCTACATAATTCAGATTTTCTGTGTTTGACTATTTGATCAGTCAAAAACCGAGAAAGGCATAGTCAAGTTCCCCAAGACTTTGTCAGATTTTCTTTTTGTTTCTTTTTTTTTAATTTAAATTCAATTACTTAACATATAATGTATGTAAGTATTATATACTTAACATATAATGTATTATTCAATTACTTAACCTATAATGTATTATTTGTTTGATGTGATTCATCAGTCTTATATAATACCCAGTGCTCATTATGATTTTGTTTTTTTTTTTTTAAAGATTTTATTTACTTATTTGACAGACAGAGATCACAAGTAGGCAGAGAGGCAGGCAGAGAGAGGAGGAAGCAGGCTCTCCAGTGAGCAGAGAGCCCAATGCGGGTCTCGATCCCAGAACCCTGGGATCATGACCTGAGCCGAAGGCAGAGGCTTTAACCCACTGAGCCACCCAGGCGCCCCTGTTTTGTTTTGTTTTTAAGATTTATTTATTATTTTGGGAGAGAGAGAAAGAGAGAGAGACCGACCCTGGGCAGGGAGGGGCAGAGGAAGAAGGTAAGCGGGAATCTCAAGCAGACTCCCCCACTGAGCCTGAGGTGGGGCTCAATCCCATGACCCTATGGATCACAACCTGACTTGCAATCAAGAGTGGGGACACTTAACCAGCTGAGCCACCCAGGCACCCCAGATTTTCCCTCTGTTTCTAAGAGTCTCTTCCTTGTTCGGTTTCTGGCTGTGGTGAGGTTTGCTTTCTGTAAATACGAATCCTTAGATGTTATTTCTCCACGATTCACGCACAAAGAGCATGAGGTCTGGAAAAGTACTCAGAGGGGAGCTGGGCCATGACCTATGCCGGCAGAGAGCACCAGAAAGATCTGGACAGAAGGAACACCAATGTGTGCAGCTGTCCAGAAAAATCTTTTGAAGGCATCTGCCAGCCACCGTTGTGTGGAGAAGCGGCAGTTCTGCAAAGAGCAGACGTCAGGGAGTTCTGGCTGCAGGTAGCAGGAAGGGGTAGAAAGGACTGTGGAAAATAAGTACAGGGCCCTGTGACAGAAGAAATGGAGTTCGGGAGGGGCTACTGTCATGGCTTTTAATTCACTTTAAAATACGTCAACATAAATAGTGGCATATGTATTTGTTTTTTAGGTTACACTTTGGCAGCAGTCGGGAATCCTAACTAAAAATTCACACCCCAGATATTTGCCAACTGATACTCTAATCAGAAAGCCCATGCTCCACAGGTGACGACTACAGCACTTTTGGGGTATCTTTATCCAGGAGCGGCAGCAGAGGCTTGGCTAATTAGCATATCAGCGATTAGAAATGGGCTCTCACTGCTGAAATGAGTTGTATTCAGGATTTGCGGACTGGATACACTATTTTGCAGACAATGCGTACATATACATGAGAAGGGTTTAAGAATTGAATGGGGTCTATACTTTCCCCGAGTGACTCTCTGGTCCTGACTCCACGTCCCACCGGTAACACCATCTCATCCATGCAGCCCAGGAGGTTAAAGATATTTTCCTTGTATTAATGCCTGGGTTGCCGCACTACCCTGTTTGGCCTCTCAGCTATCCTGTCAGCTGTGCAACCAAATTTCCACATTAAAGTGCCTCAGTTTTAACTAATTACAATCGGTCCTCATTAGATCATTGCTCTGGAATAAAGCTGCATCTGCTTCCAGTGAACTTTTGGGGAAGATGTGGGCAGAGCATACAAAAACCCAGGTAAGTAAGACTTTGCTGAGCTCACAAAACAGATTGTATGAACGGATCTGTGCTCGTTTGTTAGCAGATGTTCAACAAATATTGATGTATTGGCAGAATTTGGTCCAAGAAAAGCTTCCCTTATAATCTGGAAGGAAGGCTTTGGGGTGGTAGTTAACCTTCACTTACTTCAAAATATTGCTCTCTATTGTTATCTATCAGAAAGAACCTAAGAGCTGTACATGAACAAACAGGCTTGTGTCACTTTGAAAACATTACAGCGACACTGGAACAAGATACTGGCCTGGGACTCTGAATTTTCACTGAAGAGGAACAGAGCCTGGGATGATACTAAGTCTGAAAATGGGACCAAATTCCTTCAGCTGTGGGGTACAGAAGAAGTCGGGCATGTATCAGGATGTCATCGTATCTGCAAATTCAGTCTAACTCAACACTGCGGTCTGCTGCCACAAGACTGATAGGAATTTACTTTCCAGAATAGGGAAGACAGTAGTCACACTTGAGTGTGCCAAGCTGAGGTAGGTTACTTTCTGTGCATTGTGCTCAGTTACAGGTGTATGGACTGAAAAGGACAGAGAAAGACAGGACTTAACAAAAAAACCAGAGTATCCAGATGATGGAGCACATGTGAAATCCCGTTGTCTGTAGGACTTCCTACATAATTAAGGGGTCAGTGTGAAATAAAAGCAAAATTAAGGGGGCACCTGGGTGGCTCAGTGGGTTAAAGCCTCTGCCTTTGGCTCAGGTCATGATCCCGGGGTCCTGGGATCGAGCCCCACATCGGGTTCTCTGCTCTGCAGGGAGCCTGCTTCCTCCTCTCTCTCTGCCTGCCTCTCTGCCTACTTGTGATCTCTGTCTGTCAAATAAATAAATAAAATCTTTAAAAAAAAAAAAGCAAAATTAAGAACTTCGAGGTACTGAGAGCAAAACCTTAAATCAAGTATGAGGTCTTTCTGAGTGTGGATTCCTACGGGATTGGTTCAAGCTACAAGACCGTGAAGTCAGCCATTGCTGTAGGAGAAACACTAAAATAAGAAAAGAACATTCTTTAAATTAAAGCCCATCAACCATGGGTTACTTGTGAGAGCAGCAGGCACTCTACCGCGTGTTCTTGGCCCTGGCTTTGCACAGGGAATGCCATAGAGAATTTGTTTAAAAGAAAACACATTATCAGTCCAGAACCAGATTAAAATGTCATGATCCCAAAGTATCCCAAATATCCCAAAATATCAGTCTGTAAGGGATACAGTTCAGTGTTAGAACATCACAGAGAATGTAAGGAGACAGAGTTTCGTTTACTGGAACTGAGACAGGCTACTTTGTACGGTCGAAACAAATATTTTGGAATGCCTCTCATAGGAGATGAGTAGGTGAGTATGCACGAACATCTTCAAATGTCAATATTTGGTCACTCAAGCTTGGTCACTCAAGCTTTTGTCACTCAAGCTTTCTAAATAGTTGCAGAACTTCCTTTAAGATGAGAAGGATACATGCCTTGGGATCATGACAGTCTTTCTTGGGATGATAATCATCACACATTTTTTATCCTTTCCCATGCTCCACTAAATAAATGCTGAAAACATAAAATACCAGTTTTAGGGGTAAAAAAATGTATTAGCCCACAAAGGGTCCCACTTGTGTCTCTCTGGCTTTACCTAGGCCCCACCCTAAAAGACCATTTCAGTGGATCTGCAATATTTGATAGGACCATACGATTTCTAACAAGCTCACCAGGGTTTATGACAGACAGCAGTGCTGGAAATCATTGGTATTAGTATTCGTACAGACCCTGGAGTACTTCTCTGGGACTTGGTAGAATGGTTCTAACTTGGTAGTTTGTTGGAATAGAGAAGGGTTTCACAATTCCTTCCAAATTGAACGTTCACTGTTTTCACTAATCCACTATCAATTAATTGAAAGAAAACATCTGCTTCCGGCAGATTGGTGCTATTTCCCAGATATGTTATGTGCATTTCTACCTCCATGATTTTTTTTTTCTTTTTTTGGTCATTCCCCACCCCTCCATTCCCCCCCCACCCATTCCTTTTCCTTTCACCCTCTATCAAGTCTAACAGCAACTTCCCCCTTGCCTTCTAAACCACCCCAGTTCTCACTGGCTTCTGCCAAGGGATGTTATGTGGTGTTCATTATCTACAAAATATGTAGAAACCATAGCCTACGTTAGCTCATACCATTACGCCTTTATTTATATCCATGGCTCATTATACCAACTGTTTGGTGACCCTACTGGGAGCAAGTAGTACTTCTGACAGTGCCCGAGGAGGTTAAGTGCTTGAGTGTTACTTGCCATACTGACTTTTATTGGAAAAGGCCTCTGCCTCCTCATCTGCTAAGTGCAGGTAACAATATCCACCTGAGACTTATTGTGGTACTGATACGAGAAAGTGTATGTAGAAAACCAATGCTTCATAAAGAGTAGCTGACCGACAAATGGAAGGTCCTTTCCTTCATTTTTTTAAAGGGTTTTTTACAGCTCTTGGAAGCTCTTGGATGGCCATGTCAGAGCACAGAGGGACAAACACTCCAGAAGTTACTTGACATTAACAGACATTCATGGTTGATCTACAGTTTGCTCAGGCTTGTTCTCTGGGAACATTTGGAATAACAACTGGGGAACCTAATTCTCAATAACATTGAATCATCTTTAACTTGCCCAGAGAGGCCTTTAAGACTTAGGTAAGCTTCTTTTTTGGAGTCTCATCTATTGAAAGCTCATTTCAAACCACTGTAAAATTGTTGTTTTTTTTTATGGTGAACATCAGTGGATTTCACCCATATTCCTTATCATCTGATCAGGACTCTATTTCTTTCTGTGCTATGCTCTCAAGAGGCTGGCAGCGCGGTCAGAGGATCTACTATTCTATCAGTCAGGATGGGCTAGGTTATGCAGCAGTGCAAAAGGGCCTATAAACCTCAGTGGCTAAAAGAACAAAGGCGTATTTCTGGCTTACTCTCCAGGTCCATCTTAAATTGGCCAGGGGTGGGGATGTAGAGCACATCTGCTCTACAGTATCCTCACATAGCACCACAGGCTAAAGAAGGTTCCATCTCCTTCCTTCTATAGTGAAAAAAGGAAATGTAGTGAAACACGGAAGAGCTCATAGGGATGCTGTGTGGGAGCTCATATTTCACTGACTAAAGCAGGTCACTTAGCTGTGCCTATCTTCAAAAGGGATGGAGAAGTGCAGCCCAACCATGAGCCTAGAAGGAAGAAAAATGAAATCTTTATGAAGTGCTTTAATGACTGTTATAGAGAGGAATTTTATTCTGCATGACTAATGTGTATATTAGTTCCCAACCGGCCTGATTTTTTTTTTTTTTTTTTTTTAAGACCTGGAATATGTACTACCATGACTTTGGAAATCTCCCTCAATAGTTAAGCAAGCACTCGATCTTTTCCCCATCTGAAATCGGCTTCCTATCTGTGATGCCAATACTTTCAGAACAGGTGGGCCACGTAGTGAAAGATACATATTTTAGGGGTGCCTGGGTGGCTCAGTGGGTTAAGCCTCTGCCTTCGGCTCAGGTCATGATCCCAAGGTCCTGGGATCGAGCCCCACATCGGGCTCTCTGCTCAGCAGGGAGCCTGCTTCCTCTTCTCTCCCTCTCTGCCTGACTCTCTGCCTACTTGTGATCTCTGTCAAATAAATAAATAAAATCTTTAAAAAAAAAAGAAAAATATCTTAAATGAACCACTGATGAGTTGTGGATCTCCCATTTTCTTGTAGACATAGAAAATTTTATCTAATTAAAACCTTTAGCTATTACATTCTTACTATGTGCCAAAATTTATATTGGAGATAAAATTATGACTGACATTTCTGACTGACACATTCTTTAATACTAAGTATCACTGGACATTATACAACAACATATTTATAAAATATTTGCAAGACTCAAGATAATGTTTCCCTCTAATTTACAAAGTAGGACTTTAAATCTGATTCAGAGTCTCTGAGTTCAAAAATTCCTACTTAAAAAAAAAAACACCGGGCGCCTGGGTGGCTCAGTAGGTGAAGAGTCTGTCTTCAGCTCAGGTCATGATCCCAAGGGTCCTAGTATGGAGCTTTCCCTCTGCCCTTCCCCCACTTGTGACTCTGTGTGCACGTGTGTGTGTGTGTTCTCTCTGTCTCTCACACTGTCTCTCCCTTTCAAATAAAACAAATCTTTTAGGGCGCCTGGGTGGCTCAGTTGGTTAGGCAACTGCCTTCGGCTCAGGTCACGGTCCCGGAGTCCCGGGATTGAGTCCCGCATCGGGCTCCCAGCTCCATGGGGCGTCTGCTTCTCCCTCTGACCTTCTCACCTCTCATGCTCTCTCTCACTGTCTCTCTCTCAAATAAATAAATAAAATCTTTAAAAAAAGTGATTCCATTGGGGATGCCTGAGTGGCTCAGTGTTTAGGTTAAAGCCTCTGCCTTCGGCTCAGGTCATGATTCCAGGGTCCTGGAATTGAGCCCCGCGTCAGGCTCTCTGCTCAGCAGGGAGCCTGCTTCCTCCTCTCTCTCTGCCTGCCTCTCTGCCTACTTGTGAACTCTGTCTGCCAAATAAATAAATAAAATCTTAAAAAAAAAAAAAAGATTCCATTGTAAGTATATGTCAAGCTCTACCTTTTTAAACTTAACTATCAGCCCAATTTTATGTATGTATGTGCATATATATGTTTATTTGTAGATATCTTCCCAGTAGATACTTGATACAGACCCTTGGAAGTGGAAAAGTGAATCAATACAATGTCATGGAGAATCAAAGAAAATACCTGGATTCCCCATTTTAATCTTGCTATGTTTTTGTGTTTGTGTAAGTAACTGCTCTTGAATCCTAAACCATGGAAAAGTGAAAGTTTCACAGGATAAAAAACAGCAATTTCTACTTAGATGCCATGGTTATATGATATTCACTGGTGAGCTACTGTATCTAAAAACATCAAGAAGCCAGATGTAAAGACTGGGACACCATTAAATACCATGGATAAACGTAACGAAATAGTCTAATAATCATAGAATAAAAGTTTTGGAAGGGAACTTAAAGGTCTTAGAAGAGAATATCACAGGATGCTATATTTGTCAGAGTCTTTTTTGGGGGGGAGCAGATGTTTTTTCCTACAAATGTTTCTAGAGCAACAGCTGTGTACCAGCCACTTGCTAAAGGCTAGGAATATCATAGACCTTCACCTCAAAAATTTCATCATTTTGTCAAACAGGAATAAAAGAAAAAAAGACAACTATAAATTGATTGTATTCTAATAGAACTGGCTATAAAGTGTTTTGGGAAAATAGAAGAATGATTGGTGGCCTGTGGGCATGGGAAATGCTGTGCTGAGTAGATGTACCTTGAACAAGGAGCTTGCTCTGGAGAAAGGAGGATACAGGGAACAGAGAAGCAAGCTTAAATTCTGGAATCCCAAAAGAACATGCTAAAATAAGGAAATGGCAAGAAGTTTGGTATACCTAGAGCAAAGCAATGGTGGGAGGGGCACAAAGAATGATTCAAATAAAAATTGGATCCAGGTCTTAGATGGAATTACATTTGAGGCTACAAGGTTTCAATGGCAGATCATGGAGGGATTATCAACGGGAGAATAATATGAAGGGATCTGTATTTTAGAAAGGACAATGTCAGTTTTTATTTTATGTTTATTTTTAAGATTTTATTTGAGAGAGAGAGAAAGAGAGCACAAGGTGGGGAGGGACAGAGGGAAAAGCATTTTCCCCACTGAGCAGGGAGCCCGATGTGGGGCTTAATTTCAAGACCCTGGGATCATGACCTGAGCTGAAGGCAGACGCTTAACCAACTGAGCCACCCAGATGCCCTCTCAGTTTTGTTTTGTTTTGTTTTTAAATCAGGTTACTAAAGAAAAATCACCCTGATCATGAATTTTTTATAAAATTTGTAAAGTTGCGATCTTTCCCCTAATTATTCCAAACAGGGAAATTACCCGCAATAATGTAGATGTATTTCATTTAATGAGTAGAAGGTATTAAGAAGAAAAACTTCTTCCCAGAGAAGAAATTCTGCCTCAAGACGGCAGCATCAACTCCTACCTGAGTTTTGAGCCCACTGCCCATGTATGGATTTCAAAATTGCCACACCGCACCACACCATCACACGAACCAAATTCTTAAAATAAATTGTGTGTGCATGCATACACACACACACACACACACACACACACACACACCATACATGGTTGTTGGTTCATAACCTCCTCAAGAGCTTCCTTGTTGTAATGTGAAACTGGAGGGCACAGAGAAGAAAAAGAAAGGAGGGGGCACCTGGGTGACTCAGCAGGTTAAGTGTCTGTCATCTGCTCGGGTCATGATCCTGGGGTCCTGGGATCAAGCCTCATGTCCTCAGGCTGCCTGCTCGGTGGGGAGCCTGCTTCTCCCTCTCCCCCTGCTGCTCCCTCTGCTTATGCTGTCAAATAAATAATATCTTAAAAAACGAACAAAAAACGGAAGAGGCTGGCCACTCTAGGGGTAGGAAGCTTCTCTTGGGTGGCAGCAAGATGAACAGATCGCCACACCTGCCCGCCAAATCGTAGAAGTTTATATAGAGAAAAGCCTTAACTGGATTCTGTCAACTATACTGTGTAGGTGTTCTCAATACCCCATCACTATCTCAAGGGTACATCCTTGAAGTAGCCTCAGGGAGATGGAAAGGCAAGCAAAAACCTGCATTCCAAGGACACGGGAGGCGATGAAAAACCTCTGATCACCCGCACCCAGCAGACAGGTCAACAGGTGGTGAGGTCTTCTCGATGGACTTTCCCAACATTGACATGTTCTGGTTAGCTAATTTTTGTCTTCTCATTACACAATTTGGTGTAACTTCTTCTCTAATCTCTTTAATTATAGTCCAACCAAAAGCAAAAGTGACCTTTTTTTTTTTTTTAAAGATGCTATTTATTTATTTGACAGAGAGATCACAAGTAGGCAGAGAGGCAGGCAGAGGCGGGGGGGGGGAGCGGGGGGAAGCAGGCTCCCCGCAGAGCAGAGAGCCCCATGCGGGGCTCAATCCCATGACCTGGAATCATGACCCAAGCCGAAGGCAGAGGCTTTAACCCACTGAGCCACCCAGGCGCCCCAAAACTGACCTTTTAACTTAAACCCTTTTTCTCTTATTCTATTAGAATTGGAATTGTTCTTCATCTGTAGGAAGGCAAGAAAATTCATGGTCTTTCAGACTCAGGTTACTTAGAGCTTGGTAGGAAACCCTCTTTGCTAATTAGTAGTACTGGTCCTATGGGCCAACTTTCTAGAAGGAAAATCATCCATCCCTCTCCCATTATTTTGTTGCTTTTTAAATTTTTAAAATTTTAATTCTAGTATAATTAACAGTGTTATAATAGTTTCAGATGTACAATATACAATTGTATACAATTCCATACATTACTCAGTGCTCATCACAGTGTCATCTTAACCCCCTTCACCTGTTTCACCCATCCCCCCACCTATCTACCCTCTGGTTACCATCAATTTGTCCCTCCTCCCTTCTTCTTCCTCTCCTTTTAAAAAGAGGTTTTACTTATTTATCTGAGAAGGATAACACAATGGGGGAGAGGGGCAAAGGGAGAAGCAGACTCCCCAGTGAGCAGGGAGCCTGATGGCAGGGTCCAATCCCAGAACCCCGGGATCATGACCTGAGCCAAAGGTAGAACTACACATAACTGAGCCACCTAGACACCCATGTTTTTCGTCTTTTTCTTTGTTAGTTTGGTTCTTAAATTCACATAAGAGTGAAATCATATGGTATGTGTCTTTCTCTGACTTATTTCACTTAGCATTATACCCTCTAGATCCATCCATGTTGCAAATGGCAAGATTTCATTCATTTTTATAGCTGAGTAATATTTCACTACACACACACACACACACACACACACACACAACATTTTTTTTTTTTTTATCCACCTATCAGTGGACACATGGGATGCTTCCATGCCTTGGCTATTGTAAATAATGCCGCAATAAACATAAGGGCGCATGTATCTTTTCAAATTCGTGTCTTCATATTCTTTGGGTAAACCCAGTAGTAGAATTCCTGGATCACATGGTAGTTCTATTTTTAATTTTTTGAGGAACTTCCATCCTGTTTTCCACAGTGGCTGTACCAGTTTGCATTACAACCTACCGTGCATGAATGCCTTTTTCCACATCCTCACCAATGCTTGTTGTTCCTTCTGTTTTAGATTTTAGCCATTCTGATAGGTGGGAAGTGATATCTCATTGTGGTTAGGATTTGCATTTCCCTGATGATGAGTGATGTTGAGTTTCTTTTCATGTGTCTCTTGGCCACCTGGATGTCTTCTTTGAAGAAATAGCTATTCAGGTCCTCTGCCTATTTTTTAATTTGATTATTTGGTTTTTGGTGTTGAGTAACATAATTTCTTTATATATTTTAGATACTAACCTTTTATTGAATATGCCATTTGCAAATATCTTCTCCCATTTTGTAGGTTGTCACTTAGTTTTGTTGATTGTTTTCTTTGCTATGCAGAAGATTTTTATTTAGATTTTATTTTTATTTTTATTTAGTATTTTATTTTTATTTTTATTTAGTATTTTATTTTTGTTTTGTTTTCCCCCTTGCCTCAGCAGACATAGCTAGAAAAATGGTGCTATGGCTGATGTTAGAGAAATTACTGCCTGTGCTCTCTTTTAGGATTTTTATGGTTTCAGGTCTCACATTTAGGTCTTTAAACCATTTTGAGTTCATTTTTATGTATGGTGTAAGAAAGTGATTCAGTTTCATTCTCTGGCATGTAGCTGTCCAGTTTCCCCAACATACTTTGTTGAAGAGACTTTATTCACTGAATATTCTTGCCCCCTTTGTTGAAGATTAATTGACCATATAATCGTGGGTTTATTTCTGGGCTCTCTATTCCGTTCTATTGATCTAGGTGTCTATTTTTGTGCCAGTATCATACTGTTTTGATTACTACAGCTTTGTAGTATAACTTCAAATCTGGGATTGTGATACCTCCAGTCTTGTTCTTTTTCAAGATTGCTTTGGCTATTTGGGGTATTTTGTGGTTTCATACAAATTTTAGGATTATTTGTTCTATTTCTGTGAAAAGTGCCATTGTTATTTTGATAGGGATTGCATTAAATGTGTAGGTTGCTTCGGGTAGTATGGACATTTTAACAATATTTTTCTTCCAATCCATGAGTGTGGAATGTCTTTCCATTTCTTTGCATCTTCCTCAATTTCTTTCATCAGTGGTTCATAGTTTTCAGAGTACAGGTCTCTCACCTCTTTGGTTAAGTTCGTTCCTAGGTATTTTATTATTTTGGGTACAATTCTAAATAAGACAGTTTTCTTATTTTTTTTTCCTGCTATTTCATTGTTAGTGTATAGAAACAGAATGGATTTCTGTATATTGATTTTGTATACTGCAACCTTACTGAATTCATTTGTCAGTTCTTGCACATTTTTGGTGGACTCTTTAGGATTTTTTTATATTGAATATCATGTCATCTGTAAATAGTGAAAGTTTCACTTCTTTCTTACCAATTTGAATGCTTTTTATTTCTTTTTCTTTTCTGACTGCTGCAGCTAAGACATTCAGTAATATGTTAAATAAAGGTGGTGAGAGTGGACATCTTTGTCTCTTTCCTGATCTTAGGGGAAAAATTCTCAGATTTTTCCCATTGAGTATGTTAGCTGTGGGTTTTTTGTATATGGCCTTTACTATATGTTGAGGTATGTTCCCTCTAAACCTACTTTGGTGAGGGTTTTTATCATGAATCGATGTTGTACTTTGTCAAATGCTTTTTCTGCATCTGTTGAAATGATCATATGGTTTTAATCCTTTCTCTTGTTGATGTATCATGTTGATTATTTTACAAATACTGAACTACCCTACCCTTGCATCCCAGGGATAAATTCCACTTGACTGTGGTGAATGATTTTTTAAAATGTATTATTGGATTCAGTTTGCCAATATTTTGTTGAGAATTTTTTGCCTCTGTGTTCATCAGAGATAATGGCCTGCAGTTCTCTGTTTTTTGTAGTGTCTTTATCTGGTTTTGGTATCAGGGTAATGCTGGATTCAGAATAAACTTGGCAGTTTTCCTGCCTCTTTTATTTTTTAAGTTTTTAAGTTAAAGAAAAATAGGTATTGACTTTTTAAAATGTTCATTGGGAGTTTTTTGATTACTGACTCAATTTCATTACTGGTAATTGGTTTGTTCAAATTTTCTATGTCATCCTGAACCAGTTTTGGAGGTTATATGTTTCTAGGAATTTACCTATTTCTTCTGGTTGTCTAATCATACCTCTCCCGTTATTGAGGTGTTATTATAAGGAATATTTTCCTTGATTTCTCCATTACCAAAGGCTAGGATATGATACAGTAACAAACAATTCAAAATCTTCTTGGCTTAATATAAAATTTAAAAATATACATATATCTTGCTCTTCCTCTTTGACCATTACAGGTTGGCAAGGGGTTCTCTTCATTGTACTCATTCACGGAACCAGTGTGATAGAGCATCTAGAACCTCAAAAGTTACCAAATACCTTGCTAGAGGGAAAAGAGATCAGAGGGTGTGGCCCCAGCAATTAAATTCCTCAGCAAGGGAGGCACATTTCCACCCAACCACATGAGGGCCAGGACGTACAATCTTACTATGTATACCAAAGATAGAAAATTGGTGAACAGTACTAACGACAACCTTACCTTGTAAAAAATATTCTTCCCTCCAATCACCTTATCCAGGGAAGAGAGCAATTCAGAGACTCTGAAGTAAAAGCATGGCAGTGGTTGTATTTCACTGATGGGTGGCCAGGTAAAGGTATTAACTTGAAAATATGGTTTCTGGTCTGGGTCATTTTTCTTCTTCTTTAGAATCTTGTGTACAGTATGAAACAGTAGATCCACCAACATTCCACAACATATAATTCTAAATTTCTAAGACTGTTCCTAATTTGAGATAGTTTATTCTCATTATAAGCAGGTAGCTCATTATCTGTATTTGCAGCACTGGATTCCCTACTATTAGATCATTGTTTTGATTTGTTGCCCAATTTGGGTTGCTCGGTCTTTCTTTTTTTCAAACCCCATTTCTATAATCTTAAAAAATAATGTCTTTTATAGTGTTGAGGTATCAGACTAACTGTTCTAAAGTATAACAGGGCTGATTGTCAAGCCCTTGCAATGGAGTGTTGATTTCTCAGGATGGAATAGACATGGCTGTAGTGACCTTAGAGCATTGAAGATCCTAGGATTGTTAATTTGTAGATTTTGAGCTATTTAGCTTGTAAGCCTGTTTAACTGTGACTACCAGCAAACGCCTGTCCATCTACACTGTTATTTGGCTTTCTGATCTGAGTAGAGATTGTCCGTCTATGGCCATACCACCCTGAACGTGCCCGATCTCGTCTGAGTAGAGATTGTCCCTGGCATTAAGCAGAATTGTTGACTCTGTAGTTTACCTTTCCAATGGCATCCTCAGCCACAGAGGAGCAGCACAGAGTAACCAATGGCAGTACCGCTGCACTTTGAGCACAGATGGACACAGTTAAGCCCTGAATATGGAAGCATGCAGACTTTCTCCAACTTTGGTACCTACCCAGTGTCAGAATACAGTTCAGCTTCTCCATTCCAGTGTGTCTCAAACTTTCATGTGCATATGAATATCCTGGGGATCTGGTTACAATACAGATTCTGACTTATTAAGTCTGGGGTGGGATCTAATAGACTGCATTATTAAGAAGCCCCCAGGTGATGCTGGTGCTATTGATCCATAGACCACATTTAGGGTGGCAAAGATCTCACCCCCCTCAATGTCTCCTTTTTTTTTTTTTTTTTTTTAAGTAACGCTATGCCTGAACTCTGCAGAGGTCTCCAAATTTCCCAGGTAGATCAAGTTTTATAAGGGGTTCATTTCTCAACAATTTGCCTTCTGAGTATAGCCTGCATGATGCCCAGTAGCCACCTTTAAGTGTCTCATAAATGGCTGCTTAAAATTTATTTAAGCACTTATTTGTGCCAGTGGTAAATGTGTTACATACAATTTCCTATTTAATGTTCCACCTTTTACGAGAAAGAAGAATAATTTCATGGAGGTGAAATGACTTGCCTAGACACCAACAATTAGCAAATGCACTAAGGCCCGGGCCTTAAAATTTTGTCCTGTATTATCTCAGAGCCTAGGTTCTTCCTCCTGGGACACATTGTCTCTAAATGGGAATTTCATTTTCCTATCTGCTGAAACCCCCTAACAAACCATCCTTTCAGGTCTGCAAAGTCACTGTGGGAGAAAAGGAGAGATGCCAGTAGCCTATTAGAAAAAGTTACTCACTCCTCAAACAAAATATTCATGTTAAATAATGATAATATAAACTATTTCTTGCACAGGCATCCCAATGTTTATAGCAGCAATGTCCACAATAGCCAAACTATAGAAAGAGCTCAGATATCCATCGGATGGATAAAGAAGACATGATACACACACACACACACACACACACATTACACACAAACTATGGAATATTACTTGGCCATCAAAAAATGAAATCTTGCCATTTCCAACGATGTGGATAGAACTAGAGAGTATTATGTTAAGCAAAATAAGCCCATCAGAGAAAGACAAATACCATATGATTTCACTCATGTGTAGAATTTAAGAAACAAAACTGATGAACACAGGGGAAGGAAAGGAAAATTTCAATAATATAACATAATATAATATAATATAATAAAAAATTTTAAAAAATAAAGTAGGATAAAAACAGAAAGGGAGTTAAACCATAAGGGACTATTAACTCTATGAAACAAACTGAGGGTTGCTGGAGGGGGGTGGGATGGTGTAACTGAGTGATGGGCATTAAAGAGGACTCTTGATGGAATGAGCACTGGGTGTTATAGACAACTTAAAAATCACTAAATTCTACCCTGAAATTATTAATATACTATATGTTAAATAACTTGAAATTAAATAAAACAAAATTTAAAAAACCCCAAACCCCCACTATTTCTTGTTCCCAAGTCTCATTTTTAATAGAAATGGTCAATAGTGATATTATGTTTCTTATGACCTCATAGACCTTGAGTTGTTTTTAGTAAATTTAAATTTTGAGGGACTACCTTCTCTTCTGTCTACTAATATTAGCAAAGTTAAATATATCCAGAGGAGTTTAAGTGTTTGGAAATACACCTGGTAAATTATCACTGCAAAAATGTGATATGTTAGTAGGAGCAATTCTGGATTTTAGAAAACAACTTGAAGTTTTCATTTACTCTTACATCAATGTCCAATCAGTGCTCCATTCTTATTGTGCACAGCAATTTTAATAAATTTTTACAAAGTTGCAGAGATTGTCATCTTCTTCAAATTACATATGTCATTTATAGCACTGAAAAAGCTATTATTCTCTAGTTATCATAAACCTCTTTTAAAGATTATTGTATCTAATATGGAAAAATAAATTGATTTTTATATTTAATTTAGACTATAGATGGACCAATTGTGAAATTGACAATCAAGTTAACTTTATTCTTTCATTTTCTAGAATTTTCTATAATGGAAAAGTTGGTATTGATATCAAACGACTCTATCAATTCTTAGCATCAGTAATGTATTTCCATCAACATCATAAGCTATGTTTTCTTCAAATAACTTTTAAAATCTTGAAAGTAACTTTTAAAACCATGAAAATTATGTATGTAGATTTTTGGTTCCTGCATAATTGTCCTTATAAGATTAACTTTATAGAACACCATAACAAATTAGTACTGAATAAATACACTTAAAACTAGATATTTTCAAAAGTATACTTTTGGCTTGTGATCTGAAAAGTGTATCAGTATTAACAGAATCAAAAGTGTCTAAAAAAGTAGCAGTCCCTGGGCGGTACAGTCGGCTAAGCATCCAACTTTTGGTTTCAGCTCAGGTCATGATCTCAGGGTCTTGAGATCAAGCCCCGTGTCGGCTCTAAGCTCAGCAAGGAGTCTGCTGGGATTTCTCTCTCCCTCTCCCCCTGCCCCTCCCTGTGCTCTCTCTAAAATAAGTAGATAAATCTTTTTTAAAAAGTATCTAAAAAAGCACTGCACATAGCCTCTAATTGAAGTTTTAGTGGCATGATGGCATCACCTTTATTTTCTCATTGAATATTTGGCAAAGGCTTCAAATTTAAGTGGGATAAAAGTTTTTCAGTGTGTTCCCACATCTCACTGATAACAAGAAGTGTTGTTTAGTTTCTGGATATTTTAAAAATTGGTGGTGTCAGAAGGAATTAGATGTATTATTCACTCCAAGTAAAAAGTGCATAACAGGGAGTACAGAATACTTTATAATCTAGATATTTTTCCAAGCATAATTTATTAAAATCCATTGTTTTCTATATATAATTGAGAATTTATTATATCCTTAGTCCCTCAAATAGTGTTTACCTAGATTTAGTCTTTGTAGGTAGTCCTAAAACATGTGTATTATCTTTCTCCAGCTATGTTATGCCCTGGACAAAAAAAATTACAAAAATATACACATGAAAATATTTGCTATTGGGAAATCCACAAATTTAACAAAAAATATTATCTGCTCAATAGGGATTACAATAAGGTATTATAAAGAAAATAATTAGATACCTAACTTTTATAACATTATTCAAAATTATTTCATTCATCTCATCTTCTATTATTTTTTACTATTTCATTTGGTATCTAAACTTCCAAGTAATACATAGTATTATAAGGCACTGATGTTTGCACTTTGTATAAATGTTTTGCCTAATATTATAAAATGTCACCATGGTTTCCTCCAAATGAAGAAAATTCACTAGATCATCCGAGTGTCATTTGAATGGTAGATTTTGCCTAAATAGTTGAACCAGCAACCAATAACAAAAAGAAGCCTCTGAATACAAGGAGAATCAGTATCTAGAATCACTACAAGCTATTACCTAAAGATCCAGTTTTTGAAAACAAATTAAAAGACATGCAAAGAAATGAGTGTGATTCATATACAGAGAAAAAAAAAACAGGCAATAGAAAATGTATTTCAGAGGGCCTAGATGTCAAATTGAACAAAGAGTTAAAAGTAGTCATTACAATTATGTTTAAAGAACGAAAGGAAAACATGTTTAAAGAAGTCAAGGAAGGAATGGTGCACCTGTGTGGCTCAGTTGGTTAGGCATCCACCGTTTGATTTCAGTTCAGGTCATGATCTCAGGGCTGTGAGATCAAGCCCCGCATTGGGCTTCCCAGTCAGGGGGGAGTCTGTTTGAGATTCTCTCCATCTCCCTCTGCCCCTCTCCATGCCTGCATGCACATTCTCCAAGATAAATAAATTAAAAAAAAAAAAAAAGTCAAGGAAGGAGGGTGAATGGTAACATCAGCATCGTGGTGGTGTTCTATGTTCCTCCTTTTCGTCTGTCCCTCTTAAACAGTGAATTAGACATTTAACCATGAACATAAGTGCTTTTGTGGGAGCTGTGGGATTCAGCAAATTATGACAAGGGACCCAGGTGGAGTCTTAGCAACGCATGTATCCACGTATAAATAGGCAAATAGACATGGAAATGGGCTGGGCAACCAGCACAGCCAGCAAAGCTGCCCCAACCTGTCACTTCAGCTGGGGAAAAAACCTAGAGTACACAGACTTGGGAAATATTCACAAATGAGAGAGGATTTGCAGAAGCTTTCCTGCCTTCCAGTCTTTCCAAAGGAAAATTCCAGCATGCTACTGGAGCAAAAAAATACAAGTTTGGTGCAAAAGAGACAGTACGAGGAACTTGGCCAACACCATCCCTCCAGCAACTCTACATAGCACGGTTATGAACTACCTAGCAGAGGAGACCTCCCCCACTGGGGAAAAGGAAAGCAGTGAGTGAGTTCCAGGACTATCCCAGCTCTGTAGGACAAGACTGGGGAAAACTCTTACCTCCAGCAACACCCAGATTACTAAGGAGAAACCTCCATGACTGGGAGCTGGAAAAAGATGAGGAAAAAGGCAGATAATAATATCAAAGAGTATTAAAGGAACACAGTTCCTGCTGATTGTACTCAGGACTTCAGCAGGAAGTCCATCCATGAGCCTCTGGGAGTGCCTCATCTGAAATTCTCCCTACAAATTCTATGGGAAACCTCAATACCTTCAGGGCTAAACCCACACCTTCATCCACTCTGCAGCATTATTCATAACAACCAAGATAGAGAAACAGCGTTAAGTGCTGTCAACAGATGAATGGATAAAGAAGTTGTTGTGTATACATGCAATGGAATATTATTCAGCCACAAGAAAGAAGGAAATCCTGACATTTGAAGACTATGGATGAATCTTGAGGGCATTATGTTAAGTGAGAGAAGTCATACAGAGAAAGACAAATACTGCATGGTGTCACTTATATGTAGAATCGAAAAATGCTGAACTCATAAAAATAGAGAGTAGAATGGTGGCTACCAGATCCTAGGGGATGGAGTGTTTGGGGATATGCTGTTAGAGGGTACACACTTGCAACCAGTAGATAAATTAGTCTTGGAGCTCTAATGCACAGCATAGTGATTTTAGACAATAATACTGTACTATAAATTTCAAAGTTGCCGTTAAAAGAAAGGAGAGAGAGAGACTCTCCAACAGACTCTGGTCTGAGCACTGAGCCCAATGTGAGGCTTGAACTCACTACCCTGAGATCATCACCTAACCTGAAATCAAGAGTAGGACACTTAACTGACTGAGCCACCCAGGTGTCCCACAAAAGGGGTTTTGGGAACAAAGTTGTATTACAGTAAGGAAGCTACACCAGACAGTAACCTGAATTCACAAAAACAAGTGAAGAGAATCAACAATCATAAATAAGAGTACATAACAAATTTTATAAATATATACTTGTTCTCCTTTCTGTTTTTCAGCTTTTTACTAGGTTAAAAATATATATATATAAATAATTATATGATTATTGTAACAATGTATTGTTGGGTTTGTAACATATATGAATGTAATATGTGTAAGAATAATAGTACAAAAAATGAGGAAGCATGAATAGAGCTATAAAGGAATGTTTATATATGTCACTGGAGTTAGTGACCACTAAGAAAATGACTAAAAGTAAAACAATTATTTAAAAGAATTAAAATATTACACTAGAAAATATTCACTTAGTCCAAAAGAAAGTAGGAAAGAGGAATATAGGGAAAAATATTTGAGATCTATACAAAACATAAAAGTAGAATGGTAGATTTGTAGCCAGGCATATCAATAACAATATTAATGTGAATATATTAAACCACCCAATCGAAAGGCAGATATTATAAGGCAGCAACAAACCAAACCAAAAAAATAGATGCAACTATGTACTATCCACAGGGATTGCATTTTAGTTTCAACAATACAAACAGGTTGAAATCGATTGTTTCTTAATCTTTAAATTTTATAGGCAGCAAAATATACTGACTATCTTCAATTGTCAAGTGTTCCCACACTAAAATCATCCTATTCAGATGGAAAAAAAGAAAAGGGAATGAATGTAATGCACCATTTTAACAGAATAAAGAACAAAAAATAATTGATCATCTCAATGGACACAGAAAAACAGCTTGACAAAATTCACAAAACTAGGGAAAGAAATAGAAGAAAATTTCCTCAAACTGATTTTTTAAAAAAAGCATATACTAAAAAGCCACAACAAACATCATACCTTTCTCTCTCAGTTTAGGAAGAAGAGAGGATGCCCACTTTTGCTCCTTCTATTCAATATTCTACTAGAGGTTTTAGGTAGGGTAAACGAGTCAAGAAAAAAATAAAAGAGTACCCGGATTTGAAAGAAAGAAATAAAAGTATCTTTATTTACAGGTGACATGGTACTGTACATAGAAAATCCTAAGGAATACAACACACACACACACACACACACACACATATCTATACACACATATACAAACAGATGAACACACATAAATTCTTAGAGGTAATAAATGAGTCAACAAGGCTACAAGACACACGATCGACATATAAAAGTTGTATGTAGATGAAATTAAGAAAACAATTCCATGTCTAAAGCATCAGAAAGAAAAGAATATTCAGGGAAAAAAATTTTAAGTGTATCAAAACTTAGACACTGAAAACTCCAAAATATCATTGAAGAAAACTGATGATGATCTAAGTAAATGGAAAAACACCCCATATTCAAAAATTGGAAGACTTAATATTGTTAAGATGGCAGTACTCCTCAATCTACAATTTCAATGCAATCCTTATCAAAATCCCAGTTGCCTTTTTGGCAGAAATTGACAAGCTGATACCTAAATTTATACAGATAAACAAAGGAACCAAAATAGCCAAAATAATATTGGGAAAAAAGGGAATCAAGTTTGAGGGATGACACTTCCTTATTTTAAAACTTACTATAAAATTATACCAATCAAAACTGTGGTACTGGCCTAAGGAGAGACATGTAGATTAATGGAATAGAACAGAATATCCAGAAATAAACCTATATGTTTCTAGTAAGTTGATTTTCAATAAACGTGCCAAGACCATTAAATGGGGGAAATGGTCTCTTCAATAAATGGTGTTGTGACAACTGGATATCCATTCAAAGAATGTATTTGGATTCCTCATACTATATACAAGAATTAACTCCAAGCAGGTCAAATACCTACATTTAAATGCCAAAAGTATAAAATTCTTCAAAGAAAACAAAGGTACAAATCTTTGTGACTTCAGATTAAGCAATTAGTTTTACTTTCGCAGTAAAGCATAATAAGGGGAATAAAAACATAAATTTCACATCAATAACTTTTGTGTTTCAAAGCACACCATCATACAAAATAAAAACACTGCACACAGAATGAGAGAAGTATTTTCCAAAATATAAGAGATTTGTATCTAGAAAATATAAAGAAATCATGTCACTCAATAACAAAAAGATAAATAACCCAATGAAAAAATAGGCAAAGGATCTGAATTGACATTTCTCTAAAAAATAAGTCAAATAGCCAGAATCACATTAAAAGATTCTCAATGTCATTATCAATGCCATTTAAAATCGTAATGAGATACCATTTCACACATACCAGGATAACTGCAATTAAAAAGCCAGATAGTAACAACTGTTGGTGAGCATATGGAGAATTTGGAGCCTCCCTATACTGATGGTAGGAATGTAATATGGTGTTAACATTGTGGAAAGTAGTCTGTGGTTTCTCAAGTATTAATTACAGAGTTACCATACAATGTAACAATTTCATTGGTAGGTGGACCCAAAAGAAATGCAAACAAACATCCACACACACAAAAACATACATGAATATTCATACATACATTACTCATAATAGCCAAAAAGTTGTAACAACCTGAAAGTCCATCAAGTGATGAATGAATAAAATGTAGTATATTCACCCAATGTAATATTCAGCAATAAAAACAATAAGGTACTAATATGTACAAATCTGGATGAATCTTGAAAACATGCTAAGTGAAAGAAGCCAGTCACAAAAAACCATATATTGCACAATTCCATTTATATAAAATGTACAAAACAGACAAACCCATTCAGACAAAATATAAATTAATGGTTGTTATGGATTCAGTGTTTGTGTTCCTCCAAAGTTCATGTTATAGCCCACACACCCAGTGTGACTATATTTAGAGAAGGGGCCTCTCTGTAGGAGGTCAAATGGAGCCATAAGGGTGTCTTGATCTGTCAAAATATGTATCTTAATACAGGAGACCAGAACACTCACCATCTTTCTCTGCACTCTTACACCAAGGAAAGGACAAGGGAGGACACAGTGAAAAGGTGACATCTTAAAGACAGGAAGAGGGGCGCCTGGGTGGCTCAGTGGGTCAGGCCTCTGCCTTCGGCTCGGCTTGTGATTTTGGGGTTCTGGGATGGAGTCCTGTGTTGGGCTTTCTGCTCAGCAGGGAGCCTGTTTCCCCCTCTCTCTCTGTGCCTCCCTCTCTGCCTACTTGTGATCTCTGTCTGTCAAATAAATAAAATCTTAAAAAAAAAGACAGGAAAAGAGTCCTCATTAGAAACCAAATTGTCTGGAACCTTGGACTTCTAGTCTGCAGAACTGTGAGAAAGTAAATTTCTACTATTTCGGCTATTCAGTCTATGGTACTTAGTTATGGAACCTCAAGCGGATGGATACAGATTTTGTTTGGTACTGAAGGTGGGCTGCTGCTGCAACAAACACTTAAAAATGCGGAAGCGGCTTTAGAACCGAGTAATGCATAGAGGCTGTAGGAATCTTGAAGCGCAAGCTAATAAAAGCCAATATTGCCATGAAGGGACTATTGGTAGAAATACAGATGTTACAGGTAATTCTGGTGGAAATTCAGAAAGAAAAGAGGTGGAGAGAAAGCATCTATCTTCTTAGAGTATATATGTATCTTCATATTATCATACTGGTAGAAGTATGGATGCAAAAGACCATTCTGATGAGGTCTCAGACAGAAATGAGAAATAGCTTACTAGAAGCTGGAGGAAAGATGATCCGTATTACAAAGCAGCAAAGAACTTTGCTGAATTGTGTTCTAGGGTTTTGTGGAAGGTATAACGTGTAAGAGATGAAATTGGGTATTTAACTGAGGAGATTTCTAATCAAAATGTTAAAGGTATGGCTTGGTTTTTCCTTACCACTTAGAGTAAAACACCAGAAGAGAGACAAATTGAAGAAACTGTTAAGCAAAAAGAAACCAGAATTTAAGATTTGGAAAATTTGTAGTCTGTCCATATTACAAGGAAAAAAAAGAAGCAGGTTTCAGTGGAACTCTAAGGGTGTGGCTGAACAACTATTTGATAAGGAGATTAATATGGGTATGAATCACACATTTAATTAGCCATCTTGCCAGAAGTCAGGGATGGAGAAGAGATTATACCAGGAAATACACTGTTTGTTTGGACCAAGGGGAATAGGACAGGATAACAGTTACTCAGTTAAGAACATCCTTTATTCTTAAATAGGGAAGAAGGAAGAATGACTGTGAAGGTGATCCAGAAATCATCAGAAAGCTTCTCCTCTCATCATAGGCTCAGGAGGCAAAACTGTTCCCTCAATCTCAGAAATTTCAGAAGGTGGGACCTTCTCAGTTTCAAAGAACAAGGTGACCCCCACCTAGTGGCTTGTGGGGCCAACCCACAGAGCTGAAGGGGAATAGTTACACTGCAGGGCTTTGGGGGCAATTCTGCCACCAGAATGGATCTGGAGGGCAGAAAATGGAACCAGAGAGGATTATTCTATAGCCTGAAAGTCTAATGGAGTAGACCTTGTTAAATTTTTTAGTGCTTGTGATCTGTCACCCCTTTCTCTCCCTTTTAAAATGGGAATGTCCAACATATGACCGTCCCACAATTTTATCTTGGAATCACAAAACTTGTCTGGCTTCACAGGTTCACAGTTGGAGAGAAATTTTGTCTTGGTATGAATTATACCTTGAGTCTTAACATATCTGATCTAGATGATATTTAGATGAGACTTTGGACTTTAGAGTTGGTGCTGGAATGAGTTAAAATCTGGAAGGCTGGAGATGGAAAGAATGTATTTTGCATGAGACATGCATGAGTTCTGGTTCAAGATGGCAACATAGAAAGACTGTGAACTCATCTTCTCCATGGAACACACCAAATTATACTTTTTTAAAAAAATGTTTTATTTATTTATTTGACACAGAGAGAGAGAGAGCACAAGCAGGGGAAGTGGCAGAGAGAGAGGGAGAAGCAGGCTCCCCACTCAGCAGGAATCCTGATGTGGGGCTCGACCCAAGGACCCTGGAACCATGACCTAAGCCAAAGGCAGATGCTTAACTGACTGAGCCAACCAGGCATGCCCAAATTATACTTAATAGAACAATTTCCCCTGAAGAAGAACTGAGGGCTGACAGAACAACCACTGAACAACCAAATATAGAACAGCAAGAAAAAAAGAGACATGCCACAGTTTAAAAGCATAGCTAGCATAAACAGCCACAGCTCCAGCCAGCCAGCAAAAGTAAATAAGCACACACAGTCTGCAGAGGGGACACAAGACACAAGACCACTCCTTCAACTTTGGGAGAAGTAGCTGTTTTGCCTAATCCACAGAAACAAACACAGAAAGTCAAGCAAAATGGGGAGAGAAGGGAATATGCTCCAAAAGAAAGAATAAAAAAAAAAAACCCACCTCAGAAAAAGAACTAATGAAACAGAGATAAGCAATATGTCTGATAAATAAGGTAATGATCATAAACTCAGTGGGCTGGAGAAAAGAATGGAAGAACTCAGTGAGCCCTTCAATAAAGAGAAGATATTAAAAATAATCAGTCAGAACTGAAGAATACAATAAATGAAATAAAAAAGACATCAGAGGAATCAACAGTAGATTAGAGGATGCAAAAGAGTGTATCAGTGCTCCGGAAGAGAGGGTGATGAAAAGCACAGAAGGTGAACAGCGAAGACAGAAAAGAATTTTTAAAGATGAGGATAGAGTAAGAGATCTCTCGGATAATATCGAGTGAACAAACATTTGCATTTGCATTATAGGGGGTCCCAGAAGAAGAGAGACAGGTGTAGAAAACTTCACTGAAGAAATAATAACTGAAAATATCCCTAATTTAAGAGGGGAAATGGATATCCAAGTACAGGAAGCACAGAGAGTTCCATATAAGATGAACCCAAGGAGGTTCACACATGGCACAGAATAATTAAAATGTCAAAGGTTAAAGAGAGAATCTTAAAAGCAGTAAAAGAGAAATGAAAAATTACCCACAAGGGACAACCCATACGGTTATCAGCTGATTTTTCATCATAAACTTTGCTAGCCAGAAAAGAGTGGCATGATATATTCAAAGTGCTGAAAGGAAAAAATCTACAACCAAGAATCCCCAGCACGCTTCAGACTCTAAGGAGTTTCCCAAACGAGATAAAGGAAGTTTATCACCACTAAACCAGCCTTACAGTAACTGTTAAGGGGACTACTAAAGTGGAAAAGAAATGGCCATAATCAGACATAAGAAAAATATGAATAAAAAGATGTAAAATATAACAACATATACATAAAATGTGGAGAAGGAAATAAAAAGGGAAGAGAAGGGGAAAAGAATAGGTTTCTTTTTTTCTGTTTTTGTTTTAAGAATGTATTTTGACTTAAATGACCATCAGATTAATATGGACTGATATTTACTAAGGAGGTTATAGATGAACCTCATGGTAGCAACAAACCCAAAATCTATGGTAGATAAAAAATAAAGAGAAAAAATAAATAAAGAGAAAGAAAGCCAAACAAAACACTAAAGATAAATAGATACTCACTGGGGTGCATGGGTGGCTCAGTGGGTTAAAGCCTCTACCTTCGGCTCAGGTCATGATCCCAGCGTCCTGGGATCGAGCCCCGCATCGGACTCTATGCTCAGCAGGGAGCCTGCTTCCTCCCTTCTCTCTCTGGCTGCCTCTCTGCCTACCTGTGATCTGTCTGTCAAATAAATAAATAAAATCTTTAAAAAAAAAAAAAAAGAAAGAAACTGATGGTAATAGAATAATAGTAGATATTTTTTAAAAAGATTTTATTTATTTATTTGACACAGAGTGAGAGATCACAAGTAGGCAGAGAGACAGGCAGAGGGAGAGGGGGAAGCAGGTTTGCTGCTGAGCAGAGAGCCCGACTCAGGGCTCGATCCCAGGACCCTGAGATCATGACCTGAACCAAAGGCAGGGGCTTAACCCACTGAGACACCCAGGTGCCCCAACAGTAGGAGAATTTAACACTCCACTTATATCAATGGATTTATCATCCAGACAGAAAATCAATAAGGTTGGGGGCGCCTGGGTGGCTCAGTGGGTTGAGTCGCTGCCTTTGGCTCAGGTCATGATCTCGGGGTCCTGGGATCGAGTCCCGTATCAGGCTCTCTGCTCAGCGGGGAGCCTGCTTTCCTCTCTCTCTCTGCCTGCCTCTCTGTCTACTTGTGAACTCTCTCTGTCAAATAAATAAATAAAAATCTTTAAAAAAAAAAAAGAAAATCAATAAGGCAACAGTGTCTTTGAATGACACATTGGATCAGATGGACATAACAGATATATACAAGAACATTCTATCCAAAAACAACAATACATGTTCTTCCTTTCAAGTGCACATGAAACATTCTCTAGGATACATCACATATTAGGCCACAAAACAGGCCTAGTTAAATTTTTTAAGATTTATTTTTTTAAAGATTTTATTCATTTATTTTAGAGGGAGAGAGAGCGAGCAAGTGGGGGAGGGAGAGGGATAAGCAGACTCTGCACTGAACATAGAGCCCAATGTGGGGCTGGATCCCATGACTCCAAGATCTTGACCTGAGCTGAAACCAAGAGTCAGCTGCTCAACCAACTGAGTCATCCAGGAACCCCAAGTCTTGATAAATTTGAAAAGATTGAAATCATACCATGCAAATTTTCCTACCACAACCATATAAAACTAGAAATAAATAAGAGTGAAACTGGAAAAAAAAATCACAAACACATGGAGGCTATACAGAATGATACTAAAAAACCAATGGGTCACTGAAGCAATCAAAGAAGAAATAAAATACATGAAAATACAATGGTCCAAAATCTCTGTGACACATGAAAGCAGTGCTAAAAGGGAAATATATAACAATACAGGCCTACCTCAAGAAACAAGAAAGAACTCAATTTCACCTTATGCCTAAAGGAACTAGGAAAAGAAGAAAAAACAAAGCCCAAGGTGAGTTTCTAAGGAAATAATAAAGATCAGAGCAGAAATAAATGATATGGCGACTAAAAGAACAATAGAAAAATAATCAGTGACACCAAGAGCTGGTTCTCTGAAAAGATAAAACTGACAAACTCTGAGCCAGACTCATCAGAAAAAAAGAGAAAGGACCTAAGTAAATAAGACCAGAAACAAGAGAGGAAAAGTAACAACCTATACCACAGAAATATGAAGGATTATGAGAATACTACGAAAAGTTATATGCCAACAAACTAGACAACCTAGAGGAAATGTATAGATTTCTAGAAACAAACAATCTTCTAAAGCTAAACTAAGAAAAAATAGAAAATCTGAACAGATTGATTACAAGTAATAAAATTTGAAATGGTAACCAAAAAACTACCAAAAAATAAAAGCCCATAACCAGACCGCTTCAAAAATGAATTCTACTAGACATTTAAAGAAGAGTTACTATCTATTCTCCTCAAACTACTCCCAAAAATAAGAGGAAAGATTCCAAATACATTCTACAAGATCCACATTACACTAATACCAGAACCAGACAAACACACCACCAAAAACAAAACAAAACAAAACCCCCCACAACTCCAGGCCAACACCCTGACAGACAAAGATACAAAGATCTTCAACAAAATATTAGCAGACCACATATAGCAATATATTAAAAAGTTATTCGCCACAATATTTATTCCTGGGATGTATGGATGGTTCAATATTCAGAAATCAATCAACATCATACAAAGGATAAAAATTATAGGATCATTACAATAGATGCAGAAAAAGAATTTAACAATATTCAACACCCATTCATAAAAAATACCCTCAACAAAATGGAGTTGGAGGGAGCATACCTCAACATAATAAAGGCCATATATGAAAACCCACAGCTAAAATTATCTTCAATGATGAAAAACTGAGAGCTTTCTCTCTAAGGTCAGGAAGAAAACAAGATTGTTCACTCGCTCCACTTTTACTCAACATAATACTTGAAGTCCTAGCCACAGCAAACAAATATGAAAAAGAAATGAGAGGCATCTATATTGGTTAAAAAAAAAAGTTAAACTGTCACTATTTGCAGATGACATGATACTATATATAGAAAATCCTAAAAACTCTACCAAAAAACTACTAGAATAAGTGAATTCAGTAAAGTGGCTGGATACAAAATTAATATGCAGAAATCAGTAGCATTTCTATACACTAATATCGAAGTAGCAGAAAGAGAAATTTTTAAAAAAACAGTGTTTACAATTGCACCAAAAAGAATAAAATACCTAGGAATAAACTTAACCAAAGAGGTGAACATCCTGTACTCTGAAAGTATAAAACAGTGATGAAAGAAATTGAAGATAAAACAAGTGGAAAGATACTCCATGCTCATGGATCAGAAAAATTAATATTGTCAAATGTCCATATTAAGCAATCTATAGATGCAATGTGGTACAATCTATAAATTCAATGTGATGCCAATCAAAATACCAACAGCATTTTTCACAGAACTAGAACGAATAATACTAAAATTTGTATAGAACTATAGAAGATCCCAAATAGCCAAAGCAATCCTAAGAAAGAACAAAGTCGGAAGCATCACAATTCCAGACTTCAAGGTATATAATCAAGCTATAGTAATCAAAACAGTATGTTACTGGCACAAAAATAGACCCATAGGTCAACAGAACAGGATAGAGAACCCAGATATAAACCCATGATTATATGATCCATTAATCTAGGACAAAAAAGGCAAGAGGAGGGAAGAGACAATCTTTTCAATAAATAGTGCTGGAAAAACTGGAGAGCTACATGTAAAGGAATGAGCTTGGACTATTTCCTGACACCATATACAAAAATAAACTCAAAATAGATTAAAACCCTAAACATTAAAAGCCCTGAAAGCATAAAAATCCTATAAGAGAACCGAGTAATTTCTCTGATATCAGCCAGAGCAACATTTTCTAGATCAGTCTCCTGAGGCAAGGGAAGCAAAAGCAAAAATAAACTATTAGGACTACATCATAATAAAAAGCTTCTGCACAGCAAAGGAAATCATCAAGAAAACAAACAAAAAAACCTACTGAATGGGAGAAGATGTATACGAATGACTTATCCAACAATGGGTTAATATCCAAAATATATAAAGAACTTATACAACTGAACACCTAAGAGCAATCCAATTTAAAAAAACGGGCAGAGGACCTGAATAGAATTTCTCTCCAAAGACATCCAGATGGCCAACAGACACGTGAAAAGACACTCAACATCACTGATCACTAAGGAAACGCATATCAAAACCACAATAAGATGTTATCTCACACTTGTCAGAATGGCTAAAATAAAAAACACAAGAAACACCAAGTGTTGATGAGGATGTGGAGAAAAAGGAACCCTCATATACTACTGCTGGGAGTGTAAATTGGTACAGCCACTGTGGAAAAAACTATGGAAGTTCCTCAAAAAATTAAAAATAGAAATACTGTATGATCCAATGGTTCCACTATTGGGTATTCACCCTGGGAAATAAAAAATTCTAACTCCAAAAGATAAATGCACCCCCCTTGTGTTTATTGCAGCATTATTTACAATAGCCAACATAAAAGCAAGTGTCCATCAATAGAAGAATGGATAAGGAAAATGTAGGTATATAGACAATGGAATATCATGTAGCCATAAAAGGATGAGTCTCATTTATGAGCATCAACATGGATGGACCTAGAGGGTATCATGCTACTGAAATAACTCAGACTAAGAAAAACAACTACTATACAATTCCACTCATAAATGGAATCTAAAAAAAAAAAAAACAGAATTAACAAATGAAAAGCAGAATCAGAACTATAAATACAGAGAACAAACTGATAGTTGCCAGGGAGAAGGGGAATGTGGGATTGGGCAAAATGGGTGGAGGGGAGAGGGAGATACAGCCCTCTGGTTATAGAATGAGTAAATCATGGGAATAAAAAGCAGAGCATAAAGACAGTCAATGGTATCCTAAGAGTGATATGACGGAACAGATGGTAGCTATACCTGTTAACATAACATAATGAAAAACTTGTCAAATCACTAAACTCTACACCTGAAACTAACGTAACATTGTATGTTAACTATGCATTAATTAATTAATAAAGACATGCATTCCGAGGGGCCAGGGCATAATGTCGCGGACTGAATAACAAATATTTGGTGGCAACACAAACACCTAAGCACGAGTGTGGCTGTATTTGGAGGTGGGGTCTCTAAGGAAATAATCAAGGTCAAACGAGGTCGTACGGGTGGGCCCTTATCTGTCAGAATTCCTTATCCTTAGAAGTTCTCCTCTGTCCCCAGCTCTCTTCCTCCTCCATGCTCACACATCAAGGAAAAGCCTTGTGAAGACAAAGTGAGGAGAAGGCTTCGGCAAGACAGGAAGGGAAGGCTCGCCAGAAGCTCAAACAGCCAGAGCCTTGACTTCTAGCCTCCAGAAATGTGAGAAAAAAAGTTTCTATCATTGAAGCCACCTGGTTGCCCGCATTTTGTTATGGCATCCCAAGCAGACTAACACAGCTGCTTATGTCAGGGAGATGGGAATTGTGGGAAATAGTGAGTATGGATTTCTTTTTTGGAGTGATAAAAAATGTTCTAAAATGGACTGTGCAGTGGTGGCACCCTGTGAATATACTAAAAAACAATTACATAATTTAAATGGGCGAGTCTGTGGCATGTGAATTATTTCAATAAAGCTGTCAGTGAAGAAAGGTTAAATCATGACTATTATATTCTTAAATTATGCTGAGTTTTCCCTCACAAGTTGGCTCTGTTCTGTAGCCAACTTCAATTCTGAATACTGAAGCCCACTATTGATGTGCAGTTTATTTTGTTCATTTTCTAAAAATATGCACCCAATTATCTTCAATTGATTTTTTTCAATCCACAGAGTGTGAAATAGAGGAAAAAAATATTAAATCCTTCAAAGTAGAATAAATTAACCAGGATCTATTGATGTCTTGCCCTGCATCATTTGGAAGAATTCATGTAAATATGTTTTTGGCAACTTCCTACCCTTTTAAAGTTAAACCTTCTATCTGAGGTGGATAATTTTCCACAAGAGTGTCCCAACATTAAATAATGAAATTACATAGCCATGTTCCTGAATAGGCAGAAACTGCATTTCTTGAAAAATAAATTACTGGGGTTTATCTTGTCCATTTTTTTTTCTTAAAATTCAATAGGTATGTTTTATGTGTATGTAGAAGGAATCTTATTACACTACTCCATCGGGGATTTATCTATTCTGTATTCTACTGCAAGTTGTAGTTCTGAATTAATTTCCTAGTTATTTCCCTGGCATTTTATCTGTTTTCCCCAACTTTTTATTCATTGCTCCAAATAATTTTCTTTCATACCTTTCTCAATGCCTTTTTGATTTCTGCTCTCTGATCCTGATATATACTTTAAAAAATTTCTTTCTAATTTATGTAATTTCAACAAATAAAACAGCCACAATATAGTTATTGGATTATTAAAAAGAATTTCTAATCTATGTCTGTGTAGTATAGTTTATTAAGAGTAATGCACGTTATTTATTAAATAGTAATTGATGTCATAATGTAGGTACTTTATTTAAATTGGGGACACAGCAATATCATCTGGTTGATGATCAGTTGGCTGCTGATATGAATGGGGACATGAGTTCTGACTCAATATTAGCGAAGCCCAGGAACTTGTATTTTTACACACGTTGGAGGCCATTCTTATACGCAGCCAGAGTTAAGTACCACTCAATCAGGTTGGTGATGTTAAATGTTCCTATCTGTTCTGGATCTACAGGCCTTTTCCAAATGAAAATCAGTATACATGGTGGTCTACGAAGCTCTCGGTTTCAGTGGCACACAGACCAGGCATCTTATTTTGTATTTTGGAGACAGTCTATACTTTTATTCTCGAGCTCATGACATGGCTGAATGGTTAACAGTGGACCAGGGAAGACGACAAAGGGCTGGCCTACAGAACCAGGAGATCCTGCCAGAGGTGTTAGGAATGAGGGGGAGGCTGTTAGTAGAGTCAAACAGTTAAGCTATCTGCTATGTGCAAGGCACTAGGTACTTACAGGAAATGCACTGGACACGGAATTAGAAGTCCCGTGTTCAAATCTAATTACCTATACTGACTTGCTATGAAATAGTGTGGTGATTAAAAGAGAACATGCAATGATGTGGAAGGAAGTAGAGAGGACTCTGCTAAGCGAAATAAGTCAGGCAGAGAAAAACAAATACCATATGATTTCACTCGTAGGTGGAATTTAAGAAACAGAACAAACAAAAAAAGAGAAATATGACAGAGAGGCAAACCAAGAAACAGACTCTTAACTCTAGAGAACACACTTCTGGTTACCAGAAGGGAGGTGGGGGGCGGGGGATGGGGGAAACAAGGGATGGGGAGTAAGGAGTGCACTTATCCTCATGAGCACCGGGTGAGGTACGGACCCGTTAAATCACTATATTGTACATCTGAAACTAATACAACACTGTATATTAACTAACTGGAATTTAAATAAAAACTTGGAGAAGAAAAAAATTATTTTAAAAGAGAAGGAGCTGGGGGCGCCTGGGTGGCTCAGTGGGTTAAGCCTCTGCCTTCAGCTCAGGTCATGATCCCAGGGTCCTGGGATCGAGCCCCACATCGGGCTCTCTGCTTGGCGGGGAGCCTGCTTCCCCCCTTTTCTCTCTGCCTGCCTCTCTGCCTACTTGTGATCTCTGTCTGTCAAATAAATAAATAAAATCTTTTAAAAAAATAAAAAAAATTAAAAGAGAAGGAGCTGGATCAGACTTCTTAAAGTTCAAATGCTGGCTCTATAAATTACTACTTTCACAAGCTGCAAAACTATTACGCACTTCAACTGCCCTGTCTGTAAAATAAGTTTGATGATAACAATTGTATAAAATAGGTACTATTATAAAGATTTAATGAGATGACACGCATAAAACACATCAATCAATGTTTGGTACATTTTGATCAGAGTTAGCCGTAGTTACTATTGCCCTTTATTTAAAATGAAAATAATACCTTCCCCATTCTTAGGTTTTTGGTGTTAAATGTTATTTATACATTCATTTGTCAACATCCATTATGTATATGCTATACGGTAGCATATACCCTGAAGCCCACAGTATTTCTGTATCAAGAAGTTTATCATCGGGGATGGGAGACAAAATACGTACATAATATCAACTGGAGGCAGGCATGGTAGAAAGCCACCACGCGCTAAAACAGGTCCAGATGCCACGACTTCCAGAGCTCTGGCAAAGGAATGATCACTTGTCACTGGAGCGATCAACAGGGCTTTGAGAAATGTGCTAACATTTACTTCGGGGAAGGGCCTCAGGATTTGGAGAAGAAAAATTGGGAGGGAAGAACAGAGCCATTCCTGGTGGTCAGGCAGGATGAGAAAAGTGCGAAGGTGGTTAAAAGTAACCATGTCCATAAAAGGATCATAAACTGTCAATTGCTCATCGCGGCATTTCAAGTCTTGAACCTCTTGGCTCGCACACAGAAACATTCAGAAACACGATTGCTTTCTAAGACAAATAGGAAACCAGGGTACTGCACAATGCTTTTTGCAAGAGAGCTTCGGCTTGCTGTTCATGAAGCATACTCAGATAGTAGCAGTATGTCGTCAACCCAGACCTAACCCAGTTTGCCTTTGTTAACTGGGCCAATTCCCACAGTGGAGAGCGGGATGAGAATCTGCTGACCTGCGAGCTACCCGTCGCCCACTCAGGCACGTGAGAGGACGGGCATCCACTGCCGGTATTCCTAGCTGAGCTGCGGCTCACATTAGAGAGGAGAGAAAACTGCAGCCGCTGTATTTCTGAGCAAGATCTGCTGACTCTGTACTCACTATATCTGCAGACATTTCCCAGCTGGGGAAGTAGACTCCCTCCCCAATTTTCCCCCTTTTGAATGTTTACTTAAATTAGCCCCTCCACCATCCCTGCTTCATAAAAAAAGATAATTTTGTTGAATTAGTATTTTTAAAATACATTCATACTTGTATTTTTAAAATTCTACATTTGTTCCAATTGTTCTTAACTGTTAATCATAAACTATCTGCTTTTCCTTTGGAGATAAAACAAGGCTTCCATGTATTAGTCTCTGAATCTACTCATCAAATCAGCTTTTTTTAATTAAAGAAAAAGAATATGAGCCCACGACATCATTAATGCATTAATAAATAATAATGCACTAATAAATGCATTCTGGAAACACTGACGTTTTGTAACTATCTAGGGAGATTTTAGAGAGCAGGTATGATATTTTCTTCATTCAGAAAACACTCTGAGGCCCTGTTCTAAGCATTCTGCCTATATTAAGCTCCTTAATCACTAAAGCAGCCTTATGAGGTGGGCCCTATTTTTCTCATGTTGCAGTTGAGGAAACTGAGGCACAGAGAGATTTTTAATAACTTGCCTAAGGTCACTCAGCCAGAGTGTAGAGCAGAGGTGGGAGTCACACCCAGACAGTCTGTGTCCAGGGGCCAAGCTCTTCGCCTCCATACTATGCTACTTCTCTGTACAAATGACGATTTTAAGAACGGATACATTTTCACATCTGAAAAAAGCAACATCTAATTCCAAATGGGACTACAATCTCCTGTTTCCTACTTATTTTCTCCTGTCCTAATTCATGACCATTGGCCTTTCTGTTTAGTGATAATCTCATGTCCCACAGGAGAGAGATGAAATGGCCTGGCCTGCATGCGACAGTACTCTTAACACACTCTAGGATAACGTCAGCCTCCAAACTCACAACAGTATTGTAGCTAAGGATGGAGTTGTTGCACAGATTCAATGAGATAACACAAGTGTTAGTTCTGATCATAAAGAAGGCAATTAGTTTACATTAGCTAAATTGAAAGCGATGGCAATACATGGTTTTCATGGTCTCTTCCACCAAAAATATTCATTAGTTGCAAAACAAACAAACCCACACACCTTCATTAACCCAAACATTTATACTTGGATGAAAAATGTTTAAGGTCCTTTTTAATGAGAATGACAGATCCTGGGTACATCAAGCTTATAAATCTATATATATTTTGTTGATCAGTGAGAATTTTTATTATTACGGCATAGAGAAGAAATATAATGTAGTATTAAGAGCATGAACTCAAGAATTCAATGGCCTGGGTTCAAATCCAACTGTACATACTGACTGTGTGATCTAACATGAGTTAGCTGTCTGTGCCTCAGTTTCCTTGACTGTAAAATGGGGCTGATAACAGAACCTAGTTCATTGGTTTGTCATGAGGGTTAAATGCATGGATTCATGTGGAATACTTAGGTCATTGCCCAGCACACAGTAATTGCAACCTTCAGTGAAGTCCAACACCCATACTCTGTGCGTGTATGTGTGCGTGCACGCGCATGCACGCACATGCATTTCATTTTGAGGAAATCATGGAAAGGGCTGAATCCCACATCTAGAATGATTTGTCATGGAATGCGGACAAAGCACATAGGACAATGAAGCAATCCCTGGCTTGCATTCATTCAGTAGAAACAAGATATCAAAGCCATAGTTGACCAAGAAAGGTCCCATGAGTTTGTAGAAACAGCAGGAGGGTATTTTGGACTTTCTACAATCGGGGAAATGTATTCTACTCACTCCTCTAACAACCCTTGGTGTGATGAATTTTATTTTATAGATGAAGATGCAGATGTAAAGAGACGCTAAATAATGTGCCCGATTTTATTTAGTTTATCAGTAAGACTCTTTATAGTTGAGGAAGATGAGAGCTAGAGAAATTCAAACAACGAGTGTGTGTGTTAGCTGAGATAGTAAACTAGAAGTTAGTTTGACTTCTAATTCCAAACACCTGCCACTGCGCCATACTTTATCTTCCTGAGCAAAAGACATGTGATTACTCGTGGGGAGGGGTCAATACTGAACACTATAAAATGTGTGAGACTGGTAGTAGGCTGCTTAGAACAGACAAGAGAAAAAAGGGAGGGAAGGGAAACAACCTTCATTTCTAGCCCAGGGAACTTTCCAAAAAGCATAGCTGGCTGAAAGAGACAGAAGTTCAAAAATAAGTAAAATATACATTTATTTCTTTACTTTGTCAAGAACAGAAGATCATACAACCAAAAGTGTCCAAAATAACCAGCCAGCCAGACAACATTGCACTTTTACTTATTTTTGCCTAGAAAGATACAGACACACACAGTTGTTTGCTAAAACTCAAGCAAGTGCTATGTTGTTGGATACAACAAAATAAAAAATTGCCTGCTGGGTTTCCATATGAGAAATTGCGCCTCATTAGCTCACCTCAGAGATTCCTTCATGATTTATGATGACATATTTCTTGGGGTATTAGAGCAATAAAGCCATTGCTTACAGATGAATTATACAGTATGGACCGGTCAATCTCCTGTTTCACAACATTCTTTAATTGCAGATACTAGGTCAGAAAGAAGGAATTTCTTGACCATATATAGTCAGGCCCTGAGTATATTTTTATTGCCTGCCTGAATGAATGAGCCAATGAATCTTACACATCTTGCATGCAGAATCTTGAAGGAAATATTGTCTATTATTTTAGATACATATATTAAATATTTAGAGGCCTTGATTCAGAAATACGACTCAAGAACTAACATGAATGTGAATTCTGCAATAGCTTCAAGAAACATTTGGCAATTTCCCATTGTAAGAACTTCTTATCTTCGGTTTATATCTTGAGAATTAAAAATGTCTCCAAGTAGTTTATGAAGTCCAACAGTCTTTTAGGAACTGATATATAATAAAGCAATGACACTGCAACACGTTTTACCACATCTTCACTTTGGGGATAGCTATCATTAAATCACTCCAAAAGAACAGCAAATCACTTAGATCAGGTCACAGAGTTAAAACTTAGAAGATTGAAATGGTAGTTGACAAATCCGGCTAGGATAGCCAACCAATTTAGATAAGTCTAGAGCTAAATGTGGCTTTTGCTCTGAATTTATGAAACCAGGCTAGGTCAATACAAACTCCATGGAGATCAATTTATTAAGTAATAAATCAGGCAAATCGGATGTTTGGTTGAAATACTAAAATGTGTCAATATATGAGTTCCATGGAGACACAGGCCACATACTATAACAAAAAAAAAAAAAAAAAAAAAAAAAAAGCACTGTCATTGAAGCCAAATAGGAGGTAATGTCCTGGTTCTACCACCTACTGGCTGCCTGACCTCAGGTCAGCAGTTTAACCCTTTCTACCCCATTTCTTTCATCAGAAAAACTGGGACTGTTTCACAAATATATCCCAGGTGTTATTATCATGCTTCCATCATGCTCTGGTTTATCATTTGACAATGTGAAGAAAATAGTAAGGAGTACCAAATTTGGAAACTTCCAGAAACTGGGTTTGTACTCCCAATTCAAGGCATGATGAGTCTATTACTGCAAAGAATATGTAAGCATGCAAATATTATTTGAGAAAGGGGTCAGTGGGTTACTACAGGAAATGAGCCTTAAATAGGTTTTTTTTTTTTTAAGATTTTGTTTGTTTGTTTGTTTGACAGAGAGACGGCGAGAGAGAGAACACAAGCAGGGGGGAGTGGGAGAGGGAGAAGCAGGCTTCCCGCTGAGCAGGGAGCCCTATGTGGGACTCCATCCAAGAACTCTGGGATCATGACCCGAGCCAAAGGCAGACACTTAACTACTAAGCCACCCAGGCGCCCTATGTTAATTTTACGTGTGAATATTCTTGATTAAAAAATATCACTATTACTTTTTTCCTTTACCATCCAGAAGCAGTAAAACAATTTTGATTCTATGCCCATATGACTTACCTCTGAGGCATTAAGGACAGGGTCACCTGAATCTGCTAACAACTAGTGAAAGGCAGACATTAGCCAAAGAGTTTATTTTAGCCATATGAGGTAAATAGTATAAACACTAAAGAAACTGCTGAAATTCATAGCGCATCATTTTCTAAACTCCACCTTGTTCATCTCTTCACGTTTTGTTTTGTTTTCTTAATTAAAAAAAACATTCCTTACACACTACAGTTGGAAATAAGTATAAATCAGCTGCAGGAACTGTGTAAAAATTAGATTTCTTATATATTCGTTTCTCTCATTCAGCTTCAACATTGGGTGTCACTATGTGGAATGCTTTTAATGTTTTTAATTTTGATGATTTTTCTATTCATTTTCCAATTAATCAGATGCCATAATATGAAATGATACAATAATTATGTAATTAGGTAGCATATAAGTTGTGGACCTTATATGTGGATGTATCTAATTTAAGGCCTCTGGTTTCTAACAAGGATACCAGATGCTCTAAGTCTCTTCTTGGCCATCTGGCTCTCCAAGAAAATCAAATTTTTTTTTCACTTCTCTCAGAATGCAACTCATATAACTAAAACCATTCTTATATATTAACTACAAAAACTGATACCTCCTAGCTTTGCTAACTCATACAAGACACCACCATGGCAAAGTTACCAAGTAAAAATGCTAATGTAATATTTGTATATACACCGAGGAATAGTGTACAAAATATACCCATATTCCTTCTCTTAATGACAATTCTATTATAATTCACAACAAAACCTTGTCCATATTTAAATATTCCATTACGATGACAGCAGAGGAGAGACCCTGGAAGATGTATTCCAACCCCTTCGTTTTACTAGTCCATAAAGTATGGCCTGAAAATAAAATCAACCATGGCCTAAAGCTACAACTGGTCTTCTATTTTTCAGTGTACCCTCTATTGCTTTTTGCACAATGCATTATAAAGAAAAATACTCAACAAGGAATTGGTATAATAAGGACTTCTCAATGAAACATTATTAAATTTCAAATACAAGAAAAAAGGAACACTCACTAAAATGAGAGGTTCCCTCCATTTTCCTAAGTCCCTGTTGGGGGCCCTCCTTTCTCATGCCCCACCATGTCCCACCAAGAATGTTGGTTCAGGGAAGTAGAAAGAGCTGGGAACAAATCAGTTCTTCTGCTGAAACTTATGAAACAGTGAGAGAGAGAAAGAGAGAGAGAGAGATATCTACACTGTGCAAGTGATTCATAGATGTGATCCCCAGAAGTCAAATCCATGCTGTTCTGAAAAGAGTAGGCAAACATTCCCCTCCAGCTTTTCTGCCTCAGCTGCACTCATACAAACTCCACACCAGTGTCCCAGAGCACTAGTTTCATAGTAAAAGAAAAGCTGCGGCTGACAGTGCATCAGTGTACATCAACAAAAGAGAGATCAACATAGAAGATCATACAGATAAGAAATTTAGAGGTTAGGGGAAATTCCACTGAGGGAATATCAGGTCTAAAACTAATTGTTTAGCCCTAAACTGTTGGCAGCACTCTTCGGTTCTGTTCAGTTCAGTAAATTTTATCTGCATTTGGCAGAATCAGGGCTGCTAACCTGTTGATGATTATAGTTGCTGTGCGTGATGTTAGCCCGTCACCACCATAACAGCTGTGCAGCTGCCTGAGTGCGCCGGCATTTTATTGACAGATCTTTCATAACAAAGCAAGTAAGAAAACCTAGATTTGGTCTATTCAGCTTCTGGTAAGGAAAGACTATCATTCCCCAGAGGGCCGAGAACAGAGCAACCAACACAGAGGCAACTGCAGTACCTCCGCCCAGAAACATGACAATCCGTCTGAGTAGGAGAATGATGGTTCGCCAGGCTTGAGGCACACTCATAACAGCGGAAGGAAATACATTGCCATTTTGTGTCAGGAAGCATAGTTGTTGATCTTACCTGGGAGTCTGGAGTTCACGGATAGCAAGAAACTAGCAACACGGATCAGTGCAAGGTACTGTAGTTTGGCTGGGCGGTTGGTTGGTTTTTATTTTACCCTTGAGAAGACTGTGATCCTGTAAAGAAATAATAAATACTGAAAAGTAACCGAAGTTAAATTTCCAGTGAGGCAAACAAGAGAACAGTTTCTAAAGGTTAGGTTAGTCAGGGAAAATCTCTTCAAGGACCTGCTACTTCAAGCACAAGTAGGATCTTCACAGGCATGGCAGAACAGGGACGATTTCACGGCAGGGAAAGTAACATAAGCAGAGGCAGTAAAGATGAACAGACATTGAGTGTTTGCAGTACAGTGAATAGGCCTGTTTATCAGGAGTGAATAGTGGAAACCAGGTGGGAGTAGAAGCTTCATGATCAGTTTCATTTAGATTAAGATATTGTCCAAATACGTATTATTTTAAAGATTTTAAATAATCTTTATACCCAAGGTGGGGCTCGAATTTACAACCCCAAGATCAAGAGCTGCATGCTCTATGGACTCGTTAGTCAGGTGTCCCTCCGATATATGTATTTTACGTCTAGGGGGTTCTGTATGCTTAGGATGTGTTTAGGTCAGTCTGGCTTGAAAAATGGGTTAGACTTGAAGACAAAATAGAATACCTGTAAATGCAGGTGTTATATTTGTTTTATACAGAAAGGTTCTTAACTTTGAAAATGACATTAGCCTAAATGATGATCACGATACTTAGAATTATAAACATCTATCTGTTTGTATATATCACTATATAAATACATGTGTACTTGTTATATTGGATAGGGCTCTGACCTATTGGATACAAATTTATATAAATATAAAATACAAATATAATAATGTAATATAAATATACAAATATAAAATTTATATAAATATAAAATACATATAATATAAATGTACAATATATAAATATAAATAAATAAATATATATATTCTATAACTATATGATATATAATATATAAATAAATATAAATATATAAATATATAATATATATTTATACAATATATAAGTATACAATAATATAAATATATAAATATAAAATTTATATAAATATAAGATACAAATATATAATATGTAAATATAAACTATGTACACTTGAAAATTAATATGGTAAATTTTTTTCTTCAAATATTTTAATGAAGTGTCACTGAATTCCAGAAACCAAGTAAAACAAAAACTGAAGGGAAAGTTCATATGCTTTGGTTAGTATTCTAAATAAAACCCTAAAACTTCTTTAGCTGGGCCTACCTAGTAAGAAAACAACCAGAAATTGGAAAGTCAGTTATTTAAATAATAGCTGGGTGGCAGTGGGGAGGTTGGCGCCTGGGTGACTCAGTGGGTTGGCATCTGACTTTGGTTTTGGCTGGGGTCACGATCTCATATGAGATCAAGCCCTGTGACAGGCTCCACACTCAGTGAAGGTCTGCTTGGGATTCTCTCTCTCCATTCCTTTCCCCCTCCCTTTTGCCCCTTCCTCTCCCTGACCCCATGCTCTCATGCGCTCTTTAATAAATAAATAAAATCTTAAAAAATAAATAAGCAAATAGGGGCACCTGAGCGACCAGTCCGTTAAGCATCCGACCCTTGGTTTCAGCTTGGCTCATGATCTCAAGGTTGTGGGATTGAGCTTCCCATCATGCTCCACGCACAGCATGGAGTCTGCTTGAGATTCCCTCTCACTCTGCCACTCTGTACTGCGCTCTCTCTAACAAACAAATCTTTAATAAGCAAATAAATAAATAACAGCTTGGGAAACTATTTGGCAGAATGGAAATGTCTGGGATGTTAATTCACATGAAAATGCAGCATAGAAAATGCACCCACACACACACACACCCGCACACACCCCTATGTTAAATATTGACCTATGGACAAGTACTAGCAAGAAATGTGCACATCACCGTTTAAAACTATAGGATATCACTTATAATTCTTTCTATAGTTTCAAATGGTAAATCAAGACAAATGTATTTATAATTTCAACCGTCAGGTTAGAAAACGGACAATGGACCAAGACTAGCTTAGAGTCTAGGCACTGGATGAAGAAAACATAGTGACATGGCAGTTATCTAGCCTGCATACCACCACTCCTAAGCCTGTGCCCATGACAGACATCACTAATCAAACTTGGCCTTCTTTCCTCATCTACCCAAAACTCCCAGAAGGCATTATTAATAACTCGGAATCTTCTCACCAGATGAAACCTCCGTGAAGCCAATAAATAGCTCTCTGCAGCAGATACTCAATGGAGAAAATCTTCCACAAAAAACTAAAACCAAAAGATACCAAAATTCCTCTTCTCTCTGAACCCACAGCTTCGTATCTTTTAGGCCAAGATGTGTCCAGACAGATTTATCAAATTCTTATCTGGGCATAAAATTAAGCTGAGCAAGATCTTGGCAAGCACAAGTCTATTTTGATTCTAAGCATTTTGGAGAAAATTTAAAGAAAACATGGAAAACACAATAATGACTTGATAAATTCTAGGTTTTATTTGCTTTGTCTATATAGCTTCCACTACTTCAGTCAACAAATTCATTCAGATAAAATATGCATTTGCAGCTACCATTGGCAGGATATTTAAGGAGCATGTGAAAAATGCTTCCAGAGTGGAAATATCTGCTAATGGACTTTCCCTCAATGTTGGGCTAGAGAAAATGCTCTTTTGTTGTTGTTTTTAGCCTTAAATACAACCGTAGTACATAGAACGTTTTCTTTAAGTCTCTTGAGTTGGCTTGCTGTTCCTGGGCTGAAAATCTCATTAGGATGACAAGAGGGTAAAGTGTGTCGTGGCCAGGACATGCCTTTGAGAAAAACACCTTGATTCTGCCCTGGTTATTGCCACCTCTACACCCACATCCACCCCACTGCTCAGATAGTGTCCTCTCTGTCCATGTTTCAGCAGTATATCTAGAGGTTCTAGCCAACAATAATAAGCATAAATGCAAGGTCAGCATACAGATTAAGGGAGAAGACAAGACTGGGCAGCAATGCTTTGTTAACTTAAGTCTCTTTTTCACAATAGGGGAGTAATACCGCAACAACCATATACAGCCAGCATTGAACTACAGCAACTCTTTAAAACATTATCCTGCCTTCATACCTGTAGATATGCTCCTCACAGGGCCTGAGTTGACTGGCCACTCTTAGTGTTAGATCAACACCTTACCTATCTTTCGGGACTCAGCATCCTTGTTGTATCTTCTATACTACTTGCCAAGACACAGTTAATTTTTCTTCTTTTCTTCCCTTTTAAGTTCTCTACCTCTCAGTGTTTGCCTCCAGTATAACACTTTCTCAATGAATTAATCACTAGTATTTAAATTCCTTGAAGGTAGAGAGTATGTTTCAGTAGTTGCTGTAATCCCAACTGAGTACACAATGCTGTGCATATAGCAGACACTTTAACTTCTGCATATTGATTAAGGAATTATAGGTCTGGGTCACATATTAAGGTTGGAGGGGTCCTCTAACGGGATATAGGACCCCAGATACATCATGTAGTGTTCTTCAAAATGTTTGTACTCGGGTGAAAGCAGAAGGCAACTTGGGTAGTACATTTTTTTGAAAAGAAGTGTTCAAATAAGCATTTGGCCAGCTGGAGGTATGGGAAAGAGAAGGGAATGATCTCTGTGAGAAGCTGAGATCATATCAGAATTACAGTAAGTGAGGTACCCCCATTCCCACGATGTGCTACCTCTCTGTCTGGTTCCTACAGATTTTGTGTGTATGTGTGTGTACGCATGCACAAGTGCTTGTAACATTGAGGATGAAGAGAGAACTTAGATATCAGCCTAAGGAACTCAGACTTAATTTCATAGGCAACGAAGAGGTTGTGAAAACTTTTGAGCTGGAGAATAAGCAGCCCAGAGTGTACTTTAGAACAGTGGTTCTTAACCAAGGATGATTTTGCTCCCCTCACCTCAGGGACATTTAGCAATATCTGGAGACATTTTGTTGTCACAAATGGGAGTGCTGGTGCCATTGGGATCTGCTAGGTAGAGGCCAAAGGGCTGCTAAATCTCCTACAATGAGCAGGACAGGCCCCTGTTGTAAACAATTATCTGGCCCAAAATGTCTTTAATGCCAAGGTTGAGAAACCTTACTTTATTTTTTTTAATTTAATTTATTATTATTATTTTTTTTAGTGTTCCAGGATTCATTGTTGAGAAACCCTACTTTGGAGCAATGTTTCGTAGAAACTGTTTCAAAAACACTGCTTCCCTGAGCTGTAACTTGATAAAATGTTTTGACTTTTACATAAAAATGGAAAATGCCATTTGTAATATACATTTTATTCTTTTATTCAAATTATATATATTGAGCACTTGCTATTTGATGGGCATCATATGACTATTCTGGAAATATATCAATGAAAGAGGCAAACAAACTCTTGCCCCCATGGGACTACATGTTATACTGAAGATTTGTTATGTAAATTAACATGCTAAAGGCTCTGGAAAGTGCTGTCATAAACACTTTACTTTAATTCAGCTTTTCCTAATAACATTTGACAACGCCCTTTTCAAAAACAACATACTCCCTATTAACATTCCTCAAAATTATCATTATTTGAAACAGTTTGAGAAACACGGCTTTTAGCTGATGAAGTAAACGCCAGTGGACAGGATTATCAGACAGCGTGAAGTCTGGATTCAGAGAGGCTAGCGAGATTATTGTAATAATCATAAAATAATAATGGCAATAGCCTGAAATACAGAATTACTGATAGAAATGGAGAGAAGATGGATGGAAAGATATTTCAGAGGTAGAAGCAACAGAATAGAACAGGGTGGGTGGCAAAGTAGGGGGATGAATAAAAGATGACTGACACTTTTAGCCTGGAAAGATGAACTCTGTTTTCAACGTTTCAAGATCAAAAAATATGCAGGCAGTGAAAAATATAGGCTTGGATATTGAGACTGGAGATTTGGAAAATAAAACACAAGCCTTGGCTTTAAATCTGATTTTCAAGGGTAATCAGGGAGAGGGTTAGGGACAAGAGAAGCATGGTCAGAACTTTGAGAGACAGCACCACTGAGGCAGTGGGTAAATAAAAAGAAAAATCATTAAGGAGGTGGAGAAGTAGAGACCAAGGAAGAGATCCAGGGAATGACTACGCTATAGGAGTCAAAGAAGCCTGCCAGGAGATTCTGTCCCTTAGTTCAACCAAGATGACAAAAACAGAAGTAAGGTTCATATCTCTGATACCGTCAATTATACAAAATGGACCATCTTTAGGGCCTGTCCCGTCCTCCATAGTTCTTCACCATGGTATCTGTCTAGGTCTTAGATTTTGGACCTCAGCATGCATTGCCCTCAGCATTTCTTAGGCCTAGAATAAATACAGGCCCAGGCAATCAGCAGTTTCCCTCACTGTACTACTCTTTTCTTTGCCACTCTTTTTTTTTTTTTTTTAAGATTTCATTTATTTATTTGACAGACAGAGATCACAAGTAGGCAGAAAGGCAGGCAGAGAGAGAGAAGGAAGCAGGCTCCCTGCCGAGCAGAGAGCCCAATGCAGGGCTCGATCTCAGGACCCTGAGATCACAACCTGAGCCGAAGGCAGAGGCTTTAACCCACTGAGTCACACAGGCGCCCCTTCTTTGCTATTCTTACTGCACTCTGGAGGTCTTCACTGTCTGACATTCGGTTTCGCTCTACTCGGTTCCCCTCAAAAGGGACACTCTCTGGCTTATCAACTTAATGCACATTCTGTCTTCTTAGCCTAAGCCTAGGGGGAAAAAATTAAGCACAATTGTTAGCTTTGGTCCTCCCCAAAAAGGTTATAATTATCTAGGCCTTGCTGGAACTCTCAAAGCTGCTAATTTGATTTTTTTTTTAAAATGTTGGTAATTCTCTTCACCACTTAGGTCCCAAGTCACACCCACTCTTCTCTTAAATTAGGTTGTTGTTGTTGCTACTGCTTTTTAAAATATCAAATCTAAATTTGTATTTGACAATCTAGGAACTCCAATGATCTCATCTATAAAATGCAGATTGGGGTTTGACGCTAGTACCTACTTCCAAGGGTTGTGGAAAGGATCAAATGAAATGATATATGAGAGTGTGCTTTGCAAGCATCATCATTATCACCATCATTCTCTATTTATCTTGTCTGGTGTCAGTTGCATACTGTTTAGAGCCACATAGTTTTGCAATGGGAAGGACTTCAGAAAGTTCACTCCACACCTAGTACACACCCATGATTCAGAAACCTTGATTCCTGGATTCACTCGCAGCTTCCCAAATTTGCCCAATATCTGTATTTAAAAACAAAAATCAGTGTTGTAAGTACTGACCTGCTCCTCCACAGCCAGAAACTGCTAGGTATCTACAAACTAATAGTGGATTCCTTGGACACTTAGAGGGGATATTTTCTTTCCTCTCAATCTATGCATTTGTGATCTTCTCAAATACAAAGGTAGCTTGTTTCCTCATTTGTACCATGAGCATGGTGACAATACCTACCTCACTGGGTCACTGGGGATATCAGAAAGATTCTCTATCAAGTATATAGCACAATTTCTGCCCAGTATAGGCATTTTATATTTTGTAATATCAATGGTTATCATTTTAAAAAATATATTTGACTACAGACCCTCTTCTTTTATCTGTACAAACAAAATACAAAATGTGGCTTCATTTTTTATCTGCCACATTACCTTTTCCTTTACTCCTACAACTTAGCAACTCCTCCCAAGCTCAGTCCCCCATCATTACACACTAGACTTTATACACAGATCTACATATGCTTAACGCATGCCTGGCCCAAAGCATGTCTCCCCATCTTGATATAAGTGTGCCACAATTCTTGGGTAAGAATTTGGTCTTTAATATGCAACTTTTCCAAATAGCTTGCTTCTGGTTAAAATTATTTCTCTTCTCCATACTCTCAGCAATGTATTGGTGCCCACCATGGAAAGGGCATGTTTTACAAAAGGGCATATACCAAAGGCAACTTCAATATTGAAAGAGGACCTATATTCGTCCACTAAGTTTGTAAGTATTATCACATGAGACCAGTTAGTAACACTATTTTTTTTTTCAGTTAGTAACACTTTTATTTAGGAAGTGTCACTGTAAGAACTAGAAGTACTTTTTACACCTTCAGAAAGACAGCCATTGGAAACTGCAGGGGGTGTGTCCAAGAGGAGAATTTCCATGTGTTTTAAATGCTCTCTTGAGGTTTGAGAGAGAAAGATTCCTCTTGGATTTAGTTTTTATATAAAGGGATATATAGCCAAAGATACAGAATTTACCTTACAGAAAAGTCAAATGTTAAATTAAGAAAAGAGAAACTAACAATGGATAAAATACTGAAGTATATCATTGCAAGACAGCCAACCATGAAATTCTAATGTTTTTCCAAAATCAGAAAAAGGACTTAAGACTACAGAATATCATTTCTGTATTCTATGGACTTCTCTGAATTATTAGTGGTAAGCTCAGTACTAAAGTCAAGTTTATTTCTCTATTCAATGAGTTTAAGTCACCAGTTACATATCGATGTCATTTTATAACTAGGGATAATAGTTTTTAAGATTTGCATATTTGAATGTGTCAACAAGCCATGATATAATACAGTGGATGACTGACTATTTTAAAGGACATGAAGGTGGGAAGTACACTGCATGGATACCTCTATATGAAATAGTATCCAGTTATGGAAGCAAAATATAATACACAAGTACTATATACATGATCCAAAATATATTCACATTACTAAAGACTAGAAGAGGATCTGGAGAAAGTTTTCCATTTGACTACTGCTTAATTGCACGATTTATAAATGAAAAACAATTTGCGATCTTCGCATAAAATTGAAAAAAAACATGGGTTTTAAAAGAACCTTCAAGGTCAGTTAGTCAAATATTCCCTTATCTACCTCAAGGCATTGTCCATCAGCTTTAATACCTTAATGATAGAAGTGATATTTGTACATAAGCACTGAGACACACATACACACACACACACACACACACACACACTATAGAAAAAAATATTTCAGGTCCCATTACAAAAGAAAGAAACTTCCCTTCTCTTTCCCATACCTCCAGAAAGAGAATATGCTGCCCTCAGGAAGAAAGAGATACAGGTCCATTTGAAGAAAAATATAGGAAAAAAAAAATAGAATCCGTAACACCGTGAACATTGAGTGGTTGTAGGAATTTACTTAAGAGAAAAGATCAAAGAAAAGATAATAGGTACATTTGACTAAACAATGACTAAGGAGTTGCTGTCTGCAGGTGTTTAAAAATCCTAATAAAAGATGGAAATTATAGAGATGACTTGAAGGGTATAATTAAAAATAATGGGATTAAATTGAGAAAAGGAACTTGTACCTGGAATAGAAAAGCCTCCAACTGCCAATGGATGAGATCTATTAGACTGGGAAGTACTCTTCTAAGGAAGGCAGCAAAATCTTTCAATGCTCAGCACACAGTGGCATCATACAGGTCAAAGCCTGATAACAGAAGCACAGAAGCACTGCCCAGCTCCAAGCGTGGACACAATAGCCTGGAACATGCTTGCTTTCCCTTTTCTTGGATTCTTTCCTGTGTAATTTCGTTTGTCCAAACTGACGGCTATCTTTTTATCTTGGCTTTCATTTCTCAATCTAGCAAGGGCTAATGCCCTTCTGCAAAAAAAAAAAAAAAAAAAACCAATAGAAAACAGAGGAGTAAAGAAGCCACAGAAATCAAAAGAAAATTTAACTAAAGCTTTTTATTTTCGCTAAATCTGATTGATACCTACTCTGCTTTGTGTCATTTTTTCCCCATGTTATCTGAAAAAAGGATAGATCTTTACCATATAGACTACATTTACATATTGTTATTACATTATTAATAGAAACACATAGAAATAACCACGCAAATACAGAAAGGTACAAAATTAAAGGTATGGTTTTTCTGACTCCTCCTTTTCCTCAGAGACCAACACACTTACATTATTTGTAGTTTTAGATTATCTTTGGTTGCCTTCAAAACTCTAATTTGCTTATAGCTATATTTATTTATAAAAATTAAACAGAATACCAATGGCTACTGACTATACCCCATATCCATTCTCCTCTTTACGGTAAAAGCATCTTTTTAGCTGGGTGCATATCTGTCCCATTAAAGAAAGTATGTTTCAGTTTTTCTTATATGTAGATGTGGTCATGTAACTAGCTCTGTGACTAACAGAATGTTAGAAGAGAAGGCGTAAATATTTCCATGCCATGCCCTTAAAGTGAAGAAATTGGTCTTCCCTTTCTGGTTTTCCTTATTTCAAGACCTGGAACGTAGTTATGAAGGCTGAGCTAGAGCACTCACATGGACGGCAAAATGAAGGCCATGTGTTTAGGATAGCATAGCAATGTGAGAAGAATCTAGATCCCAGATCCTACCAAACCAACGTACCAGTTGGCATTTCTTTGCTGCAACAGCATAGTTTACATTCTGAACAATAAAAAAGTACCTATTTTGGAGTGCCTGGATGGCTCAGTTGGTTAAGCCTCCAACTTTTTTTCTTTTCTTTTTTTTTTTAAAGATTTTATTTACTATTTGAGAGAGAGAGAGAGCTTGAGAGGGGAGAAGGTCAGAGGGAGAAGCAGACTCCCCATGGAGCTGGGAGCCCGATGTGGGACTTGATGCTGGGACTCCAGAACCATGACCTGTGCAGAAGGCAGTCGCTTAACCAACCAAGCCACCCAGGCGCCCCAAGCCTCCAACTCTTGATTTCAGCTCAGGTCATAATCTCAGGGTTGTGAGACTGAGCCTAACATCAGGCTCTTGCTCAGCAGGGAGGCTGCTTGAGATTCTCTCCCTCTCCTTCTGCCCCTCCCCTGTGCTGCATGCTCATGCTTTTGCTCTTTCTCGCTCTCTCAAATAACTAAATAAATCTTTGAAAAGAACCTATTTTGTATCTGCTATGAAAGATAAGAGATTTAAACACTCCTACTACCCGAAACTCTCCCTCTTCCAATTTTTGTAGATTATATATTTTGAGCTATTCTCCTTCCTGACATTATAACAAAAAATACACTTGTTCTTTAAAAAAAGATTTTATTTATTAGAGCAAGAGCAAGACCACAAGCAGGGGAAGCGGGAGAGAGAGTAGTAGGCTCTCTGCTGAGCAGGGAGGCCATTGCGGGGCTCATCCCAGGACCCTGGGATCATGACCTGAGCTGAAGGCGGACTCTTAACTGACTGAGCCATGCAGGCACCCCACAAATAATACATTTAATAAGTGTTTCTCGAACCTTCAAATCTAGATAGTATCTCTTGACTTCCCACTACATAAGATATGTTAACACCTTTATACTTCCCTTACCTTCCTATTGTTAAGTCGTATTGTATTTATAGTCTTTTTCAATTGAGTCTTCTGTGCTTTGTTTATAGATGGATTCCAAAAACTGAAAACCAAGAACACTACAGACCAATAGCCCTCATGAACACAGATGCAAATAACCTCAAAACCATATTAGCAAATTGAATCCAACAGTGGATTCAATTCAAGATAATGGAATCAAAACAAGATAATACAACTAGGATTTATCCAAAATAGGCAAGGTTGGTTCAACATTCAAAAATCAAATAATGTAAAAAAAAAAAAAAAAGCTACATCACATTAACAGGCTAAAAAAGGAAAAAAAAGTCACATGATTATATCAATAAATGATGACAAATAATTTGACAAATTCCAACACCCATTCATGATAAAAGAAAAAAAAAACACCTTTCAGTAACTAGGAAGAGAGGGGAACTTCCTCAACTTGATAAAGGAGATGTACAAAGAACCTACAGCTAACATCATACTTAATAGTGGGAAGATCAAAGCTCTCCTACTAAGATCAGGAATAGGCAAAGAATAGGCAAGAATGTCCCCTCTCAACACTCCTTTTCAACATCCTAACAGGAGTCCTTGCTAGTACAAAGGTACTCACATTGGAAAATAAGAAACAAAGCTATCTTTGTTCACAGATGACATGATTGTCTAACGTAGAGAATTCTCACGAAACAATAAAAATATTCCTAGAACTAAGAACCAATTATAGGAAAGCTGCATGATGCAAGATTAATATATAAAAGTCGATCATTTTCCTATACACCAGCAATGAACAAGTGGAATCTGAAATTAAAAACACTATTTACATTAACACCATCCAAAATGAAATATATGGGTATAAATCTCACATTATATACAAGATCTATATGAGGGAAACTACAAAACTGATGAATAAAATTAAAGAACTAAATAAACGGAGAGAGATTCCATGCTCATGGATGAGAAAACTCAATATTATCAAGATGTCAGTTCTTCCCAGGGTGATCTATAGGTTCAATCCAATACCACTCAAAAATCCCAAGAAATTATTTTGTGAATATCTATAAGCTGATTCTGACATTTATATGGAGATGCAAAAGATTCAGAAGAGCCAATGAAATACTGAAGGAGAAGAACAAAGTTGGAAGACTGACACTATCTGACTTTAAGACTTACTATAAAGCTATAGTACTCAAGACACTGTGTGGTATTAGGAAAAGGATAAATAGGTAAATGTAACAGAAGAGTGAGCCCGGAAATAGACCCACATAAATATATTTAACTGGTTTTTCCACAAAGGAGCAAACACAACACAATGGAATATGGGCTTTGCAACAAATGGTGCTGGAAAACTTAACATCTGCATTAAAACAACAACAACAACAGCGACAACAACAACAACAAAACAATCTATACAGACCTTACATACTTCATGAAAATTAACTCAAAATGGATCACAGACCTAAATGTAAAAGGTAAAACTACAAAACTCATGAAAGATAACAAATGAGAAAAACCTGCATGAGCTTGGGTATGGTAGTTACTTTTCAGATACAACACTAAAGACACAATTCATGAAAGAAATAATTGATAAGACAGGACTTCATTAAAATGAAAAACTTGTCTTTTGTGAAAGACATCAACAGAATGAGAAGGCTAGCAAAAGACACATCTAATAAGTGACTGTTATTCAAAATATACAAATTACTCTTAAAACTCAATGAAAAGGAAGCAAAAAACCCAATTAAAGAATGGGCCAGGGGTGCCTGGGTGGCTCAGTGGGTTAAAGCCTCTGCTTTCGGCTCAGGTCGTGATCTCAAGGTCCAGGGATCGAGCCCCGCATCGGGCTCTCTGCTCAGCAGGGAGCCTGCCTCCCCTTCTCTGCCTGCCGGCCTCTCTGCCTACTTGTGATCTCTGTCTGTCAAATAAATAAATAAAAATCTAAAAAAAAAAATGGGCCAAAGACCTGACACCTCACCAAAGAAGATATACAGATGGCTAATAGGCATATGAAAAGATGTTCCATGTCTTCTTTCATCAGAAAAATGCAAATTAAAACCACAAGATACCAACCCATATCTATTAGAATGGCCAAAATCTGAAACATTGTCACCAAATGCTGGCAAGGATATGTAGCAACATTTACTCATTGATGATGGGAATGCAAAATGGTCACTTTGGAACACATTTTGGCCATTTCTTATAAAACTAAATATACTCTCAGTCATATGAACCAGCAATCATGCTTCTTGGTATTTACCCACATGAATGAAAAACTTATGTTCAAATGTAGATCTGTACACAGATGTTTACAGTAGCTTTATACATCATTGCCAGAACTCAAAAACAAGCAGATGTACTTCAGTAGATGAATGGATAAACTGTGGTACATCCCACCAATGGAATATTATTTAGTGCCTAAAGGAAATGGGTTACCAAGCCATGAAAAGTCATGGAGGCATATTACTCTGAAAGAGGCCAATCTGCAAAGGTTCCATACTGTAGGATTTCAACTATGTGACATTTTGGGAAAAAAGCATGGGGTTAATTAAAAGATGATTTTTTTTGCCAGGAGTCTGGGGTAGGGGGAGAGGGAGGCATAAGGGATAAAAAGGCAGAGCCCAGGGGTACCCAGGTGGCTCAGTCAGTTGAGCATCCAACTCTTGGTTTCAACTCAGGTCATGGTCTTGTGGTTGTGGGATGGAACCCCGTGTGGGACTTGGCGCTCAGTATGGAGTCTGTTTCAGATTCTTTCTCCCTCTCCCTCCCCGACCCCTGTATGCCTCTCTTCTCCCTAATAAATATATAAAATCTTTAAAAATAAAAAATAAAAAAAGGCAGAGCACAGATAATTTTTAGGGCAGAGAAACTACTCTGTATGATACTATAATGGTGGACACCTGTGATTATGCATTTATCTAAGACCATAGAACATACAACACCAAGAATTAATTGTAAATAATGGGATTTAGGTGATTATCATGTGTCAAGGTAGGTACATCAGTGATAACAAATTTATCACTTTGGTAGAAGATATTTATAATGAGGAGGCTACACATGTGTAGAGGCAGGGGGTATATGGGAAAAATCTGTACCTTTCCCCCAATTTTGCTGTGAACTGAAACTGCTTTAAGAAATTAAGTCCTAAAAAAAACCCCTGAAAATCAATATATAATAATGTCATAAATATTATTAGCTTGTACAATCAGGCTCAGATCCACAGAAAGATAGATGGCATTCTACGTCACTAAAATGCCTGAAATAATGGCACAATCTTCAAGTTACTTCATTTTGTTTTTTGGCCATGACTCTCTTGTATATAATTTTATTCTTCCTGAAATTGCTAAAGGTCTTTGGATATCTTATTATATAATGAATATATGCCTTCTTCACCATGAAATATCATTGAGTATCACAGCCATACTATTTGTTGAATGTAATAAAATGCTTTCAGGTCATGTCAGAGATTGCCAGCGGCACACCCCAAAATCTACTCTCCCCCTGATCCTAACTGAGAACAATCTCCCTTGCAACTAGGTTTGCCCAGTGGCACTTAAGAAAAAAGTTGGTTTTGGCCCTTCCGCTACCTCCCTGTTTCATCCCAGAATGCTTATGTGATGGCTAGAAATGCAATAGCCATTTGGAAATTGTGAAGTTGCACTGTTGATACAATGCCAGCAAGCAACTACCTCAGCATTATTCATAAGAAAAAGAAGTGTGTGTGTGTGTGTGTGTGTGTGTGTGTGTTTTAAGATTCTATTTATTTACTTACTTAGAGAACACAAGCAGGGGGAGGGGCAGAGGGAGAGAGAGAATCTCAAGCAGACTCCACACTGACATGGAGGACTTGATCCCACAACCCTGAGATCACGACCTGGGCAGAAATCAAGAGTTGGACACTTAACCAACTGAGCCACCCAGGTGTCCCATATTTTTGTGTTTCAATCATTACAGTTAGGACTATCACCAACAGCCAAACACAATTTCTAAGCATTCTACTAGGGCTACTACACAGTAACCATCCTGGGAATTATTTCTATTGTATTCAGTTCCACATATCTTAGATGCTATTTATCCTTTTTTCATCTTATTGGTGCCTAACCACAAGAACCTTCTTTTCTTTTTTTCTTAAAGATTTATTTGAGAGAGAGAGAGAGAGAGAGAGAGAGAGAGAACACAAGCAGGAGGGAGAGGTAGAGGGAGAGTGAGAGGGAGAAGCAGACTCCCCACTGAGCAGGGAGCCTAATGTGGGACTCAATCCCAGGACCTGAGGTGAAGGCAGCAGTTTAACTGACTGAGCCACCCAGACACCCCACAAGAAATTTTAATCTTTTTAAAGGAAAATAATTCATGACTAAGACTTTGCAGGGTTGTTTTTTTTTTTTTAACTTTGTTCTTACTTTTGTTAATTTGGCTGTGTACTGACTTCTAAACCCCAAATCATCACCCCTCAGAACTTTAAGGTATAGGCCACTGTCTTCTAGAATCTTACGGCACTACCTAGAAGTCTCATGCCAATCTTTTTGTCATTTCTTTACAGATAATTCACTGTGTTGATTTTTTCTCTTCTCAAGATACCTTTGGATCTTCTCTTAATTCTTGGTATAACAGCATCTTGTAAGAGTTTGTATAGTTGTCTATTTCATTTCACCCATCATGCTCAGCAGTCCGTGGGTCCTTTCTATCTGTAGAGCTTCATCTTTCTTCAAAATAGAAGAGGAAATTTCCTTTTATTTCTTTGCTATTTCCTGCTCTCCCCCCCCCCCCACCTTCTTTGTTCTTTCTGGAACTCCTAATTAGAAGGTTGGTTATTTTTGTAGATTGGTCCTTAATGTCTTCTAATTTTCCTAGTGTACATTTTAATTTTACTTCATCTTTTTTCTCTGTGTTCTAAAAGTATTTGTCAAACCTTAATTTTCCAACCCTTATAATGAATTTCTAATTTTGGTTATCTTAATTTTAATTTCCCAAACTCTTGTCTCCGATTGTTCCTTTCACCTAGAAGACTGATCTTATTTTACAGATGCATGTCTTATCAAATCCCTCTGAAAGAATAGATTAGTTCTTATTTTTTAAATTTCTCCACCCAGAAAATATATGCTTCTTCAGGAATCAGATGTTGTATGCTTAATTTGGTTCTGCTCTTCTGATAGTTTTCCTAAAATTTTGGGGGGGGGGGTTAATTCTTGGTTTTCTGTTTATAATTTTTAAAATACTACCTGACTAAATTAGATAGTTGATAATTCCCTCCACCATTATAATATCCCCTATTATGAATGAGTAGACCAAATTACAAGTCTTTCTACAGGGAGTTCTTTAATCAAAACCCTTATATTCCCTTTCTCATTTATACTCTCTATACCTGCTGATTATGGAGAATTACACTGGGAAGGAGAGTTCTCTCCTGTACTGGAAACTTCTTTTGTGAGTGCTCAGGATCATCTGTTAATATGATCCCCTGACCTTTTGATCCTCCCAAAATTCAAGACAATCTTTGTCCACTAATTCCTCACAGCTGTCCAAATAACCACCATGTTTCCATTACTTTTTTCTTTTCCATTCTTTTGCTTTTAAAATGTCATTTCAGTCAATTAATTGTCATCTGAAACTCTTTTATTGTTAGATTATAATAATAAACACTAATAGTTATCTTTGTATCATACAATATATTTTTGTGTGTTTTATATCCTATCATTTAAATATTTCATTCTCACATCAATCTTTTGAAATAGCTTTCTTAGAGCAAACGAGTTCTCTACATAGCAGCCTACACTAAATCTCCAGAACAGCAGCACAAGCTAAAAATGAGACCAAACAATATAATTGACAGAGGCATTTTCTCTAACATTTACCTCATTAACTCTCAACTTCAATGAGGAATAAATCAATCTGGAAACCTCAGTATATAGCTATTAAAGTAGCTTCTCTAGACACATTAATTGGTAAGGTTAGACCTCTGAACTGAAATGTCAAATAGAAAAAAGGAATTTTTAAAATGTAACTACCATATATTTGGTGAAGGAGGGGACAGGTAATTTGTTTTCTGTGTTTCCTGGACTTCGGTAAGACAGAGGAGTAAAACTAGCCCATTCTTTCACACTTGAAATAAAGAATTCCCTCAAATGACAGGTGATTTTTTAAAAATCCTGGTTGAATTCAGTGAAGTGCCCATGTGTGCTTTTATGATGCCATGTATACCACCTTTACCCTGAGTGATGATTATAATACCTTGTATAGGTTAAGTTTAGTTCCTGGCCTAAAAGACAATTATCTGGAGAATGATGCTTTAATAATGTGCATATTAAGAAGGAAGCAAGACATCAAATCCCATAAATCAACCAAAATTACCAAAATATGACTTCTACTTTAAAGTGTTTAGTGGAGGATGGAAGATGGATCTTTGAAAATGTCATAGTTCAGGTGAATATGGTTAAATTCTAAGAATAGTAAGAGTGATACTGAAGCACTTGGAAAGTACAGAGAAAGAGCTGAAATATGAACATCTCAAGGAGTAATTTTAAGCACATCTTGGGTGTGCTACAAGCGTTCTATTCTTATCTAACAAATGGGGAGGGAACCTAAAAATTAGCTATATTAACCTCTGCTGCCAGCAACCTTACTTGCTTTGATTTGTATCTCACTATGATTATTTCCTGGCTATGGGAGATGGTTTTAAAGTCTTAACATCTTGGTTATACCTACAGGAAGAGGATATTGTTTTTAGTCATTTATTTCTCATAAACGTGTAGCAATTACCAGTAAAGTGAATCAATTCATCACACTCTTACGTTTAATTAATTAGACACTATAAGACTACAGATTTATTCCCATTATTGAAAGAAAATCTAATTTTATCAGATATATTCCAATCATATTCTCTTTGGGGGTCTACTAAGTAATACCTAGTGAGACAGCAATTATCCTTAATGTTAATAGCCAAAACACTTCCAATAGCCACTCAAGGTAGCAATGCATCAACATATATGGTATGGAGAAAATTTCTTGCTAAAGATTATTATAGCTTCATTAATCACCCACTATGTAAATAAGGTTGATGAGAAAAAGCAAAGGGGGACTTATTTAGCCTAGGCAAACAGCTCTGTGAGAAGGCAGCAAGTATTAAATATCAGCTCTCAGGTGCAGGAAAGGATTCCAGTAGTAGAATCACATTTTCCTTTCATTGCACATGAAACAAAATGCAAAGTGATGAAAGATAAGAAATTTAGGTGGGATGTAATTCAGTTCCATTGGTATTTAGTAAGGCCTATGTAGGAGAGAGAGAAGATAAACCACAAATCACCTTGACGATAGAGTTAAGTGTGGAAGAAAACAAAATGCCATTGATACAGTTAAGTAACAAAAGAAAGTTTTGTGGGTGTGTGTGGGTGTGTCTGTGTGCATATTTACTAAGGAGTTGTCAGAAAAAGATAAGTTAGCTGTACACACGGAATGAGAAGAATTTATACTAGTGAAGACGAAGAAAATAAACAATCCAGGAAAAATGAACATAACTAAGAGAAAAGGTAGAGACATAGGATTGATGACAATCTAAATGGGGCTATTTCCTGGGGTGTGATGGAAAAGATGAGATTTGTAATAAAACCCCCTATAATTATTAAGGATCTTTACCATGTATGGAAAAGTGAGATTTTATATATATATATATATATACACACACACACACACACACACACACACACACATATATGTGTGTATATATATATATGAATATTATGAATATATATATGAATATTATCTTATTACTAGAATTATTATGCTTACTTGGTAAGTGAGGAAAAGACATTTGAGAGAAGATAATTGTTTGGCTAAGGCCTCATGCTTAGAAGTGGCAGAACTAACACTGAACCTTACTCTTCTTTAATAGGATATGCCCTTATTATGGAAGCTTTGAAAGCTAGGGAAAGGAATTTGATCTGACAATCATGGAGGTTTTGTCACAAATATAAGATATTAGGTTAAAAAACGAAGATCTTACTGATAGTAACTGCACCGCCTCTCCTTGCCTGAAAATATTTAAGCATTAGACAACTTTCTTAACTGCCTTAACTTTTGGAAGTCAGGTTATTGAAAACTACACCTTTTAGGAGTTGAATTTGTTATTTTTCCCCTAAAATTGTATTCTTTCTATTTAATTCAATCCAATCCAATCCCTAATACCACTATCTTGTTGGTCATTCAGATACCCAGAGTCACTCTTATATTCCCTTTTCTTTACCCAATTCTTATTGCCCACCACATCAGAATTCATACAAATCTTTCTATCTTAATATCTATAGCTTCTACAGTAGTCCAGGCTCTCGCAAATGGGTGTTGGGAAGATTCTACTGGTTCCTAGTTCTTTTTTACTTTATCTGTCTTTTCTTCAGCTGTTATATAGTGGGAATGAAAGCTTCCCTACACAATAATTAAATCCTCTAATTGCTGCTGTGTTATATTAAATAGTAGTAATAATGATAACAATAGAAGCCCATAACTCAACACTAGTTTTATATTTCCAGTGGAGAAACAGTTTATTATGGTGGTTAATGGCGTGGTTCTAGAGTCAAAATACCTGTGATAAAGTCTTGGCACTATCTTTTACTAGGTATATAATCTTGGGAAAGTTACTTAAGTCTTCTGAAACACATCTTTATCATTAATGAAATTAAAGTATTAATATTTTACATGCTGGATTGCTGAGTGTATTAACTGAGATAATGAAAGTAGAGCACCTACCCCAATGTTATTGTATTGAACTTAATTTCAAAGACACCAAGAAATTAATCTGATCCTCACAAAACTATAAAACAGGCTGCTTAGAATCACCATATCAGTTTGACAGATGAAGAACATGAAAGGAAGAGATGCTTAGAGTCTTGCCAAAAGTCATTTTGAAAGCCTTCAATAACGAGCTACGACTAAAAAGCAGTCTTTTGTGAAAAAACCATAAGATGTCTGAATGGAGAAGAAAAACTGTCCCCATCCTCACTGAGTAACTCACTGAACATTCAGTATATGGCAGGTATGGTTTTAAGAGTTCCATAAGCGTGTACCATTCAATTCCCTCAACGACTCTAGGTTTGGGGACCTAGATGGATGAGAAACTGAGTAACGTTGGCCAATGGCACCCAAGTATTACTTGGCAGAAGGGAGACTTGACCCCAGGATTGTCTTAGCTACACACCATTAACATGTACCAAAGAAGGAAGTATATATATATATTTTTTACACTGTGTTGCCACATGCTTGGAACATAAATCTCACATACAGAATTGTTTTTTCAAAGGTGCCTCGACTTGCTGAGACAGATAATCCAAGATAAGAATATACTAATAAACCGTAGCTATAAACATTTATGAAGGTACCCTTGGAAGAAGTTTTTTATATCCAAAGTACTCTCATATAAGAAGGCAAAGACCCACAAATCAAAAATTCTTCTTCCCTCAATTATTCCTGAACATATGGAAAAAAGACAAACTAATAAGGTGTTGGCCGCATACCACCATTACACACTTAAAGAATTTCAAATACATAATTATTTAAGTGATGCTGTTTCACGCAAAGACAAAAACATCAAGGAGTCATCTGCTATTCTCCAAAATTCCACTAACATGTGAACAAAGATCTCCCCAAATATAATGTTTCTCCCTATGCTACTGTTACAGTCTTACAGACCCACACAGAGAGGTACAGTCTTCATAGTCCTGAAGTACCCTTCCTTATTAGAACAAAGAACCTTAATTAAAAAGCGACCCCACTTAATTGTCCTTACACACTTGGAAAGGGACCATCAAATAAGTAGTTTATTCCTTATGTATCTCTGCATGTATGACTTCATAAAAGTTGTTTCTATAGTAACTGTTCCTACGTTCTTGGACGAATCTTTCAAAAATAAGCTATTATTGGGGCGCCTGGGTGGCTCAGTCAGTTAAGCGTCTGACTTGATTTTGGCTTGGATCATGATCACAGGGTTATGAGATCAAGCCCTCCGTCAGGCTTCTCCATGCTAGGCAGGGAGTCTGCTTGAGAGTCTTCCCTTGAGAATTTGCCCTTTCCCCCACTGGCCCTTGTGCTCTTGCTCTAAAATAGGTGGATAAATCTCAAAAGAAAAAAAAAAAAGGTGTTATTTGTCACCAAAGGTCCCCAATGACTTGGATAAATAACCCCATTTCAAGGGGTGTTTGTCTCCCCACAATGTCACTATAAAGAATTACAAGCAAGAAACAGGGCAATTTGTTCCCAGACTGTATCTATCCATAGGCTAGGAGTTGAAATCCTGAATAAAGACTTACATGCCCTCACACTCTTTGTGTAACTTGGTACAACAACCTCAAATAAACCCCAGATTGCTCTCATTTTAGCTTAATCCTTGGAAAACCACTTGAGATCTAGAGTTGTGAGACTCAATCATGTGGCCATAATCTGCTACAAATACCACCATGTCCGGCCACATTTCCCCCTAGGACATCCTTATTCAAATGGGAAAAAAAAAAAAACAGTGTAAATAAGGATATATGTCTTCTGTATCAGTAAACTCTCAGCCAATTAATACCAAACAAGGGTTTCTCTGTTCACAATCAGTACCCACCTACACAGAGATTTAAAAATAAAGAAATATTTGTCCTCAAAACATCACCATCTAAGTAAAAGGCCAGCGAACTATGTAGGAGAAATATTTTATTTCCTAAGTTTGCCTGCAAATATAGGGAAAGAGGCTTAGGAGTTATGGGATTATAGCTTGTCAATGATTGCTGAGTAAGCAAAGCCCCGATTTAGGTTTACTTTTCTTCTTCTTCTTCTTCTTCGTCTTCTTCTTCTTTTTTGATTTTATTTACCCATTTGAGACCGAGAGAGAGAGAGAGAGAGAGAGAGCGCGAGAGCACAAGCAGAGGGGAGGGGTAGAGGGAGAAGCAGGCTTCCCACCTAGCACGGAGCCCAGTGGGGGACTAGATCCCAGGACCCTGGGATCTTGACCTTTGCCAAAGGCAGACACTCAACCGACTGAGCCACTCAGACATCCAGGTTTACTCATTCTTAAATGTCCCTGAACATACAGAAAAACATTAACTGGTAAGGCTTTTCTTGAAGGGAACAGGTGTTCAAACTATCCTTGTACACTCAGGCAATGAACCCTAAGTAAAAAGTTATCTGTCCCCCCAAAATCCCTGTGTTTAAAGAACTGCCAAAGAATTCATTTTTCACAAAAGATGACAATAAGATCCAAAATAAAACCCACATAGATTCTTGTATCCAAACCAACCTTGTGTTGATTGACAAACACCCACACATTTGTTTTCCCTGCCAATATAAAGATTTGCTCTTCTTGTATGCCAAAATGCTACTCTTCCCCACAGTTTCCAGGCATCTATCTACAGAACCTATTTCAATCCTTTAAAGTCAGATATTTGCTCTTTTTTTTTTAATTATGTTCATTTAGCAACTGTATAGTATATCATTAATTTGTGATGTAGTGTTCAACGATTCATTACTTGCATATAACACCCGGTGCTCATCCCCCCATGTGCCCTCCTCAAAACCCATCACCTGGCTACCCCATCCCCCCCCCCAAACCCTGAGAGACTATGGACTCTGAGATATTTGCTCCTAAAGCCAGAGTAGAGGATCAAGATCCTCTCTCCAAATGTTCACAATAAATCTGCCCTCAGCAGATTATCATTAGTAACATCTCTTCATTTGATTGATCTGATTTCTTTGAGTCTCTTGAGAAACAAGAGCCTACCTTACTGGCTCCCCCAAAATAATGTTATGTGATCTACCCACATAATATGCAATGATGAAGAAGGCCATCTCCTTAAACCCAAATCAGAAGTCATCCAGATTAACAGAACATCTGCTATCAACTAACTGAAACTGCTTCCCTCCAACAGTCCCACTGCAACGAGCAAAACAATAACTAAGAGAAATATGCATCATTGCCGCAAAACGTTGCCCAAGTGCAACTAGGTTGAAGGAAGGGCTACATCCAAAGCAAACACCTGCCGGGGAATAAGTGGAAGAAAATCCTAGCAAATGCCCACCAACACCTCCAAATTCTGACTAGTGAGTACGGGAGCCGGATGGAAGATGAGAGCAGCTGTTGCAGGATGATCTTCAAACCATAAGCATCTCAGGATATGTGTATGGACTGGTGCTGAGAGAGGCCAGCCCCAAAGCTCACTTACATCTTGGAACCTGAATTACAGCCGGGGACACAGTCGCGGCTGGCTTATAAGTAGGACAATGTTGCAAGGACAGAAGGGAGTGAAAAAAGCTGAAAGTGAATTAGACAGAAAGGAGAATCTGTCATCACCTCTCTTTTCCACCCCAGTACCTCATTTACTTCCCACAAAAGGGTAGAGAAGAATGTGCAGTCTAATGAGGAGTCAGAACTGTGGAATATACTAGTTTAAAATTTCTGTGTAACAAATTACCTCAAACTTAGAGGTGTAAAAGAACACCGATTTATCAACTCACAGTTTCCATGGGTCATGGGTCCAGAATTTGTTAGCTGGATTCTCTGCACAGGGTTTCGGGAGTCTGACCTCCTCTGGAGGCTTGACTGGGGGAAAGTTCTGCTTCTAAACTCCCTCAAGTTGTTGGCAGAATTCATTTTCAGCATAGCTATAGGATGAAGGTCCTGGAATTTTGGCGGCTGTTAAGATGGGAAGTGCCCTCATCTCCTGGGACACTCTCAGGTCCCTCTCACATGGCCCTCTCACACTTCAAATCTCTCTCACCAGGAAGAGCCCAGAACCTTTGCAGGAGGCTTGTGATTAGATCAGGTTCCCCTGAGCAATCTCCCTTATTCTAAGTCGCGATTTAGGACTTAAATCACATCTGTAAATCCCCTTAAAGCAGCACCTGTCTGATTAAATAAGTAGGAGAAGGTGTGTTTATAACAGGAGTGAGACTCTTGGAGGCCATCTCAGAATTCTTCTGACCACACTGGAGTGAAAACCATGCTGATGAAAAGAGTGGCTCCAACTAAGGCACCTCTCTTTTCTTTTTGCTTTTTGCTTGTTTAGATGTAATCCAACACTAAAGAAAAGTTTTAAATATAGATTCCTTCGAAAAGGTTGTGCATATTCACTGGAGAAATTCTAGAATAAAAAAGATAAAAATCACCTATAATCCCACTACCTAGAATTAATCATTCTTAATGTTTTGTAATATTACATTCCAATCTATTATCTATATGTATGTAATAAAGATGGGATCACACTGTATATAGGGAAGGCACCTCTCCTTTCATTAGTGGTTGGGCACTCCTCATTTCATTTGGACTATACATTCTCAATAGAAGCAGTATCATCCCCAAAGGAGTGAAAACTGGTTTGGATACAGGGGAGAAGTCTTAGATATTACAATGGTTTGGGGACCTCTAAAGCTCTACTTGACAAAATTTTATTCACTAGTATTTAATTTCTCTCATTAGGGAAAAATTAAATTAAATTAAAATTAATTCATTCGTTGGATTAATTAATGAATTAAATTGATTGATTTATATTGCATTTAAATTTAATTTATTTTTTTTCCTTAGAGGGCCAATAATAAAAGAAAGGTTGAGTAACTCAGCTTTTAAGGATGCTCCTGGGCCTATATCTTAGACAACTCTCCATTCTGATTTCTGAAATTGTCACAGTTGCCTCTGTAGCTTTTTTTCTTTTACAATGAGAGAAAATTCACTTGCTGCTAACAGTATAAAGAGTAGGTGTCATGCTAACTTAAACTCACTTAAATGTTGGTTAGCTGTCTCATGACTTAAAATGTTAAATTACATCCCTAGTAGAAGAGTCCAAGAACACATATCAATTATCTCCAGAAGCCAAAGGAACCTAATCTTTCAATAGTCCATAAAGCAAGAAGAAATATCGCCTTAACCTTTAAATAATAAATCCGTTTGGCCAGAGATGCTAAAATTGAGGTGCTTTCTACATATGTGTCAAGAGATTTAAAACTGGCCATATTTTTGACCCAGAAATTTAAATTCTAGCAATCTAGTTTAAGAAAATTTCAGAGATAGGGACAAAAATTGGTGAAGTATCTTTATTTAAAGATTATTTACAATAGTAAAATATGCATCAATAGGGAAATAAATTATAGTATATCAGGGCAATATATTAATCTAACATTTAAAGTGATGTGTAGAAAAATATAAAGATGTGGGGAAATGCTTAGGATATAATGCTACAAAAACAATGAAGATAACAATGAAGATGTAAATATGTAAGTCCTGTTTTATCTTCATGTTATATATGTATATATACACAAAAATGCCAATAGCAATGGGATTACAGGTAATTTTATTTCTTATGTATATTTGTATTTTCCAAATTTTCTATAATGTAAATGTATTGCTTTAACAGTTATAATAAGAAAACCTTAAAAAATAAGAAGTCCTAATTGACAAATAATACAATTTCAGCATGCTCGTTGAATACATAGACTCACGTTATCCAGTCAAACACCTTCTTCTGCTCCTCATTGCTGTCATCCACCAACACCTACTTGTTCACGGAAACTGTGTAGCTCTTGGATCACTGTCTTCCTCCTCGCTCCAACACTTAGCATGTCAATGACATTCAATATCCAAGATGATAACCCACGCAAGAGCTACGACTCAGTCAGGTCGTCTCCTCCTTGGTTCCAATTACCTCTACTTCCAATCTACCACAGACACCCACTCCAACAATCACACTCTGGGTCTTGTTATCTCTGGTAATTGTACTACTTTTGAAACTGCAGTCTCTAGCATTCCCCTTCCTAACCTCCTGTACTTCCCGCACGCTCTCTAGGACCCCAATCTGACAACAATTTTACCTCACTGAAACCTCCACATTATTGATGCCCACACACATTTGCTCATACCCTATTAATGGAAAAAGCCAAAACTGACATACAAATGGCTAAGAAGTGCATGAAAAGGTGCTCAACATCACTAATCACTGGGGAAACGTAAATGAAAATCACGAGATACCACCTCACACCTGTTAGGATGGCTATGGTCAAAAAGACAAAGGTAAGTGTTAGCAAGGGTGTAGAAAGAAGGGAATAAGGATTCCTTATTCCTTATTCCTTCCTTAAACTGTGGGTGAGAATGTCAACTGGTAAAGCCATTATGAAAAACAGAATGGCAGCGCCTTAAAAAATTAAAAATAGAACCACTATATGATCTAGCAACTCCACTTCTGAGTATATAGTCAAAGGAAATGAAATCAGTATCTCCAAGAGATATCTACACTCCCGTGTTCATTGCAACATTATTCGCAATAGCCAAGACAAGGAATTAGCCTAAGTGTCCACCAATAGGTGAGTAAGAAAATGTTGTATTCTCTGTTACATATGTTCCAAAATAGTACACAAATATACACAATGGAATATATAATATTTTGGAACATAAGGGATACAATTTTAAGAGTATAAAGCAAAGAGTTTGAGAACTATTGATTTAGACTAATGAGCACAGGAGCACTTGCCAAAATAAAATCAAAGCGGGAGCCCTGTTTGCTAGGAGGAAGGGGAAGAATTACTGCTGAATAAGCAAGCAATAGTGTCTGCATCTCCTAGGCCTCTCCAGAAACCCCCAATAACCATTCTCTCCATGTCCACTCTTCTTTAGTCTCCATTCCCACCCCTATGCTATGTGGAGACATAGCAACTAGAAATGCATCCCTAAAACATACCTTAGCATGTACTTCTTTCCTTTTTTTTTTTTTTTAAGATTTTATCTATTTAGTTGAGAGAGAGAAAGAGAGAGAACATGAAAGCGGGAAGAGTCAGAGGGAGAAGCAGACTCCCTGCTGAGCAGGGAGCCCAATGTGGGACTCAATCCTAGGACTCCAGGATCATGACCTAAGCCAAAGGCAGTCACTTAACCAACTGAGCCACCCAGGCGTCCTGTATTTCTAAGAACTGTTTAATGGGTATCCATTACAAGTACAATCCAGTTCAACCCCTTTTTAGCTGCCCACAAAAACCTGTATAATCTGACCATTGCCTGTGAAGCCGTATTGTGTTCTGGCTTAGAGCATGTGCTCCAATGTCAACTAGATAGTTTTGAGCCCCAATGCCACTCTTTACCAGCTGTGTAACCATTTGCAAGTTACTCAAACTCTTCATGTATTCTTTTCCTCATCAGTAAAATTGAGCTGATAATAATAAAACCAAATGCCACTCTCCTCTTTACTTGCTAGTTTCTAACCTCACTTAAGCATTCCAAGTTTTTTCCTGTCTCAGAAATTCTTTACATGCTTCCCCCTCCTGACTATAAAATCCTTCCCACTGCTCTACACATAGGTAGCGTCTTCTAGTTTGGAGTGAGGATTACATGTCAGTTATTAGGGAGGTTTTCACAGACCATGATTTCTTTTTCTTTTCTCATCCCCACCCCATCTCTGACTGCTACTCTATATTTCAACAACCTGTTTCTCCCTGGCACCCATCACGATTTTAAATATTTATTGTTCACTCATTTTCTATCTCTACTATTGAACTGTAAGCTCTATGATAGGAAGGAATGTACCTGTGTTCAGCCTGTATCTTCATGCCTTGATGAAAGTACTCAATAAACATTTCTTGCATGAATACATGAATGAATGGATGGCCACAAGGCAGTTTGCAGCCATGATTAGCTGAACTTAACTGGTTCCAAGGGTCCAATAAATTGAGGGGAAATCTAATCAACATACAACCAACAAAAATTACATATAAAGTCTAAATGCCACTTAGTGCCCATGATATGAAATAATGAAAATAAAAGCAGAACTATGTTTTCTCTTTCACAGTAGAATCAAATGTCATCTTTATATGTGTACCTAAAAGTATTGATCCTTTTCACCCCTTGTTTAAATGGCAAGATATACCATGTTCAAATGTCTTGAAAATCTAAAATCTAAAAATCCTAGGTGTACCTGGGTGGCTCAGTCAGTTATCCGTGTGAGTCTTGATTTCAGCTCAGGTCATGATCTCAGGGTCATAAGACTGAGCCCCACACTGGGTTCTGCACTGGGTGTGGAGTCTGCTTAAGATTCTCTCTTTCTCCCAGGAAGCCTGGGTGGCTCAGTTGTTTAAGCGTCTGCCTTCGGCTCAGATCATGATCCCAGGGTCCCGGGACTGAGTCCCATATCAGGATCCTTGCTTGGTGGAAAGTCTGTCTCTCCCTCTGCCTGCTGTTCCCCCTGCTTGTGTTCACTCTTTCTTTCTCACTTTCTCTCTCTCTGACAAATAAATAAATAAAATCTTCTTTTTAAAAAAAAAAAAAGATTCTCTCCCTCTGCCCACCCCCTAAATAAATAAATAAATAAGATCCTAGAATCTTGGATCTGAATGGAACTCTTAAGCTCATCCAGCCCAATACCTTCGCTTTGCAGGAAAGAGAGTATCAAGTCCTGAAGAGGTCAAGTAACCTGTGCAAAAATACTACAAATGGAACTGGAATCCAGTCTTCCTGAACCCTAAGCCAGTTTTAGAAAATTTCTCAACAGTATCCCTGGGTAAACGCAAAGTAAGTTTCCTTTTTATAATGCTCATTAAAAACCATTATCAAGAAGACATATTTACATTGAACCAATGCATTCTGGAATAGATCCTGAAACAGAGACACAATTCATGAATTTGATCATTGAATAGCCCTGCTGTTCCAGATCAAGGGAAAGCTAAGGATTAGTCTGGTGGTATGAAATCTGAGCAACTTGTTAGAGGTATAGTTTCATGGAGTAAACGGGTTTTAAGTTCTCACTTCTTTTCAAAGGCAAATGATCTGGCAATAACTTAAGTCGAAGTCTTTGAGGAGTAAGATGCAACATTAGCTTTGTACTAGAATTTGTGCGTCAAATCAATAGATATTTTGTAGATAAACAGGGTCTTCAGGATAATTTCATGAATCTAAGAAGAAGGGGGAATTCTAATAAGAAGGGGGAAATAAGTTGTGTCTTCTTTCTCAATAGGTCAGTTTCTCAATACTTAAAGGCTACACCAGCGTTGATTGTTGAAAACTAGAAAAGATTAGCATCCCGTGAACCTGTGAGCTAATCTGTTAGTGAAAGGCGCTTCTTTTTATGTAAATTGACTTCATATATTTTAGTCTGGTGCCAGTTCTTAGTTCTGTATGTGTCTACAGGTTTTCACTCCTTTACCTTTGAGAGTCATTATAATGAAGAAAGCGTATGAATAAAGATTACATTAAAAACACTGGAACTTACTTACAAGTTCAAGAAGAACTACAGCATTACTTGTACTGTGAATGCTAATGTTTTTTGTTCTTGTCTATTTTATTATTCTGATTCTACTCTTTTATTTTATGTCATTTTTTTGTCCTTTGTGGAAAATGCTATGATTGTTAAATCATAATTCCATACTGTGGGTGGGCAACCCTTGACTTTTGAAGTCTCAGTTTTTTCATCTGAAAGATATGCTAATGATAATATAGCTTACATTTAAGAGGGCTTTTAGAAAGATGTGATGAGATGATAGACATAAAGCACTGAACACAGTGCCCAGCATGTAGAAAGAATCCAATCAATGTTAACGGTTACCACTGCTTATAGCGGTAGGGGTGGTGATGGTGGTGGTCGTAGTCGTAGACCGGTGTCAACTCTTTAGTCACTGTGCACTTCTCCCGGTGCAGGCTGAGCGCAGCTCTGTGTATTCAAGTACAGAAAACTAGGCAAGGAAAAGCTACTTGTGCTCTGTTCATTGAGCAGGTATATGGAACGCAGAAGATAATCAGATTTTGACTGTTCCAAGATAGGTTGAAGCCAAATTTTTTTCTTTATAATGAATCATTAGAACCAAATTCATTAAAAAGTTAATGTGATAAGAGGATACCAGCTTCTCCTACTAATTCATTTTCACTTCATCTTTCATCTGGAAGGCTGAAGCTAAAAATTATATTGTGGGTTTGGTATCTGGGCAAAGCTAATGCTGAGTGAGCACAATGGCTGGTCTTCTGCCAGATTTCCAGGGTGGGTATCAAATGAGGAGAAAAGTACCTCCCTCCTGTGACCAACGAAAATTATTTTTAAAAGGATGAAGGTGAGAAATTCTCAAAGCTACTGCTGTGTCTCAAGTTTTTGATGCTGAGAGCCTTGAATTAATACAGTAAGATGTAGGATGTGAACAGCTTTATCAAACACATCCCATTGAGCTATGTCTACATAGTACTAAATCAAACTCCAAGTCTTTTTTCAAGTAATAAAGTATTAGGTGTGTGCAAGATCTACTAAAGATTTCAGGTGCAAGCCGCAGGGAGGAGGGAAGGGAAACGAAGTTGGCTTATGGACTGTGTTGAGGACGTAAGAGGAAAAGTTTCCTATTGGACAGCCAGGGTATTGGTGAATGACCGGGAAAGGGAAAGGATGTGGAGGCACAGAGGGAAAGAGGATGAGAAGCCTAACAGGGCTATCTTTTTCCATTCCAGGATGAAAAAATACTGGGGGTGGGGGAGATGTCACTTAATAGCTCTTCCTACAAAAATACAACATTTTATCAAATCTTTGAGTTTACCCACTATAATAAGAGGCAAACTGAGGGAGTAAGGATGATGTCAACTAGGCAAATAGGGGTGTTGCTGAAGGGGTTCTGGTGGGCCAGCAATTCTGTTCTTCTAATATTCTTCAGTTCTGGAAAAGGTCAGCTGTAGTCTGGGTCCTGCTTTGGACTTGGAGGGATCTGAGTAACACAGGAATGTATGTGTTCCAGGAGGACAATGGAAAGATTTTTCTTTTTTTAAAGAAAATCAGTCCATCTGTACCCCAATGTTCATAGCAGCAATGGCCACAATCACCAAACTGTGGAAAGACCCAAGATGCCCTTCAACAGACGGATGGATAAAGAAAATGTGGTCCATATACACAATGGAGTATTATGCCTCCACCAGAAGGGATGAATACCCAACTTTTGTATCAACATGGACAGGACTGGAAGAGATGATGCTGAGTGAAATAAGGTTTCACTTACTTGTGGAGCATAAGGAATAACATGGAGGACATTAGGAGAAAAAAAGGAAAAGTGAATTGGGAGAAATCGGAGGGGGAGATGAACCACGAGAAACTGTGGACTCTGAGAAACAAACTGAGGGTTTTGGAGGGGAGGGGGGTGGTGGGTTGGGTGAGCCTGGTGGGAGGTACTAAGAAGGGCACGCATTGCATGGAACACTGGGTGTGGTGCATAAACAATGAATCTTGGAACATTGAAAAAAAAATTATATTAAAAAAAATTTATCACCACAAAAAAAAAGAAAAGAGAAAAAAAGAAAATCAGTAATCTGTAACTTGACACCACATAAGACTTCAAAAAGCTCTTTGCTTTCTTGAATTACTCTATCGAAAATTAACTCAACCAGTTTGTAGGAAGGTAAACCTTATTCCAGGAGAGTTCTATATCAATTCCATATAATATTGTAAACATACAGACTAACAAAGGATAAAAGATAGCATCTTCTTTGGTGTTATATTTCTTTCAGTGATTTTCCATGTGATTCATTAAAGATATTTTTAACTTTTTTCCCTCGGTTGAAAAATTACATATATAAATCCTGACTTTAGAATTGCACAAACATGCACAGCTGCTGGTTTAAAGCTTATAAAAACACCAAACAAAACAAAACACAACTTGGCATAGAGCCATGGTTGAACCTTTTGTAACTGAATTTGAGGGGAATGTAGGTAGAAATACATTCCACACAGAAATAATTTAATTCTAGTTATACAGAGAAGACTCCATAATAATAAAAATTATTTTCCATGTCATACCAGGAGAGCACATTATTCTTTTTTTTTTAAGATTTTATTTATTTATTTGACAGACAGAGATTACAAGTAGGCAGAGAGGCAGAGAGAGAGAGGGGGAAGCAGGCTCCCGGCTGAGCAGAGAGCCCAACGCAAGGCTCGATCCCAGGACCCTGAGATCATGACCTAAGCTGAAGGCAGAGGCTTTAACCCACTGAGCCACCCGTGCGCCCCGAGCACAATATTCTTAATCTCTTACAACAAGAAGGAAGCTTGATACATTTGACAGCACTTTGACTCGATGTAGGTATTTACCATTCATAAGAAATTACAGTCATATCCTCGTTTAGTGACAATTTGGGAGGCCTTTTGTGCAAGTTTTGTATTGCGGAACAGTTCCTAATTTATTTCTATTAATTGGCTTTTTGTTAATTTCTGTAGTAACTGGGAAAGAATCAGTCTTCTCATAAAAGGCCTACTGGATAGGCTGAACTTTGGAAAGAGAAAGAAAAAAGTTTGCCTAAGGTTCTAGGTGTAGAGAAGTGGTAACATCAAGTTTCTGATCAGCAACCAGTTTTCTTTTTCTTTTTTTTTTTTTAAGATTTTATTTATTTACTTGTCAGAGAAAGAGCATAAGCAGTGGGAGCAGCGGGCAGAGGGAGAGGGAGAAGTAGGCTCCCTGCTGAGCAGGGAGCCTGATGCAGGGCTGAATCCCAGGACCTCAGGATCATAACCTGAGTTGAAGGCAGACACTTGACCGATGGAGCCGCCTAGGTGCCCCTCCAGCTTTCTTTTCAATTAGATTTGTTGAAGCAATCCAGCTTCTTGAACCCATCCACCAAGCTGCAATGTCCATAATCCAATGTCCTAAACATATCTCAATAAAGAGGACCAGAGTTTGCTTTTGTGTGGAGTGGGGGTGGACAGAGGAAGTATGAGGGAGAGGAACATGATGGATAAAAAATCGAGTGGTATGATCATGGTCAAATTCTCTTGCATTTATTCTAGAGCTCTTCATAATAAGGCAGCCACCCTTTATCAAAAGTCTAGCAGGTACCGCCCAGTCACATAAAGAAAGGAAATGTTAGAGATGTGAAGTTAAAGCCCCCTACCTACTTCCAAACCCTTTGCCCAAAGAAAGGAGGATGGAGGTTGGGGGTTTGGAACTTTCCCCCAAGTAAATCTGCATTTAAAATAACAAAGGCAAATAGGTGTGCCAAACCTGAAGCCCGTGAACCTACCAATAATTACTAGATTCAGCTACGTAGCCTCACCTCAGTTACTGACAGAAGTCTCGCATCACTGATCTAGAAAGACCAGATGGCAGCCACTCCTCCCAGGCACTTTGACCGCTCTTTATTTCCACACATTCCTAAATACCCACTAGGTGGGCAGTACAGCCTTAATTTGGGACACACTGGGCACAGGGTCCACTGTTTCCTTCCTGAGAAGTTCACCGGTTGTGCCATTTCTCTCCCCTGGAATGTTTCTCCAGCTCTCTTTAGTCTACGTCTTAGTATCCACATTAAACTCCCAGAAGCTGGTTCACAGTGACCCATCATCACTCCCATCATCCCTAAACTCTTCCTTTTACCACCGGTTTGGCACTTCGTCTGTACCACTGTATGGTATTTTTCCTTGCAAGTGAGTGTCCTACCTTCTCTAAAACTGACAGCCACTTAAAGGCAGGGCTGCGTCCTAACCGCCAGCAAGTAGCACTGTAGCATGTTCTAGTTTCCCTCCTGTGGCACAGGTCGAGCTTTTTCCCAGCCAGCAGCCTTTTCTTACATTGCTACTCCTCCCTGGAAGTAGTAGCAATATCCTTGCCTCCCATTTTCTACCTTCAAAATCCCTCTCATTCTTAGCTGTCACCTTGTTTGGGAAGCTTCCCCTGGCCCTAACCCTGTGACAGGGGCCCCTGTGTGTTTTCTCATGACCCTCTGCACGCCCCTCCACCTTAGCACCTACCCCAGAGTCGTACACTTGCCTGGCTGGGTAACTCTGTCTCCCTAACTCTATTGGGAACTCCCTGAGGCTAAGTTTTATTTTAATTTGCTCTCCAGTCTCTACCGCAGCACCTGTCACAGACGCTGCTGCTATCGGCTTTGGAATCTTCCACTATGTTGGCTTTGTAGGCAATAGAACTCATTTGTTTTCAGCTTTGAAAATGCACTAAGGATCCTTTTACCAATGTTAAGAGGATGATTCTCACGCCCAAAAGTAAGGTAATTTTTTTTATCCCTCCCCATGAAAGTTTTGGTGGTGAGGGGGAGCAGAGAAGTGTAAGGTGTTGAATAAAACTCATGTTTCAAGATTATCTAACATGAGCCAGGTATTACTAGTTTTACACTTTATGACAGCACACGCGCACACACACACACACACAAACACATACATACAAGCAAAACAACAAAAAATTAAAAAATTAAAAATGTGTCTTATTATCCCTTTATCAGAGGTGAGAGAGAGACAGACCTGGAGAGAGATTTTAACGTACTGGCCCACGCAACTGTGGAGGCTGGCAGGTCTGAAATGTGCAGGGGTGACTCCTAAGCTAGAGAACCAGTTAAGAGTTGATGTTGCAACTCAAGTACAAAGGGAGTCTGCAGGCGGGGAACTCGGTCTTTTTCCCTTAAGGCCTTCAACTGATTGGACAAGGCTCACCCACATTAAGGGGGGTAATTTGCTTTAATGATTTAAATGTCAAGCTTATCCAAAAAAATACTTCGCAGCAACATCTAGACTGATGTTTAACCAAATATGTGGGCAATGTAGCCTACCCAATTTGACACATAAAATTAACTATCACACTGGGTAATACCAAAGAGTAAATCCTAGCAACTTCATTTTTTATAGGACCTCCTCTTCTAGACACCAGTTTTATTTTTTTACCTTAAAAAAAAAGTTTTGTGAAATGAGCCTACAAATTCTGAATCTTCACCTGGGCTGAGGTAGGGAGTCTCTCACCCAGGCAAGGAAGAGGGAGAGAGATGTGAGATGGGACCTCTGTGGGTTGGAGCAGGACAAAGCATGGAAGAAACACTCTTCACCTCCCCTGTCCCCACATGAATTCCTAGAAATTCGCCCGTTCTGAACCTCTTCCTCTTCCATTTCCTCTTCCTGCCCCAGGTGCATCTGTAATTCAGTGGCCCAGTAGGGCACGTTTCGAATGTACCTAATGCCCAGAGTGAGTTGCTGTGAGTTGCCGAATAGCCACATAATCTCTCCTAGTCATCCCCAAACCTTTAAAACTATGGGCACTTTTTCTTCTTCCTATCGGAATCCTTGTTTCTCTTCTGCTCCTTCCAGAATGTATGCTTAAAGAAAGCAAGAACATTCCTAAGGAACATAAAGAGATCCCCACTTGACCTTTCTCCCTCTAGTGATTAGTCCAAGGAAGGGGCAGAAGCCTCAGCATTTAGTCACTGAGAATGTCTTAATTGAAGATTAGAGAAAGAAGCCCAGTTTCACCTCTGACAAAGTACGTAAGACTGTAAACCCAGAAGCTAATATGGACAGGGTTTCAACCATAAAATGATGGACAGCCTGAATAAACAAAGCTATTGCTAGAGACTAGCAAAGGCATGAGATGGCCAGAGAGGCTGAGAAAATCATGAAAGTAAGCAAATCCCTGTTCTAGCTCAATCTCATCCTCCTACTGCTTAGTTTACTGAGCCCTTAGTTACTTGGTTACTTTGTACCTAAACCAGAAACCAAAGGAGAGAGTTTTTTGAGGAAAAAAAAGTTTCTTATTGATTATCTACATACTATCCTAAGCAACTGACGATAAATCCCTTAAAATTTATTAATTGGTTGAAATTACATATACGCAGGCAGAGCATTTGCCTCCAGAAATAGTTTCAGCAGAGCTAGATTATTTTACCCTTTCCTATTCAATATGCTGAAATGTTCATAATAATGTCAATTTCTTTGTAGGAAAATGTTTTAACTATATGGGCAACTTTTTAATAAAAACTAAATTTATTTTATAAAGCACCAAAGTATTTAGTTAATATATTATTACTTTTTTGAATAGCAAATTCTGAAGGGAAGCATGTAAATGGTAATGTGACACAGGAGACTTAAATAAAGTTTATTTTTTCTTTTAGTGAATTTCTTTGGTATAATTAATGCAATGGTCGTGTGTAATAACAGAAGCCCGAGGTCGTTGGATAACTGGTGACTGGAGGGAATGACTAATAGTGTGACGTCAGAAATAACTATTGATGACTGAAAAAAAATGGAGGAGATTTTTCAGGTGGTATTCTAACTGGGCATTTGTTTTTATTTTAATAAAATATCATCAAAAGTAGTTAACGCCTTCTGCCACCACCACTACCGTTATATTACTGAGCTGAGAGGAGAAGTAGAGAGAAAACACAAACAAGTATAGAGAAAGAAGCTCTATGGGATGTTTCATAGAAACTGCATCGCTGAAGAGTACATCCCTCTGTGTGATGGTATTTTACATATGTTAAAAGTAGTAACTAAAGCTATAGAAATATAGCTGAACAACTGAAGAAAGAGATGAAGAATCTTTGCAAAATCATCTCTGACACATGGACGTTCACAGCAATACTGACCAGCATGGGACACGGAATAGCACGCAACCCGGAAGAGCATCAGCAGACAACACAAACATAAGTCAACTCTATACACTATATATAGTTCTCCTTCGAAAAATCATCCTCTATGAACACCTTTGTTGTTGGTATAGAGTTCCAATTTGAAGAGACTCTTTAAAAAAAAAAAAAAGATTTTATTTATTTATTTGACAGAGAGAGAGAGAGAGAGAGGGAGAGAGCTCAAGCAGGGGGAGTGGAAAGCAGAGGGTGACGGAGAAGCAGGCTTCCCGCTGAGCAGGGAGCCCAATGTGGGGCTTGATCCCGGGACCCCAAGATCATGACCTGAGCCGAAGGCAGACGCTTAACTGACTGAGCCACCCAGGTGCCCCTAAAGAGACTCTTAACCCTAGGAACCCTAGGGTGGCTGGAGGGGAGGTGGGTAGGGAGATGGGGTAATTGGGAGATGGGCACTAAGGAGGGCACATGATGTGGTGAGCCCTGGGTGTTATATGCAAAGTGACAAATCACTAAATTCTACACTGGAAACTAATAGTGTACTCTATGTTGGCTAATTGAATTTAAATTTAAAAACTAGGGGCACCTGGGTGGCTCAGTAGGTTAAAGCCTCTGCCTTCGGCTCAGGTCATGATCCTAGGGTCCTGGGATCGAGCCCCGCATCGGGCTCTCTGCTCAGTGGGGAGCCTGCTTCCTCCTCTCTCTCTCTCTCTGCCTGCCTCTCCACCTACTTGTGATCTCTCTCTCTCTCTGTCAAATAAATAAATAAAATCTTTAAAAAAAAAAAAACTAAAGAAATCATCCAGGTAATATTAAAGACAGGGACACGGATTAGGTTGATACTAACTAAAAATAAGAGTTAAGATTTGGGACACTAGGTGGCTTAGTCAGTTAAGCATCAGTCTTTGGCTCAGGTCATGATTCCAGGGTCCTAGGAACAAGTCTCATATCCGGCTCCCCACTCAGTGTGGAGTCTGCTTCTCCCTCTGCCCCTCACCTCTGCCCTGTTCATTCTCTCTCAAATAAATAAATAAATATATAAAATCTTAAAAAAAAAGTTAAGACTTTCATATCTAGGGAGGGCAGACCAGGTACCAAACTAGGCAGTACTGAATACTGGTGCCTACATTCAGCATATCCCAATCTGCATGTTCTGGATGTCACCATTCATAATATAGTAAGAACAATGCTTTATTTTAAGGTTGGAATTAAATCTTCATTTAATAAATTTATTCTTTTTACCAGTTTTCCAATCAGTTCCAAGTTACTAGTTATTTGTAAGGCCTTCCCATAGTATAGGGGCTAAATACAATGTAGTATTTACTGGTATGCTAGGCTTATGGGAAGTAAGGAAAATATTTAAATAACCAGGAAAAGTAAACAACAAAAACAACAAAATGTAAACTGAAATCTAATCAGAGAGCAATGAACAAACATAAAAGATCTTGGGTGATCAGTAAGGGAAGTGGGGAAGGATAAATGAACCTGAGGCTCCTTGATTAAATCAGGGAACTTAGTATGGTCCTAGAGTGGTGCCAGTTTTTTAGTTGCATGATGGCAGAAACAATGCTAATAGTGTCTGGAGGAAAGTTTCTTCAACAATGATGGAAGAAAACAAAGATCTAAATTAATGGAAAGTCATACCACAATCATAGTAAAGTACTTATAATATTCATGGTAATACTCATAGTATTGAAGACTCAAAATTTGAAGACACTGATTCTCCTAAAATTGATACACAGGTTTAATCATATTCCTTTCAATGTCCCAGCAACATCTGTAGATTTAAACAAGTTTATTGTATAATTCATATGGAAAAATCAAAGGAACTAGAATAATGAAAGCAATCTTGAAAAAGAAGAATAAAGTGTTAATTTTGGCCATTCTAACTGGTGTAACGTGGTATCTCAATGTGGTTTTGATTTGAATCTCCCTGATGGCTAGTGATGATGAACATTTTTTCATCTGTCTGATAGCCATTTGTATGTCTTCATTGGAGAAGTGTCTGTTAAATATTCTGCCCATTTTTTGATATGATTATCTGTTTTGTGTGTGTTGAGTTTGAGGAGTTCTTTATAGATCCTGGATATCAACCTTTTGTCTGTACTCTCATTTGCAAATATCTTCTCCCATTCCGTGGGTTGCCTCTTTGTTTTGTTGACTGTTTCCTTTGCTGTGCAGAAGCTTTTGATCTTGACAAAGTCCCAAAAGTTCATTTTCGCTTTTGTTTCCTTTGCCTTTGGAGACATATCTTGAAAGAAGTTGCTGTGGGTGATATCAAAGAGGTTACTGCCTATTTTCTCCTCTAGGATTCTGATGGATTCCTGTCTCATGTTGAGGTCTTTTATCCATTTCGAGTTTATCTTTGTGTATGGTGTAAGAGAATGGTCGAGCTTCATTCTTCTACATATAGCTGTCCAGTTTTCCCAGCACCATTTATTGAAGAGACTGTCTTTTTTCCACTGGATATTTTTTCCTGCTTTGTCGAAGATTATTTGACCATAGAGTTGAGGGTCCATATCTGGGCTCTCTACTCTGTTCCACTGGTCTATGTGTCTGGTTTTATGCCAGTACCATGCTGTCTTGGTGATCACAGCTTTGTAGTAATGCTTGAAATCAGGTAACGTGATGCCGCCAGTCTTATTTTTGTTTTTCAACATTTCCTTAGCGATTCGGGGTCTCTTCTGATTCCATACAAATTTTAGGATTATTTGCTCCAGCCCTTTGAAAAATACCGGTGGAATTTTGATTGGAATGGCATTAAAAGTATAGATTGCTCTAGGCAGTATAGACATTTTCACAATGTTTATTCTTCCGATCCAAGAGCATGCAATGGTCTTCCGTCTTTTTGTGTCTTCTTCAATTTCTTTCATGAGTGTTCTGTAGTTCCTCGAGTACAGATCCTTTACCTCTTTGGTTAGGTTTATTCCCAGGTATCTTATGGTTCTTGGTGCTATAGTAAATGGAATCGATTCTCTAATTTCCCTTTCTGTATTTTCATTGTTAGTGTATAAGAAAGCCACTGATTTCTGTACACTGACTTTGTATCCTGCCACGTTACTGAATTGTTGTATGAGTTCTAGTAGTTTGGGGGTGAAGTCTTTTGGATTTTCCATATAAAGAATCATGTCATCTGCGAAGAGAGAGAGTTTGACTTCTTCCTTGCCAATTTGGATACCTTTTATTTCTCTTTGTTGTCTGATTGCTGTTACTAGGACTTCTAATACTATTTTGAACAAGAGTGGTGAGAGTGGGCATCCTTGTCGTGTTCCTGATATCAACGGGAAGGCTGGGAGCTTTTTCCCATTGAGGATGATATTTGCTGTGGCCAAAATTAGCAAGACAGGAAACAACATGTGTTGGAGAGGATGTGGAGAAAAGGGAACCCTCTTACACTGTTGGTGGGAATGCAAGTTGGTGCAGCCACTTTGGAGAACAGTGTGGAGATTCCTCAAGAAATTAAAAATAGAGCTTCCCTATGACCCTGCAATTGCACTACTGGGTATTTACCCCAAAGATACAGATATAGTGAAAAGAAGGGCCATCTGTACCCCAATGTTTATAGCAGCAATGGCCACGGTCGCCAAACTGTGGAAAGAACCAAGATGCCCTTCAACGGACGAATGGATAAGGAAGATGTGGTCCATATACACAATGGAGTATTATGCCTCCATCAGAGAGGATGAATACCCAACTTTTGTAGCAACATGGACGGGACTGGAAGAGATTATGCTGAGTGAAATAAGTCAAGCAGAGAGAGTCAAGTATCATATGGTTTCACTTATTTGTGGAGCATAACAAATAACATGGAGGACAAGGGTAGATGGAGAGGAGAAGGGAGTTGAGGGAAATTGGAAAGGGAGGTGAACCATGAGAGACTAGGGACTCTGAAAAACAACCTGAGGGTTTTGAAGGGGTGGGGGGTGGGAGGTTGGGGGAAACAGGTGATGGGTATTAGGGAGGACAGGGATTGCATGGAGCACCTGGTGTGGTGCAAAAACAATGAATACTGTTATGCTGAAAATAAATTAAAAATTTAAAAAAAAGAAGAATAAAGTGTAACTTGTATAGGACAAGTCCATTCAATTTCAAGATAATACATAGCTACAGTCATCAAGAGTGGGTAGAATTGGTTGAGAAATAGGTACACTGAACCATGAACATATTTGAGAACTCAGAAATACACCCATACAAATTTGTCTGCCTGAATTTTGTCAATGAAATTCAATAGATCAATTTTTTTTAAATTATTTAATTTTTTATTTGACAGAGAGAGAAATCACAAGTAGGCAGAGAGGCAGGCAGATAGGAAGGGAGAAGCAGGCTCCCCGCCGAGCAGAGAGCCCGACGCGGGGCTCGATCCCAGGACCCCGGGATCATGACCTGAGCCGAAGGCAGAGGCCCAACCCACTGAGCCACCCAGGCGCCCCCAATAGATCAATTTTTATTTAAGAAGTGGTGCTGGAGGAATTAGACATAAGAAGAAAGAAAGAAACAAACAAACAAACCAACCCCACCACAGCTTAGGTATCACACTTATACAAATATTAATTCATAATAAAATGTAAAAAGTAAAAATATAATACTTGAGGACAAAATAAGAAAAACTTTAAGACCTAGGACTTGGCAAAAAGTTCTTAAATTGGAAACCAAAAGCACAGTTCATAAAAGAAAAGGAGAATAAACTAGACTTCTTCAATATTAAAAAAACAAACAACTTTGCACTATAAAAGTTCATGTTGAGAGATTACATAGACAAGTTAGGGACTTCCACTTTCAACTCAGACATGTAAAGACCTTGGAAGTCATCACTCCCCAGAAAAATGTTGAACAAACTGAAAACCAACAACTCTTCTTAGATCCAATGAAGGTCACAAAGTAAACTGTTATCCCCAAATCAGGAGAGATAGATTAATACAGAGAATTACAGCTTACCAGGGAACGGAAGCTTCTGTAGCCAATAACAGAGCAGAAATTACCTAAATAGGAATTTGAAAATTGTTGGAGTTTGAATGGTGCCTATCTTGAGAGTTAAAAACTCCTAGGGATCCAGTCTTACAGGTGATCCACATTTTCACAAATTTTACCTCTAGGAACCCCACCACATTCTCATGGTGAAGACTGGAGCAAAATACCCTCATGATTCCGCCAGGAGAATAAACTGTTCTAAAATCTGACCAGGGCATTCTGTTCTTGGTCACAATGACTCTCAATGGAAGCTACTTTACCAGAGATTTATCTGAAGTAGGATAAGGTCAATTATACAACTAGAGCTGCCTCTAGCTTTCCTATTTTACCTAAGGGGAGAAAGAAAAAACAACAACTAAGAAACTCTTCTCAAGGTCACAGTCCAGAAACCCAGTCCTACTAAGAAAACTTTGCGATTTAATCTTATGATTTATAGAGAAATTCCCCTCTATAACCTCACCACTTCATCACCAGGTCTCCATTATACTAACAGTTGATTAAAACCAAGAGAGCAAAAGACACAGACTTAAAGAAGTAGTTTTCAGGGAAATCCAAAGAAAATGACAGACAAAAAAGATACTAGAGGAAGCTGAAGACACTGACACCAAAGCTAGGGTAAACATTAAGCAGAGCCTAACTTTTAGCTAAATAAATATAAAACCTCACACTAAAGACTTATTTATTTCAGTTCTCATTACTCCGTACATTGTGATGGGATTTCAACAAGAAAATTTCAAGACATGTTAAGATGCAAGAAAAACTATAATCTGAAGAAATAAAGTAAGGGACAGAAACGAAGGTAGATATAACAGAGATTTTTTAATGATCAAACTAGGAATTTAAAAAAACAATTAATATGCTAAGAACTCTAATGGAAAAAGTAGACAACATGAAAGAAAAGATAAGTAATATAAGCAAAGAGAAATTCTACAAAAGACCCTAAAAGAAATGTGGAAATCAAAAACATTATAATCGAAACAAAGAATGCCTTTGGTGCACTCATCAGTAGAATAGACTTGGCTGAAGAAAGCACAGTGAAACTGAAGATATGTGAATAGAAACTTTACAAACTGAAAAGCAAAAAGAAAACAAATGCAAAAGAAAAGAACAGAATATCCAAGCACTGTGAGGCAATTCTAAAAGATGCAACATTTGTATAATTAGAATATTAAAAGGAGGAGAGATAGTAGCAAAAGAAATATTTGAAGTGATAATGGCTGAATTTCTTTTTTTCAAAGAGTTAATGACAGACACAATACCATAAATCGAGGTAGTTCACATCCAGGAACACCAAACAGGGTAAGTATCAAACAAACTAACCTTAAGCATATAATACTGAAACTGAAGAATATCAGAAACAGAGAGAAAATCTTGATAGAAGTTGGGGTGGTGGGGAGTGTTTGTAGGGGGGCTGGGGGAAGATGTCATACCTGTAGAGAAACAAGGCTAAGAATTATACAGGGCTTCTTTTCAAACATGCAATCAAATAGAGAGTGGCATGAAACACTTCATGTGTTGAAAGAAAAAAAAATGCCAACCTAAAATTCTGTATCTAGTGAAATTATCCATCAGAAATAAGAAGAAACAGGGGCGCCTGGGTGGCTCAGTGGGTTAAAGCCTCTGCCTTCGGCTCAGGTCATGATCCCGGGGTCCTGGGATCGAGCCCCGCATCGGGCTCTCCGCTCCGTGGAGAGCCTGCTTTCTCCTCTCTCTCTGCCTGCCTCTCTGCCTACTTATGATCTCTGTCTGTCAAATAAATAAATAAAATCTTTAAAAAAAATAAAAAAAAAAAAAGAAATAAGAAGAAACAAAGATCTCTCACAGAAACAAAAAGTGAAGGAATTTGTCACCAGTTGACCAGGCTTACAAGAAATGTTTAAGTTTTTCAGTGAGAAAGAAAATGATGTAGGTCGGAAACTCAGACCTACATAAAGAAAGTAGAACATTAGAGAATAAATAAATAAAAATAAAATATAATACTTTATTTTTCTTATTGTTAGTTGATCTAATAGATAATTGTTCAAAATACTGACAGCAACAATGTATTGAGTGATTATAGCTTATGAATAAGTGAAATTAATGACAGCAATATTTTAAAGGACATGAGGGGGGAACTGGGAATATTCTGTACCTGTATTTCTCATGAAGAGATACAGTGTTATCTGAATGTGGATTTAGATTATTTGCAAGTGTATATTGCAAACTCTAAAAATAACTTTTTAAAGTACAATTGATAGACTAATAGAGAACAGAACCATACAAAATGCTCAGTTAAAGCCAGAGAAGACAGAAAAATGAGGGGGGAGGGAAGGAAATAAAGAACAAGTACAACAAACAGAAAACAGTTACAAATACAATAGATAATAATCCAATATTATCAATAACCACTTTCAATGTGAATAGTCTAAATATATAATATTTAAAAAGAGAGACTAACAGTGGATTGAAAAGTAAGATCTATAAATAAGAACTATATGCTGTCTACAAGCAATACATTTTAACTTAATGACACAGATCAATTAGAAATAAAGGGATGGAGAAAGACATACTATGCTAACACGAATCAAAAGAAAGCTGGAATACTTCTATTAACTCCAGACAAAGCAAACTTCAGTACAAAGAATATTATCAGGGAAAAAGAGGAATATTACATAATAATAACATTATCAATTCTCCCAAAAGAGGACAATCTTTAATGTGCATGTGTCTAACAACAAAGCATTAAAATATACAGGGCAAAGCCTAATAGAAGTGCAAGGAAAAATAGACAAATCCAGTATTTTCCAGAAAATATTTTATTTATTTATTTGACAGAGAGAGAGAGAGAGATCACAAGTAGGCAGAGAGGCCGGCGGGGGGAGGGGGACCAGGCTCCCTGTTGAGCAGAGAGCCAGATGCGTGGCTTGATCCCAGGACCCTGAGATCATGACCTGAGCCGAAGGCAGAGGCTTAACCCACTGAGCCACCCAGGTGCCCTCAAATCCAGTATTTTATCTGGAGACTTTAGTGTCCCTCTATCAGTAAGCCACAGACCCAGCCAGCATAAAATCAGTAAGGATATGGTGGAACAGAACAGTACTATCAATCAACAGTGTCTAATTGACATTTATAGACTACTTCATCCAATAACAGCACAACACACATTTTCCTCAAATTCACATGGGACATTCACCCAGATATACCACATTCAAGGCCAAAAAACACAACTTGACAAATTTAAAAGAATAAAAACCATATAAGAATATGTTCTCAGATTAAAGTGTAATTAAATGTTCACCATAGGAAATTGGAGAAATAAGAGCAATGTAGACCAATAGCAAACGAAAGAAAAGAAATAACAATTAGAGCAAAAACTCAATGAAACTGAAAACAGGAAAACAGTAGAGAAAACAAACCAAAACGAAAGATGATTCTTTGAAAAGATAATGGCATTGATAAATCCCCAGCCAGGGTTACCAAGTAAAAAAGAGAGAAGATACAAACTGTTTTTGGGACTTGATCCCAGGATCCTGAGATCATGACCTGAGCCCAAGGCAGCCAATTAACCATCTGAGCCATCCAGGCACCACAACACAAATTCCTAATACCAGAACTGAAATAAGCATCATCACCACTGATACCATGGATATTAAAAAGAATAATGAAAAAATACTATAAATAAATCTATGCCCACAAATTTGATAACTTAGGTGAAATGGACCAATTCCTTGAAAGACATAATCTAACAAAACTCACAAAAGGAGAAATAATCTGAATAAAACTTTATCTATTAAATACATCAAATTAATAACTAATCACCTTCCAAAAAAGGAAAGCACCAGGGCTAGATGGTTTTACTGGTGAACTCTACCAAACATTTAAGCCAGAAATGATGCCAATTCTATACAATCTCTTCCAGAAAACAGAAGCAGAAGGAACCTAATACATTACGGTTACACCAGAGATAAAATGTTATAAGAAAGAGGGGCACCTGGGTGCCTCAGTTGGTTAAGTGCCTGACTTTTGATTTTGGCTTAGGTCATGATCTCAGGGTCATGAGATCAAGCCCCAAGTTGGGCTCTGCACTCAGCAGGGAGTCTGCTTGAGGTTTCTCTGCCTCTTCCTCTGCGCCTTTCCCCTGCATGTGCTCCCTCTCTGTAAAACAAAGAAATCTTTAAAAAAAAAAAAAAACGTTGTAAGAAAGACAACTACAAACCAGTATCTTTCAGGAACACAAAAACAGAAATCCTGAAAAACATTAGCACATCAAACCCAGCAATGTTTAAGAATTATTCAACATGATCAACTGGGGTTTTTTTTCCAGGTATGCAATCATACTTTAACATTCAAATATCAATTAATAAAATTCATCACACTAACAGGCTAAAGAAGAAAATTCTCAAGATCATATCAATAGTTTCAGAAAAAGAATTTGAGAAAATTCAATATCCATTCTTGATTTAAATCTCTCAATAAGACAGGATGAAGGGAATATCCTCAACTTGAGAAAGAACATCTACAAAAATCCTACAACTAACAGCATACTTCACGGTGGGAAACAATGCACTTTCTCCTGAAGATCAGACACAAGGCAAATATGTCACCCCTCATGATTCTTATTCAATATTGTACTGCAAGTCTTAGCTAATGAATAAGATAAGAAAAGGAAATTAAATGTATACAGATTGGGAAGGAAGCAATAAAACTGTTTTTGTTTGCAGATGACATGATTGTTTATATAAGAAAATCCGAAATGGTCAGAAAATAAAAAACCTCCTGGGACAATAAATAATTAAAATAAGGCTGTAAGATACCAAGTTAATAGATATAAATCAGTTGCTTTCTTAGATATCAGAAGTGAAAAATTGAAATTTTATATTACAAAGTCAACACCATTTATATCAGCATCAAAAATAAATACTTAGCTACAATAAAATATGTATAATTCCTATATAAAGAAATTCATAAGCTATAAAAAAAATTTGAAGCTCTAAATAGAGACATAGTCTGTGTTAAAGGACAGGAAGACTTAATACTGTGAATTCAGCTTTTCCCAACCTGATCCGTAGATCCAATATAATCTCACTCAAAATCCCAGCAAGTAATTTTACAGATACTAGGAAACTAATTCTAACGTTTGTTATCAAAGACGAAAGACTCAGAATAGTCAACTCAAAGGGTGCCTGGGTGGCTCAGTCAGTGAAGCGTCTGCCTTCGGCTCAGGTCATGATCCCGGGGTCCTGCGATCTCTTGCTCTTGCATTGGGCTCCTTGTTCCCCGGGGGGACTGCTTCTCCCTCTACCTACCACTCCTTCTTCTTGTGCTCCCTCTCTCTCTCTCTCTCTGTCAAATAAATAAAATCTTTTTAAAAAAATAGCCAACTCATTACTGAGGAAGAATATCAATATACTGCCACTACCCAAATTCAAGACTTTTTACAAAGCCTAGTAATTAAGACAATATGGTATTAGCCAAAAACACACACATAGATAAATGGGGGGAAAAAAGAGAGCCCCAAAACAGACCACAAGCATAGTCCGCAGATCTTTGACAAAAAAGTAAAGGTGATTCAATGGAGAAAGGGCAAACTTTTCAACAAATGGTAGTAGAATAACTGGACATCCATATCCAAAAGAATTAATGAATCTAAATACAGATTTTATATCTTTCACAAAATAACTCAAAATGGATCATAAACCTAAATATAAAATATGTAACTATAAAATTTCTAAAAAAAAAAAAAAAACAGAAAAAATCTAGGTGACCTTGTGTTTGGTGATGACTTCTTAGATGCAACACCAAAAGCATCATCCCTGGAATAAAAAATTGGTAACTTAGATTACATTAAAATTTTCTAAAAGTCTGTTCTACAAAAGACACTGTTAGGAGAATGAAAATACAATTTGTTAACTAGGAGAAAATATTTGCAAAACACATATCTGATAAAGGACTTGTATCCAAAAATATACAAAGCACTCTTAAAACTCCAAAATCAGTGGAAGAACAAACCAATTTTAGAAATTTAATTAAGGACACCTGGGTGGCTCCTTCGGTTGGGTGTCCTGATTGTTGGTCTCAGCTCAGGCGTTGACCTCCAGGTCATAACTTTGGGCCCTGCATTGGGCTCCACGCTGGGCATAGGGCCTACTTTAAAATTTTTTTGAAGTTTAATTAAACTTTGTATAATTGCCAAATTCTAAATGTAAGGAGTCTGGTTGAACAGCAGGTTAGACACAGCTGAATTACTGATCTGGAAATAGAGCTGAAGAAATTATAGAGAATGAGCCATAAAAGAGAAGTAGATGAAAAAACAATGAAGAATAGGTAATAGATAAAACAATCACAAAGACTAACATATGTCTATACATACTGGGAAAACAATGGACACAAACGAAGACACATGGAATGAAATCCACAGACTTTGAAACATTGTAGTCAAACTTCAGAAACTGAAAGGTAAGGAGAGGGCTTTAAAAGCAGCTGAGAGTAAAACGAGGAAGGCCATGGGACTGAACATGGAAGGAGCACATGGGTTGTTGCAAAAATATTGCTAATGATCCAGTAATGAGTTGGACAGTGATTTCATGGCTACGCTTAACAATTTTTACATGTTATCAGTACTCTCTGTACTACCAAAAACCACATAGTAAAAATCATTTGAAACTCTTTCCCATACATCATTTTGTTTGTTTATTATAGCCCTCTGAGGCAAGTTTTCCCCACTTTCAGTAGGGAAATTGAGATACATTGGCTTTTCCAATATCATGTATCAGGTAAATAGAGAAGTGAATCTAGAATCAACTATTCAGACTTCTTATACAGTGCCTTTTCAATTAAACTGCATAGCCTCCCAGAGACATATCATGTGAGAGTAATTCTTTGTCATCTACATCTATATTCAAATCTCTAATAAACACACATTCATAAAATTGACTAAAAGGAAAAATAGTCATTCTGGCTAAACACTGACACTCAAATTCTCCATCCAGAAGCTCTATTACAGCCAAGTAGAAAACCCTATTAAAGTAAATTATGTTAAATGTGCTGACACAGCCATAACTGTAACAACTATCTCTCTGCTTTGAACATTACTCTACTTTGACTAAGAACTAATGGGTTGTGGAGAATCAATTACAACCTAATAAGTGTACCATTGGAAAATCTGAAGAAAAAAATGTAGAATCATTGTTATAAACAACAACCAAAAGAATTCAATTTACAAGGAACTTAATATCCATGTGTATACATTTTTTCATTCTTCATTCACTGCAGTGTTTACTTACACATCTTTCTCCCATTTGTAATCACACATCTAGTGAATGACAGTTAGCTTCAAGGTAACATTGTGGAATCTTGGCAGTCTGACTCCTACTTAGGTAACTTTCTTTTGTGCTTCTCTACTAAGAAAAAATATGTTTTGTTTTACTAGCACTGGTGTTTAGTAGTGATTTTTCATCATAATTAGCTTTGAACACAATACTCCCACTCCCTACCTGATAAAAGTAAAGGCATTTTGAGAAGCTTTGCCCTTTTTACATTTGTGAAAATTCTTAATTCTCCTCCAAAATCCTGGTTTTAAAAGAAGCTGCAATTATATCTATGAACACCAAACAAGTCTGAGTTTAAAAATAAAGCAATTCAAATTATAATTCTAAAAACAATTCATTGAACTGCATTAATCAATTGATAGCCATTTGTTCAAGAAGCCCATATTTTACTTAAAACTAATTAGTGAGTATAGACACAGATAAGTAAATCTGACATTATTAATTATCCCTTGTACTTTATCTCATAAGAGAAAATATCGTGAACACTGAGGTACTCAACAAGCTGAATGGTTCCATGCAACACACACACACACGCACATGCACACACACACACACACACACACGCACACACACACACAGTTATGAGATAGGAGATTGTATCTTTTAAAAATAGTCTAATATGATAAGGAAAAATAGGCTTAGATTTTCAAAAGATTAAAATCACAATTAAATTCATGTTCAGACTTAAAAATTTCAAACTTATCATTTAAGGGATAATTACTTGATTCAAGTTAGAAAAAAGTTTAGTCCATTAGGCAGCTGTGTTCTATTCTCAGGCTTTAAAAACAAGCCACTGTAGAGTTTTGTAAATTAAAGGATGACCCTGGGACAACGTCAATCCAGAAACCGTGCTGCCTCATAAACAATTTTACCTTATAGAAATTGCTAAATAAAAAGCAAAGTATTTACCTATAAGTTAATTTTGTATTCCATGGAGTTACATATTTGCTGTTCAATATATACAGTAAGTTGATATTTTGAGCTGTGCCTTATTTAAGGTGTTGTATTAGAATTTCAAAAAGGGTTTTTGGAGGTATTGTTAATATGGCATTATGTATGGCATCTGTAGTCAGTCGATTGAACAACTTTATTAACATAATATCATGAATAGATAGTAGACATTTACTGCTAACATTTTTTAACCAATATATCTATTGCACTTTACATTTGATTTAATACAGCTGGATAAAGTTGAGACATGGCAATAGCAAGTTTGAGGGCCTATATTCAGATTCTAGATGTGTTTCTTACTTGCTCTTCAGGGCTTGTGAAAGTCTTGTAAAATCTGTACCTCAATTGCCCCATCAGTACAATTGGAATAATACCTACTCTTGTCATCACCAAAGTTTACATACAAAGTCATGAATGTGAAGATGCTTTGATAAAAGAAAAATTCTATTCAAATATAAGATATCATAATTAACTTCAGTATCCAATTGTCCTACCTTTACTTTACTTTGGGGGGATGTATTCATGGGATTTGGAAAAAAACATGAAGAATCTCAAATGCTGGGGCACTTGGGTGGCTCAGTGTGTTTAGTGTCTGACTCTCGATTTCAGGTCAGGTCATGATCTCAGGGTTGTGAGACTGAGCCCCACATTGGGCTCTATACTGGGTGTGGAGCCTGCTTAAGATTCTCTCTCTATTCCTCTCCCCGTATGCCCCTCTCCTTTACCACTCTCTCTCTGAGAGAGAGAGAGAGAGAGAGAATGAATCTCAAATGCCATGGATTTGGGGAAAAAATGACCACTATCACCACTTACCTATAACCACATCCCTTCAATGTGACTTTCCAGATCTTCTAATCAAGGGATGAAATCTAATTCATCCATTTTTCCATTTCTTGAATCTAGGCTGGCCTTGAAACCTGCTTAGGCTAACGGATAGTGGTATGTTGATAAATGGTCAATAATCCACTCTCTTAGGGAAAAGAAGTCTTAATTTGTAGCATATGCTGATTTCTGAAGTATAAAAATATTCCCCTATGACCAATTTGAAGGTATCCACATATCCTTAATGCTCCTGCATCAACATGACCATATGACTTTTTTCTTTAGCTCATTAATATAGTAGATTAAATATCCACTCTCTGTTATGTGTTCATATATATTGGCTCCAGTATACATTGGCTCCAGTACGCCAGTGCAAATAGAACATGGTAGAGATGATAGTGTTCCACTCTGATCCCAAGCCTAAAGAGGTATTATTGCCTATCACTGCTCAATTTTTTTGGATCCCTGCCCCATCGTCATGTGAATAAGCCTGGGGGAAACCTACAGGAAGAAAGACAGCTGACTCAATTATTCCCACTGCCCCAGCCAAGAGCTCACCAGTGTCCAGAGCAGAGACACCTAGCTGGTCTACAGTTGACTACAGATTTATGAGGGAGCTCACATAAGAATAGAAGAACCACTGAGCTGAGAGAATCCCCAAATACCATGAATCCACAGAAACCTATTCCGAATAAATGTATGTTTTCTTAAGCCACTAAATTTTGGTGTGGTTCATTACACATCAGTACACCCACACTATCCTTGAATATTATTGCTTAACAATGAGGATCAGCTTCTTGTGCTCTTTGATTATAGAGATAATCTAAAATATATGTGTATACAGTTTGAGCTCATGGCACATTGAATAGTGATATATATACGTAAACCAGAAGCCAATCTTTCAGCTAGAACACATGGATACTAGAATATTTGCCATTGCTTATTTTTGTTCACTGTTTTTCTGTAAAATATAAATGATTACAAAATAAATCAAATAAAATATGGTAGCCAAGGGTGTCACTTAAAAAGTAGCTCTCCTAATTTTCTGCATCCTCTTTCCAATTCTGAGAGTTGACAACTAAAGAACTGCTCTGCTCAAAGTTATTAATGATTGTATGAAATTTATTAAAAGAATGAATAAATGAAAATGAACTCTATAATCAAAGCATATGTTTCCATTAAGTTTTCCAATAGCAAATGCTTAAAAAAATATTCACTTCTTCTCTGGAAATTATGTCAAAAATTGGGTAAAAGTCTACTTTTGTATTTACTCCTAAGCATACAGAATTTACAAAAATTCTTAGAAAAATTTTGAATTGGGTTGGAAGCCAGTTTTGGAAATTCAGTTTGGTGGATCTTTGTTCCAAAGGAGGAAAACATTATCTGGTATGCAACTTTAATTTCTATTGATATGTTTTTCATCTTTAAGATGAAAACACCTTTTGAGTGAACACTCAGAAAATTACCAGGATACTTTCTTCCCCATATACTAGAAATGTTAAGAGGAAAAGTCACTATTAAGTAAAATGGTAGCAAGTGTGGTTTTTATCAAGTTCATGAAGTTCCCTCTATTCCTATTTTTGTGAAAGTTTTTGTGATGAATGAGTGTTGAATTTTGTCAAATGTTTCTGAACTGGTTGATATGATCATATGATATTTTTTCTTTACCTTGTTAATATGGTGGATTACACTGAATGACTTTCAAATGTTGAACCAGCCTTGCATCCCCAGAGGAAAATTCAGCTGGGTCATAGAGTATAATTCTTTTAATGTATTGCTCAAACCTATTTGCTAATATTTTGTTAAGAATGTTTACATCTAATTCATGAGATATTCACCCTAGTTAGTTTGCCTGTTTTGTACTGTGTTTGGTTTTGGTATCATTGTAATGTAAGTTTCATAAAATGAATTGGGAAATGTTTTCTCTTTTCTCTTTTCTAGAAGAGACTGTAGAAACAGTGTTAATTCTTCAAATAACTGGTAGAATTCTCCACAGAAACCATCTGGGTCTGGAGATTTCTCTTTTTTTAATTAAAAATTCAATTTTCAAATATGTATAAGGATATGTAAATTATGTATTTCATATTGGGTGAGTTGTGGTAGCATGTGTATTCTGGGGAATTCATTCATTCACCGAAGAAGATATACAGATGGCAAATAAGCACGTGAAAAGATGTTCAACGTCACTAGCCATTAGTAAAATACAAATTAAAACCACAATGATGTATCACTTAACACTTATTAAAATGGCTAAAATTTTAAAAACTAATGACAAAACCAAATGCTGGTAAGGATGCAGAGAAACTAATACCTTGCTGGTAGGAATGTAAAGCAGCACTGCCACTCTGGAAAACAATTTCTCAGATTCTTAAAAAACTAAACAATCAACTTTCATATAACAGAGAAATTATATTCCTTGGCATTTATTTCAGGTATGGACACACAAAAACCCAAACACAAATATTTACAGCAGCTTTATTCATAATAGTCTAAAACTGGGAACAGCCCAGTTATGATTCCATGAGTAACTGGTTAAACAATCCATATCATAGAATACTTCTCATCAATATAAAGGAATTAACCATTGATACATGCAACAACTTGGATGAATCTCTAGAGAATTATGATGAATGAAAAAAGCCAACCCCAAAAGGTTAGACACTGTATAATTCCATTTATATAACATTCTTAAAATGACAAAATTATAGAACACATATTAGGGTTTTCAGAGCTTAAGGAATGGGTGAGGACAGGAGGGAATCTGGTGTAGACATGAAAGGGCAACATGAGATTCCTTGTGATGATAAAAATGTTTCATGTCTTGATTGTATCAATGTCAAAATGCTAACTGTGATATATAATTTTGCAAGATTACCACTGGGTAAGGCTGTATTATTTCTTACAACTGTACATAAATCTATAACCACATTAAAATAAGAAATTTCTTTTTTGGGGGGCACCTGGGTGGCTCAGTGGGTTAAGCCGCTGCCTTCGGCTCAGGTCATGATCTCAGGGTCCTGGGATCAAGTCCCGCATCAGGCTCTCTGCTCAGCAGGGAGCTTGCTTCCCTCTCTCTCTCTCTCTCTCTCTCTGTGCACTTGTGATCTCTCTGTCAAATAAATAAATAAAATCTTTAAAAAAAAATAAAAAATAAAAATAAAAAAAAAGAAATTTCTTTTTTTAAGAGAGAGTGGTGGACAGGGGCATAGGCAGAAGGAGAGAGAAACTCTTAAGAAGGCTCCACGTTCAGCACAGAGCCCGACATGGGGCTCGATCTTATGACCCTGAGATCATGACCTGAGCTGAAAACAAGAGTCAGATGCTTAAAAAGCTGAGCTACCCAGGCACTCCAAAATAAGAAATGTTTTTTAAAACAGTAAAACTGGTTCAAACAAAATACATTTTTTATATACATCCAACACATTGTTGGCTACTCTTATGGAAACATGTGAAATGGACAGTTCAACAGAGGCAAGATCTTTGCATTGAATAAACTATTTAGAGTTAAACTGTTTATTATCACCTAATCATTCATCCGTAAAAACTTATATTGACTGAGTGACAAGTGAGTATGCACTGTAAGAAATTCATTGTAATAAAATATGCAATGATTTTATGACTTGGATTAGTGATATTAGATATTGCTAATCATTTGTAGGACCAGATTAAGTTCATCCGACATTAAAGGAACTTAGGATATGCAAGTATTACTTTACTGGATTCCTGGATGAATGAAATGCTTCCTCCAACACATTTCAATATGACTTCTCATATGCTGGGGAAGCTCAAATACTAGGTAGCAAGGGCTCCCAGAGGATGGTTTTAATGAGCTATGGTGAAGATAAATGGGAGAATCAATCGAAATGTCTACAACCAGCTAGAGCAATTTTCAAATGTATTCTGAGTTAACATTTTTGAGTACCTATTGTATGTCCGGCATTGTACAAAATGTCTTCATTTTCAATTCAATTTCATGGCAGTGTGTTGTGTTACAGGTGAGAGAACTGAGTTCAAAGAGTCAGGTGTCCTCTAGCTTAACAGAACACGCATGGATACCTGGATGTGGCCCAATTTCTTGTAGCCTTTTTTCCCCCACTTAGCAACTTTTGGAGGATCCTAATGAAAATAAATATATACATATGCTAGTAATTTTCAGCTTAGAAAACACTACATGCTTAGAAAATAATACAGAAAATCTTTCCTCTATAGAAATCCAGGACTCCCGGGCAATTATTTATATATCTAAAATGCATATACCCCCATTCCATTTTCTCACCATTAGGAAACCACTGAAGCAGAGGAAAATTTTGATTGACATTGATAGCTGCCTGCGGAACAGGTTTTTGTGAAAAATTACAATGTCTTTTTCTTTTTGAAGAAAGCATCTGGGAATTATGAAAGATTGATAGCCTTGATGGCTAAAATTTTTAGCATGTTCACCAAAAATGCAAAAGGGGTTATATATTTCTTAGAGCTCTCCTTAAAAGCAGTTTATTTTGTTCTTCTGTCATCATGTTTCATTAAGAGGTTGACTGATGATTCAATAAGCATGGCATTAATACCACCAATTGTTCCTTAGGCTAGATCTATGTGTTCAAAACAACCAAAAGAATACACTGAAGGCATGCAAAAGGCTCCTCTCATCTGAGGGATCAGTGGGCATCACTGCTGGGCTAATATGTCAATAGATATGGACACTAATTATGAGAACAGCTGCAAAGGCTTCATAGATCTTGTTCTTCCAGTCCATGAGCATGGAATGTTTTTCAATTTCTCCGTGTCTTCCTCAATTTCTTTCATGAGTATTCTATAGTTTTCTGAGTACAGATTCTTTGCCTCTTTGGTTACATTTATTCCTAGGTATCTTATGGTTTTGGGTGCAATTGTAAATGGGATCAACTCCTTAATTTCTCTTTCCTCTGTCTTGCTGTTGGTGTATAGAAATGCAATTGATTTCTGTGTATCGATTTTATATCCTGATATTTTACTGAATTTCTGCATGAGTTCTAGCAGTTTTGGGGTAGACTCTTTTGGTTTTTCCACATAAAGTATCATATCATCTGCAAAGAGTGATAGTTTGACTTCTTTGCCGATTTGAATGCCTTTTATTTCTTTTTGTTGTCTGATTGCTGAGGCTAGGACTTCTGGTACTATGCTGAATAGCAGTGGTGATAGTGGACATCCCTGCCACGTTCCTGACCATAAGAGAAAAACTTTCAGTTTTTCCCCATTCAGAATGATATTTGCTGTGGGTTTTCCATAGATGGCTTTGATGATGTTGAGGTATGTACCCTCTATGCCTATACTGTAAAGAGTTTTGATCAAGAAAGGATGCTGTACTTTGTCAATTGCTTTTTCAGCATCTACTGAGAGTATCATATAGTTCTTGTCCTTTCTTTTATTAATGTATTGTATCACATTGATAGATTTGTGGATGTTGAACCAACCTTGCAGCCCTGGAATAAATTCCACTTGGTCGTGGTGAATAACCCTTTTAATGTACTGTTGGATCCTACTGGCTAGTATTTTGGCGAGAATTTTCACATCCATGTTCATCAAGGATATTGGTCTGTAATTCTCTTTTTTCTTGGGGTCTTTGTCTGGTTTTGGGATCAAGGTAATGCTGGCCTCATCAAATGAGTTTGGAAGCTTTCCTTCCATTTCTATTTTTTGGAACAGTTTCAGGAGAATAGGTATTAATTGTTCTTAAAATGTTTGGTAGAATTCCCCTAGGAAGCCGTCTGGCCCTGGGCTCTTGTTTGTTGGGAGATTTTTTTAAAAATTTTATTTATTTATTTGACAGACAGAGATCATATGTAGGCAGAGAGGCAGGCGGGGGGGGGGGGAAGCAGACTCCCTGCCGAGTGCAAAAAGCCCGATGTGGGGCTCGATCCCAGGACCCCGGGATCATGACCTGAGCTGAAGGCAGAGGCTTTAACCCACTCAGCCACCCAGGTGCCCTGTTGGGAGATTTTTGATGACTGCTTCAATTTCCTTACTGGTTATGGGTCTGTTCAGCTTTTCTATTTCTTCCTGGTTCAGTTTTGTTATTTTGTTAGTTTATAGGTCTCTAGGAATGCATCCATTTCTTCCAGATTGTCAAATTTGCTGGCATATAGTTGCTCATAATATGTTCTTATAATTGTATTTCTTTGGTGTTGGTTGTGATCTCTCCTCTTTCATCCATGATTTTATTAATTTGGGTCCTTTCTCTTTTCTTTTGATGACTCTGGCCAGGAGTTTATCAATCTTATTAATTCTTTCAAAGAGCAAGCTCCTAGTTTCATTGATTTGTTCTACCGTTCTTTGGTTTCTATTTCATTGATTTCTGCTCTGATCTTTATGATTTCTCTTCTCCTGCTGGGTTTAGGCTTTCTTTGCTGTTCTTTCACCAGCTCCTTCAAGTATCGGGTTAGGTTGTGTACTTGAGACCTTTGTTGTTTCTCGAGAAAGGCTTGTATCGCTACATACTTTCCTCTCAGGACCGCCTTTGCTGTGTCCCAAAGATTTTGAACAGTTGTATTTTCATTTTTATTTGTTTCCATGAATTTTTTCAATTCTTCTTTAATTTCCTGGTTGACCCATTCGTTCTTTAGTAGGATGCTCTTTAGCCTCCATGTAGTTGAGCTCTTTCCAACTTTTCTCTTGTGGTTGAGTTCTAGTTTCAAAGCATTGTGGTCTGAATATATGTAGGGAATGATCCCAGTCTTTTGGTACCAGTTGAGACCTGATTTGTGACCCAGGATGTGATCTATTCTGAAGAATGCTCCATGTGCACTAGAGAAGAATGTATATTCAGTTGCTTTGGGATGGACTGTTCTGAATCTATCTGTGATGTCCATCTGGTCCAGTGTGTCATTTAAGGCCTTTATTTCCTCGTTGATCTTTTGCTTTGATGATCTGTCCATTTCAGTGAGGCGGTATTAAAGTCCCCTACTATTATTGTGTTACTGTCTATGTGTTTCTTTGACTTTGTTATTTATTGGTTTATATAGTTGGCTGCTCCCATGTTAGGGGCATAGATATTTAAAATTGGTAGATCTTCATACTCTTTAAGTATGATACAATGTCCTTCCTCACCTCTTATGATAGTCTTTGGTTTAAGATCTAATTTGTCTGATATAGAGATTACCACCCCAGCTTTCTTTTGATGTCCATTAGCATGGTAAATGGTTTTCCACCCCCTCACTTTAAATCTGGAGGTGTCTTTGGGTCTAAAATGAGTTTCTCGTAGATAGCATATCAATGGGTTTTGTTTTTTAATCCAATCTGATACCCTGAGGACAATAGAATTTGAAGATTCTGTCAGAAATAGAAGTCAGCAAGGCAGCCCATTCCTCTGATGTTTTGTTTTTCATTATGTTTTGTTTTGTAAGTGATCTGATACACATAAGAACAGCTTCACTGATTCTGAATAGATCTCAGTGTATTATTGCTGACTTGATCTGACGAAAGAATAGCTGGGTCCCCTTCAGTCAGTGTAGTCAGGAACCTACATATGTCTACTTGAAACACTCAGGTGATTCTCTTCTTAAGAGTAGAATAAATGACACCAGCTATTTTATTATTTATTATTTATTTATTTATTTTAAAGATTTTATTTATTCTATTTGACAGACAGAGATCACAAGGAGGCAGAGACAGGCACACAGAGAGGAAGGGAAGCAGGCTCCCTGCCAAGCAGAGAGTCCTATGTGGGGCTCGATCCCAGGACTCTGGGATCATGACCCGAGCCGAAAGAAAAGGCTTTAACCCACTGAGCCACCCAGGCGCCCTGACACCAACTATTTTATTGGTTATTCTCACAAAAGAAATATCTGACTTTCTGGGGCACCTGGGTGGCTCAGTTGTTCAAATGTCTGCCTTTGGCTCAGGATCTTCGGCAGCAGCTTGCTTCTCCCTCTCCTCCCTGCTCATGCTCTCTTTTATGATCTCTGTCTGTCTCTCAAATAAATAAATAAAATCTTAAAAAGATAAATATCTGACTTTCCATTGCTCTTATAGTAAAATCCAAACTTAAAAAAAATTTATTAATCTCTACATCCAATACAAGGCTCAAAATCATGACCCCAAGATCAAGAGTCAGTGCTCTTCCAATTGAGGTAGCCAGGAGCCTCATAAAATTAAAACTCCTTACCATGACTTATGGCCCTATATTGTCTAGCCTCTGCCCACCTCTTCTGATTCATTTTCTTTCATTCTTCTTGTCCCTCCATCCACTCACATCCATAGAGAGGCCCTTCTTAGAGTCCCCAGAATCCTGACTCATAATGAAATTCACTTACATGATTTTAATCTTCCCCTTTGGTAATATTACTGCATTTGTTTAATGTCTGCCTCCTCCACCAGACTGTAAGTTCCTTAAGGACATAAATGATACCTTAATTATCACTGTGTCTTTAGCAGCTAGCACAGAAACAGGCACATACTAGCCCCTGGGTAAATACTGAAGTCACAAATGGATGAATCCATGAGGAAGTGAGTGAATAAAATTGAGTTCCGTTTTATTTTCAGAGCAAACAGGAATGTAGAGTGACAAACTATCCTGGTTTGCCTGAAATTCAGGGGGATCCGAGAACATTGATCTTTCAGTTTTAAAACTGGGACCGTTCCAGGTATTCTGGGATGAGCTGGTCATCCTACATATGATCCTTGATTTGTGAGGGCAGAAATGTGGAACAAACACTCAGATTTCTGTATATACATTCTTCATGGACATTCCTATTTGCCCACATAAAAACTAAGTGAACCAACCAGACAACCAAAAAAGAAAAATCTAGTTTTTTTTCCTTAACAGCGGATATTTTGAGGCGTTCGTTTTCCACGTAATTACAAATAGAGTAATCACTCATTCTTAACTTCACCTGGGTAACAATAAAAATTTATGAGTATCTACTTCATCCTTCGTTCATCTCTATGCTCTGATTCTGTAGAAATCTGGGGTTGGAGACCCATTCTTATTTGTCTCCAAACTGACCTCCCTTCTATAACACTGGAAATGACAAAAGTCTCCTTCTGTCAATTGGACTAAAAAGTGACTAGGCTTTTTGATCTTAGAAAAAAATAAGCTATATGGATCAATTAATACAAAATCACTTCTTTAAGCCCTCTTTTTTGCAAAAAGAAGGCAAATAACTGGGAATTTTGATTTCAAGGACTATTTCTAACTCTATCAGTTGTCATAGAACAACACTAGTACCCTAAGATATATTTTCTGAAATTAACTAAAGTATTCTTGACCCATAGCATTAATTTATTTTATAACACTCTTACTTAAGGGCACTTGGGTGGTTCAGTCAGTTAAGCATCTGCTTTTGGCTCAGGTCATGATCCCAGTGTCCTTGCTCAGCAGGGAGTCTGCTTCTCCCTCTCCTTCTACCTCTTCCCCAAGCTTATGCTCTTGCTCACTCTCTCTGTCTCTCTCAAATAAATAAATAAAATCTTAAAAAAATAAAGTAAATAAAACACCCTTATTTTAGTAGGAAAATTGTTATTTGGAACTATTGTATAGATTTTAAATTTCCTCCAGTAAATCATGTATGATAGGTTTCAGTAACCAGTTTGGTTTAAGATGAAGTATTAGACTAGTTACATTACTTAAAGTAAGGTAAGTAATTCTGGAACATTTAAAAAATCTGTCATGTGGAGAAGCAAGAGGTACATTTATATAGTGAAAAGACATGAAAGACCTCATTCTTAGCCATCAGTTAAGCCATCAAGGGTAAATTACAATATGCTTCATTCTACATAGTAATTTTAAATAATCATAATTTATAGTTTTTTATGGTACACCTTAGAAAGAAACACAAACAGCTTCTAATTATCCAGCAGTTAATCCCAATACTTGGTACGAAGCAGAATTATGTAAAGAACATGCTGAAAATACATATGCCTAGTTTCACCCTAGAACCCCTGAATTAAAATCCGTGGAGCTACTGCTTATGTGCACCCCTGGTTAAGCAACATTGCTCAATACCACAAAGCCTTGACCTCTGTGGGGAAGGGAAAAAAAAAACCGCAACACCGAAAAGACAAAAGAAAATAAACAAATTTTTGAAAAGTGGGTTAGTAATGCATTTAAACAACCAAGTTACTAGCCCATTCTTCTCTGCTCGGTGGTCTTTGTTGAGCATCCTAAGCAAAGAAGTCTAGGATGATAAGAACAGAGAAACCTTTGTTACATATATAATTAAGAAGCCTTTCGCGACCTTGAAGGAAGCAGCTTTAGAAATTGATGAGGGTTGACTTCCAATTGCAGAGGATAAGGGATTTAATGGGAAGGGAGGAAATAGGCGCAGTGAGAATAAACCTCTGAGAAAAGACAGAAAACAAAGAGAGAAGCTCACACATGTTTCAGGGCAAAGGGAGTTGCTTTTTTAGAAGGATGGCAACCAAACTCAAATATATTTGTCACGAAAAGGAAGGAAAAGAAAGGCAGGCAGGAAAGCAGGCAGGAAAAAGATTTTGAGATTTCGAAATGCACTCTGGAGTGAGGCACTATCACCCACTAGCATTAGCTCTATGATTTTCAATAAATTAACCTGAGCCTCAATTTCCTCACCTAGAATATAAGAATTAAGGCAATACATTTCACATTACGTTGACATGAGAATGAAATAGGGTCACTAACGTAAACTGCATAGTCCAGTGCCTGGCACATAGTAATCACTCCAAAAATGTTTGCCTTTCTTATAATTATTATTCATGTTGTTCTTGTTCTAGTCTCGGTAATTATAAGGACAGATACTTAACTATCTTTGAACAAATATGAGTCGAATCAATAAATGGGAAGAACCAGCCCCATAGAAGTGACTTCCTCCCCTTTTGTAACAAAAGGAGGTAAGAGCCTTTTAACTCAAAGGAATGTGGTGAGACGGAGTAAGAAGATATCTGTAAAGCCTTCGACACAGTTCAGAGATGTAAGTGTTCACTAAATATTATACTATTACTACTATAAATCCATTCTTTCCAATGTTACTATCATAAAGACTGTTTAAAAAGCTGCTCAGAAACCTATTAGTAGCTATATTTGGTCTGCTCTTTTCCTCAGTAATACTAATATATTCAATGATACTAACATATTGATAATACTAAAAGTTATAAGAATAATATGTTGAGTATTCACACATGTATATCCATACACGTAGTACTCCACATAGAAGTAAATAAATGCTATGCATGTATTTCTGAAGGTTGATGGTTCTCAAACACAGACAGGAATGATCTGAAGAATTTATGAAAGTATAGAAAGTCAGGAATGCAGTTTGAAGAACAATGCTTTCAAATCCAAAGAATATTGTGAAAAGCAATATTTAGTTGATTCAGTCTTAAAATACTTATCCCCTCAGTTTACTCAAATTCCTTTCTTTTGTTTTGTTTCCTGAAGGAAAGTGATGTTTACCATGCTGTTTGTCCAAGATATTACTATTATTACATGAGTCCATTGCAAGGATTGCAAATAACCTAGAAAATATTTGAAAACACTGCAGACCACTCTCTGCTGAATGTGTTAGCAGAGGCTCTAAAAACAAAACTGGGCTATCCAGACATTGAAGATTCTGTACGGCCCTTGCTTTGTTTACTGAGGTGCTCTTCTGTGACAGTTAATTCATAATTTGAATGTTAATGAATTTTGGCATAAATTCTTAAACTTGGAGAATAGATGTCAGGTTTCCTTATTTCTATATTCACATGAAAATGCATTCTTGCTTCTTCTGCTCAAATCGTCATGGGAAATGTGCCTTGAAGCACTCAGAAATACATCAGAACTGAGCTCAATTGACAGCTGAATCATAATATAATAAGAAACTCAATGTATCACAAAATGGTCTTATTGGCGGATATTGTTTATCCCTACAAAATGTATTTCAGTGCATCTGTTTAGCTACATTGGTTGCCCCCAAAGACTTCTCAAAATACCTTGTTTAGACCAATTTCCCTTTTTGCAATGTACCTCCTCAAAAATAAGTGAAACAGAAAAATGATTTTGAAATGTTAACTCTTTTTAAAATCTTGTATCCTTCAGTACTTCCTGTTGCCCTCTGATGTGTCTCCCTATACCCATGACCCATAAATTTGGGCAACTTGAATTAAGAAGAGTGCTTACTTCAGGACACAAGGAACAAAGAAGTCAGTTCTTGGGGCGCCTGGGTGGCTCAGTGGTTAAAGCCGCTGCCTTCGGCTCAGGTCATGATCCCAGCGTCCTGGGATCGAGCCCCGCATCGGGCTCTCTGCTCGGCAGGGAGCCTGCTTCCTCCCTTCTCTCTCTGCCTGCCTCTCTGCCTACTTGTGATCTGTCTGTCAAATAAATAAATAAAATCTTAAAAAAAAAAAAAAAAAAAAAAAAAAAAAAAGAAGTCAGTTCTTAGTTTCTATATTCTGAAAGCAAGGTAATGACCTAAACAAGATTTGGGAAGATATGCTTTGGTATGTCCATCCACCTGCCCACCTAGGGAGTGAGTCAAATGGTCAAGTACAAAGAAAGCCGAACTAGAAACCAGGAGGTAGACAGGAAAGTCTCAAGGCCTAGAGAAGTAGCAGGACTCAAGAGGCCATGAAATCAAAATAAAGGAGGATAGAAGCAGGATTGAGGATGTGTCGGTACATGCCACTGTTTAGAGTTCAACAATGAGGAGCAAATGCATACCTCACCCTCCATCTCTCAGCACCACATTAACTCTTCAAAACTCAGATGAAGGAAATGGGGCAAACCCCAATTTAAGCACATTTTTCTGACTTGGCAGAATAGGGGCTCACAATAGAGAGTTCAAGGAAATTAGAGAGAACTCACCTTATTTTGTAGAATTGAGACAAATCATTTGTTAAAATCAAGAGAGGGAAATCTTTTTTAAGTTCTTAGAACGAAAAAGCACGTGAGCATGGTGCCCAAGCATTTCTGAGTCCTCTGTGATGACAGATTTTAAGAATGTTTCAAGTAAGTGTATTTTTTTAAGTTGTACATTTTAAAAAGAAGATTAAAAAAAAGGCCAGTGTCTGTCATATTTCATGTCCCTTTTTAATTTGAATTAATGACTTAGCCATTTGTAAATAATGTGGCAGTCTGGTGGTTGTAAAGAACAAATGCTTATACTTAACTCGAAAGTAGCTTGAGTCAACCACAGAATTAACTCAGGTTTTAAAATCTGTTCTGCAAATCTGTGTAACAGAAGCTTAGACTTCTAGAGGATAAGATGCTTCTGATTCTAAAATCCTTTATTCCCAGTCATTCTGCTTCCCAGTAATATGCATTACGTGCATTGTTTTTTATTACATGCCAGGGGATGGTTTGTGAGTAACAAATTATTCTCCAGTAAATATCACATTTAAATGATAGTTAACAATAAACCTGGGTCAGATGCAAATAATTAAATCCTATTCCTTGTAGTCATCAGTTCCGTAAGTCACCTTCCCTGTCCACTGCCTTAATAGGGCTCAGTGGATCCCCTGGGGCTGTACAGAACACATCTTAAAAAAAATAGTGCTCTAAATTGCACTTTTAAAAAAGAGGACCTTATTTTCAGGGCCATACCATAACTCAAATTAGGCAAACAAAGTGTTGCTCTGTATGGGTCCCTTGGTGAAATTGTAAGATTTTATGTAATATATTCTTTAGGCGGATGACTTTATGTAAAGAGTTACTTTGAGAGTGGCCAAGGATACTGGAAATAGTCTAGTCATTTCAACAACTTAAACGCTGCCCCTCTTCCCTAATTTCTAAGCTAATCTATTCTTCTTAAAGCCAATCCAAACATTTTCCAAAAGTATTGTGTGATTTTATAATCAAAGAGGCAGTGTTCTGCTTTTGTAGCTAGAGGAGGACTTGTATGTAGAACTAGGTTGCATTATTAACTGTACTTAATTCAGCTTAAATGGTCACTCTTTCAAGGGCTTTCAATTAATAGCTAACTCTAAGGTTAGTATATTTATAGTCTAATGATTAGATTCTATTTAGAACTCACTCATATTTTCATGGGTAAAAATAACAGAAACAATGATATGGCTGGTTCTTCTTCAGGCAGAAGGGTGACAGAAATTCCCCTAGAGGCTGGCCACTCTAATGCAAAAGTAGCCCAGGTATGGTCAACTAGAATTACTTGATGAAAAAACCAAGTTAACTAGTGGTTGCTAGTGGCTGGGGGGTTGAGGAAAAAGGACATTGTTGTTCAATACGTATACAAATTCACTTATGCTGAAGGAGTAAGTTCTAGAGATCTGCTGTACAACATAGCACCATAGGGAGCAGTATGGGATTAAGCACTTCAAATTGGAAAGGATATAACTCATGGATTTCTTTTTTTGCCCACAATTTATTTTTTCCAGGTTTATTAAGATGTAACTGACATGTAACACTGTGTGAGTTAAGGTGTACAACATTGTGAAATGATTCCCACACTAGGTGAGTACTCCATCACCTCACATACTTACCATTTTCTTTTTCTTTCTGTGTGTGTGTGTGTGTGTGTGTGTGTGTGTGTGGCATGAGAACATCTAAGATCTGCTGTCTTAACAACTTGCATGTAGATAATACAGTATTGTTAACGGTAGTAACCCATAACTTTATTCAATTTGTAACTGGAAGTTTGTATCCTTTGACCAACAATGCCCCATTTCTCCCATCCACCCTGCATCCCTGGCAACCACCAATTTACTCTTTGTTTCTAAGAGTTCATTTTTTTTTTAAATTTCACAGTGTCATCATATAGTATTTGCCTTTCTCTGGGTGACTCATTTCACTTAGCCCGATGCCTTCAAGTTTCATCCATGTTGGCACAAATGACGGGATTTCCTTCTTTTTTAAGGCTAAATAAAAATCCATTGCATGTATACATTTTCTTTATCCATTCATCTGTCAACTGACAGATTGTTTCTGTGTCTTAGCTATTGTGAATAATGCTATAGAGAAGGGGGGTGACGTGGGAGCAGATATATCTTCGGGATAGTGTTTTAATTTCTTTCAGACAAATACCCAGAAGTGGACTTGCAAAATCATATAGTAGTTCTTTTTTTGATGTAATGAGGGACTTCCATACTGTTTCCCATACTGGCTATCCCAATATACATTCCCACCAGCAGCATAGAAGGGCTCTCCTTTCTTCATATCCTGGCCAGCACTTGTTATCTTTTGTATTTTCAACAACAGCAATTCTATCAAGTATGAGGTGATATCTCCATCTGGTTTTGATTTGTATTTTCCTGATGATTAATGATGCTGAGCACCTTTACGTTTACCTATTGGCCATCTCTAGGTGTTCTTTTGAAAAATGTTTATTGACATCCTTTGCCCATTTTTAAATCAGGTGTGGTTTTTTTGCAATTGAGTGGTATGAGTTCCTTATACGTTTTGAGAGTGTGTCCTACTCTTCAATTTTTTGGAAGAGTTTGAGAAGGATCAGTGTTCATTCTTTAGTTCTTTGGCAGCATTCACCAGTGAAACCATCTGGTCCTAGGAGTTTTTTTAATTACTGATTTGATCTCCTTACTCATTATTGGTCTGTTCATGTTTTCTATTTCTCATGATTCAGTCTTGGTAAGTGGTGTGTTTCTAGTAATGTATCCTTTTCTTCTGGGTTATCTAATTTGTTGGCATACAGTTATTCACAGTAGTGTCTTATGATCCTTTGTATTTCTGTTTTATCAGTTATAATGTCTCCTCTTTCATTCATAACTTTCTTTGAGTTCTCTCTCTTTTTTGCTTGGTTAATCTATAGTCTGTCATTTTTATCTTAAAAAAAGACAACTATTTGTCTTACTGATCTTTTCTATTTTTTTCCCTATTCTCTATTTCATTTCTTTCCACTGTAATCCTAATTTCTTTTCTTCTGCTAACCTCAGGCTTAGTGTGTTCTCCTTTCCTAATTCTTTCATGTGTAAATTTGGATTGCTTATTTGACATCTTTCTTTTTTTTTTTCTTCATGTAGATGTTTACAGCTTTAAATTTCCCTGTTTTTGCTGCATCCCATAAGCTTTGGTATGTTGTATTTCCATTTTCATTTGTCTCAGGATACTTTTTTTGTTTCTCTTTTATTTCTTCTTTGACCCACTGGTTGTTCAGGAATGTGTTGTTTAATTCTATGTGTATGTGAATTTTCCAGTTTTGCTCTTATTATTCATTTCCTGGCATACACCATTGTGGTTGGGAATGACTGTTTATATCATTTGAACCTGTTTTAGTTTGTTAAGACGTGTTTTGTGGCCTAATATACAATCTATCATAAAGAATGTTTCATGTGCACTTGAGAAGGATGTGCATTCTGCTGCTGCTAGATGGAATATTCTGTATTTATCAGTATGGTCCATTTGGTCTATAGTGTTTTCAAATATGCTGTTGTTCAAATCGCATGTTGAGTGTTATTACAACAAAGCAAAAATAAAAACAAGGAGACATAAGAAAATTTTAGGAGGTGTTGCATATGTCTCTTGATTGTGGAGATGGTATTACTGGTGTTTGCCTATGTCTGAACTCATCAAATTGTCCACATTAAATATGTTCTGTTTCCTATATATCAATTATACTTATCTATATAAAGCTGTTAAAAAACAGTAACTATTCCTGATCCCTAGTGAACTGCCAACACAATGAAATATGTCATCCGCTCTGATTCAAAACTGAGAAAATTTCCCCTCTGTACTTGTATGTAATACAAGCTGAGGCCCAATGTTACGATGGCCACAATTTCCTTACCTTTCCTGTTTCTTACTTTGTCCTTCCTAGCACTACCATTTCCTTATATTCTGCCCTCAGAAAAGACCACTTGATTCATGGCCACCCATAGTTCCTCCACAGCAACATGGGCATTTTAAAAAACATGCGCATTTTTATTGTTGCTTTTATTTAAACCAATCTGTCTGCTTCTGTTAAAGTTCACTAGCAATTTATAACTTGATTCGTAGTCACAGCCACATTACTCCTCTCAGGGACTTTGCCCTTTTTCCTCTTCTGAACTTTCAAAGCATAATTTGACTATAGAAAACAAAACACATCCCTTTTGAAACAGATAAAAAGGACAGTGGTTTCTCAAGTTCTCAAATTAGGACAAATCCCAAATCAATGGACGGCAGACTAGGAGGGTATAAAGTTTGCTTGGGAAAACAACAAGGGCACTAGACCAGCCCAGAGCCAGCCACGGAAGCCCAATGGCCGGCAGCACTGGCTGGATTTATCCTAAAGCAGGAAAATGAGTTCAAGAGAACCTGTGAGGTCTTTTATCCATTTCGATTTTATCTTTGTGTACGGTGTAGGAGAATGGTAGAGCTTCATTCTTCTACATATAGCTGTCCAGTTTTCCCAGCACCATTTATTGAAGAGACTGTCTTTTTCACGGGATATTTTTTCCTGCTTTGTCGAAGATTATTTGACCATAGAGTTGAGGGTCCATATCTGGGCTCTCTACTCTGTTCCACTGGTCTATGTATCTGGTTTTATGCCAGTACCATGCTGTCTTGGTGATCACAGCTTTGTAGTAAAGCTTGAAATCACGTAACGTGATGCCGCCAGTTTTATTTTTGTTTTTCAACATTTCCTTAGCAATTCGGGGTCTCTTCTGATTCCATACAAATTTTAGGATTATTTGCTCCAGCTCTTTGAAAAATACCGGTGGAATTTTGATCGGAATGGCATTAAAAGTATAGATTGCTCTAGGCAGTACAGACATTTTCACAATGTTTATTCTTCCGATCCAAGAGCATGCAATGGTCTTCTGTCTTTTTGTGTCTTCTTCAATTTCTTTCATGAGTGTTCTGTAGTTCCTCGAGTACAGATCCTTTACCTCTTTGGTTAGATTTATTCCCAGGTATCTTATGGTTCTTGGTGCTATAGTAAATGGAATCGATTCTCTAATTTCCCTTTCTGTATTTTCATTGTTAGTGTATAAGAAAGCCACTGATTTCTGTACATCGACTTTGTATCCTGCCACGTTACTGAATAGCTGTATGAGTTCTAGTAGTTTGGGGGTGGAGTCTTTTGGATTTTCCATATAAAGAATCATGTCATCTGCGAAGACAGAGAGTTTGACTTCTTCCTCGCCAATTTGGATACGTTTTATTTCTCTTTGTTGTCTGATTGCTATTGCTAGGACTTCTAATACTATGTTGAACAAGAGTGGTGAGAGTGGGCATCCTTGTCGTGTTCCTGATCTCAACAGGAAGGCTGGGAGCTTTTTCCCATTGAGGATGATATTTGCTGTGGGTCTTTCGTAGATAGATTTTATGAAGTTCAGGAATGTTCCCTCTATCCCTATACTTTGAAGTGTTTTAATCAGGATGCTGGATTTTGTCAAATGCTTTTTCTGCATCAATTGAGAGGACCATGTGGTTCTTCTCTCTTCTCTTATTGATTTGTTCTAAAAGACCTCAACGTGAGACAGGAATCCATCAGAATCCTAGAGGAGAACATAGGCAGTAACCTCTTTGATATCACCCACAGCAACTTCTTTCAAGATATGTCTCCAAAGGCAAAGGAAACAAAAGCGAAAATGAACTTTTGGGACTTCGTCAAGATCAAAAGCTTCTGCACAGCCAAGGAAACAGTCAACAAAACAAAGAGGCAACCCACGGAATGGGAGAAGATATTTGCAAATGAGAGTACCAACAAAAGATTGATATCCAGGATCTATAAAGAACTTCTCAAACTCAACACACACAAAACAGAAAATCATACCAAAAAATGGGCAGAAGATATGAACAGACACTTCTCCAATGAAGACATACAAATGACTATCAGACACATGAAAAAATGTTCATCACCACTAGCCATCAGGGAGATTCAAATCAAAACCACATTGAGATACCATCTTACACCAGTTAGAAAGGCCAAAATTAGCAAGACAGGAAACAACGTGTGTTGGAGAGGATGTGGAGAAAGGGGAACCCTCTTACACTGTTGGTGGGAATGCAAGTTGGTGCAGCCACTTTGGAGAACAGTGTAGAGATTCCTCAAGAAATTAAAAATAGAGCTTCCCTATGACCCTGCAATTGCACTACTGGGTATTTACCCCAAAGATACAGATGGAGTGAAAAGAAGGGCCATCTGTACCCCAATGTTTGTAGCAGCAATGGCCACGGTCGCCAAACTGTGGAAAGAACCAAGATGCCCTTCAACGGACGAATGGATAAGGAAGATGTGGTCCATATATACTATGGAGTATTATGCCTCCATCAGAGAGGATGAATACCCAACTTTTGTAGCAACATGGACGGGACTGGAAGAGATTATGCTGAGCGAAATAAGTCAAGCAGAGAGAGTCAAGTATCATATGGTTTCGCTTATTTGTGGAGCATAACAAATAACATGGAGGACATAGGGAGATGGAGAGGAGAAGGGAGTTGAGGGAAATTGGAAGGGGAGGTGAACCATGAGAGACTATGGATTCTGTAAAACAATCTGAGGGTTTTGAAGGGTGGGGGGTCGGAGGTTGGGGGAGCCAGGTGGAGGGTATTAAGGAGGGCACATATTGCATGGAGCAATGGGTGTGGTGCAAAAACAATGAATTCTGTTATGCTGAAAAGAAATTTAAAAAAAAAGAGAGAGAGAAAGAGAACCTGTGAGAAGAAATGTTGCCTCTCCAGAAAGCTTGAAAGGCAGAGGGAGCTTAACTCCTGATTAATGCAGAACAGTCAGAGTTGCAATTTGTAGAACCTGAATGCAAGTGTTCTTCAGTTGTCTCCCATTTGTTTTTCCAAAAACAAACCCCTTCCAGTCTCTGCCAAACCATTTCTTTGAATTCAAGGCAATGTCATAGCTATAGAGTGATAACTGCCAAGTGTCATCTTTGCTAGCAAGTACAATTTCACACATACCACTTAATCCGACTTCTTTGTGGTTCATTAATTCTTTAGTGATTATAGAAAACACACACTTCTGATATTAAAAGAAATTAGTTTTCTCGTATTGGTTCATCATTGATTGCCAATATTTCAGTCTTGGAGCCTCAGTTATTCTAAACCATGTGGTTTTCTAGATAACTAAAGGCTTATTACTTTAAGCTCAAATACTTGGTTTTAATCATTTACTATATAAATATTCTAAAACAGAGTGGACTCTTAGGGCCTTTGTAAAATAAGAAATCTAAATGGAAGTTAACCATTTCCCACTGCCTTAGGGTACTGACTATGAATACCAGTTATACTTCAATGCCATATAATTTGGGCTCCTGCAGGCCATCGATACGTATATAGGGTTATTTGCCCTAGATAGCTTAGAGGTATGTTTTAACAGTTTTCCTACATTGTATTCGCTAACAACTATCACTACTTACTTCAGTCAACAACCCAACCTTTAGAAACTCTTCTCACTTATAATTTTGTGCCTCTAATGTCGGCTGGATTCAGAAATGAGATAACCCACATTTATTACTATTGTAGTTGAAATAAGATAAAGAGGTACTGAATACAGACAAAAGAAATTGTACTATTACTGAGACTCATTAACTTTATCAGACATCACAACCTCTCTTTGGCCACTTTCAAGTCCTTTTGATTTAATGATGGGTTTCTGACTGTATTCTCCATAAGTGAAATTTCTAGTTCTGTGAAGTGTTACTGTATTTTCATTCATCTTGGTATATTTCAAAGATTAGATTCTTTATTATTTTGTTTTTGTCATTCCAGGTAATCCTCTGATCTATTAATGAAAAAATACCAAGAAATTTGATTTTTGTCTATATTGGCATAATTGCTTCTATTTTAAAGCAAAATAATTCTTAACAGATATTATATAGAAAATGACTTATGCAAAGGCCTTTTTCCTTCAATTTCACTTGATCTAATCAAGAGCCATTGATCTGAATTAAGAAAGTACATTTTGGGAAGGGTCAGGCTGACAACACCTGAACCTATTGATCAATCATTAAAAGTATGTCAGGTAAAAAAAAAAAAAAAAGTACATTTCATGCTAGAGAAATAAGTCATACTGAGAAAGAAAAATACCATAGAGTTTCACTCATATGTGGAATCTAAAAAACACATGAGTACACAAACAAAAAGCAGACTCAGACCTATAAATACAGAGAACAAACTGATGGTTGCCAGAAGGAAGGATGATGGGGGGATGGGCAAAATAGGTAAAGGAGAGTAGGAGATCTGGGCTTCCAGTTATGGAATGAATGTCATGGGAATAAAATGCACGGCATAAGGGAATACAGTCAATGGTATTGTAATAGCACTGTATGGTGACAGATGGCAGCTACAGTTGTAAGCACAGCATAATGTATAATGTATATAGAGATGTTGAATTACTACGTTGTACACCTGAAACTAATGTAACATTGTGTGTCAACTATACTGAAATCATTTTTTTTAAAGAAAAGAAAGTGCATTTTGCTGGCAACTGCTTTTGCTATTTCTGAATTATATACATATATATATATCCTTCATTCATTTTATTCTCATTGGAAAATATTGCACAAATCTAGTATTTTATTTTCCCTTTCTTATCCACAATATTATCTTACAGAACTTGTTATATCAATATTTTCACATGATTTTTCTTAAACCACAAGACTGTGCACCTAAATGATATAAAACAGAATTAACATTTCATAACTTTTTCTTTCTTTAAATAACCTTTAAATGGAAAGATACTAAAATGAAAATGTAATGAATTTTTTTCTATACTTACTTGCTCAACTAGAATAATGATGATACTGGGTTTTATTTCATGAAAGCAGATTATAAACTTTTCCTTTTTAAAATAATGGCCACTACTCTTCTATCCATAAATGTGTGTGGGTATGGGTATGTGTTGTGTGGGAGGTATGTGTGAGGTTAGGGTCTGGATAGGATTTTTGCTAACACCAGTTACTATATAGCTGTATTTAGAGGTAGAGTATTATGGGAAAGGGTGGGAAAGAGTAGGTTTTGGGGACAGACAAATCTAGATTCACATATCCACTATCAATATATTAGGTGTGTGACTTTGGACAGGTTCCATGATCTAAGCTTCACTTTTGGATCATCTATGAAAGGCAGAAAATAATACATGCCTTGAAAGATTTGGCAGAAGATTAGAATTGATATGTCACACAGAAAGCACTAAGTACATAGTAATTATTATGGTCCTCATCATTATTGTATCTGACTGGGAAATCAGCTAAAACTCAACTCAAACCTCAGCTGTTCTACTTACTAGCTGTGTGATCTGGGTCATGTTAAATTGAACATTTATGAGCCTAAGTTTTATCACATGTAAAAAGATTATACTTACTTCTTAGTGTCATTATGGAGATTAAATGAGATAATGTATAGAAAGCACCCCTTATGGTGCATGGCTCTGGTTCAGCTATCTCAAAGGATTATTTTCGTTTCTACTCTCTTGTGACTATCAGATGAAGGAGGGATTAAGACTGGATCTAACTAAGGCTTTATTATCATTGCATGTTTTGCAGTGAACATTCGTGGAGTCTTTGTTTTCCGTCATTTTAGGAAAATGAAGACATACGGAGAGAGAGAATGAGGATGGAAAAACACAGATTTAGGGGCTTATTAACTCCAATGCCCCAAAAACATTTGATGACATCTACCATGTACAAAGCCTTTTTCATGTTTTTGAGCTGCAACGTTCAATTCAAAAATTGTTATTTCAACTTATGGTGGATTTTAAGAATGTATGCAGATCATGTTTCTGCCATTATATCCTTAGCCCCAGGTGCCTCTTTATTTGATACACAAAAGAATTTGGTCACAAACCAGAAGACAGAACAGTACCCAGCATGGGTTTAAGTTTTTTCAATCCCAATAGTCCTATCTTTCAGCCACCAAGGTATTTTATATGGCAAAAAGTTTAAATTTATCTTATTAAGTGGTGGAGTATGAACAGGACATCCATTTAATGGTTATCAATCCAATGGGTAGAAAAACATACTAAAAACTCCTCCTCTCAGCCCACTGCTCCCTAGCAAACACTATTAAATTCTCCTATGTAGCCTTGGAGGGAACTTTGAAAAGCTGATCTTCACTCCTCCTGTTTCTCTCTTTTCTCTATTATTTCCTGAAATAAGTAAGCACGTGATGAGCAGTCAGAAAGACGTGTGCATCTTGCCCAAGGTGAAGAGTCAGAGAGATGGTAGATGCTATTTCATCAATGTATTTACCATTATTACATTTATATCAAATGATAAAATCAACTAAGTACCTTTTTAGTGTTACAGTTCTTGAACGCATCAGAGATTCCCCAGTGAAAAGCCTAAAGAAATTAAAATGAACGCTGTAGCTGTGTTATGTGGTGTTCTAGGACAGCTCAAAAGAAACAAGTCACAGTAGCAAATACGCCTCAGAAAACAGACATTCTCCCAGAGAAGACATTCATCCCGACCTCTCACTCTTGGGTTCATTAGTTTAAAGATAGTTCACTTTTGTCTTCTAAAATTCATTTGAAGGTACTTGGTTAATGGCTATTTGCCCTCAATTTTGGTATTACTCATACTTTTAAAAAAAATTAGACATTATCCAAGAGAATTGTAGGAAATGATCTCCTGCAATCATTTTTCCTTTCTGATGCTATTTCATTGCTATAAGCTGTGTACCGTAATTAAGGTTTTAGTGGCTTAAGGAGTTGAAGATGACACGCTTTGGAGCCAGATAAAACTGAACTCATTTTTGGGCTCCTTCATTAGTGTGCTGAACCCCAGTAAGTCTCAGTATTCTGTGTGTAAAACTGAGATAATGATACTTGTACGCAGTGCAGTGGTGAGGATTTCAAGGAGCCGTGTAACAGCAGAGGGCACTTCAGAAATAAATAATACCAGCAAGCACCCAAACGAGAATATTATTATTGTGGTAGTGGTGGTGTTATTATTGTATGAAGCAAATGAGCCCGAGGCAAACAAGCACTTGCTTTGAGCACATTTCAGGAATCAGAATTGAGGACGTGCTGCATTTATGACAAGGCACTGTGATGATTCCAAACTCGGAACCAACTAACTGGTGATAGTCAGCTACAAATTAAGCCACCTAAAGGCTGAAGAGGAGTTTTGATGTGGAATGAGCAGTAGTGGGATATGCAAAAACGCGCATTATCCCACTGGGTTGGCAAGGGTCTGGGCAAAGGTAATACCGAGTAAGGCGGAAGGAATACTAGACTTTAAGAGAAACCTTTTTGTTTTAGTGCCCGGCCATATCACTTCATGTATGACTTCGGCAATCATGCTCCAATGAGATTGCCAACACCATCATGATAAGCTCCAAGAACCCCTCTCTATTCCTGCTGTTTTATGAGTTTCTGGCAGCAGAGCTTTTCAGAAACGGGTAGGGCAGCTGGTCAGCCCCACAACACCACCATGCAAGTGAGCGTACAACATGCAGAGCAGGGAGAGCCTGTTCTCCTACAAGCTCAACCTACTGCCCGCAGGCCACATTCTCCCTTGCTAGCCCAGAGATCTGCAGTACACCACCTATGAAAAGGTCAGATGCAAGCTTCAAAATGTGTATTCTCTTCATTAGCAAAATGTGTGAAGCAGAGTCAAAGTCCAAGGCGAGCATTTTTGTTCCATGTGACATGAGAAGTCGCTTAGCATACTCTCGTTTCGCGTCACCTCAAGTGAAGCAGGACCCGATCACAATGGCTTCATTTTCCCGCTGACCTTTTCCCATTTTGAAAAGGCAACATAACAACAGTATGTTACTTAGTCTGTGAAGTAGCTTTTCCACAGATAGCACTTTAAAAAGAACTGTTCCTCTTTATTTTGCTCCTTTGAAAGATCTTGAACTGTGAATTGCATAATATAATAGGTTCCTTTTGCCTTTAAATGTAACAGCTATAGTTAAATTGCAATATTTTACATTGACCGTAGAAGTCATCTTTGCTGATCACATATATATTGTGTGATGTTTCTGTTTCCTGAAAAACAGGGGGGCTTAAATACATATGCAGTGGCATGCTGAAGCCAGCTCTTATGGTTTCGTGAGACTCGGCTGTTACTATTTCCGCCACGTCTACGTTCAATGTCATATTGGTAGCTTGAAATTGGTTATGTTGACGATATTTACACCATGAAAATCAGCAAATGCTACACATTTCCCAGCACATCATCCGTCATTTCCTTTACAAATCTGTGATAAAATGGCATATTGAAATCTACTGGACAATGATTATTTACCAATTTTTTTTAAGATTTTATTTATTTATTTGACAGATCTACATGGGAGATCTACATGGGGAAGGAAGTTAATCTCCAGTCTTCTATAGCACTCAAACTGCTATTTTTGTCTACAATGTAATATACTCTGATATCGCTCTTGTGAAAATATTTGGCTGATGTAGATGTGATCTGAGTGGTAACATTCTTTATTTGGTATTGCCCAGAGCAAAGCATATCACGATAATGAGTGACATGCAAGTTTCCACATTATTTATGCTCAAATTCCATAACTGTGTATAGCAAAGCTGCAACCAACAGTCTCTGAGCAGGAGGAAAAAGTACAAAAAGAACACAGAAGACTTGTGAATGAATGAATGAACCAATCTTTCCTAAACTGTTAATTGGTTGTCTGAGATAGGAAGGCAGGGTAGGAACTTAGGCAGGGCATGGGAAATATATCAAACAACCCTTTAGCCTTTAGAAAAATCTGAACTCGTGAGTCATTGAAATATTAAAGGAATTTACTAAAGAAGACAGTGATGATTTAAATGGTTTCAACAGGGAATAATTTCCAAAGCTCCTAGTCAATTATTGTTTGGCATAGATGATTAAGGCCCATGAAGTGATTTTCAACAAGGCAAAGATTAAAAGGTTGATCAAATCTGAGGATAAAAACACAGGAAAGAAGAAAAAACAATAAAGAAAATTTGCACAGAGTATGAGAGTTCTTAAGTCCTGTGAGTACTAACAACTGCATCTGAAGTCATTTTCTCCCAGAAAATCAAAACCAAAAAAAATTGCATCTGTATTTTGAGAGTTTGTTAAAACAGACTGTTAGGGAGGTAAATCATCAGTAATTCAACAAGATGATACCATTCCTCAACTTTACTTAAGAGCATAGAAAAGTCACTTACAACAATAAAATATATTAGAAGCAAGAGATAGTGGAAAAATTCAATCCATTACATGGTCAGATTGAATAAAATAGTCACATTTTAAAAACTGAGCTTTAAAAAATTGAAATGATGTTAAAGTGATTTGTGAACATGCATATATGATGTCAGTGACTTACATTTACTGTATGGGGACAGTACTATCTTTTCTCAAGTTGGATGCCAAGCACTATGTACTTAGCACACATTCATTATCTCATGTGCTCTTCATAATATATATAGCACAGGAAGCATTATCTGCATTTTACAGATAGGGAAATTGAGGCCCAGAGACATTAAGGAACTTATTCAAGATCACACAGCTGGCAAAGATATAAAAGCTTAGTTTTGTCTGACTGTTAATTATAGCTTTTTCAAGTTTACCAACTCCTGAGCACTTTTAAATGTATCCCACTTTTTGTTAAGACATTCACATAAACAGAAGAAAAATCACAAATTAAGATAGCTCCTTTTAGAGCTAAAAAAACTGCATAGTAAAATCAAAATATGACTTGTTTCTGTAAGAATAGAGTCACAGTTTTATGTAAGACTGAATAGGATTGATTACTACTATCAACCTGTGTGTAGTGAATATTAGATCTTTTTTTTAATCTATCTAGCCCCTTACCCCACCCCACCCCCCCTTTTTTTTTTAAATCCTCCATTTTTTTTAAAGATTTTATTCATTTATTTGACAGACAGAGGTCACAAGTAGGCAGAGAGGCAGGCACGGGGTGGGGGTGGGGGGAGGCAGGCTCCCCGCTGAGCAGAGAGCCTGATGCGGGGCTCGATCCCAGGACCCGGAGATCATGACCTGAGCCGAAGGCAGAGGCTTAACCCACTGAGCCACCCAGGCGCCCCCACCCCTTTTTTTTTAAGTAGACTCCATGCCCAGCATGGAGCCCAAGGTAAGGCTTGAACTCACAACTCAGAGATCAAGACCTGAGCTGAGATCGAGAGTCGGATTCTTAACTGACTGAGCCGCCCCAGTGTCCCTAGGTCCCTTTCATTTAGGGGTAAATCCCCCTGATACATGTAATCTTATGTGATTCTGTGTTTTCCCTGCCCTCTAAATTAAGAATCAAAGTGGGGCAGTTTTGCTCTTTTAGTTTTCTGGCAGTAGCTTTGGGTACACAGTATGGGAGGGCTAATAGGACATTTCCATCTAAAACTCTGAATCTGGAAAAAGTGACACAAAGATGAAAGTTCAGTTCAGATCCTTTCCTGATGAATGTTGTGGTATCCCATTGGGAATAGCAATAATGACCAAGAGTAGGAGAGATTTACATAACATGGGATTGGGGGGGGGGCGGCGACAGGAGATGTGCTTTCCTCTCACTGGCTTTTCCATAAAAGCCTTCCTGCCTACCATTTCCCAAGTTTGGTCCTCTTACATTTTTTTTTATTATTATTTATTCTATGAGCCCCTGAGATCCTCTCAATGACTGACTTTCTCTCTCTCTCTCTCTCTTTATTTAGAACACATTCTTATAGCTGATGTTTGTACCTCGTTTCCCCCTCTCTATTTATATTCCATATATAAGCGATACTGTGTAGTATGTGTGTCTCTCTGTTTTATTTCACTTAGTGTAATGCCCTCAAGTTTCATGCATGTTGCCACAAATGGCAGGATTTCCTTCTTTTTCTGGCTGAGTAAAATATGATCAGATAGATAGCTAGCTAGATAGATAGATATCTCACATTTTCTTTATCCATTCATCTGTCAAAGACCTTTAGGTTGTTCTCCTATCTTGGCTATTGTGAATAAAGCTGCAGTGAATATGAGTATGCAGATATCTCTTCGAGAGAGTGATTTCCATTCCTTCAGATATATACCTAGGAGTAGGATTGTTGAATTACAAGGTAGACTGGGTATCAAACTATTTCCTCCACAAAGGTTTCTGTTTTTCGACTCATATAGCGTTAATTTGTGGGTTTTGTCAGCACTGATGGCTTTGGGCTACAGTCTCAGAAAAAGAGTCATTTATACTTTGCAAACTTGGGAGCCTCGTTTATGGACAATATTTTATTAATTTTAATTTTTTTTAAGATCTGTTTGTTTTAGAGAGAGAGAGAGAGAGCAAGCAGAGGGAGGGGCAAAGGGGGAGAGAGAAAAAGACTCCCAAGCCGACCCCACGCTGACTGCAGACCTCAATGCTGACTCTTGCTAAATAAATAATTGTCAATTATTCCTCAATAAAGTTTTAAAAAGTCATAGAATTTGTTTTTAAGTAGGCCCCATGCCCAGTGTGGAGCCCAATGCAAGGCTTGAACTCAGGACCCTGAGATCAAGACCTGAGCTGAGATCAAGGGTTGGATGCTTAACTGACTGAGCCACCTAGGTGCCCCCAAATTTAGAGAATTTTAAAAAATATGTAATTTGTGATTAATAGTAAGAGAACTCATATTATCTGGGGATTGTATGCTTTAATTTTTTTTTTAAACAAAAATCTATTAACCAGTAGGGAAAAAGGAAGGAAGGAAGGAAAAAGAAGAGGGAGGAAGAGGGAAACACACCTAAGGAAAATAAAGTATTCTCAATATGCTCTATATTTGAGCCACTAAATTATCTAACTTCATAATCAGGAAACTTTGAATCTTGGTACAATAACAAGGAAGTTCCATTCAAGTGTTCAATGTCATTCATATAATAACTATAAGTAAAAACAGGGCATAGTTTATAAAATGACAGTACTTACTGAATGCAAAAGCCCGTGGCTGACAGCCAACAGATGGTCTGTCAGAGTGAAAGTGATGAAAATGTCCCCAACTATATTACTTGAAAACAACTTTGCCTGAGAAATCAGTTTCTTAATAGCAGAAGGCACATTTCCTAATTGGTCTAACTCTGGATCGTATTTCACAATCTTTGTTTAAAAAAAGAAATTAATTTATAATTTTCCTGATTCATTTTTGTTTAGGAAAGATCACTCCATTCAAAGGTTAATGGTTTATCAGATGCACAAAAAACAGGTACATGGCAGGCAGCTTCCAAGATTAAGACAAATGTGTCAGGCAAAGTCAGAAAAAGTTCAAGTTTCACCCATTCCAAATAGGGAACTATGTCTGAGTCTCTTCCTACTCTTCTTTCTGGATCTTACCACCAGACTAAGGGAGGCAGCCTGGAAAAGCAAAGCTTGGGAAATCAAGGACCCTCTTCTTAAAGGCCTACAGTAGAGTTGGTATATGCCACTAGTCAAGGGCTCCTGGCTCTAGGCCCCCCACCCTGGTCCTACTAGACTGTTCCAGGTTGGCGGATATAAGATATTAGTATTAGGAGGGCCCAGAGACATGCATACCGACATGAATAGATAATCAAACAGTGCTAAGCAATATAGACAAAATAAAGGATTCCAACAAAAGAAGAAAACAAATTGAAGCTAAGCTACCAGATACTACAGGAATTAAGAGTACAAACTCATGAATCAGTAGATGTAGATTTCCATAATTTTCTCATCTGCAAAACAGAGATACTAGCATCTATCTCATAGAGCTGTTGTTAAGATTGAATAATAGACGTAAGTCACTTAGAACAGTGCTTGGCACATACTACAAACTCAATAAGTATATTCTGTTTAAGCCTCCATTTCCCCATCTCTAAAGCAGTATGAACTAACAGCGGCTACTTCTTAGGGCTGTTATTGAGTTTTAATTGAGATAATGTGGGTAAAGCACTGAGCACTCTGCCTAGCCAATAGTACATATTCAGTAAGTACTTACTGTTGGTATTGTTGTTTATAATCCCTTTCCTTCTCCCACTAGATGTCCTACTGCCAAGCACACTGCCTGCTCTTCCCAAACCTGATTTAGAACTCCTCTCCCCATCACTGGCCCACCCTTGGTAGAGGTTTGAGGCTAAGAAAATCTTGAGGTTTCCTTGGAGGCTAGGGTGCTGGCCAACTCTGGCTAACACGTTGTCTTCATATCCTGTTTCTCAAATGCCATTATAAGAACTGGACTTCCTCATATAGACAGAGAGAACAAAGCAGGGAACAAACCAGAAGGGCTGTCAATACGGGATTATGCTTGTTCCTAATGCAACTATGCATCCATACCCTTAAAAGCTACAATAGTCTCACAACTGAGACTTCCCCATGTTCTAACAAATAAACCCCTTCAATCTGAAAATCATTCACAAGCCAAGGTAGCAGAGTTGTCAGCACTGCATAAAGGAGAAAATGTTCTATAGACTAGTGGGTAAATTAAGAACTATACAGTGGTGACTGAAACGTTTCATGCTTTTGATGTCTGGCAAGCAAGCAAAGATTGGGTTCTGAAGCTGTCCCTGTAAAATGTATATTATTGATATTTGATCCTAAAGGTAAAATTAATCGGTTCCACTATCTTTTAAGAGTAGCTTCATCATTTTTTCCCTAAAATTTCCCTTCCAAGTAGGAAAAGAATAAGGGGCCAGGAAACACAGGGCATATTCATACGAAGGAAATCAATCCTAGTTGGCGGGAGGAAACAGTACAGATAGGACCGAGCAAAAAATATGGCAGGAAAGGAAGGCTGGAGTTAGACTGTGAGGGCCTTGAACACCATGCTAACTTTGTAAACATGTCTAAAGAGAAAGAAAAGGAGATACAGGACACTGTCTAGATTTATTGTATAGGTTGGTGGTCATTATAAAGGACTGTAAAGCTCTATTTTTCTCCAATAAGTCAAGCATTCCATTCCACTTTATATCTTAAAACTGGCAGATATTTGATCTGAGAAAGGCGCCACATATGTACATTCCTAACTGATTCACCCATTTTACCCAAAAGCGTCTCACATTATCCCCTCAGGCAGGTTGTTAATTCTGCCTCTTAGAGTTCTATATTCTAGATCTGTTTTTGTGTATTGTTTTCAGGCTATTATTTCAAAGCCAAGTGCATTGTCAGAGTATTCCTTAGAATTCCCTTGGAAACAATTTGAAAATCTAAAGTTGCATATTTAGAACAAAAGCTAGAAATGCTTAAGTTTAAATAAATCACTTAATATGTGCACTTTTGCTAAACTTAAAAATCAGGTCTTAATGTTTAGAATTCTTAACCATAAAACATAAAACAACATAAGCACCCATATCTAATAGCCCAGGAGACTAATTAGTCTAGAAAACAAATGTTCTCAAGTCCCTCTCTCCATTCCCCACCCCAACCCAGGGTCATTTTTATTTACCACGTTTTAAACTGAAGAGAATATATAAGGCTAAATTGGAAAAGCTTTAAAGTAGCCTTTTAAAATATGGACAGACTCTTAATTATGGCAACAGTATAAATAGAAAAGTGCCCTTAGGCTATGCATTACTTTTACAAATGCTTATAATGAACTCCTTTATAGAACCATGCCAGTGTAGAGCTAATTTAACTCAGTTTTCAATTAAAACTGAAGAGAACTGTAATCTATTGCCTACAATCCCTTTCTCAAATACAATGCAACCAACTTTCATTTTAATTATCCAGGAGTTCATTCAGAAGAATAGCACTAACTTTAGGAAAGAATTAAATAATCTGCAACTTCATGTTATGAACAATCTCATGTAAGATTCAGGTTATAATAGCTATTAACAAAAGGTATCACAGTAATAGTTCACTTCCATTAAAAACAGTGTGGTGTGTGTTTGCGTGTGTGTGCGTGTACACATGTGTGTGGTATGTAAATGTACACCCTATCAGATCATGGTATAAAGCAAAATTGGACAAGCTCTAGTTCTTTGGCCTAATCCAGATCGCCACCTGTATTTATAAGGAAAGACTTATTGGAACACAACCATGCGCATTCATGTATGTACTGTCCATGACCACTTTTGTAATACAACAGTGAAGTTGAGGAGTTGCTACAGACACTGCATTGCCCCAAAACCCTCAAATATTTACTGTTTGGCCTTTGACTGAACGTGTCTCCAAAGCCCTTGTTTAAAGGGTCAGACTTAGATACCACTTAGTAAAAAACTGTACTTGGTATCAAAAATACACAAAGACAAGCAAAATGAAGATATTAGGCAAGTAATCCCTCTGGCAACAGATTACAGTTAACATAATCCCCAACAATTACAAAGATTTGCAGGCACATGAGTGAGAGACAACATACAAAGACTCCATGGAGCACCTTCTGTGTCTCTGTTAGATACTGAGATATAGGAGAATTCATGAGTCACTTTTGTCATTTTGCATAAGTGTTCTCTGGATCTATACACACAAGGGCTGAATCTGCACCATCTAGATATATGTTCTAAAGGAAAATTCAGTCCACTGGTTATTTTTCATATAAGCTAGGTAAACCTAGTTTTTATTGCACTTCTAGAATAGTTCGGCACGTTTTGACAGACTACAATGTGCCCTTGAACAAAAGGTCAGTAGTCAGTTGATTCAAGCTTTATATACAGTTTGCATGACTCAGAATCAGCTTTATGTAGTAGATAAAACACACAGATTTACTCAGAGACCAAACCTCAACTCCTGATTATACTCCTTAGCAGTTGTGTAACCTTGAGCAAGTGGTTTGTCTTCTTTTTTTTTTCATCTGCTGATACGTACTTCAGAAGGTTGATGTAAGTATTAGATGAGACACCATATACATAATACATTCTACAGGACCGGGCACTTAGTCAAAAATCATTAAAACAGAACATCCTTTCCTTTACAAATAATGTCTATTTCTTCAAACGTTATTCAGCTACATAAAGAATTACACTGAAATTAAAATTTTAAAACTTACATTAGTGTCAAATCACTATGTTGTATACCTTAAACTAATGTAATATTGTGTATCAACTATACTTCCATAAAAAACAAAATTGTATTAATCAGTTAAAAAATGAACTATTGAAACCTAAGTGAGGGCATTTTAACAACTACGATGACTCAAAAAGATAGACAAGATTGGTGGAGTCAATCTGAAATAAATCTAAGTCCAGGGAAGGGAGGGCAAGGAACAAACACTGCTGTTGGAAAGGGCTGTTCAAATAGAATCTGAATTAGAATTCAAATAGAATTTTCACAGTATCAACTGCTTGTCTTATCAATGATACCTAATGGGTGGCTCTTCCTCCTCTTTTTTGTTTTTTGCTTGAAATAGGCTATAAGTCCATACATGTCATTGAAACAACCATCTTGCTCAAAGCTGGAGATATCACAATCCCAGATTTCAAGATATACTGCAAAGCTTATAGTAATCAAAACACTATGGTACTGGCACAAAAACAGACATATAGACCAATGAAACAAAATAGAAAGTCTGGAAATAAGCTCACACTTTTATGGTCAATTAACCTATGACAAAGGAGGCAAGAACATGAAATGGGAAAAAGTCTCTTCAACAAATGATATTGGGGAAACTGGACAGCTACATGCAAAAGATTGAAATTAGACCTCTTTCTTACATCATATACAAGAATAAACTCAAAATGGCTTGAAGACCCAACTGTGATATAGCTCAATAGAACACAATAGAGAGCCCAGAAATGGACCCTCACTCTGTGGTCAACTAATCTTGAACAAAGCAGGAAAGAATGTCCTATGGAAAAAAGACAGTCTCTTCAATAAATGGTCCTGGGAAAATTGGACAGCCACATGCAGAAGAATGGAACTTGGCCATTCTCTCATACCATACACAAAGATAAACTCTAAATGGATAGAAGGCCTCAATGTGAGACAGGAATCCATCAAAATCCTAGAGGAGAACACAGGCAATAACCTCTTCGACCTTGGCAACAGAAACTTCTTTTAAGACACGTCTCTAAAGGCAAGGGAAACAAAACCAAAAATGAACTATTGGGACTTCATCAAAATAAAAAGCTTCTGCACAGCAAAGGAAACAGTCAACAAAAGTAAAAGGCAACCTATGGAATGGGAAAAGATATTTGCAAATGACATAACAGATAAAGGGCTGATATCCAAGATCTATAAAGAACTTCTCAAACTCAACACCCAAGAAACAAATAATCCAGTGAAGAAATGGGCAGAAGACACGAACAGATACTTCTCCAAAGAAGACATCCAAATGGCTAACAGACACATGAAAAAATGTTCCATATCACTTGCCATCAGGGAAGTACAAATCAAAGCCACAATGAGATACCACCTGACACCAGTTAGAATGGCCAAAATTAACAAGACAGGAAACAACAAGTGTTGGCAAGGATGTGGAGAGAGGGGAACGTTTTGACACTGTTGGTGGGAATGCAAGTTGGTGCAGCCACTCTAGAAAACAGTGTGGACATTCCTTAAGAAATTAAAAACAGAGCTTCCCTATGACCCTGCAATTGCACTACTGGGTATTTACCCCAAAGATAGAGATGTAGTGAAAAGAAGGGCCATCTGTACCCCAACATTCATAGCAGCAATGGCCACGGTCACCAAACTGTGGAAAGAACCAAGATGCCCTTTAACAGATGAATGGATAAAGAAGATGTGGTCCATATATACAATGGAATATTACTCAGCCATCAGAAAGGATGAATACCTACTATTTGCACTGACATAGATGGAACTGGAGGCGATTATGCTAAGTGAAATAAGTCAACAGGAGAAAGACTATTATCATATGGTTTCACTCATACTTGGAACATAAGGAATAGTCCAGAGGACCATAGCGGAAGGGAGGGAAAACTGAATGGGAAGAAATCAGAGAAGGAGACAAACCATGAGAAATTCTGGAATCCAGGAAACAAACTGAGCATTGCAGAAGGGAGGGGAGAGATGGGGTCACTGGGTAATGGACATTAAGGAGGGCACGTGTGGTGATGAGCACTGGGTGTTATATACAACTAATGAATCACTGAACACTATATCCAAAACTAATGATGTACTATATACTGGTTAATTGCACTTAATAAAAAAAAAAGACCTAAGTGTAAGACCTGAAACCCTAAAATTCCTAGAAGAAAATATAGGCAGTAATTTCTTAACCACAGAAATGACGATAGAAACATTTTTCTAGGTATGTCTCCTATGGCAAGGGAAACAAAAATAAAATTAAAGAACTGGGACTACACCAATAAGAAAAGCTTTTGCACAGTGAAGGAAACCATCAACAAAACAAAAAGACGGCCTACTGATTGGGAGAAGATGTTTGCAAATGTTATATCCACAAAGTGTTAATACCCAAAATATATAAAGAACTTATATAACTCAACACCAAATAAACAAATAATCTAACTAAAAATCAGAAGATCCGAATAGACATTTTCCCAAAGAAGACATCACGATGGCCAACAGACAAAAATGAAAAGATGCTCAACATCACTCATCATCAGGGAAATACAAATCAAAACCACAACAAGATATCACTTTACATCCATCAGCATGGCTACAATAAAAAACACAAGAAATAACAAGTGTCTGAGAAGATGTAGAAAAAAAGGAACCCTCATGCATTGTTAGTGGAAATTGGTGCAGCTACTGTGGAAAACAGTATGGAAATTCCTCAAAAAATTAAAAATAGAATTACCATATGATCCAGTAATTCCATTACTAGGTATTTACCCAAAGAAGATAAAAGTACTAACTCCAAAATATACAGCACCCTATGTTTGTTGCAGAATAATTTACAATAGCCGAACTATGGAAACAGCCCAAGTGTCCATTGATAGATGAATAAAGAAAAGGAGGCATATATATATATATATATATACACACACACACACACACACACACACACACACAAATATATATAGGTGTGTGTGTATATATATGACATAAAAAAGAGAGGTATATATATGTAACAGGATATTGCTCAGGCATAAAAAAGAATGGGATCTTGCCATTTGCAATAACATAGATGGAGCTAGAGGGTATAATGCTAAGTGAAGTCAGTCAGTCAGAAAAAGACAAATACTGGACGATTTCACTCATGAATAAAAAAATAAATAAAACAAAGGAAAAAAGGGACAAACAAAAAAACAGATTCTTAAACACAGAGAACAAACTGGTGGTTGCCAGAGGGAAGGTGGGTGGGGGGATGGGTAAAACAGATAAAGGGGATTAAGAGTACACTTATCTTGATAAGCAATTAGAAATATATAGAATGGTTGAACCACGATATTAATTTTCTAAAATTAAGAAAATACCGTAGTTAATTATATTTGAAGAAAAAAACTACCATCTTGCCCTGTGATTGGCAGAAACCCAATCAAAATTACTTTTTAGAATGGAGTCTGGTTTAAAGGGCGAGAAGAGCTAGCAAAATGATGGAGGTAGTTCTAGAAATAATTTGGTTAATGATGGATTTTTAAAATTTGACATGTACTTTAATAATGTATAATAGCAGAATTGCAAAATTTTAAAAATACTGCGTGGAGTCAGAAAGAACACAACACTCATGTCATTATTTTGAACTTTAAAAATACCACTATAGGCCTAAAATTATTTTGAATGAATAGAAAAATCAAAAGAACAAGGAGAAAAGAATCCCCAATGGTATATATTTATGTTCAACATCTCTTGAAAGAATTCTTTCTACTTCCACTACAAGATAGAGATTAATGTATTCTTTGATTGGTGAATTAGAAATGCAAGAGAAGGGGAGTTTTCATTCACTTCATTCAATTATTTGAGGGTAACAAAAATAACATCTTTGGGCACTGAATAATTTGATGATTATAAAGGCAATTTCAATTGCCTGTTTGCAATCCATATTTATTTCATATCCATTAAGGACAAATTATACCACCCTATTTAGTAGAAAAATAAAAGAATGAGGATGCTTTCAGAAAAATTACAGCTCTTACGTGTGGCCCCTTTTATTCAAGTACAATCAAGTGCATCTGTGTGTGGAAGAAACAGCAAATTCATGAATTAATTTTTAAAAAGGCATGAACAATGAAGGTTAAGATACAAAACACAAACTCTTTTCTGTTGGACATGGGTATCTAACACTCCATTATCAAAGGAAGATTTCACCTGGGGCAACATTTTTGAGGTCTTGTTTAGAAAAGAAGTTTAAATGTGTCTATACAATTGATGTTTTCACAAATTTGTACTTGCAGCCGTAACTTTATTTTTATATCAGTATGAGAAAGATGAAATGTCTGTCCCAAATTAAAATCCTACTTGTGATACTATTATTCATCATTTGGAGTACTTTCCCTTCCCTTCCTTCTTGTTTAAAACATCCCTATGCACAGAACATTTTAATGAAGCAATTTACTTACTCGTCTGTCTCACATTGCATAAAGAGGCAGGTAGAGCACAAGTGCTTAGAGCACAGACGTTGCAGTCAGATGTGCCTATGTATAAATCCTTTTTAACCCTCCTCTTAGCTGTGTGACCACGGTCAAGTTCTTTTTACCTCTCTAAACCATGATTTCTTCCTCCGCAAAGTAGGGATAGTAACAGCACCTATGTCACGGGTGGCTATAAAAATACATTATACTACTATTAACATATGATATATTATTTACAAATATAAAAACTATATGTGGAATTAACTAAAATGTGATGTTTATGTCTATATAAACAACAAATGTATACTGTATATAGGAGACATATATATAACATGTTTGCTTGTTAACGTGCAAATGATGTTTGACTAGGATTTAGCAAATCCTAGATTTTACAAATAAAAAGTACATGATGCCCAGATAAATGGAATTTCAGGTAAACGACGTATTGGTCATCCTGTATTTTATCTGGCAACTGTAAATAGGTTACTTTATTGAGCTGCAGCGCTTTCAAATATCCCCACAGGTAATAGCTGTCAACAAATTTACCTTCGTTTTATAAGTTAAATTAGGGTAATAGCCCATTTATTAAATGGCCTGGAATGGTCCTATGCCAATTCTGATGAATCTGCTTCTTCATCTCTGATCGTATAGCTCTCTAGTCACTTATAAAAACTATATAATTTTCAGATGTTGGGTTCTATTTAAGATGGCTTATGTCTAACTACCTCTAAAACATCGCCTGACCAAACTAAAACTCACACATTAGTGCCATGCCAAGATGCTGGGCAAGTTAGCTGCCCCTACTGCTATTGTAGGATGCTCCATGTCAAAACTATTACCAGAGCCAAATCCAGGAACACTGGTCATGCTGTTCCAATCATTTTTTCACCATCTGACACACTGGGTAGTGCACTGTGAAGAGCCTACTGTTTCCACAATCCTACCAGTCTTCAGATGAGGACAGGGAGTTGACCTTCTTGTAGGCACCTCTGACCTCAGGAACCATTTTACGTGGTTCAGGGGGAGGAGGAAAAAAAAAAAAAAAAACAAAGCCACATCAATTTCTACAAATGCCCTTCAAATGATTCCTTTTAAAATTTCTTATCTTCTCTGAAACAAGTTAGAGGTGGATGGTGATGGTTGGACTTACTTTTTCTTTTAGCAAATCCTACACGGATGTGTCTAGCACCTTTCTTTAGAATGTAAGGACACTACTGTACATTGTTGTCAGCTTTGGGGCTTCAGCCAAAATCAGAGACAATAGAAGAAAATTCATTTAACATCCAGATACATTATTTAATTCACATTGACTAATAGAACTAATTTAATTACAAAATGCCAGCATTTTCAATTTCATTTAAGCATCATACATGATATTTATTGACAACTTAAAACCTGTATTCAAGATAAATATAGACTGTAATCATTTGATCTCAGTGAAACCATCATTTAAAAATTATCAACTCTGGCAGCACCTGGGTAGTTCAGTCAGTTAAGCATCTGACACTTGATATCAGCTCAGGTCTTGATCTCAGGGTCATGAGTTCAGGCCCTACGTTGGGCTCTAAGCTGGGCATGGAGCCTACTTAAAAAAAATGATCAACTCTATTTTAATATTACGTGATCTATGATATTCTGATTTGGAACTCTGCAGGATGACTTTTAATCACTTTGGGGTCCATATATTATTTCCTTTCTTGACATTTAGCTTAATTAATCTCTAAATTCCTTCTCTGGAAAGTCTTTAATTTAGGGTTGACACAGACCTATCTTGACTAGTTTCATGCTTCTTACCATATTTATTGCTCAGTAGTTCTGTCATTTTCATTCCTTTATTCATGGATTTTTTTTATGCTTATAGTTAACAATTCCACTTAAAACTCTTAAAATGCTTCAATCATTCCAATATTGAATACCTATCCCAAGAAAATATGCTTAAATAAAAAACACAAGTTTTATGCACAAAGATAGCCACTATGAAATTATTTGAAATACAAAAATAACCTTTAAAATTGTCTATGCATAGAAAATTAGGAAGCAATCTTTATATATATATATATAAAATGTACTGAATATATTGTATGTTTATTTTAAGTGACATTTATAAAGAATTTGAGAACATAGGGAAATACATTTTATTTTGTATTAAGTGAAAAATTAAATATTAATCTATATGCTCTATAAGAATTAGATTTAAAATACTTAAAATAATAATAATAACAACAACAACAACTTTCTTACTAAGAAATATACCATGTAAGCCAAGGTTGACATTGGGTGGTAGATTATGGGAGGTATTTTTTCCTTTTCAACATCCTAATTTTCCACTTCCCCGATTTTTCTGTAATGACTATATACTCCTATAGGATAGGAAAAAAAAATTTATCTTAAAACAACTTTTTGGGGTGCCTGGATGGCTCAGTCAGTTGAGCAGCTAACTCTTGATCTCAGCTCCATTCTTGATCTCAGGGTTGTGGGTTCAAACCCCATGTTGGGCTTGGCATGGAGCCTACTTAAAAAAAATGGTAAAAACAACTTTTCATTAAGCCTTTGGAAAACTGCCTTCTTTCTCCTCTACAAATCAAATAGATGAAACAACGTCCTCTTCTTTCTCTTCCTCCACTTCCCGCTCTTTCTTTTCTTCTTTCTTTTGGTTTGACCTTAAATTCATTTTGCCTTCAATTAAAAGCCACAAATGGTTGAATAAATATATTCAAATGGCTGAACCAATGTATTCTATTGTGTTATTTTTTTGTCTGACGACTAAAATTTAAACTCTTCTACCAGCTATTTTGGTACCATGCAGAGATAGCTATAATGCACCCCGAGATGAGGGAGCTGCTTTGTACTACCATACGGTCTTCATTCTAAGAAAAATTAATTCTTAATATTTTATATACCATTTTTAAATTGTCTTTCTTCCTTTATAAGAGATAATGAACTGCAGTCAATATATTACAAGCATCGATTATTACCGTGCTAACCATCACCACCACCTACTATTGATGGAGCAGTTTCTCGGCTAGACCACTGAAATCGCCGGCTAACTGGCCTCCTGCTTCTACCTTGGCCACCTAACAGTCCATTCTCAATGGGTATCCAAAATGCAATTCTGTGACGTGTTAAAATATGGCAGAACATGTCATTCTTCTCCAGAACCGCTCAGTGGCTTCCTACCTCTGAGTAAAAGCTGAAGTTTTTACAGGGAACTGCAAGCCCTTTCGGATCAGATTCCATCCTCCTCTCCGGCCTCACCTCCTATCTTCTTCCCTCCACCGAGGTCAGTTGGCTTTACCTAGGGCCACGGGCCTCCCTGAACCTCCCGAAAATTGTGAACACGCTCTTGCCTCGGGGTCTTCACATTTGCTCGTTCCTCTGCCTGGTCGGCTCTACCCAGTGCACGCGGCTTGCTCCTTTGTTTCTTGAAGGTCTCCGGGAATTGGTCTCCACGTGAAGTAGGGCGCTTCCCCCTCAGACCCTCTACTTTTGAGCTGTACCTCCTCCTTGATTTACCGGTCTAACAGAACGCGTCGTCCTCTGACACACTACATATTTTACTCGACTGTTTATTGTTACTTTCCCACTAAAGCATAAGCTTAATGAAGCTAGAAATTTGGTTTTGTTCACTGCTGTGTCCCCAGTATGCAGAACCTGGTACAGAGTAGGTGCCGGGTCAATTCTTGACAAAGGAAGGAATGCAGGGAGGGAGGAGGAAGGGGAGAGGAAGGAAGGAATACTTTACACAGATTTTCTCGTCGAACTCTCCCAGCACCTCTGTAAGGTGTTACCATTTTGTTTTTTTTTTTAATTAATTTATTTGACAGACAGAGATCACAAGCAGGCAGAGAGGCAGGCAGAGAGAGGAGGTAGCAGGCTTCCCGCTGAGCAGAGAGCCCGATGCGGGGCTCGATCCCACGACCCTGGGACCATGACCTGCGCCGAAGGCAGAGGCTTTAACCCACTGAGCCACCCAGGCGCCCCCGTAAGGTGTTACTATTATTATTTCTATACCACTCATGAGAAAACTGAAGTCTAGCGAGTTCACTTAGTCAAGATCACACAAACTGCAAATGACAGAACTGAGACTAAAACCAAGTTCGTCTGTCAGGACAGTCCATTCTCTTAACCTCCGTGCTTTACAGATGACATTAACAAACACCAAAAGGATGCCGGTGTTATATATTCTCCTCAGCCGGGGTTGTGCTGTTGGGCTGAAACAGCCCTCGAAACACTCTTGGGAAAATTTTCATGAGGCCAGATCCAGAAAAAAACACTATCTGGGTGTCTTGGAAAACATGTCTGAGCCTCATCCTCCTCGTCTGTAAAATGTGGCGTATGGAAATCAGTCTCTCAGTTCTCTTGTCGCGCCAGCATTTTTAGGAACCTGTTCAGCTGTGTGGTGAAATGCTTATCTTCTCCACTCAAGAAACACCAAAAGGAAATTTCTTCTACTAGTCTGTGAGGTATAGGGTAAACTCTGGCCTCTACTCCAGTTTAAAATAATATAATAAACCGACAACAAATGATAATTGTGTGCGATCTACACGGGACCCTCCCACTTCAAGAGGGAAGCTGTTTTACTCTTCTCGGGAGTGTCAAAAGGAAGCTATCAAACTGGGTAAGTACACAGAGAATATGAAGTCGGTGTTTACCTCTGAATCTTCCCTCGAGTGAACAGTATTGCGCACTCACCGTGCAGGGGCCTGGGAGAGGATGTCAAAGACGACACGGTCCTTGCCTCTGAATCACTCACAACAAGGTAAGGCGGGAGCACCTCGTGTACATGGCCTGCTTCTGTGGAGATATTGTGTAGCTGTGGGTAACATGTGTGCACACTACATAACACACACGGTGTATACATACGTGCGCATATACCTTTGTACATATGGCATGCGTATATGTACTTACTGTGTGTACAGTTAACCTTTGAACAACACACATTTGGACTACGCAGGTCCATTTATACATGGATTGTTTTTGATAAATGCGGCACAGTATTGTAACGCATCGTCTCTTCTTTATGACTTTTTTTTGCTTTTAAATAGGCTCCATGCCCAGCGTGGAGCCCAACACGGGGCTCGAACTCACAACCCCGAGATCAAGACTGAGCTGAGATCAAGAGTCAGATGCCTAATTGGCTGAGCCACCCAAGTGCCCCCTTATGACTTTCTTAATGACAGTTTTTTTTTCTCTAGCTCACCTTAGTCTACGAACACAGTATATAATACATGTAACATCAAACTATGTATTAACTGTTTATGTTATCAGTAAGGCTTCTGGTCAACAGTAGGCTATTAGTTAAGTTTTGGGGGAGTCAAAAGTTACATACAGATTTTTGACTATATGGGTATGGATGCACATCATATTATTTATGTTATATATTATTTATATCACTAAATCTAAGGGGAAATGATGAAACCTATCTAAGGAACTTAAGGTAAATGCCTGTATACTAAAATGTCTCTCCCAAATCTGTTACAGGGAAGAATATTCTCTTGCATTCTTAATTTTACACTTTCAAGTATAAAATGGTCTCAGGTACACTATTCATCCTATAGAATTCATTTGTCTTTGGTTTTTGAGGAGAACCACTCCTACTATTGGCTGTCAGAGACAGTCAGTATAAAGACCTTCTGCTTAGCGTCAAGTAACAACAGAATTCCCCTTTACTCTTTCTTCCCTCAAATTCAATCTGAACGGAAGCCCAACCTTTGCCAAGTTGCTGCAGTTTCTCCTTACTCCCTCATCTCATCTTTAAAGTCTACGTAAAGATGCCTGGGCCTGCCTGTTGCTGTTACCATGGCAACACCCCCTTAAGTTCATCTGTGAAAATATTCCAGATTTCAGTTAAGTCTATGATGGTGTTACCTGGGTCAGTTAGCTCTGTGGGATCTTCAATTAGGCAAGCTCATTAATAGTAAACCATTAGCTTTGAACAATCAACTGCTTAATTATGTCCCTAAAATAAATCCTATCACTCATTGTTCAGACCAAGTAAATAGATGTCAATGTTGACAAAGTTCATTTAACTTTTTGAAATTACAAAGCAAAAAGTTGTGAGTATGCATTATTTATAAATTGCTTTAAAACTGTGCTTGGTGAATAGACAGTTACATTTAGTGGTATTCTGAAACTGTCAAGAAAAACTTAGAACCTAGACACGCTGGCTCTTTCCAAATGGGCTGGCTGATAGATGAGAAAAACAAACATTTGGATGACTGAATTTTCCTACTTCTCTTCTTGGTATGTGGCAGTGTGTAAACTGATCACTTTAATAGATGCTCACAAATTCTGGAACTCAACCAATCAAGTTCCAGCAAGAGTATTTTTCATTTCTCCTTTTAAAAATACTGACTTTGCTGTCCTAATTATCAAATAACTAGAGTCCACTAAAACATTGCTAGCTCAAATGTCATTACAATTTTCAAATGCTAATCAAATGCCTTTTTTTGATATTCACTGTGGATATGTTTGTACTTAAACACTTCCAATTTTATAAGAATTGGTCAACTACAACAGTTGGTTGAATTAAACATAACGGAGAAGACTTCTGTGTTTTTACAACAGCAAAACAGACCAAATGGACTCTTTTAAAGTTGTGTGTTCACAAGCAGGTAGGTGGGTCATTTGGACTGTGACCAGTTAAGTCATTGGGTATGATACCTCTTAATCACCACCATCCAAATTTTCAATAATGTCTGAAAGCCTTAGAAAATGGGATTTTTCCCCAGCATGTGATTTCTATAGTCTGATACTGTGTTTAAGTCAAGATGTTAGGATCTCGCTTTAGAATGGTTACATTCCAAGAAAATTCCCATGAACATTTCATATTGTTCACATCCGGCCAGTGCCATGTAGTTCGATATTGGAGCCTGAGGCAAAAGGAAAAAAAAAATCAGTAATACTGATCCTGTCTTTATTTAAAATTTTGATGTTTTGTTCAGAGTGGAATTTTTACATTAATTTTGATTTTTAAAAACACTACATAAAAATATTATTTATCTTGATGACTTAAGTTTTTGGTACTCCCTTAAATTTTTTCCCAGAAGCAACTGCCTCATTCACCTGACCCTAGTCCTGGCCCTGCACCAGTCAATATAAATTTGAATCCCTAACTTGAGGCTGTCTGAACTCCAGAATACCTTTGGGGTATATGAACGTAGTTTGATTTGCAACCACTAGATGGAGACCTTTTCATTAGGTAACATGGACCCCCTCCCTCAATCTATAGAAGGTTGCAGCTGTCAAAGAACATTCAGATTAAACAGAAATAAATTCTTGGCTAATTTTTAAAACGTGTTAGGAAAAAAAAAATTAGCAAGTAAGAAAGAAAGCTGGTATTGTCACTGGCAGAGTGTGAGTTGAAGAGTCTTCAGTTTGACTCCCAATCTCCTGCGTTTAATACCAGCTGTGCAGCCTCGCTGAGCCTCAGTTGACTTATCTGTAAAATACAAATAAGGTCCCAACCTCATAAGGTCGCTTTACATGCAATATGAAATCTCCTAAAAATGGCTACTCATCAATAAATATGCTCCTTTTCTTCTTTGCTTCTCTTACAGAAGATTTGATATAGAAGAACAGTCTACTAGCACCCAAGGAACTGTACTGTACTCAACATCATGCCCCTTTCCAGTTGCTGCTGTTTTAAACCAGGTTTAGAGGGACACAGCTTCAGAAATCCCATCAATGCTTAAATTCTGTGTAACCTCAGTCCCGAGACCAGCTCCTATTCTTTTTCTAAGTCAACCAACTTGCTATGAAAATTGACAAGTTCATTTCCATCCAACAAATCTTTACGGAGTACCATCTACGTGCCAAGAACTCTGCCAGGTGCCGGGGGTACGAAAATAAGACAAAACACTGTTAACAGGAGCTCACAGTATCTAAGTTAGGTGCGAGGTTAAATAATGTAGGCATTACAAATTATGAATCAATTTTACAAATAAATGTTGAATTCGTACAATATGCAAGTGCTGTACTGGGTGCTGACATGCACGCCTATACCTAGCAAGTCAGAAAGACACAGCCCTGGTAGAGGCAGAGAGACTAACGATCAAATCTACTTCTTCCTGGTTATGTGAATATTAGAAGTTCCCGACTCTTCTGGGGTTCATTTACTTTTGCCAGTCAGTTCAAGTCAATGATAGTGACAACCTCATGTGATCGTTGTGAGGATAACATCATATACTGCATACTGCATAGGACAAGCTATGGTCCATGATAAGAACTCAAACAGTGCCATTCATTATTATTAGTACTAATAGAAATGTTGGAATATGCGAATAAACTGTGTACTGTGAGGCTTCCAGTGTAGAGGAATTACTTTTATCTCATTTTCTCTTCTCCTGGCAGTTGGGGGAATGAGATGAGATTGCTTTTTCTGATACGCTTGTAGAAGATCCTCTAATGAGGAAGACTCCCAGGACAATTTTCTTCACAACTGAGTATGCGGAAAGAAGTGGCATATGAGGAAAAAGGTTGAAGGTGTGTAGGTGGTGGTGACGTGGCGCGATTTTGTAGCCTTTGTGGATTTCTTTGCTGGATATAAGTACTACCATCATAGCAGATTTCAAGCTACCAGAGGTTTAATAAGCAGTCTGCAAAATTTTTGAAAAGTCATAATCTGTTCTCCTGCTCTACTTTGAGCAAGTTCCAGCACACCACTGACGGAAAGCTATGGACACCAATGGACTTGTTTAAGGCACTGAGGACTTCAGAAACAGAAGCCTGAGAGCGTTTTTCAGATTTATTATAATTTTTTTATTACTGATTTTATTTTTAAGTAATCTCTATACCTGATTATGGAGTTCAAACCCACAACCCCGAGATCAAGAATCACACACTCTACTGACTGAGCCAGCCAGGTGCTCCTATTTTTAATTTTTAAATAAAGATTCTGAATCTTATTATAGGACTTCCTGATACAAGGACCTCTGTCCCTTGTAATACTGGTATTAACACTACACCATTTTCTCAGCTGATTGCATTTTGAATAACGGATCCTGAACCCTTCACTTGGAATAGTGTTTACCTTCTCCATAAATCTAGCTTGATTGTGTAGTGAAAATGGTCTGCATTCTTACTAACCCACCGTCTGTTAAAAAAAAAAAAAAAAAGGCAGGGATGGCACCATGTTGTTTTCCAGACTCTCCTAATCTCTCCATTTCAGAAGGAAGCTCAAATCTGGATGGTCCCTGCACTTAAAGCCTGGGGAGGGGGCGGCAGAGGTAGCTGGGGAGGCTGCGGTGGGGGTAGCTACACTTTCAGAAGCAGGCAAGTGCAGCGTCTGAATTTCTTTTTTTTTTTTTTTTTAAGATTTTATTTATTTGACAGCGATCACAAGTAGTCAGAGAGGCAGGCAGAGAGAGAGAGGAAGGGAAGCAGGCTCCCTGCTGAGCAGAGAGCCCAACGCGGGACTCGATCCCAGGACCCTGAGATCATGACCTGAGCCGAAGGCAAAGGCTTAACCGACTGAGCCACCCAGGCGCCCCCAGCATCTGAATTTCTAATGCTGCTTCCCAAGTGCAAAGGGGACCTGGAGTTAAATTTCATACAATATGATTGAACAATTCTCCATAATTGAAGTATAAACACATGGGAAATTAATCTGATGACTGTTACATTTACCATCATGCTGGCTTTTGCCATAAATAGTTAAAGGTAGAAAACAGTCCATTATGAACCTAATGAATGCTACCATTTAGTCAAAGCCATATAGTGACTATTATTAGGTGCTATACATATATGTAGTCATTTCATTTAACCCTGACACAACTCCGCATGCTTTATAGAAATTCGTATCACCACTTTACACATAAGGAAGTAGAGGTGCAAAGGAACAAAATTACCGACAAAGATCTTGCCACTAGGAAATAGAAATCAGGATGCAAACCCAGTCCATGTTCTCAGAAGTCTGGGCACTCTGCAAGTCTTTGAGTATATAAAGATGAAAAAGAAAAGATCCTGGCCTTAAGCAGCTTACAGTCCAGCAGATCTTTATAAACACCTTTTATATGCCCAGGACAACCAGGCATCTGTCATCCAAACCGCTAGCAACACCGTCTAGAGAAATGGCCCCACCTGCACATGATCAGTGCATCCGCCTTCCTCACAGATGCCAAAGGTTCCAGTTTCTTCAGCTCAGATGAGACAGTGCATGGGGACAAGAGAAGGGTGGCTAGGAAATCAAGTGAACACTTTGGGGACTAGTCCTCATAAACTGAGCCATTCAAACATGCACTTTTTGCAAATCAATGAGAAATTAAGCGAAGAATCCATACTGGCCATGACACCAGGATGCTCAAACTAATAAATGTCTAGAAACGTAAGTGAACCAGACCGAAATGCCTCATACAGGGCTCTCGCATTAAATACAGGACACCCAGTAAAATCTGACATTATAATAAACTGAGTATTTTAGCGTGAATATATCTCAAATATTGCATGAGATACATTTAATGTTGAATATACTTATTTATATTTAGTACTTATGCTAAAAAATTATCCATTTCTCTGAAATTTAAATTTAACCAGGCATCCTATATTTTTAATTAGATAAATCTGGCAACCCTAGACTCAAGGGAAAATGGGTTTATAATTATATAACGCTATATTGCTCCCATTTTAATCTTTGCTCTTTGAGTACCCTGACCTACTGTATATGGAGCTACTGAGACACACATAAAAGCTAGCCACCGGTGTCTCCCAGGCAGAAAAAAATTAACATTTTCCCAGGATACCTTTTCACTTTCCATTGACTTTACTCCCACCCCTTTCAACCAGACCACTTTAATACCTGGTATGCCCCAGGCATGCTTTTTAGTTGCATCTCATAGTATACAAAACATTTTTAAATGTATCTGCACTAATATCTTTGTCTCTATGCATAGGAGTTGAGTTCACTTGCACATGACTAGCTGACCCAATGTTAAGTAGTCATTTAATTAAGCATTTATTCATTTCAATTTAAAATTTTTTTTCTAAGCTGGAACCTATATTTTTTCCAAGTCTCAACCATTTTCATAGTCACGTGCAAAACTCCCAAGTCCTAGGTCCCATACATTGCGTACCAAGTGGATAAAATGGGGACTTCCTTATTTCCCTCCATCTACAAGGGATGGTAAGGGCTCAGGCAATTCAGCAGTACTTGATTTTATGCCTGTAAGTACTCCTGGAAAACACAGTAGGCTTTATACATTTTTTCAACTGAATCCATGCCAAACGCACTGGCCACGGAAGCATGACCCTTAACTAGGAGTAAAGTGATGACATCCACCCCCCACTTGTCGTGGCTTAGTCATTTATGAAACCAAAGACCCGATACACATAGAAAAAAAGAGGATAGATCTCACCCTACTTCGTCACACAACTCCTATAAGGATCAAAGGAGATCAGGTTGGAAAAAGTGTTTGGGAACCTCCAGAGTGCCTATAGGTAGTTGGTAACCACCCTCCGGATTCTTATCAACCGTCTTCTGGGGTGATTTGTGCAAAGGGTCCTTTTGTAATAAAAAATATTCAAAACACAGACACCACATTTTGCTGAGTTGTGAATCTGAATTTTTACACCAGATTTCCTTTAAGCAAGATTTCTCTGTTTTCAGCTACAGTAACATAGAAAGTAAGGCTCTCTTAATCAGAAAAAATGTCATCGTGACTATGTGAGTATCTAAGTCAATTACTAGGGCTCTTTGGTAGATTAGACTCATTTTGAAAGTTGATTGTGAAATGTATTTAATTGGTTTGTCTGTTTTGATTTTGAGTGTGAGTCTCTGTAGCTGTCCATGTAATTATGGCAGTTTTGCAATACACCACAGAAAAAAACCAGTTGTTCAGTCTGAAGGCAAGACAGAGATTCTGTGTGTACATTGTATATAAAGCCTTCTGGCTGTGAGTATGAAACTCTGGTATAATGAAGACCTTGTATTTCTTGTATATGAGGCCAGAACTCCTCTCATAATGCCAGGGATCCAGCATCCTCTAAAGACTGGGAGTAGCGGCTGCCAAAAATGACTGAGTATCATGAAAGCCCTTGTACTGTACAGTATGACTGTGGAGAGGGTCCATGGGAAAGACCTGAATTTGTAAATAAAATATTTATAGTCTGAGTTAACTGAGTAGCTCCTAACAGCTGGATGTGTGTGTGTGTGTGTGTGTGTGTGTGTGTGCTAATTTTGATACTGTGTAGATTCCAAATACAACTGAAATGCAGTAGTTGTACAATTTACACTGATCAATTCCATGAGAAAACTGGGATGAGTAAAAGCTTTGAAGGCCTTGCTATCTGAAAATGGTGTATACTATTTTTTAAGGACACCGTTTTATTTCAAATACACATCATTTGGCTGTTCATTTTCTGCTTTTTTGTGTCTTTAGGTTTTCCGGTTAAACTACTTAGAAAACATTCATGGCTTTAAATCTCCCCCCTCACTGAATGTAATTTTTCTTTGACTTTTTTTTTTCTCCATAAGGATTCACATGCCATCTTGATTTTGCCAAATGAGATATCAAAAAAGGTATACTAAGGTTTCCAGCTTTGGAATGACTAGTCACAGGGATGAAAAGTGTAACACGGTCAATATAGTCAATGGCATTGAATAGTGTCACATGGCAACAGATGGTAGCTACACTGTACAGTTGTCAAATCACTATGTTGTACACCTGAAACTAACGTAGCATCATGTATCACCTAGACTCCAAAAAAAAATATACTAACATACTGAATATTTACCACATTCTAAGTAATTATATCCTAAGTGCCTTTTATGTACACTAGTTAAATCCATCCAGGAGCATGGGAGGTAAAGACAATCAGTACTCTCCATTTACAGGTGACAAACTGAGACTCTGGTGACAAAACAGGTGAATAGACATTCTCCATTACCAACAGTAATTCATTTTTTAATTTTTGCTTTTTTAGAAAAATTACCCTTTTCCTCTCTTCTTACACCAGATGATGTTCTTATCCTTAAAAGCCATTATATTTTTGGAGGCATTATTAAAAGAAACTTTGAAAAAATACCTTCTCTTGCTGTCTCCCAAATCAGCATACAGGCTCTTCATTTAGTACAGATTTCAGTATGGCCCAAGCAAAGACCAGAGAATGGATAAAGTGTCATCCCTGGCAGACTTACAGCCCCCTTCTCCAGACCACTGAGCCACCTGCATTCTTGAGGTCTAAATATTTGCTGAGCTTGTTGTCTACGGAATTACTCTGAAAACACGAAGGAGAGAAGGTAAAGAGCGGACAGGCCCGCTTTCCTCGTCTGTAAATGAGGCTCCTGCTGTTGCCCACTTCCAAGGTAGTTGTAATATCTAAATTAGGAAACATATCTGAAACTCATTAGTCTTAGGAGTGTTGAAAAAACAAGAAAGGAAAGCCCCTCATTTCAACCAGGCAGCCATTTATTCAAAATGACCTATCTAAAGGCCTCATCTTGACACACCTTACACATCTTTTTTTTTTTTTTTAAATGCCTCTATGTCTTTTAAACAAATCTAAGAGCCGGCTGACTCCTTATGATAAATGTTGAAAATATATCTTCATAAGGAAGCAAAAGCAGATTTTACTCAGTTAAGCAGTTATTTACATTAATAGAGTACTTACTGTGTGCCAGGTACTATTCTAAGAACTCTCTATTCATTATTTCACTTAATCCTCAAAACAACTTGCTAGGCACTGATTATTATCCTCATTTTCCAGATGAAAAGAAGGAGGTTTAGAGTAAGGTATTTTAGCCAGAAGTCACTCAACCAATAAGTAGCAAGTGGACTGAAATCTTAAAGATTCCAGAACCTATCAGTTAACTATTAAACCTCACTATTTTAGACTCACTTAGAACTTATGAGTAGCCTCACCCACAATTTATAGCCCTGAAGTATCAAGTCCCTCATCTCCAACCTCTTTGTTTTTGTCTATAAATTGAAGTATAAGGTTTGCTAAAAATCAGATAAAATAACTTCTTTCCAGGTATTTGTGGAGGAAATAAACTAAAGAGGGATGAATCCTTAATCAAGGCAGTATGGAGTAGATGTAACCATGGGAGAGCTGCAGCTGAGGGAAATATGGGGTCTGTGGGAAGACATGGCCCAAAAGAGAATATGTGGCCCAAGTACCAAGAGCCAATCCAATCCCATGTCCATGGCTAACATTCTACGGCAATCGTGAAAATTTTCCCACTGAATCTGGACTTAACTTCAAAATCCTCCTTAACACAGTGCCCCAAGTCAAAGCTACTGCTCATTTATTTACATATTACACACAGGACTACCAAGTATAGAGGTCTCTTCTCAGAGTTAGCATGTGAGATGAAACTATTTGTCCATCCCATACCAAAAAAATGAAGTGGACATAAGCAGGGTACCCATTTCTCAGTTACAATGTTTTATTCCAGAATTCTAAGTAAACTTTTACTTGATTTATGGAGATAGAACTGAATCATCTTATATATATATATATATTTTTTTTTTAAAAAGATTTTATTTATTTGATAGAGATCACAAATAGGCAGAGAGGCAGGCGGGGGGGGGGGAGGGTAAGGGGGGGAAGGGTAAGTAAGCAGGCTCCCCGCTGAGCAAAGAGCCTGATGCGGGGCTCGATCCCAGGACCCCGGGATCATGACCTGAGCCAAAGGCAGAGGCTTTAACCCACTGAGCCACCCAGGCACCCCCTGAAACATCTTTTAAAGGAGAAAGTGAATTTGATCCTTTCTTTTAAGCAATACTTGTTCTTAAGTTCTTGTTATCTTGCACAAAGCATAGGATACATTTGTTCGGTCACTTTGGTCTCTCTCTAGATTTTGTCCCTTTTGGACATTGAAAACCCGCTTGTCATCGGTAAGTACATGTCTCTCCTTTTGTACAGGGATTTGTGAGGTTTAAGAGGTACCTTTCTGGATAAAAGCTAAACCCGTAACAGTTCTACAGATGATATTAGAGATGTGGCCCATAAATGTTCCAAAATTACGTTAAAATTCTAAGGAGAGGACCGATAGCTTCAAAAGACCCATGCAATGTTTCTGGTTCAATCCTACATGATGAAGCCCAAAAATATTTGCTGAGTAGATATCGAATAATAGGCATCACGGCCAAATCTAGGTACAAAGATAACTACAAAACAACAGCCAGCATGCTGGAGTTCACAGATGTCCAACTCTCTGCACTGCAGAATCTAATGTCCCAGAAGCCATCCGTTGTTGAATTCCATGAGGTAAGAGTACCCTGGAGTCATGTGGAGTCCCTTAGCCCAACTCCCTAGCCAGGCCACCAGAGACATTGTGCTGAGAGCCACTCTACTGCATCTCTTTTGAAACACACAGCCCTAGCTGCTTCCCTCGGGAAATGGAAAAATGACTTCCATCTCTTCCTGATAGGTTGCAGAAGAGGAAAACAAAGTACTATGTAATTTCTCAATAGGTCACCCTACCACATGAAATTCTCAATAAATCATGCTGTTACATTTTTAAAAATCACAGTTTAAAAAATAGTTTGGTCCTCCATGTTATTCCTTATGCTCCACAAGTAAGTGAAACCATATGATAATTGACTCTCTCTGCTTGACTTATTTCACTCAGCATAACACGGAGGACATTGGAAAAAGGAGAGGAGAAGTGAGTTGGGGGAAATCGGAGGGGGAGACAAACCATGAGAGGCTGTGGACTCTGAAAAAACAAACTGAGGGTTTTGGAGAGGAGGCGGGTGGGGAGTTGGGTGAGCGTGGCGGTGGGTATGAAGGAGGGCACATTTTGCATGGAGCTCTGGGTGTGGTGCATAAACAGTGAATCTTGGAACACTGAAAAAATAAAATAAAGTTTAAAAAAAAGAAAAATAGTTTGGAACAAGGAGAGATTTGAAGCACAGAGACCGGTTAAGAGGCTATTGTAGTAATCCAGGGCAGAGATTATGAGGGCCTGAAATAGGGGAGTGGCACCAGGGACAGAGACAAATAGAGGGATTCTGAGAGCTATTTTCAAAGGTAGAACTGACAGAGCTGTGAGAAATGAAGCTCAAGATGTAGGCCTGAAAGAGCATATAAAGGACTTTGGATATCACATTAAGGGAATCAGATATGATCCTAGAGGATAGAAGTTGCAAAATGGTGATCCACAATCCCACTAACCTGCAGACCTATGTTGTTTTCTCCACCCTCAAAGGATTAAGAAAATGAATTAGTTGCCAACATTCAAAAATCGAGAGATGTAACATAAAAGTCTGGATTTATTAATTTCTCTTGAGGAGAAAAACAAAGGAGATCAGGCAAAAGGGGCCCACAGTTCTGCATGACAACACCAGGCTGGAGCTAATCAGCTAATAGGCTCTGGACTTCTCCTTGGGCCAGCTTCACTCATTTCTGTTGCTTAAAACAACTGATATTATTCCTTTTGTTGGAGGTAGTGAAAAGTTCCCTGAAATGTTTAAACTGGAAAGCTTCGTGAGCATTTTTAAGGTAGAGCACACCGGTGACACCACTGAGTATGAACTGGAAAGAGACAAGATCAAAGACAGTGGAAGGGTTCAGGACAGCGCCCCACCCCCAGAAAGTGCCAGCCCCTTTGGTATTCAGATTATTTGGAGTTGACACCTGAGACCTGACCCTGGGGGCTCAAGAGAAACTTTTGTTCCTCCCTTAACCACACAGAAGAACCTGAATTAGGGGTCTAGAATAAGGGTTATTAGCAGAGATAAATTGTATCGGAGTGACCCATCTGTATGGTAGGGCAAACATCTCATTACCAAACATCTACTCTTCTTATTGTCCTGTGAAATAGATTCCTTTTCTCTTAAATCCCAGCCCTACACCCCCTTCTCCTTAATTCAGAATGACTTATACACCTTATTTTGCCTGACTGTCTTTGGAATTTCCACATCTATGTGGATTTCCCATACATGTGCCCTATTAAATTTGATTTTCTCCTGTTCATCTGTCTTATGTCAATTTGATTCTTAGTCCAGCTAGACGGACCTCTAAGGGTGCAGGAGTTCTTGCTCCCAACAACAGGAAGACCAGTTCAGAGACTGTGGCAGTATTACACGCAGGAGAGGAGGAGACCCGAGCTAAGACTACCAGCGGGTAAGCCCAATGGCAAGGAAAGGTCAGCTTGCAGATCTATTCAAGGAGCTGAATCAACAGGGCTCAGCGATGGATGGACTGGGAGTGGGAGTAGTATGCAGAGGATGGAGTACAATCAAGGATGACTGACTCTCAGAGTTTCTGGCTATGAGTATCTGGGTTTAGGTTAAAACTACAGAAGAAAAAGCTAATTGCAAAAGGCAAATTCCTATCCTAAATTTCAACACATTCGTTATTTTCTCAGGAAAAACGAAGAGCTGCTCAGTGAGTCATGGACTATATGGAAAACTAACCCAAGATGATACTTGCCACCCCAGAAAATAAATGTCAGAAGACAAAAACTGACTTCAGGTACAACTGGATTCATAGTCAATCCCTTCTCCTTATATGGCCATAAAATCTGCCCTACTGTGGGCAAGAACATATGGACTTCAAAAGCAAAGTGAAGGAGAACAAGATGAACGAGCATAAAGTGAGAACACAAACCCACCCCATTACTCCCATTACTCATAGTTCAGTAAGGAAGTAGCTCTACACTATCTAGATGATGCCTATGGATGCTTATTAGAAGATTATTACAAAGACTTGACACATAAACTTAATTCCATTTTCTTCTATATTAGCTAAGGCTGCCAGTAATAATAAATGTTGTCCTGAGGGGAAGAGGAGAGATTAAGGCAAATGAAATAACCATTATGCCATTTCTTCTTTTCATACACACAATAATATGTAGTTCACTGAAAATGAGCGTTTACAATGATTACAGAAGTGTAAATATTTACCAATATAGTGATTTAAATGTTCTGAATTACATGTAAATAAAGAGCCTTCAATTCTCTATCAAAAGAAGATGAATCCTGATTTGCATTTTCATCGTTATTTACTATCAATTGTAAAGCTACTGTCAGGGGGGAAAGCATCTACCTAAAACTGGGAGATTTTGCAAAGCTGACTTAAAGTAAAATAAAATACCCTCTTTATCATGACCTATTTTTCCCTTTCGTTCACCTCTCAGAGGAGGAGATGAATGGAGGTAGACTTGAAATAAATTAAACAGATGAAGACAACTTGTAGGCAAGTTGCAGACATCAACCCTTGATCATTTATATTAAAAACTAACACTTATCAAATTCTCTTTCCAAGTCAAATAAGCAACCAGAAAGAGGCATTGCTAATTTGTCAAGGATACTTCAGACTGAATTATGGTATGTAGCATGAACTGAGAATCTTATTATGGTAAATTTGCAACTCATGTCTCCAAATCAAATTTGCCTCTTTTCTACTAGAAATGATGTATTTTTATCTAATAGCTCTTTTTCCATATTATCTACGTCTAGATGCTATTCTCCCATTTATATTTTGTGTTGTATGTCAACGGCTTACATTCCCAGAAATCTAGCCCTTAATATCACCACCACGATCAACATGATTATACTAATTATATTGCTGTTAGACTCCATGGCATCAGACTGAGGTGATGTAATTATGGCTTCCAAGCAATGACTTTTATAGTTTCCTTCTTCCTATATAGTGTGTTTCGAAACAATATGCTCAAGAAAATTAGATCTCACTACTAACCCTAATTTCAGAGAGGGTTATTTAACTCCAACAAGTTAAATATTCTCTGTGAATGTGTTGTGACTGATTACACTATCTTCCGAAGTTAACTGACTTTGATCCACTTGTATGTGCTTGGAGCCCCCATGCTATCCTGTAGTCCTCTTAACTAGAATGTTATCAACCCACTCTAAGTGCACTTTCATCTTTTGACAGTGCCACAAACCAACCTGCTAACATTCTTGGAATCATAATGGAAGTGCACTGATGCCCTCATAGTTTTTCTGAATTTTCGGATCTAACCCTAACCACAAAGAAGATAGAATCAGTGTATGAAGCTACGTGAACACAAATACACATGAAAATTTTGTTAGTTTTTTTTTTTCTTTAGTTGCATTTGATTCCACCCATCAACCCATCACCAAAGTCTAAATAAATGTGATTTGAGACATCTGGGGAAGCTGTTCTATTGATGGTTCTCATTTTATCTGAAACAAACGTATTTATCTTCTCCCAGGATGAGAAGAATCTGCTGGATGTCATTTAAAAGTTCAGCAACTTGGATTATTTCTCTCTGACCAACACTTGTCCCTTGTTTCTAATTTACGAAGAACATTCCAAGGAGCTTTTCTCCATAAAGAGAACAGTTATATATAGATAGACTCAATGAATGCTTTTTTTTTCCCTTGGCGTTCCATTTACTAAAGACAACAGATGGACATTCTAAACCGTTAATAAATGCAGACGAAAGATGATATGCTGGCTGGCTGGCTGGCTGGCTGGTATGTTAGCAGAGTTTCCCAAGAAAAAACAATGACTTAAGCTAAGATGAATGCTCCCCAGTTGTTTAAATAGATGGTTCAACACTTGTTTTACTAGGTAGTAAACACACGCAGTGTTAACCGGCAATTTACAAGCATTTAATAATCATATAAATGTATCATACACTGATTTGAACGTTGGACAGTTTATTGTTATCCTCAATAAAGGGCTTTGGAGGCAGAACACATAATTATTTTGTAATTCCATTTAAAAGGGTAGAGAGCTAATCAAGCATGTCGCTAATAAGAAACAATCAGATGAAAAGACCACACAGCTGCTAATTTCCATAATCCATACTGCATATTCCTGCTCGGATCCTCGACCACAACTCTATTCCGAAATCCTGTATCACAGTGGCTTCGCACAGTCTTCCATTTTGGTCACCACTTTCCCAAAATATTGTTAAGGTAAAAATAGAATATACATACAGACATAGCCTTGGACCAATATGGATCACATAAAAAGAATGACTGTCTAATCAAAGTCTATACAAGGTTAACAAATTTAGGCATGCCTACAGTCACTGGGTACTTGAATGCCAAATTAGTGTAGCCATTTTCAAATAAACTTGAGAATTAGAATCTGAAGTGTTTGACAGTGCCTAATGAGCCATCATCATAAGCAATAGAGTGTTAAAAGGGAAAGAGGAAAATACTGTTTGAGATGCAGTTTTCCTGATTATTTTTAGATTTTCCACAGTCTTATTTCCCTAATGCAAATGGCATGGGAATGACTATTTCTTCCTAATTTAGATCTAAAACTGATGCACTGTGACCAAATAACCAGACATCAATTTTATCCAAATTCCTTGATCCCAGATACACATAAGAATTGTAATACTTGCCTATATTTAGTAGGACTGATCATCTGGCATGCATAAATGCCATCCCAAGAAGCCCTGTGTCCCTCTTATTCTATACATGTAGGTAAACGCTGAAAGTTATGTGAAAGAGGGCTTTTCATGGAAGCTGATGGCAGTTATGAAGAATGTCACTGACACTTTTGTGTGCAAAGACTCCAGAAAAGTCTTTGCGGTCAAGAGCAGGATCTGGGGAGGGGGCTCAGCCTGGGCAAGGCTGCTGCAGTTGGAATTAGAACTTGCATCCGATGCCAAGGGCCCCACCCCAGAGCCGCGGTGACTGATTGCCTCCCTGCTGGAGGAGACACACCTCAGAGGCCTCCAAGGAAGTCAGAAGTTGAGACTGCAGCAGGCCAGCCCGGTCCGGCAGAGCAGCCAGTCCCCAGTGAGGCAGGGTTATGGTCTCGGTTTGGCTTCGTGTTTTGGCAATAAGCTATGTTTTGATGTTCTCCTCTTTTGCTCCTTGTTCCTAGAAACAGCCACTTCTCTGTCAGACTGGATTTCAAGATATCTTTTTTTTGTTTGTTTGTTTTAAGCCATTTTCTTAGTCCCTAAAGACCACCAGTGCAAAAGACTATCTGACAGAGATATCCCAACATTAACTATACAAGGGATAATGCTGTCAGGTTCAGTAGCCTCAGACCGCTGACTCCTGCTCTTCTACTGTTTGGCCATCATACTTTTGCTCTCCTTCCTCCCCAGGACCAGCAGAGTTTACCCTTCCTGTATAAGACACTGCTCTTCCCAGAGTTCTTAAGATGTCCACTTGATACTTTATTTTCTCTTTCCCTAGAACTCTGACAACATCTGCTTTGGCTCAAAATCACAATGGACTGGTTAGTAGGGTATGCTAAACCGAAAGGCTTCAGTTAGGTGAATATCCCATAGATAAACAAAATGTATTTTCCATGTTAATCCTCTCTGAATCCAACAAGAGAGTGCCCTGCAGAAGCATGTCAATCAATTAAAAAGGCAAATATCAGAGAACTACAGAATGTCAGAGCTGGACAGGACAGTTGGAGGTCACCTAAAACAACCCCCTCATTTTTTCATGTGAGGAAACCAAGGCCCAGTAAGGGTGAGTTGCCACAGGTTTCACGGAATTAAGAACAGAGCTGTACGTGAACTATGTAGCAGAAAGTATAATGATGTCTCTAACTTTGTATGAAATGCACTCCAAAATAAGATGGATTGAGAAACAGAGGGAGAGATATGATAAGTCAAGTGCAATAAAATATTAATGACAGGATCTAGGTGGAAGGTTCATGATTGTTTGCTGTAAATACTTTCACCTCTTCTGTATATGCTTGAAAACTTTCATAATAAAATACTGGGCATTTGAGCATTGCAAAAGCCTTATGCAGCTAATAAGTCACCAAGATTGGGTATAGATGTTTCCTGACAGGTTTGATGTATGCGTGAGGGAATGCTGGGTCCACAGTCATGGTAGATAACCGAATGTAGACTCTAACTTAGAGAATACACTTCTTTAAGATGCATTAGAGGGATTCCAAGAGTTAAAATAGTTTTGATTTAGGCAGGACTCCTGCAATTTCAGGTGAAAGAAAATCGCCTCAGACTGACTTAGCAAATAAAGGGACCATACTGGTTTCCATAAATGAAAAACCTAGGGGTAAACCTGGCTTGACCCTCTGTCTCCTGGCTCTGCTTCCTTTCGCACCGGCTCCATACTCATTCAGGCTTTCCCCACCTAGTTACGAAAGTCTGTATGCTCCCTGTTGATATCCTCACAGGCCCAAACTCAGAAAAAATGAGAGCATGCCTCTTCCAACATAGAAGCAAAGGTCTAAAGAGTGTATTTCATTTGCTCTGCCTGAATTATGTGCCCGTCCCTAAACCAAAAACTATTTGCCAGGACACTGCAATATTCTGACTGGACATGTCTAAACTGCCATGTGCATTGGGACTGTGAGGAGGGGAGGGTGAGGTCCCAAAGGAAGCTCCAATTTGTGTTCCCAAAAGCCTAGGGATGGATAACAAACCACTGCAATGAAATGTTATACCATATGTTTGCTGTCAGAATTATCTCTTAGATTGCTGAGGAAATCATCTTAAGGTCTGTGATGGGAGCAAGGAGTAAAGGTCCTAGATATGATCCAACTTCCAGTAGATTCCATAGTATGTTTCTGATCTGAGGAATGTCTCCCCAAAGGATCACAAATGCAAAGGGTGTGAGTGGCCCATTTCAAGAATGCACACCATGGGGGGTGCCTGGCTACGCAGTCAGAAGAGCATGAGACTCTCGATCTCAGGGTTGTAGTTCTGGCCCCACGTTGGGTATAGAGATTACTCAAAAAAAAAAAAAAAAGAATGCACACAACTTCCTTTGGGACCATAAGAATTCCTTGGAGAACAATCTAGGAGTTGGTGAAAAAGGAGCTTGAACTTTTGGTACACATGGATTCCAGACACATGGGAGAAATGATAAATTTCAAGACCCTCAAATGCAGAGATACTCTTGAAGCCACAGTCTCAGGAATCTCAGCTTTTTTGTAAGTCAAATTAGAAGGAAATCCAGCGACAGTTCTTATCTCTAATTTAAGTGAATTTCCAAATAAACTTAAGAGTAGATGTGAAATCTTTCATCAAATTAGGTTACATTAACTGGGCTAGTTATTCTGATTTGGTGATTATATCATCAAATATACTGTTCAATCAAGACCATTTTTATCTTTATAATCATGAATTAAATTAAGCATAATTATAAATGCTCTAAAGTTAACTAGTCTTCCCAGCTTACCCCCGCCCCCCAGGGGAATATGTCTCTAATGGGTCATGAGAAGGAGCAAGGCTGAAAGCCCAAGTCAGAACCACAGTATGGAGCCAAAAGTTTTAGATAACCCAAGAAGATTAAAGCAAGAGACTGTGAGTCATGACCAGCAAAGGAAGATGCCCTGGACAAATCCTAGAGATAAGACTGCTGGCAACAGACTGAGTACGCTGGTTAAGGTATCCAGGGTGGGGGAATATTCTGACCAGTTTCCAATAATGTCTGGCAGCGTGCTCACAAATCTAATTTGATCCAAATAAAAATAGCCTTCCAGTGCCAGGCTGACCTAAGCAGTTCTTTCTAAATGCAGGGTGCTACCTAGAAAATGTCTTGAAGAAATATTTAGCATGCGAAATTGGGACTCTAAAAGGGGTCTTGATCCAGGTATTTTCACCTGTATAATATCTTTGTATAAATTGTGCAATTTTCTTTTTTCTACATTTTTTTCTCAGTTATCAGGAAGGCAGGGCCCATCTTTCATTCCAACATGACCACCAGGTTGACAGACACAGTAAATGCATAAATTATTAAAAAAATTATTTTCATTCATTCAAGAATTTTTTTTTACAGATTATCTACTACATGCTAAGCTTCATGCCATGCAGTGGGAATGCAATGGTAAGTAAAAATAGACACAGTAATGAGAAGTGTCTGGAGGTGGTGCTGACAGGTTAGCAGGGGCCAGAGCATCTAGAGCTTCATGGGTTACATTAAAGAGTTTGGCCTTTATTCTAAGAGCAATAGAAAGCCTTTGGAAGATCTGGAATTGGGAAGGGAGTTGTTGTGATGACACCAAAGATCACTGTGGCTGCTGTGTGCAGGGTAACTGGAGGGGACAGGTGGGGACGCAGGAAGATCAGCTAGAAAGGAGGTCACCGCAGTAGTCCAGGGAAGATAGGATGACAGTTTAAACAAAGGTGGTGATTGTGGAAAATGAAATAAGATTTTAGGGACAGAATCTGCAGGATTTCCTGATTAATTAGACATCAGGAGTGTTGGTGAGGAAGAATAAAGTGATAAGGATAGCATGCATGGAATAATCTAGAACCTGACTTAACAGCAAAGTCACTCCCTCTATAGGGGTTCCTGTATCAGACAGAGCAGCCCAATATCAGTTTCCCCCACCTCTTACAGACTGGTGGTATATATATGTTCACAACACTTTAGAGAACATTCAGCTTTAAAAGAAGGCCTTTTCATTTCGCAAAGACCAGAAAGGACGTTCTGTGCCAACCTAAGAGAAATAACAAATATGATATTGAAGAAGGTGTAGTACTTTCTTGTTGTCATATTCAAAGATTCTAATTAAAATGCAGGAAGCCGTAAGTTCTCCTTCATTAACCATTATGGATTAATTATCCATGGCTAAATCTCAATTCCTGTCAAACCTATTTCAGAAACCACAAAGCAGGGAATGAGAAACACAGGATATTGGAACCCATGCAACATCTTCCAAGAGAGAAGTATTTCATTTTAGTTATCCAGGCATGGGGAAGGCAGCATGGAGTAGAACAGCAATGTTAGAGTCTGGTAAAGCTAAGTGAAAATCTTGGTTCTGCCACCTAGTGGGTGTGTGACCTTGAAGCACATTATTTCTCCAAGTATTTTCTTTTGTTTAAAATTCATTTAGCGGCGGGGGGGCGGGGGGCGCCTGGGTGGCTCAGTGGGTTAAAGCTCTGCCTTCGGCTCAGGTCACGGTCTCAGGCTCCTGGGATCGAGCCCCGCATGGGGCTCTCTGCTCAGCGGGGAACCTGCTTCCCCCTCTCCCTCTGCCTACTTCTGATCTCTCTCTGTCAAATAAATAAATAAAATCTTTAAAATAAAATAAAATAAAATTCATTTAGCAATCTTTGACTCACACATTGGTCTATGGATGAATTAGAGAACTAAGCATAGTTTTTTCAAACACCCCTAATGAGTAAAGCAGTACACAAGTCAGGATCATTGCTGGGTTGAAAGATAAAGTAAAAGATGTAAAATGTACGGCACGCAGAAGACAGGAAATAAATGAGAGCTATTAGGAGGAAGGGATACCCTGGGCCCGTTCCACACAACGTAATAGGAAAAATATCATTGAGAAAAATTATTTATCTCATTATTACTTCTCACTATTTAAATAAAGCTGGTATGAAACTACTTACAGCCCCTTTGATGAAATTCTACTTCTTTTCAAACCAATATTGTATGCAGCTTTAAAAATAACTTACTTTTAAAATACATTTTAATTTAGGGGCACCTGGGTGGCTCAGTGGGTTAAAGCCTCTGCCTTCGGCTCCCGTCATGATCCCACGGTCCTGGGATCGAGCCCCACATCGGGCTCTCTGCTCTCTGCTCAGCAGGGAGCCTGCTTCCTCCCCTCTCTCTCTGCCTACTTGTGATCTCTATCTGTCAAATTAAAAAAAAAAAAGTGCCCCAGCTACACTACTGTTTAAAATACACTTTAATTTATAATGCAGTCACTTGAAAAAAAAACATTATTCTGGAGTATATTAATGCCATGATGTGAAATTCTCAGATTTACCTTACTTCAAATGGTACCTTATCAGAGAGATCTTCTCAGATTGTCCTACATAAACTAGTACCCTTTCCTCTATCCAACTCACAGACAATTCCATTACTGTGGTTCTTCTCACCCCCCTCTATCCTTTACTGCTCTCCGCGAGCACCGATCACCATCATCTGCCATACTGGGTAATTACAGACAGTCCCCAACTTACAATGGTTCCACTTAGGATTTTTTGACTTTATGACCGTGCGGAAGTGGTATGCGTTCAAGAGAAACAGTACTTGGAATTTTGGATTTTGATCCTTTCCTGGCCAGTGATATGTGGTCGGCTCCTCTCTCGTGAGGCTGGCCATCAGCGGTGAGCGGCAGCTCCCAATCAGCCGCGTGGTCACAAGGGCAAACAACTATTCTGTACCTATATAGCCATTCTGCTTTTCACTTGCACGACAGTATTCAATGATGTGAGATAGCCAACATGTTATTATAAAGCATGCTTTGTGCTAGCTGATTCTGCCCAAGAGTAGGCTCATGTAAGTGTTCTGAGCACCTTTAAAGTAGGCTAGGCGTGTTAAGCGCCTTTTCGATTCACAATCATTTCAGCTTACAGTGGGTTTACTGGAACATAACCCCATCATAAGGTAAGGACGATCTGCCCTTCACTTATTTATGTTCTATCTTTCTCCACTAGAATGCAAGCTGGAGGAGAATTGGACTGTTTTGTTGTGTTTCTTTCACTCATTTATCCTTGGCACCTAGATCTACACCTGGCACATAGTGGGCACCAATAAATATGTGTTTTATGTGAATAATAATGTTTCCACACACTTATCAAATCAAGATACAGCTACTAATATCAAATACTATAATAACGAAGCTTTTATGCAATCTATCGGTACTTTACAGTTTAACTTTTTTTCAGCTCATATTTCCTATAAGGAGGTTAGGGAAGGCTTTAACACTACTTTGCGGCCTGGCACCACATTGCTAATGCATGATTCCATCAGTGAAGCCCAATTCTAGAAAAAGCAAGTACAGTTGCAGTGTCACAAACGCAGAAGTCACTTTGAATATGCAAAATAACAGTGTTCAGTTCCTATCTGTCATTTAATGAATTGCTTACTTTCTAGTTGAATTTCAAGTTTCTTGTATTAATGAAAGTATGCAAATAGTGACTTTTTCCTCACCCTGAATTACAAAGGTTAAGGGCAAAGAATGAACACCTGCTGTGTGATATTGCTTTTGTACACATAAAGCAAAGATTTGAAGCTCGATTTATAAACACCTGCATAATAACAATGCATGATCAACAACAATAAAAAAAAAAGAAAAAAAGCCTGGCTTCCTTCTGGCAGAGAGTAAAAGCGGCATACTATGTTTGATCCAGATCTGTATTTTTCCCTTCGACACAAAAAAATGTGCTTTGCTAATATAATGATTTGAGATGATTTCTGGCCAACAGGGTCTGCTTAAGCCCCATCCTAGAAAAACTGGGGAGTAGGCAGACCTTGGCTTTTGTGTGTTGCCAGTCCTTGCAGGCTACCACCAGCACTGTGATCACTCCCAGACAACAATGAGCTTCTTAAAATAGTCCCTTTCATCTCCTCATGACCTCTTCCTCTGCCAAATGTCCAGTGTAGACCCATCCTTCCACTAAAAAAAAAAAAAAAAAAAATAGGTTGAAAGGCTAATTTAGGCTAAATGTTAAGCTCTTAATAATTCCAGAATAGGGGCGGCTGGGTGGCTCAGTCAGTTAAGCACCCACCTTCGGGTCAGGTCATGATCCCAGCGTCCTGGGGTCAAACCCCCACGTGGGGCTCTGCGTTCATTGGGGAGTCTGCTTCTCTCTCCCTCTGTCTCTGTCCCTCCCCGCCTCCGCTCATGCATGCTCGAGTACACTCTCCCTCTCTCAAATAAATAAAATCTTTAAAAAATAATAACTTCATAATAATTTTGGATTCAGATCTTAGTGAGACATCAGGCATCACCACTTACTACCTGGCTTTGGACAAGTCATGTAATTTCTCTTTGCTTCATTTTTCTCATCTACAGAATGGAGATAATAATAGTACTCACCTCACAGGCTTGAGTGAAAATTAAGAGTGTGTGTGTGTGTGTGTGTGCGCGCGTGCGTGTGTGTCAAAGTGCCTGGAACTTAGTGTTATTTAAGTACTTGCTAAAATAAAGAAGCTATGCAATATAGTAAAATTAGTGCCAGATTCAAATTTGGATCTGATGAATTTGATTGATTTGATTTGATCTGATTTTTTCCGTGACCTGGGCAAGTTACCTAATTTCTCTGAATCTCAGACTCCTCAGTAAAATGGGAATACTCCCTACTTTACAAAGTCACATAAAGGATTACTAATATCTTATATAAATCATCTAGAATATTGTCTGATACAGAGAAGATGCCTGGTATAGTATTAAAATTGTTCTTTGCAACTTGAAAGGGGATTGTGGGATGCATCCATGTTATTCTAAACTAATGAATGGGATAGTGGCCTCAAGGGAATGGTTTCACTGAAGCATGAGGCCTTTAAGGTATTTTTTACATCAGACCAGTATTAATGATAGAAAACGTTGGTTTTAATACTACACGGCAGATTGTACTTTCCAAAGATTATCACAGCAATCTCTCCGATGCCACATGCTCTTCGTCCTATGCAACTCTGAAAAGTCTAAAATATGCCCCCTCCCCTTGAACTTGGGCCTCGTTGACTGCCTTTACCACGAGAGATGTTATATGACTTCCAAAGCTAAGTCCTGAAAATGCCATGCAGTTTTGCATAATTTGTCGGGGATACTCCTTCTGGGGGATGCCAGCCACCACGTAACAGTGGACCTGCCCTGAGACTGCCATGCTGTGAGGAAGCCCAAACTAGCCTGCGTGGAGAGAGCAAATATATGGGGAGGCCCTAAGACTACATGATGAATGCTACGTCAGAATGGCCCAGGCAAGCCCTTCCCAAATTCTGGAAGCTCAAAAACAGTGAGAAAGAGTAAAATGGCTGTTCTTTTAAGCCACCGAGTTTTAGAGTAATTTGTTACACAATTTTAGGTAACAGATCCACTATGCCATAGTTTTATTGTGATTTATGATATGGAAAGATCTTTTATTGTATCTTATTATATCTTATTTGACACAACTGTCTCATGAAAACAGATATTGTCATCTCTTTTATGGCTAAGGAAATGGAAGATCTGAGAAGTTAAGTCATCTTCCAGAGGTCACACAGCGCAGAGCACTGGCAGAGCAGATATGCAAACACAGACCCTCCAATTTCAAGCTAAAAAGTTGTTCTCTCCATATTGTCCATCTGAGAGTAAAGGACTTTGAGAACAATAATATCAAAACTGCTGATGATGCAGCTTTTTCTTGGGTTCACCAAACTCTTTATAAATAGGGATTGTATAGGCAGATGTGATTTACTTCAAATTTCACTAGTAGTTTGGCTGATAGATTTCCATAGTTTGTACCATAATTATGAGCTAGTGTTGTTTTTAACTACTTGAAATGAAAAACTGAAGCATGTTCAATATTTACATTTCATTTTAGTAGATCTTAGTCATTTTATCGTTATTCAATTTCACATTGTAGTTTTATGATTTCTCACTTGCATGAATATTAATCGGAATGGGGAATGTACTCTGTGATTTAAACCCATGTTTTTTAAAGTATTTGGGGAAAAAAATCTAATTAGGGCAATATGTCCTGAAAATATAATCTTTCTACAATGGTGAAAATTACTGCCATGTCATTGTGTTCTCTGAAAATGCACAGTGAACAAAGATAGCCAATTAAAAAAGCATGATAACTGCTCTCTTGAAATTCCTACAGGTAATTAAAAATGTCATGTTTTTATTTCATTGCATATATTTTCAACATACAAATGCCTCTCTCTTCCCCCTGATAATCCTGACTACTTTTGTTTCTGATTGTTCATGGTGACTGAAGACTGTCTAGAGAGCACTGTGAAGTGAGCATCAAGAATCATCTCTCTTCCATACATTATAATGTCACGGGCATTCTCTGTGGTTCCAGACTGCAGTGCTCCAATGTGAATGGAGCATGGAACCAGGGACTTCAATTGATTTTCTCTCTTAAAAGATCCCCAGTTCAGAATTCTAGTACTTTGGTATTCCGCCTTTCTCTCCTTCAGCGATCATTGACAAAGAAATGTTTCTGAAGATAATATCAGCTGAGATTTTGATTTTATGGCTATTTTTAGAAATCTTTGACACGTCGCTTCCTGAAACTCAGATCGACATCACCAGCTTGCCAAGGATTATAGAATATCAGAGCCAGTGGAGCCCCATGAGTTCATCTGGTGCAAACTCCTTGACAAACAGGCCAACTGAGGATCCAAGACAGGAAGGACCTTGTCCACAGTCATACAGTAAACTGGTGGCTGTCTTCTCCTCTATCCGGAGCCCTCTTCTGCTAGATTTCCTTTGCTCAGTTGGTCCCCTTTGTCAATTTTTGCCACTGGGAAAGTTTTGCCCGTTATCCCACCTCACTAGATCACATGTCAACATGACAAGGACGAAGTATATGACCCCCATTTCTTCTCCATGCAGCCCACGGCCCTTCAAACCCTTCACCAGCCATTGCAACAAGCGTCCTAAGACCGTGAAATGTACAGATTGAACTCCTGGGTGATGAACTCAAAGATGCGCTAGTCCTGCCTTATGCAAACACCTATTCACTCTCTGAAAACTCCTTGAACACACTGTGACAAGGTTGTGAGTACTATCATATACCATTTTCTTCTAAGACTGAATGCTGAAGAATGTCCCCAGACTCTGCCACACCCCAGACAGCCACACTCTCAAGCACATTCCTTTCCTATTTGCCCCTCAGGCTGTTCTCAGTTGAAAACCTAGAATGGTTAGTATTTCCTTTGATCTTTCTCTTTCGTTCTTGACCAGCTTCTTTTGTTTCTAGAACATCTAAATGGGAGAACTTCCTCGGCTCACCACATACTGTTGTGAGTGACCAGACTCACTCAAAAATGAATGAGAGTCCCAGGGTCCTACTTGCTAGGGAAGGAAGTTTGGACATTTCTAAACAGAAAGAAAAAAGAATCAGTGTGTTGTTTTTAATTAAAGCTATTGGCTTGATTTTTTTAAATATTTTAACATTAAAAGTATAAATGAGTCATTTTCATACAAGTCAGCCTCACCTTTAGTATGATCTATATGGGACAGATGAATTTCGAAAAATAAAATTAACTAGGTAATTCAGGAACCACCACTTTGATCTGGAAAGAAACAAACTTCTGTGGAGGCTTGAATTAGCCATATTTTCCCTCTGTCTAAACCAAATTTAGTAAATAGTGCCTCATTTCTTCAATGTGCTTCAGAATCATTATCCCAGGCCAAAGGGAGTTTGCTCCATTCAGCAACAGCATTAATGTGGCTCCAAGTGAGGTGTCAAGTTTCCCACCATGAACTCTAACACTGAGATAAACTGTCACAGCTGCAAGGGTAAGCAATGGTCCCAGGCCAGTCATCAGTATAGACAAGGCCGCAAAGTGGGTATAAAGTGCCCTTGTAAAATGGAAAACACTTAATTAAGCAAACAATGAACCCCAGAGCTTTTCCCACAATATAGAGAAGTCCTCCAATGCAAAAACAACCCTATTATAAGTTTCTCCATGTGCCCCCCACATAATAGACACATATATTTACATTGTGTTAAAAGCAAGGGGAAAAGAAACGATTTCTCAAATTTGGCAATTAATATTATTTCAGTTTTAATGAATACTACATATTTAAGATGTGCACAGCAATTTTATAAATGGATGTTCTCAAACTTTAAGGTATGCATGCAGGAATCACCTGGGAAGCTTGTAAAAAGGCAGACTCAGATTTAGTGGGCCTGGGATTCCGCAGTAGAAAACAAGCCCCCCCCCCCCGCGGATGCCTATGCTTTTAGTCTACATACAATACTTTCAAGTAGCGAGGCTCTAGGCTAGAACTTACCAACCAGTGTGAAGCAGTACTGCACTGACAACTGATATCCACATCCCTTGGGGCAGCTGGGCAGGATCTGAACTGGAGCCTCGGGCAGTGAAATTTATCCTAGGGTGTTGTGCAAATATTATCATTTTCTATGTGTACCATGATAGAGGAAAGGTTTGGAGACACATCTCTAAGTAATAATGGAGGTTTACCGTAATTCCCACCAGCCGTAACTTATTCATTTTATTTAAAGATTTTATTTATTTATTTGACAGAGATAGCGAGAGAGGGGACACAGGTAGGGGGAGAGGGAGAGAGAGAAGCAGGCTTCCTGCTGAGCAGGGAGCCTGAGGACACTGGGATCATGACCAGATCTGAAGGCAGACGCTTAACGACAGCCACCCAGGCACCCCGGCCATAACTTATTCTTAAGAATAATCATAACAGTAATAAAAATTGGCATTTATTGCACCTTTACTATGTGCCAGGAACTGTGCCAAATCTACGTGGCTTACTCATATAATTCTTATCACAATCCTAAAAGATGCCTGCTGTTATTAGCCCCTAGGTGACTTCAACTATTCCCATGGCTTTGCACTTTAAATAGTATCTATATATTGGTGATTCTCAAATTTATATCTGCAGCTCTGACTTGTCCCCTGAACCCTAGGGCTGTTACCCAACTGCTTACCTGATTTCTCCGCTTGCTCCTCTCCCAAGCTGCTTCTATCTAATTGCTCCAGCTAAAAAGTGAAGGGTCATTATTATTATTATTTTTTTTTTTTTACTTCTCTTTCTCTCTCCCTACATACACACGTAATCCATCCGGAAATACCTTCAGCTCAACTTTCAAATGAAAATCTGAGTCAGTCTACTTCTCCCTATCTCCTCTGGCACCATCAGCTCTGCCTCGGATCACTGCAACACCCCCTGGCTCTCTCCTGTCTCTCTGCCCTTCTCTGTGAGCACCTTCGGTTGTCTGGGGGAAGGTGCCCTGTTCACCAGTGGCAGCTGGTGAGGCCAGACTAGGGGAGCGGAGTCAGATAATAGCAAACACGTAGGGACGCCTGGGTGGCTCAGTTGGTTAAGCGGCTGCCTTCGGCTCAGGTCATGATCCCAGCGTCCTGGGATCGAGTCCCACATCGGGCTCCTTGCTCTGCAGGGAGCCTGCTTCTCCCTCTGCCACTCTGTCTGCCTGTGCTCACTCTCTCTCTCTCTCTGACAAATAAATAAATAAAATCTTTAAAAAAAAAAAAAAAATAGCAAACACGTATACTGTCCTCACTATATTCTAGACAAACTTTCAAAGTACCCTGCCCAGAATAGCATATTTAATATTCACAATAACTCCACGAGTCACGTTCTATTATTTTCCCCACTTTACAGATGAGGACACTAATGGATCATCGGGAAGCCAAGGAATTTGCCCCAGGTCACCCAGCTAGCGAACAATGGAACCAGGATTCAAACCAGGGCAGGCTGACTTTAAAGCAAGTGATCTGAACGACTCTGCTCTGTTTCCTCTACGAAAGGTTTTGTGTGTCCCACTAAGGACTGTGCATTGTGACCCGAAGGCCAGGAGAAGGAGTATTGAAATTGGCAAATCCAGGGCACCTGGGTAGCTCAGTGGTTAAGGGTCCAACTCTGGATTTCAGCTCAGGTCTTGATGTCAGGGTCATGAGATTGAGCCCTGCGTTGCGCTCCAGGCTGAGAGCAGAGTCTGCTTGACATTGTCTCTCCCTCTCCCTCCCCCGCTGCCCCTCCCCCAGCTCATATGTGCTTGTTCTCTCTAATAAATAAATAAATCTTTTTAAAGAACTGGCAAATCCACTAAGTCAATTACGTGGTTTATTTGTCTACAGCCAAGTAAACAAACAAAGTCAAACACATGATTACTTTTTAACTGAATTGATAATGTGAATGAACTAAATCAAAACAGTCAGGTTGCTTAAGCGAACGGGCATTTTCCCTTGGAAGCTGTGTATATTGCTCATTCTACCAGTCTACTATGGCCTTGTGAAGGTGTCCTTAAGGAACCCCAATTGCTTTAGATAAAGAACATTTGTCTGATGCCTCCATATATTTAGACCAGTATATATTTTTATACTTTTTCTCAATGTGTAATTCTAGTTTGAATAAGAAGTAGAAGGGTATGAATACCAATCTCTTTCATGACTGTAACAATACCTTGCCTATTCGGAAAAGTATCTCTCAAGAGACCTGGCTTATACTTAACTTACCTCTTAGAAAATAAAACCTGGAATGTCATTCAGTACATCTCTGGCAGCAATCAGGCAATGCACTGTGCTAATAAAAAAAGATCTATTCGTGTCTATGACTTGTCTCTCTGGGTTTGAGAGGAAAGCCACATAGTAGAGTAGGCACATATTCCCATGGTATCCTGTGCATGTGACTCTTTAAGCACTGACCACCACCGTATCAGCGCGGTCTGCTTACTTGGTCATCTCCCCCACCGGACTAGAAGCTCCTCCAGGACAAAAACCATATTTTGTTCAGCTTTGGATCCCAAGCACGTAGCTTAGAAAAGAGTGAACCCCAGGTAAGTGATTATTGGATAAACGAGGTGACATTTCACATAGCTGATCACTCCTTCCTTCTTAAATACTTTTTTAAATTGGTATCTGGATACTCTGGTCTTCTGTCTTCTTGCCTACACTTACTGGCTATTCCTTTTTAGTCTTCCTAGGTTCTACACTCACTCCTTTGTCGAATATCCTCTCATGACTTTAAACGCCATCTGTAAGTTGGCAATTCAAAAATCTTTATCTTTACCCAGATCATTCACCTAAACTCCAAATTCATGTAGTCAACTGTCTACTCCACATTTCCACTGAGGTGTCTAAACACAAGCCTAATATATTCAATGTCTAACACTCGATTTCTATTTCTTAACCTTCCACACTTACAGTCTTCCCAATCTTAGTAAGCGGCAACATCATTTTTTTAATAGCTCAAGGCAAGAAATTAAGAGTTTTATAGCAATGTCCAATCTGTCAAGCAAGTCCCGTTGTCTCTCCTTTCATACTCTATCCCCACTTCCATCATCTTTCACCAGCTCCATTACAACCATCCTAGTTCAAGACTGAAATATTGTGATTTATAGGAAATATGTATTTGGCCATTCAGAAGACCAAAATACATCTCTCATATATATTCGGTCTGTTCCACAGTTCCTGGCTCACAGCTTATCAAACCCATGGAATTTCCTGAGCAATGAGAGCAGTGAGAGCATCTTCTGTTGTGTTTGTTGTCTTGTTTTTTGTTTCTTGTTTTTTGTTCCCCAAAAAACCACTTCAGAGCCATAAACGTGAAATGGCTGTAACCCAACTAGTTTTATGTTAATGAGATCACTTTTAGAAAACACCTAAGGATGGGGGCTGGTTGCCAGGGACACCGACCATGATTAGAGGGTTGGAGTTTTCAGTTCTACCCCCTGATTTCCAGGGAGGAGTGTAGGGCTGGAGGTTGAATCAATCACCTATGGCCAATGATTTTGATGAGGGAGCAGGAGGCTGGCTGAGGACAAAGCAAAAGCTGGCACCTTGCACCCCCTCTCCACCTGCTCCCCTGGGTAATATGTGTGACATTCCTCAGGCACCCCTGACTGCCATAAACGAGAAACAAATAGTTAACTTGCAGAGATCACAATCCTGCAGGACAGGAGTCTCCCTTGGTTTACCAATGTCCTAGAGATCTATAAACAAAGAAGTTACCTTATCAATAGCACAATTTCCAGAGGCAAATAACTCAGTTCCTCAAGCCCTAAATAAAGTTCAATTTCTTCTAAACCCAAATCTCACTAACAAGGACACTTGATAGGAGAGATGTGAAACTTTATCTCTGGATCTCCAAGATAGTGTCGAAAATCATTCCCAAGCATATGGCCCACCGATATACATCTAAAGGGTCTCATAAGAAGATTTTTACTACTAGTAATAAATAACCTTTCTCCCAACAATAGCTAGCCCCTCAAAGTCCTGGAGACCTTGCTTCCAAAATTCCTTAGAGACTAACATCATCCCCTTTGTTCTCACCTACCCAACTCCTGTGTATATAACCAGCCACTCCTCACATCCCCGGGGCACCAGCTCTTCCTGCCCACGGGTCCTGTCCCCGTGCTTTCATAAACCACCATTTTGCACCGAAGATGTCTCAAGAATTCTTTCTTGGTCATCGGCTGCGGACCTCAGCCCACCGAACCTCACTTAGGTTCTAGAACTTCATCGATTTAATCAAGTATGTCTATGTAATGAAGCCTCTACAAAAACTTAGAAGGAGCAATTTTGAGAGCATCCAGGTTAGAGAACCAGAATATTTCCATGTGCTGCAGTGTCATGTTCCAAATTCCACAAGGACAAAAGTGTCTTTGCTCAAGACCTAACCCCATGTGTCTTCATCCAGCCGTTTGGTTCATATCCTCTAATATCCTTTGTAATGAACTGGCAATTCAGTGAGTAAATGGGTTTCCTAAATTATGTGACACACTCTAAAAAATTAATTGAACCCAAGGAAGGGGTTGTGGAACTCTAATTTATAACCAGTCATTCAGAAGCACAGTTAACAACCTGGGCTCGGTATTGGCATCTGAACTGGGGTGGGGGGCAGTCTTGTGGGGCTGAGCACTTAATTTGTGGAATACGGTGCAGTCTCCAGGTAGTGTCAGATTTGAGTTGAATCACAGGACACACAGCTGGTGTCTGGAGCATTGGTCTTTGGCAGGGAAGGAAATCCCCATTCTACAAGTTGGACTTGGGTCCAAAACCCAAACAAGCCACCATCGATCTCTTGCCTCAGTTACTGCAAAGACCTCCCAACCGGTGCCTCTGTTTCCATCCTTGCCCTACTATAAGCACTCTAACAGAATATCCAGGGAAATCCCTTGAGAACCTAAAGCAGATCATATGACTTCTCTGCTCAAAACCATCCAGTGGTTTCCAAAGCATACTTTTGGAATAAAATCCAATTTCTATACAATCCCTTACAGGCCCTCATGGCCTGCCTGTTTCCACCCTTCAGACTTCCTCTCCGAAAACCACTCACTCTGCTCCTTCTTCTCCCTGTTGCGCCTGCACTGGCCTCCCTGCTGCTTGGTGGAACACACCAACCACATTTTTGTTGCTTGGAATGTTCTTATTTCATCTCACCTTCCTGCAGGTCTCTTCTTAAAGGCTTCTTTTTAAGGACGTTTTCCCTGAGCACCCAATATAAAGTAGCCCACATCTCATTCCCATCAATTCCTATCCCTGTTTACTCTAAATTATTGTATTTTCATAGTACTTATCACTCTCTGACATGTGTATATATATGTGCTTTTTCTTACTGTCCTGCCTCTAGGCTGTAAGCACCATGAGGGCAGGAACTACCTGTATTTTCAGTACGCTAGAACAGAGTGGGAACCCAATGAATTTTTCTTGGAAAAAATGAGATTCTAGAGAGCAAAAAGACAAATTGTAATTATACTGGAGCCGGTGAAACCAATTCCAAATCCCCAGAATCTGTGAGTTCAAATTATACTCCTCATCTACCTGTATCAGCTAGACCATTGACTCTGTCTTCCATAATTTTGTATTTCTAATGCCTAGCAGAGACCATGGGACACGGAAGGTACTCTGTAAAAGCTGAATGAAGGAACATATTTTGCCATTAGAAAGAAAGCGTAGCTATATTTCAGCTTGTGCCCCCTAGGTTGATATGAGACAGACTTATTAAAGATGATTGTAAAATACTTTATAATTGTCAGGCACCAGGAGCATGCATGATAGCAGTTGGAATTTTATTTGAATGGGGAAGCCATTAGCACTGTGGTTAATTCAGTGATCTGATTTGTCCACAAGGGCCCCTTCATGTGGCTCTAACAGCCCTTCTCTTATGAGGGAATTAACCTGCTTGCCTTTGCAGAGTAGGAAGATAGGGGCATTACAGATGAAATCACAGCATTGCTTAAGAGTTAAGTCCTGTAAAGCTTTGTATTTACACCCACCTAGAATCATCTGGGAATGACCCAGAATCATGAAGCCTATTCTAAAAAAGGTGAAATTATGCCCGAGTATCAGGGAAATTCAGTTAACATACAAAAATGCTTATTTCTAAAAATTATTCATCAACATTAAAAAGTCTATGCTTTTAAATAGTACTCATTAGATTTGTTTATTGTAATTTAAAAAATTTCCTTGAATATTATTTTCCTAAACTTCAACATTTCCTCTATTCAATGGCGACTACAACATGTGATATTCAAAACAGAACACTTTGAGAGTAAAAGAGGGCCCTAATAATCATTTTCATTTACCATACAATCAAAATGAGACTGCCTTGGGCCACCTGTGACATGGGGTCTCTCTGTCCAAAAGTATGTGGATAAGCTTTTCTGTAGATAAATTTCATTTAAAAAAATCCAGATTTCTGGTTGTGTGCCTTATGTTCAGGTTGTTAAAAAAAAAAAAGGTACATACTGATACAATTAATCCGATAACCATTATCATATATATTTAAGTTTCTTTTTCTCCATGTCATTTCATTTATGACTCAGGAACACTTGCTTATCATTTTCAACAGAGGAGGAAGCAGAGACTATGCAACCAACTCAAGGCGCCTGCTGCTCAGTCAAGAGAACTCAGTTTCAAACCCAAGGGTCTGGACTCTCACAGTTAAGACTAAAATACAGATATGTCTTCAGAGTCTGTGCTCTTTTCAACCCAGCAGATAGCAACTTTTACTAATCCTTCTTTTTTTTTTTTCTTAAAGATTTTATTTATTTATTTGACAGAGATCACAAGTAGACAGAGAGGCAGGCAGAGAGAGAGGGAAGCAGGCTCCCTGCTGAGCAGAGAGCCTGATGCGGGACTCGATCCCGGGACCCTGAGATCATGACCTGAGCCAGAGGCTTAACCCACTGAGCCACCCAGGCGCCCTTACTAATCCTTCTTAACTAGGTAGGGTATAGATAAAATAATATTGTTCCTGAGTTGACTGATGAATACTGAAGCTGGACAAAGGGTAAGTGGAGGTTCATTATACCATTCTCTATAAGTTTTGTTTTTGTCTTTTCCATAATAAAAAGTATGTTTTAAATCCCTTTTCTTTCTTGCATTCCACTAACTTCAACTTTCCTTGAATGCTAGGTTTAAGAATTATACTACATACATTGCTGTTTCTTTCTTTAGCTTTTTATGATTACAAAATTAACACATGTTCATTTGAAAGATTCCTGGGATGCCTGGGTGGCTCAGTGGGTTAAGCCTCTGCCTTCGGCTCAGGTCATGATCTCAGGGTCCTGGGATGGAGTCCTGCATCGGGCTCTCTGTTCAGCAGGGAGCCTGCTTCCTCCTCTCTCTCCCTGTCTGCCTCTCTGCCTACTTGTGATCTCTCTCTCTCTCTCTGTCAAATAAATAATCAAAAAAATTTAAAAAATAAAATATTCCTAAAGTAAAAAAGTATAAACTAGAAAATAAATTTCTTTATAATATACTCACTTCAAAATGAGTATTTTAATATACCGATGGCTCACTTTCTACTGTATCAGTGAGAACTAAATAAGCTAACTGGATACAAAGTGCTTAGACTCATGCTTGTACTCAATAAACACTAAAAATTATTGTTTAGATCCGGAAAGGTATTGTTGCCTCTGATATTGGACTATCAAGTCAGTTCAGTCAATATTGAAAGAAACATAATTTCTGACTGAACTGACTGGATGTTTTCCCATCAGCCAGTCAGTCACGCTCTCACTTTGTCAGCTGTGTAAATACTTTAAACATCCTAAATTACTCTAGTGAATATAAGACATCTGCTTTAAAATGGAAAACACTTCAGACAATCATCAGTCTGTTTTTCCTAAGTTTCCTAACTTAGTTGCCTAAGTTCTTAGGGACCTAACACTTGAAGGTCCTTATATGAATTTACCTAATGCATAAGCTTGCAGAAGTTGAGAACCTCAGTCCTAGGCCTCTCCATCAACCCAACCACCCTGCCTTGAGAAAGATGGAGAGTTTTCATCTAGTTTCACAAAATAATGGTGAAGTCCCAAACTGTTCTGAAAATACCCAAAACAAAGTTTCATAATTGCTCCTGGAAGTGTCTTCTTGTGAAAGCAACACACCACCAACCATACTTAAAATACACCTGGCTGGTTCAGTTGAAAGAGCATGCGAGTCCTGATCCTAGGGCTGTGAGTTCGAGCCCCATGCTGGGTATAGAGATTACTTAAACTTTTAAAAAATAAAATATAATGATCATATTCAAAAGTGGCAACGCAAATGCATCCATACTCTGGTGATGGCAATGTAAAGTTGTGGCATGATCTTTAGGAAAATAAACTGCAGTTTCTGTAAGCATCATCAAAGGCTTTATTAAATGAGGGTTTACTGACCACTCCCTTTTTATCTCACCTCATAATGGGCACACATATCCTCTGAATACAAAAGATATTTATGATTGGCTTATATATAACAGGAAATGATCATCTTTGCTCTCCAACAGAAAAAGAGTTAAATAATTTATCGACTTAAGGGACTAGTATAAAACAATGAAAAATGCTATCTATGGAGCCTTTCACAGCATGGAAAAATGACTGTGGTATAATGGTAGGTGGCAAAAGTACTCTGAAAAGTATCTAAGCAATATTTTAACTATATCACAACTAGTGATGGGTACAGAAGATGGAAACAACTGATCTAGGTGATACGAATGTAGATGTATTTATTGCCATTGATTCTCATCCGTAATTGCTGTGACACAGAAGCAGAATATATCATGCAAGCATATATCATATGTCATGCAAGCAAGCATATCACACAAGAGATTTCTACTTGTCAGCTTTTTTGCCTAAGCATATTTGTGTCTCCTACTTCTAATCTACAATGCCATCATTGGGTTTCAGAGACACTGGGTAAAATTAAAACTGAGTTAAAAAAAGACCTGGCTACTTTGTCCCTCTACCAGCAGAGTTCTCCCCATGCATGCTAAGGCTACATACTGATGCAGAGCTTCAGTTCCCCTCTCTGGCCCACTGGGTTACGACTACAGAGCTTCTCTAACCTAGCAAAGGAGGACTTCATCCATATTCAAGAATACCAGAACATTCCATAACATTCTCTCCTGACCTATCAGCCTCCTTGCACACATCTCAACTATCTCAACGTTACCATCACCCTGTGACAGATGGAGGAATGCATTCAACCATGCTAGAGCATCCATTTCTCTAAGCTTTTCTTTCTCCCAAGGCTGTTTGTCAAAAGCCTTCAACTCTGCTCTGCCTTCCGTTCACATTTCCTTTATTCTTCCAAATTCCCAAATCACTTTTCTATGGTTCCCTCTACACATCCTCGTAAGCCACCTTACCTCCGCAATGAACTCTAAGGGAACTGTTTCTCAGTGATGTGCTTTGCTTGTCCTGAAAGGCTTGAGACATTGTCAGCCCCCATGTCAGGTGCTCCAGACGTTTGATAAGATGCACAATTACAAGTTCTCACCGAACTACTGCTCTGAGAAGGGCAATGTTATTGCTTATCCTGCTACAGGAAAAAAGAAAGAAAAGATGCAACGACCTCTCCTCTGCTGTCCTGCCTGCTACTCCCTTGTGGTATATTCAAAAAACTTCTACCCCCTTTAAGGAAAAAAAAACAACAACAAATCAGGGGTGCCTGGATGGCTCAGTCGGTTAAGCATCTGATTTGATTTTGGTTCCGGTCATGCCCTCAGGGCTGTGAGCTCAAGCTCTGCATGGGATTCTGTGCCCAGTGCAGTGTCTGCACGTCCCTTCCCTCTGCTCCTCCTCCTGCTCATGCTCTCTCTCTCTCTCAAATAAATAACATCTTAAAAAAACACACTTCACATCAATGCTACTAGATGTTTTTCCAATGAATGCAATTTCCTAAACAACTTCGGAAAAGTAGCAAAGGTGCCCAAACACGAGAAAAGCAATGACACATCTCATACAATTGAGATATGTATCAAGATGAAATGGCAGCGCTATTTTCCCCCTGCAACAGCACCTCATACAACAAAGTCCTTGGCCATTATACAAATTCAAGTTTTCTTATTCCTTCCATAGTATAGTGGTAAAAGGTGAAAGTTCGAATTCAAGCTGAGTTGAAATAGCTTCATCAGGACAAGTTACTGCCCTTTTGTCAACTTTAGCTTCCTCATCTGTAAAATGGGAAGAGTAATAGTGTGTAACTCAGGGTTCTTATGAAGATTAAATTAGATAATGTGAAGTGATTAGCATAATGCCTAGACTGTAGTAGATGTCCAGTAAAGGCTGGTATTGTTAATATTAGTCCACACCTTTGCTGAAATACATCCAAGAAACTATTCAATCATCATGACAGATATCACTGCTTAGTTGTAAATGGATAGAATGTGGCTTCCAAGATTCAACATGCAGAAAATAGGTCAATTAAACACTCAAACTGTTTTAAAAAAGAGAATACAAACTTATGAGAGAATAAAGAATTGATGATACAACAAACCCGAAATAATATAATTACAACAAGTAAATATTGATGTTAGCTTTAGTTTTGGATTTTTTGTTTTGTTTTGTTTTGCCAAGGGAAGTATAAATATCATTACCTTGGTTTTCATGGTCTCTGTTGTCTGAGTGAACATCACACTCTTAAACCTTTAGAAGCTAAATTTTACGGGGCCACCTGGGTGGTTCACTCAGTTAAGTGTCCGACTCTTGGTTTCAGCTCAGGTCATGATCTCACAGTTGTCAGATTAAGCCCCATGTTGGGCTCTGTGTTCAGTGCTCAGTGTGGAGTCTACTTGAGACCCCTTCTCCCTCACTCCCCTCCCCCTCCCCCCAGCTCATGTGTACATGCACATACTCTCATTCTCAAATAAATAAATAAATAAACAAATAAAATCTTCTTTTTTAAAAAGAAGCTAAATTTTATAGAACCAACCTCAATGAAGAATGTATGGTATCAATATTTATAGAATGTCTTCAATGTGACACTTGCAACAGACATGTATATGCTGTCTGATAGACAAGTTTTATGGCCAGGCCATCTGGAGTTCAGAACCAACAGTTCAGTAAAGACATTTTAGGCACTCTTCTTCCCGGTGATCTTACTTTCAAGAAAGCATTAAGGAGAGAATCCCAACTTTCTGCATAGTTACAATTAAATCAGTAATTTTAAAAGTCATAATAAATAAAAGGGGAAATATTTTTCCTCAGAATGTAGGATTTTCATTTCCAGGGCAACTATTAAAAAAAAAAGAAGAAGAAGAAAGGATATAGGACAGTTACCAGAACAAGACTCTAGAAAGATAAACATGTTAACCCCTTATCCCAGGAGTTCCAATCTCAAACTGTATTTTTCTAGAAGTGAGTATTTGACCAAATATATTCCTCTGAAAACTGAAAGAATGAGTGTATAGCAAAAAGGAAGCATGACTGACTCTGTTTTTCAAAAATGGCCAAACCAATGCATCTATTTCATCTCACATGCCCTACTTACCAGTGTAAATGGCCCCCCTCCCACTGAGGCAGGCTCAGTCCTCTCTCCCGTTGTATCTGAGTGGAGACTTGTGACTGCCCAAACAATAGCATGGCGCAAGCGATGCCGTAACTGCTGACACTAGGCTTCACATGCATGAAGCTTCTCCTCCACTCTCTCTCTCTCTGGGAACACGCACCCTCGGAACACAGCCCCAGCGTTACAAGTAACCCTGGGCTACGCGAAGAAACCACATGTAGGTGTTCTGGCAACCATTCCTGCCAAGATCTAAGCCGACGTGCTGCATCCACGGCCAGACCCAGATGGTTCCCGTCTCTGTGAGCCTTCCAGCTGAGTGAGGCTCCAGACACACGGCAGAGACAAGATGTCCGCGCTGTGCCCTGTGTGGATACCCGAACTGCGGTCGCTGCGCATATAATGGCTGCTTTCCACCGCCGCGTTTGGGCCTAGTTTGTTACGGAGCCATAGTAACTGCGAACGGGAAGATACAGTAGGTTGCACTGAAAAACTTGCCAACTCCTTGACATCCTCCTTTAAGTATATACCATTTACTGAAAGGTGCTCTTTTTTAAAAGATTTTTTAAAAAATTTTATTTACTTGAGAAAGGGAGAGAAAGAGCGCGAGTTGGGGGAAGCGGAGGAGAGAGAGGGAGAAGCGGGCTCTCCGCTGAGCCCGAGGAGACAAGGGGCTCGATCCCAGGACACTGGGATCATGACCTGAGCCAAAGGCAGCTGCTTAACAACTGAGCCATCCAAGCACCCTGAAAGGTGCTCTTTTTAACAGCATATAAGCTGGATGAAGGTTGGCTGAGAAAACCGACAAGTGGCCTTCCTGATTCAGGAAGAGTTTTCCAGAAGGGTCAACGTGAAACTAATAGGCAAGGGAAGCACAACAAATATAAAAGGAGGTTCTGATTCTCCTACAAACAACACTCTCAGAGTCCACTACCATGATCATTCCCAAAGCACTACTACACAGATTTTGTTCGGGACAAAATAGTTGAAAACAGATTCGGAGAACATCGCTACCTCATGTTATCTGGCAACGTTCATCTTCTCCTCAACATACTTAATCTCTCTTCAGAACCCTCCATTCCACTCCTGGGCCCTTGATGGCTTGCTGAATTTCCCTGCATCCATAATGAGGTTAAAATCACTCATACTGATGTATAAATTTGGCTGATAACTGAAGTCGGTGTTTCCCTGCAGCCACCCAGATCCCCCTTTCAAAACCAACACATTGTTCCCCCATTGCCACCGTGCTGGCAGCTGACAGTTAGTTCAGAACTGAGTCAATCCATAAAAATTACTTTTCCAAGTCCAAGGTCACAACTCTTGCCTGTAGGCAGCCCAAGTACAGTGACTGTTTTCATGTGGGATACAAAGTCTTTGCCTCATTTCAGGGAGGTATCAGCTCAGCTCCAGAGCTCACTCTGGGCTCAGCTGCAACCTCTGTGGCAGCTGTGTCCCAGTTCAACTTCTCCTTCTGTCCATGCTGCTTCCTCCCCACCTCCCCCCCTCCCCCCCTCCCCCACCCCATAGATGTCATTCCTGATAACACTCCCCATAAGACCTCCCGCACACAAATATGTCTTAGTCTGTTTTCTGGAAACCCAACCCGCAACCCATCCCCAGTGGAATTTTTTTTCCTAAGATTTTATTTATTTATTTGACAGAGAGAGAGAGCTAGAGAGGGAACCCAAGCAAGGAGAGTGTAAGAGGGAGAAGCAGGCTCTCGGCTGAGCAGGGAGCCCAATGTGGGGCTCGATCTCAGGCCTCTGGGATAATGACCTGAGCCAAATGTAGATGCTTAACAGCCAAGCCACCCAGGCACCCCTCCAGTGGAATTTTTTACAAAGGTCAAAGACCGAAGCAAAAAGAGTAAAGCTTTAATCATGGAGTGTCAGGTATTAGCTACCAGGTAAAGTGGGATTGAGGGTGAACATTGGGAAAGGCTATCCTAGGAGAATGAGGTTTTTTCTTTTTCTTTCTTCTTTTTTTTTTGATAGTGACTTTCTGGAGTACTGCACTGAGAAGGATTTGAGGCAGTGTTTGGGGAAGGAAATATCCTGTGATTGGCCAATTATTATGTACCTTGGACAAGAGATGGGGTAAGACATCACACATGGCAGTCAATTACTAATTTAGCGGTTAATATTCAATAAATAATATTTTTAAATACATAATTTTGTTGCATCTCTTTTTTATTCTTAGGGTAAAATTCACATAACATAAAATTACTAACCTTTTAAAAGTATACAATTTGGTATAATGAAGTACATTTAGAATGTTTAACTATAACTTCTATCTAGTTCTAAGACATTTTGCCACCCTAAAAGGTAACTTCAAAGGCATTAAAAACAGTCACTCTCTATCCCTTCCCGGGCCAGCCCCTGGCAAGCACTAATCTGTTTTCTATTTCTATGGATTTGCTATGTCTTCTTGGATAATTGACCCTGTTATCATTAATACCCTCTTTATCACTGATGATTACTTTTGTTCTAAAGTCTGCTTTGTCTGAAATTAACTTAGCTACTCCCAACTTTCTTTAAACCCGTGTTAGCGTGGTATACGTTTCTTCAGCCCTTCAGTTTTAATCTATATGTTGCTATATTTATAGTGAGTTCCTGGTCAACAACATATAACTTATTTTTGATCCACTCCGGCAGTCCTCGTCTCTTGGTGTATTTAGACAATGAAGTTTTAAATGGTTATTGACAAGGCTGGACTAATATCTACCATATTTGTTCCTATTTTCTATTCACTGCACTTGTTTCTATTTTTGTTCTTCCACTATATTTATGCCTTCTGGGGTTTAGACTGAGCATTTTATGCGATGCCATTTAGCTTGTCAATTATACTTTGTGGAAACTTTTTTTAGGGGTGCCTGGGTGGAGCAGTGAGGCATCCAACTCTTGATTTTAGCTCAGGTCGTGATCTTGGAGTCCTGGGACGGAGCCCCACCCAGGGCTCCTCACTCAGCAGGGAGTCTGCTAAAGATTCTCTCTCCCACTTCGCTCTTCCTGATGTCTCTCTCTCAAATAAATAAAGAAAAAAAAAAACCCTTATTAGCAGTTGCCATAAGCTTTGCAATATACATTCATAGCTAACCCAAGCCCATTTTCAAATAACTCTACACTGCTTTGTGAGTAGAGCACTTACTTTAAAGTATTCCTAAAAAAAAATAATAAAGTATTCCTAATTCATCCCTCCTGCTCCTCGTATATCTGCTGTCATTCACTTCGCTTATCAGTAAACTGTAACCCTCAAATCCATTGTTGCTACCATTATTTTAAACGAACTGCTATTAGATCAATTAAGATTACAAATAAAATTTCTTTTGCCTTCACTTTCTCTTTCTTTATAATCTTCTTTCTGTCTCATGTAGGTCTGAGGTTCTGACGTGTGTTCTTTTCCTGCTCTTTGAAGTATTTCTTTCAACTCGTCTCACACAGTAGGTCTATTAGCAGCAAATTCACTCAATTTTTGCTTATCTAAGAAAGTATTTGTCCACTTTTGAAGGATAATTTCACTGGATGCAGACATCTAGACTGTTGGGGTTTTTTTTTTATCAACACTAAATACTTCACTTTACTCTCTTCTTTGCATGGTTTCTCAGGAGAACTCAAATATGATTCTTATCTCTTCCATAAGTCAGCTGGTTTTTTCCCTCTGGCTTCTTTCAAGGTTTTTTCTGTACTTGTGATTTTCAGCAGCTTTAATAGGATATGCCTAGATGTAGTCTTTGTTTGGGTTTTTTGTTTTGTTTTTGTTTGTTTTGTTTTGTTCTTTTGGCTTTCATCTTCTTTGGTGTTCCCTGGGCTCCCTGGATCTGTGGTTCGGTGTGTCTGACATAAATTCAAGGAAATTCTCAGTCATCACTGCTCTAAATATTTCTTCTGCTCCTTTCTCCCTTTAACTTCTGACATTCCCATTATCCATATGGTACACCTTTTGTAGTTGCCCCATAGTTCTCGGATATTCTCTTTGTTTTTCACTTGTGGAACTTTCGGTTGACATATCCTCAAACTCACTGATTCTTTCCTCAGCTACATCCAGTCTGCTAGTCAGCCCATCAAAGGCATTTTTCATTTCTGTTAGTGTTTTTGACTTCTAGCATTTCTTCTTTATTCTTTCTTAGAATTTCTATCTCCCTGATTACATTACCCATCTGTTCTTGCATGCTATTTTCCCACTGGAACTCTAAGCATATTTAGTGATTTTAAATCCCTAGTCTAATAACTCCAGCATTGCCGCCATATATGCGTCTGGTTCTGATGTTTGCTCTGCCTCTTCAAATCGTGTTTTTAAATTTCCCTTCAGTAATGCCTTGTAATTTTTTTTGTTAAAAGCTGGACATGATGTGTGGGGATAAAAGGAACTGTGGGGGAGGGTAAGCATTCTACCGCTCTGTGATTAGGTCTCAGTCTTTAAGCCTGACTCCTTAGGCCGTGCCCTTTACAAGTACTTCTCACTCTCACACCCTTGAGGAGAGCGAAAAAAGGCTGAAGGGGAATGGAGATGGGTATTTCCCAACTCCCGGGGCCAGTTACACTTTCATAGAACTCCAGTATCTTAGATGCAGGTAAAATAATCTTTTGAGGGCAGGCCTCATTGACAAGAACAGAGTGCTCAGAGCATATTTCGAAATTGCTACTCCTCCATCTCCTCCCCACCCTACAGCCCAAAGCTGAAGAATTTTCTCCAGTCTTCCCTCTGAGAATCTCGTAGGGCTCCTGGAGGTTGGAAAAAAAAAAAAAAAGCCCCTTTCAAGACTATGCATGGCTGGAGTCTTTTTTACTCTTAACTATAGTTTAGGCTTTCCTACCTTGGGGAAGGGAGGCATATTTTTATGGGCATTTCTTTTTCTTCTTCTTTTTTTAAGATGTCAGAGAGAGAGAGAGAGAGCGTGCGTGAGCACGCACGCACGCACGCACAAGCGGGGGAGTGACAGGCAGAGGGAGAGGGAGAAGCAGGCTCCCTGTGGCGCAGGGAGCCCAGTGTGGGGCTTGATCCCAGGACACCAGATCATGACCTGAGCCGAAGGCAGACGCTTCGCCGACTGAGCCACCCAGGCGTCCCTATGGGCACTTATTCTTGCCCTTTGGTTTTGTGGGTGGGTAACTGTGGCTGATATGAAATTCTTTATTGTCAGGAAAGTTCACTAGGGAGAGGTGGCTCTCCTCTCTAGCCATGAGTACTTTGGGCGGAAAGGTCTTTAAATCTGTAGCAAATGGCCCTGATTCCCTCAGTTGTGATTTTTTTTTTTTTAAAGATTTATTTATTTATTTATTTGACAGACAGAGATCACAAGTAGGCAGAGAGGCAGGCAGAGAGAGAGAGGAAGGGAAGCAGGCTCCCCACTGAGAAGAGAGCCCGATGCGGGGCTCGATCCCAGGACCCCGAGATCATGACCCGAGCCGAAGGCAGAGGCTCAACCCACTGAGCCACCCAGGCGCCCCTCAGTTGTGATTTTTAAAGTGTCCTTTGCCCACAATGATTGTTAATAGGACCCTGAACAACTTCCATTCTTCTCTGCAAAACTGACATGAAAGAAAGAACCTTCTAGGGACACTTGGCTGACCAGTCAGTGGAAGGTGGGACTCTTAATCTTGGGGTTGTGGGTTTGAGACCCATGTTGGCATAGTTTATTTAAAAAAATAAAGAACCTCCTAGCCATTCCTGGGATACCAGTTGTCCCACATTAATCTAGGAGACTGACATATTCTCACTTAATCCTTGGGGAAGCAGAGACAATTAAGTAGTAAGCCCATTTTACACGTAAGAACACCATGTCTCAGAGAGGTGAAATTATTTGCCCCAAGTCATGACCCCAGGTGTGCCAGGCTCCAAAACTTTAGTTGGCAAATACAGTACTATTCTATATGTAATATACAATGCAAAAAAATTATACTTCCTAAAGAGAATATTGTGGGATAAAAGAAACTTAAAGAAAGAAACATTCTATAATTTTTCAGCATACTTTCCTGTATGGGTCTGAAATCCAAAGGTTAGATACTTCCTCTGTGTCTAATTAGGTCTGCCTTGTGTTTTCTATTAACTTTATATAGTGGTAATACATTTGGGCCCTAAAATGTTATCACAGGTCATTAAAAATAAATAATGAAATTTTACTATGATTATTATCATCATAAATTAAGAAATAACTGATTTAGGGCTGCCTTGGAGGCTCAGCTGGTTAAGCGTCTGCCTTCAGCTCAGGTCACGATCCCAGGGTACTCAGACTGAGCCCCAGGTTGGGCTCCCTGCTCAGCGGGGAGCCTGCTTCTCCCTTTCCACCCCTGCTCATGCTCTCTCTCACCATCTATCTCTCAAATAAATAAAGTCTTTTAAAAAATCTGATATAATACTAGTCCTTCAAATGTTAAGAGTGCTGACTGAATTCACTATTTTGCTCTCCTTCTACTAGGTGGTTATTAAGATTGTGGAAGGCAAAAGAAAAAGAGTATGATATATAGCAAAGGCCTAATGGAAAGTGGGTCCTACAAAACTGCACAATTTCAAAGGGCATAGGACAAGTATGAGATTCCTTAAAAGAAGAATCCCTTTTTCAGAGCAACAGTCAGGAAGAGAGGAGTCCACATTTGAGACAACAAAGGCTGGAAGACAGGCCTTGTGACGAATTAAGCACCTTGTAGGCTGTCATAAATTAGACAGCATGCCACACGCTCACCCAGGTACACACTGTAGGTTGACAGAGCTCGTGCTAAACTAGTTTAAAGTTACCTCCGTTAGCTCATGACAATTGTTCTAATTTAACCCAGCTGCTGTGTTCTGTGAAAGAATTTTCCAAATGCATATGTGTTTTTCTTTTTTCTTTTTAAGGTTTTATTCATTTATTTGGGGGGGGGCAGAGAGAGCATGAGCAGGGGGAGGGGCAGAGAGAAGCAGACTCCCCGCTGAGCAGGAGTCTTACCCATGGCTCAATCCCAGGAACCTGAGATCATGACCTGAGCAGAAGTCAGGCGCTCAATTGACTGAGCTACCCAGGTGCCCCATGTATGTTTTTTCTAAGTGATATCTGAAATGCATGAACTCAAGTATGTTTAGATGTCAGTGCCATAAAAGGGAAAATTCTGTAATGCAATCTCCAAAACTAAGTATGCAATCATAATATCTAAGCATGCAATGCATGAATAATATGCATATTTTGCCCTTATGTATCTGATGAAAAATCAAGTGATGATAATATTTATAATGAGTAGAGAAAGAGTTCAGACTCTTAAGACTCTTATCTTAAGATTTCCCAACGACAGTGACAGCAATAGTGCTAGGCTCATAAGTTGGTTGTAAGGGTTAAATTACATTATGCATATGAAGTGCTTGATATTTAGTAAGAGTTAAGCAATGCTGGACCTACAGATATAATTATTTGGAAATGTTAGATGTTATTAGTATAAGTGTTCTTCACTGTTAGTGAAGTATTTCAATCCAAAGGAATTATTCTTAGTTTAAATTTGCATTGATTTGCAGTTTACTAAAACGAAATAATTATTTGGGGTTGTTTTAATATTAAGATCACTTAATATAAGAACAATAACCTAAAATAAAATAAGTATATATATTGTCTGTATCTAGAACTTTTTTGGGGGTACAGATCAGCCTCTGCGTTCTACTGAAACCTAAGTTGGAGACCCAATCTATTATCTTGAATATTTCTGAAGCCACATTAATAAGCCACATAGTAGGAGCTAAAGACCCTAACTTTTACTGACTAAAACTATATCCAAAGAATTCTATTTCCAGAAACCACTTTCAAAGGGAACTTATATAACTTATATAACATATATATATAACTTATATAACTTATATAACTAGTCCAAGATTGTATATTGAGTTTATAGCTAGAGCTGGGACTAGAACCACATATCATACAAGGCACTATCTGAAGTCTTTCTCTGTATTACTCTGCTACCCTCACTTTCCACATCTGTACCATCATTCCACCGTTATTTACTGGTTGTCTCCTGTGTCGGGCTCCATGCTAGGTCCTGACGATGGCACAGCAAACAAGACTGAGGAAACTGGTGGTCCAGCCACCCCACATCCTTGCTACTGTTCAGGTGTCTACATTTAGTAACTCTTCTTTTTCAAGGCATACCAAGTTTAAAAACACAACTTTATGATTTCTGCCAGGGGAAATACAGTTGCAGTTGGAGACTTTGGTGTAGAAAATGATTGGCACGGTAAGACATCCTAGCCCATAAGAAAGAGCAAAATGTCCCTAAATTACAATCGAATATTTTGTAAATAGCTTCCCAGGGTGAACTCATCCAGATTAACTGCCTGCGGGAGTGTACGTGACTCCCCTGTCAGTTTCTTACCGTGGTCATCGCTCTGATGACACGCAGCAAGTCCAAGTCCAGTCATGACCCCACGTCAGAGAGCTGAAAGAAGATACTGTTGGCTTCTCTGAGTCCAGTGTTCCATTTGCATCACCAGATCGATTTTCCACTCTTCTCTGCCCTGCCCTGTTGAACCACAGACTACATTAATGGGGTCTCTTACTCTCCTGACTTCTACTTATTTTTGATCAATGGGAAACCCCTGAAGATGACTGGAGGGGAAGGAGGAGAATGAAGTCAGAGCACTTCCTCCCCTGGCTCCTTTTGTGCAGGGTTTTCCTAATCTTGTTTCATCCTGTTACCTAGACCATCACGTTTGTTTCCAAGAGTTTTTTCCCCAGAGCTCTCTCATTCTCCAGGTTCCAGTAAGTTTCTCCTCCTCCTCCCTTCTGACCCAGGGTTAGAAGCACTCCTGTTTCTAGCTCCAGGTTATGTGGCTCCTTCTTGTGGTTTCCCTACTCTTCCCTTCCTTGTAATCAATGCTTCGTGAAACTCCTCTCTCATTATCTTATTTGAATTTGAGTTTAATCTGTTTTCCACAAGGACCCCGCTGGCTACAGTTCCTTTCATTATTTGTCCTTCAAACAATTTCCAATCCCAACAGCATCTGCCTTGCTTTCACTGTAGTTACTATTTAATTTGCCTCTATTCTTCTTAAAAGTATCAGGCCCACAGATGGAAATAGTTCTCAAAGTGTGGTCTTATCAACATGGGAGAATGTCACCTCGTGCTTTAGGTGCTACATTTCCGTGGAACTTACTCAAAGTTACCAGTTGCATTTTGGCAGCCTTTTCACACCCTTGGCTCAGATGATACTATTGTCAATTGAAATCTTTAGGCTGACTTTTTTTTTTTTTTTTGACACAGAGAGAGGGATCACAAGTAGGCAGGGCAGCACACAGAGAGAGAGCTCTGAGAGAGCGAGGGGGAAGCAGGCTCCCTGCTGAGCAGAGATCCCGATGTGGGGCTCGATCCCAGGACTCTGGGATCATGACCTGAGCTGAAAGCAGAGGCTTAACGCACTGAGCCACCCAGGCGCCCCAGGCTGACTTTTTAATACTACCATTAAATGAAATGTTTCCTATCCTGTTCACAAGATATTATGTTCCGGACACCAAGATGTGAACATGCCATTTTTCCCCAGTAAATTTTTCTTGTTTGATTAAAGCCATCATTCTAGTGGTCCTGAGTCTAGCCTCCTGAAAGCCGTATTGGATTTAGATTTTGTTATGAAACAAATCTTCCAATCCTTGTGTTATTTCCAGACTTGATCCGTATATTGTCTATGTCCTTGCTCTAAGCCATCATCATGCACATGTCCAAAAAAAGAGGGCTGAGACTATACGGACAGCAATTAAGCACATGAAAAGATCTCTAACCTCATTAGCTGTCAGGGACAAGGAAATTAAGACCACAATAAGATATCACTATACACCTATCAGAGAGGCTGAAATAAAAAAAAAAAAATACTGATGAAACCAAATGCTAGTGAGGATGTAGAAAAACTGCTGGTTGGAATGTGAAATAATACAGCCATGCTAGAAAACTGTGACATTTTCTTATATAAAACTAAATACGGAACTACCACACCACTCAGCAATTACACTCCTGGGTATTTATTCCAGAGAATTTAAACTTTATGTTCACACAAAATCTTGTCTGTAAATGGTTATAGCAGCTTCTTAATAGCCAGACCCTGGAAATACCCCAGACGTCCTTCAACAGGCAGAATGGCGAAACAGACTGTTACATCTTATCTACGCCACGGAATACTATGCTGGGGATAAAAGGAAGGAATTATTGTTACATGCAGCAACCTGGTGAATCCCCAGAGACTTACATTGAGTAAAAAGAAGCTAATCCTGAAAGGCTACATAGTAGATGATTCTATTTATATAATACTCTTAAAATGGCAAGATTATAAAGGTAGAGAACAGTGGTTGCCAGGAGTTATGAACTTCGGGGTTGGGGGATTAAAGGGCAGCATGAGGGGCTGCTGTGCTGGTGAAAGTGTTCTGCATCTTTACTGTGGGGATTGTCACAGTAATCTCTACATGCAATAAAACTGCATAAATACACATACACATGCAGATGAGTAGGTATAAAACCACTGAAGTTGTACATGGATTACATCAATGTTGATCTTCTAGTTGTGCTACTGTACAATTATATCAAAATGACAAGTTTAATTTAAAAAATCAATCGTAATTCTATATAGTAACAAAGAATATGTGGAAACCAAAATTAAGCGTACAATATTATTTACAAGTCACTCCAAAGAAAATGAAACGCTGAGGTATAAATCAAACAAAACATGTACCAAGGAGTAGATGCAAATATAAAAAATCCAAATATCTTTCTAACATTTATAAAGAATTTCTGACATATGCATTTACAAGGGAGCCACAGACTGACATACTTGTAGGAACGTGGATGATCTGAAAAACAGGGCTCAGTGAAACATCAATACACAATGATATGTAATATAAAAAAACCCAACAGATATGTAAATTAAAAGCAAATGCCCCAGGAACCATAATACACATTTCATTAGCACTAAAGGAAAATATATACGTCAAGGGGTACGTGGGTGGCACAGCTGGTTAGGCAACCAGCTCTTGGTTTCGGCTCAGGTCACCATCTCAGGGTACTGAAGCTGAGTCCCTGTGGGGCCCCGCGCTCCGTGGGGAATCTGCTGGACACTCACCCTCCCTCTTCCTCTGCTCACCCCCTCAAGGTGCGCTAGCTCTCTCTCAAAAAAATCTTAAAAAAAAAAAGAGAGAGAAAAGTATACATATCAAACGCATTCAAACAGCTGCTTATTAAAAAGGAAATAGGGCTGGATAGTAGCAATAAGGGAACGAATGAGTAAATAAACAGGAGAGGGTCCTGGACAAGTCACTCAAGGAATGTAGTTAATTCAACCCTTTACATTAGATACCAAAACCACTCCATTATTACACACATACACACACAGATTTTTCTTTTCAGGGGAAGAATACTTAATTACTGACATTAGACATACTGAAGCATGCTGGTGATAACATAAAGATCAGCTTTTACCAAATTTTATTCTTGTATTAAAATTTTCCATAGACAATGCTCCCCTTCATTGCCTGTGGGAATGGGGATAACCGCTCCCACGGTCCCACCCTTGGTAGGCCACTGCTCTACCCCCAAGCTTCTTAACAAAGAAAGCATACTAATTAGTGTTGATATTGTGGTTTCCAAATATCATTATTTTAGTGCATGGGGTGCTGTCAATGACTTTGTGAAGGGTAAGTTTTTGGACCTGAGAGCTTCAGGTCCTTATAGCTTAGGATGGGTTACAATGCACACCACTATGAAGTAGGTGGCCTGAAGGCGATTTTGTTGTCTGCCTTTTTGGGGGAGGGCCAGTCACTCCACACCCGTTACAACTCTCCCCATCTATCACCCCGCCACACACACACCGGAAGAAATACCAAGTCCTTTTCCTCCTCACCTGTGAGACAAAAGTCAAGACGTAAATCTGCCTTCAGTTCTCAGTGCTGACTCAGCCTTTATTCCCAACATCTGGCTGACTTGACATTCTGGTCTCCCAACCCTCCGGGGCCTTCCTCACCTCCTCTCTTCTCCAACACCTGCCTCTTCCCTTCCTTCCCTCCCCACCATCACAAGAGTCACAGAGACACACATCTCTTGTTAATAACTTGATTTTATTGTCATCATCACCACCGTTTTTCCAATATGGTCTCTGCGTAGTTGGCTATTTTTCCACTGCGTACTCATGAGACACAGGAGATAGGCCAAGATCTCCGGCCCCTGCCAGTCACAGGCCATTACTTGGATCGTCAGAGCTCTCTGGGTTCCCTGGTTTATATTCCAGGTGATTCTGAGCTATTTTCTTATTTGTCCTGCAGTAACAGACTATTATTGTTGGCTTTTTTGCTTCCTCCTTTTTGTTTTTCAAATTCTGTTGATGGCCTAATGTTACCCTCATGATGGCCTTTTGCACCTGGTGGAAAAAGAGGATGAAGAAGACACAAGGACATCAGTTTGGAGGAAGAGAATGGAGGGTGGATGGCAGGGAGGCGTTCTAAGAAGGCGTGCAAGATGGGAAAGGGGTTTTTGCTAGACAAGGGCAGTGTAGGGGTTGTGGAATGGGAATCTAAAAAGAAGAATCCTGAATAAAGACATGTTACCTTGTTATTTTTTTTTGTTGTTGCTGGAGTGACAAATGTTCTTCTTCTTCCTTCCTTTGGTGCGTGGGCTTAGCCGTTTCATTCTCATACTTGGTTGTTCTACATTTATGCTAGGCTCTTCTGGTATGCAGATCCTACCACCATGTTTAAGCTTCCCAGTGATCCATCCCAGGGCTCCTGACCTCTGCTGTGTACATATACATACCCTCCCTTAGGCAATGAGGAGCCACACCCTTTGGCTTTGGTCCTCAAGGCACTGTTCCAGCCAATGATAGCCCGGGGTGGCTTCAACATCACAAAGTACTACTTCTGATATCTCTCTGGGTGGGGGGATATAGGTTTGATGCTGTGGTTGTTTCTTTCACACCTCTAAAGGTAGGTCCCAAAGTGACCTGTCATGCTTCTTTATCTACCATGTACATTTCTGATGGCAAACACAACATAAAGGAGGAGTTTCTTCCATCCATGCTCCATGGACGCCCCTATTCTGTGGTTTATTCTGTTCTTTTCCACTCTTGACCATTGCCTAGGATTTTGAATTTCTTACCTAAAATTTCTCCAAACTGATGAGGCCATATTGAAGTCTATGAAGAGATTTTTGTGGATTTTTTTTTTTTTTTGGTCATTGCTGTTGTTTATTTTAATTACCCAGTGCTCATCACAACAAGTGCACTCCTAAATCCCCAACACCTGTTTCACCCATCTCCCCACCCACCTCCCTTCTGGTAACCACAAGTTTGTTCTCTATAGTTAAACTCTGGTTCTTGGTTTACCCGTCTGTCTGTCTCTCTTTTTCCCTTTCCAGTCTCTGAGGAGATCTGAATCATCCCAATTCCCCCGTACAAATCCCTCCTATGTACTTTGAAGACCAGTTACTTCTTGTCTACTGCCAAGAAACTTTTCCTTTTCTAAGATTTTATTTATTTATTTGTGAGAGAGAGAGAGAGAGACTGAACAAGCAGGAGGAGGAGCAGAGGGGGAGGGAAACTGAGGAGAAAGAATCTCAAGCACATTCCACGCCAGACACAGAGCCTGATGCAGGGTTCCATCCTACAACCCCGAGATCATGACCTGAACCAAAACCAAGAGTCAGACCTTAACCAACTGAGCTATCCAGGCACCCCAGTCCAGGCAACTTTTCTATCTACCTCCTTTTCCCCAGTATACATGTACATTTCTTCATGTTTTGGTTTCCAGTCTGAAATCACCGCCTTTCAGCTGTCAAGACTTCAGTGACTAACTTTCTTTACTGGGTAGCCTCATCTTGTTTTAAACCTGGAATGCAATAAAATCTTAAAAAAAAAAAAAAAGCAGGGGTGTGCCTGGGTGGTTCAGTTGTTCAGCATCTGCTTTCAGCTCAGGTCATGATCCCAGGGTCCTGGGATCGAGCCCCGCATTGGGCTCCCTGCTCGGTGGGAAGCCTGCTTCTCCCTCTCCCACTCTCCTTGCTTGTATTCCCTCTCTCACTGTCTCTCTCTGTCAAATAAATAAATTAAATAAACATGGAATGCATATTCATGTTAGTAGATACAGTATCCTGACATGGGTTTTATCTGTATAGAGGGAATAGGGAAGTTATTCAAATTTTTTATAAGATTTTATTTATGTATTTGAGAGAAAGAGAGAGAGCATGAGTGGCGGAGGGAGAAGCAGACTCCACACTGAGCAGAGAGCCCAATGTGAGGCTCGATCCCCCGACACCAGGATCACGACATAAGCCAAAGGCAGATGCTTAACTGACTGAGCCACCCAGGCACCCAAGGGGCAGGTACTCATAGGACAAAAGTTGTTCTGAGTGTTTAAATGCAAAACCCTATAAGCTAAAACTGACTTGTGCACCTAGAGTTGGGGTTATTCAACTTTATACTAGACGTTCCATACATTGCATCAGGAGAAGATATTCACATTGGGAAAGGAGAAATAAAAATGTCCTTCAAAGACTATGACAGTTTATGTACTAAATTCCATCAATGTGAAAAAAAGCTTCCACAGCTAATAAGTAAATTTATTGAGGTTGTAGGATAGACGATCAATACACAAAAATCAACTGTATGTTTAAATATTAATAATAAATATTTGAATTGTTAGTTAATAAGCAATTATAATTTTATTAATTAAAATTTTTAAAACTGTAACTTAAAATATCACTAGAAAATATGAAATACTCAGGGATAAATTTGACAAAAGGTATAAAAGACATATACACTAAATGGTAGAAAACATTTGTGGAGATGACTGACATAATGAAATAAATGGAGATGCATACTTTATGGGTAGGAAAACACAATATCATAAGATGTCAATTCTTTCCCAATTCGTCAACCCAATACCAATCAAAATCCCAGAAAGACTTTTTTTTAAAAAGATGTATTTATTTAGAGAGAGAAAGTAGGTTGTGGGGGGAGGACAGAGGGAGAGGAGAGAGTCCCAATCAGACTCCATGCTGAGCACAGAGCCTAACGTGGGGCTCGATCCCACACCCTGAGACCATGACCTGAGCTGAAACCAAGAGTCGGACGCTTAACCAACTCTACCTCCTAGACAGCCCCGGAAAAACTTTTTAACAGAAACTGAGAGTTATTCCAATATTCACATAAAAATGCAAAAGACCTAGAATAGCCAAAACAACTTTTAAAATGTGATGAATTCTGAATAAACTCTATGGATTAAATCAATGTTAATATTCTAATTTTAAAAATGTACTGTGATTATGCAAGATTTTATCACTGAAGGAGGCGAGGTTATACACAGGACTCCTTTGTATGTAATGCTGAAACTTCTTTTGAATCTATAATTATTTCAAAATTAAACATTAAAAAATTAAAAGAAAGGGAACAAGAGAGAGCCAAGGGTAGAAACAGGAATCCACACAACTTCATAATGAGAAAATAATTGGACTAAAGCCTTGATTCTTGATTCAGTTTTCATCCAGCGCATATATCTTCATGTCATACACCAGAACATGAAGAAAGACCGAGCAAAATGCCCTGCTGACTTCCAGACACAACAAATTTATAGCATTCCCATGACTACAGACTAAATACTACTAAACAAAGAGAATGCTGTTCCTAACGTATACCATTTTCTTAGTGAACTCCAGATGATGTCTAGTGATTTTACCACTTCCATTTATTAAATGCGCACAAGCCAATTTTTAAGGTTTTTCTTTAACTCTAGTCTGTAATTAGAATTGAGAATACCACCTTGTCATGTGATTTTATATATATATGCATGTATATATAGATGTATATAATATGTATATATATCAAATAGAGGTCAAAATGATTAAAATTATTGAAAATAACATCCTTCCATTTTCTTAAGTAACTGTTTTTTAAATTTGCTTACCAACTATCTCGAAGGGTATACTGCTACCCAATGAAAACTCATCAAATCATTAGGAACATATTCAGTCCACACTTTGTGCTGAAATATTGTGATTGACCTTATAAGATAATCCCTATTGGGCTCTTTAGTGGTTGGTTCTCTTTTAAATTTTTCACCTAAATGAATGAGAAAAAAAGTTAAAGGCCATCCATGTACACCAAGTTCCTTTTTTTAAAAGATTTTATTTATTTGTTTGACAGAGAGAGAGAGAGAGCAAGCACAAGCAGGGGGAGCGGCAGGGAGTGGGAGAGGGAGAAGCAGGCTTCCTGCCGAGCAGGGAGCCCGATGCCAGGCTCGATTTCAGGACCCTGGGATCATGACCTGAGCCGAAGGCAGATGCTTAACGACTGAGCCACCCAGGCACTCCCACAACAAACTTTTAATAGCACATTTTTTACTTTTCTCCCTCACAATACCTGAATATCTAGCGTTGTTTCCCGGAAAAGCTTCCCGCATAGCTTTTATGGAGTCAAAGGATGTCCTTTCAAGTTGTCAGGCCATGGGGTAAAAAGAAAAAAAATGACCATACTTTTTTTCTCTCTCCTTGATGTGTACGATTGCAGGTATTCCTTATTGCAAACGAGTATTTCCATATCATGTGGCATTGAAGCCTTTTTCGTATTTGGCATAGATAAAGGATCCCACTCCTCAGCCTCAGGCATCTGAGAGGAATAAAAGCTGAAAATGTTGAGCATCGTAGAAAATGTCTGGAAGTTCAGAATGCCTGATTGTAGGGGTTGAGGTTTATCTTCCAATAGGATGGACGTGACTTGTCACTCTGCCAGGTATGGAAGTCTGCCCTGGGAAGGCCGGGGGCGGACAGAGTTTCAGAACGGGTGTGGCAGGGGCCCTGTCCTCTCCGTGTGGCCCTCCGGGGGCTAGCGCGGCCGTGCACACTCACCGCGGCCGTGCACACTCACCGCGGCCGTCCGCACACACCGCGGCCGTCCGCACACACCGCGGCCGTGCGCACTCACCGCGGCCGTGCGCACTCACCGCGGCCGTGCGCACTCACCGCGGCCGTGCGCACACACCGCGGCCGTGCGCACTCACCGCGGCCGTCCGCACTCACCGCGGCCGTCCGCACTCACCGCGGCCGTCCGCACTCACCGCGGCCGTCCGCACTCACCCGCGCCTCCTCGGCCGCCTGACTCAGTGAATGGGCTTCGCTCCGCCGCGGCCTCCTGTCGCAAGCGCCCCGTCGTTGCGCTCCTCCTCCAGGCTGAACCAAGGGCTTTGCTCTTAGGTGCCACCAGGGTCCGGCGCCCTTCCAGGGAGGGCTGAATCAGAACGAGCCGGAGCGTCCTTCGAGCCACGGGAGCCCCACACAGAGTTTCATACGTTGCGGTTGCAAGCGGGTTGGCCGGAATCCTAATAGGATCTGAAGCTGCAAGGAATTCTAATAGTACCAAAAGGGGGAATTACGGGAGGATAGCCTACTTTCAAAAGTTACATCAGGGACTCCAATTTCCTCATTTTGTAGAGGAGAGATTGAAGACGAGGGGGGACGTACCGTGTACCCAGAGTCCCAGAAAGCCCGCGCGACTTGGGGCCTGAAGGGCGGGAGTTCGACCTCGTGTTCCACGGTCTTGTACGGATGATTCTCGGGGCCGGCGCGCCCTCACCTGCCCTCTGAGCGAGAATGGGGGCGCCTCCTAGCAATACCACGTATCTTGCCGCGCGGCTCCCGCGGGCTCTTTGCCCCTCCAGATCCTCTCCTCACTCTTCCGACCCTGCTCTCGTCCGGGGAAGCGGTTTCCTATGGACTAGATCATTCCTGGACCCTCAGGAGTCCGCTGGGCTCGGCTACCGGGACGCCCCCCAAAGAGCACTGAGTTAGGGAGGACAGTGAAGGCAATGTGCTTAATCTCTTGTCTTCCTCTCTGCTAGTCACCTTGGGCTGGCTAAGTCTCTTAATAGAGGTCCCTGCTCTTTTCACGATGGCTTTTTTCCTGTGACTATTGACTTTTCCACATTCGAGGAACCACTCCTCCTTATTTTTTCAGGGCCGAGGTAATAGCAGTGCAGCTGCTGTGATTGCCGTCTCCTGACGGTCTCCCTGTGCCCTCCTCGTCGTCACAGTGCTTCACCTTGTGTGCACTGTTTTCTCTTTGGGGTCTGACTGATACTATACGCTAAGAACAGAGCTTGGCATGCAGTAGGTTCTTGGTGCCTGGAATCTGTTGCCATTAGTAGCAGTAATAGTGTGGTAAGTGACAGGAGGGGTTGTGGTGCAGGTGGCGATATTGATACTTTCCAAAGCAAATCACGTGCACAGCTTGTGGGAAGTACCCCACCCCCCTCCACTGTCCTCAACTCTTCCCTGTCTATTACTCTTTAACTTCCCATGTTGGGGAGGAAAATGGATGGTTGGCTTCTGACACCTTGCCCTTTGTGGCCAGAGTGAAGCAGACTCGCAAGCAGTTTCCATTCCGTCTCTGGTGCTCTGTGCAGTTCCTTAACCTGCCTTCTGCAGTTAAGGAATACAACAGGGTAAAGAAAGTCATTGCAAATGTAGTTGACGGTTATTCTTATAGGGAAATCAGTGTCAGTCTATAACACCACTTGTGTAAAAGCCCAGAAAACAAGAAGCAAAAAGGGAAACAGGAGTCCCTGGTTTTGGGCCTAGATCTGTCTCTGACTTGCGGTGTGACACTGGAGAGTCACTTTGAATGTGTCCCTCATCCCAGTATGATGAAGAATATTCTTGAAAACTGAACATGTCAGAAATGGAAAGTTTCAATAGAAATGAACTTAGTGGGGCGCCTGGGTGGCTCAGGGGGTTAAGCCTCTGCCTTCAGCTCAGATCATGATCCCAGGGTCCTGGGATCAAGCCCCACATCGGGCTCTCTGCTCAGCAGGGAGCCTGCTTCTCCCTCTCCCTGCCGCTCCCCCTGCTTGTCGTTGCTCACTCTCTCTCTAAGAGAGAGACACAGCGAGAAGGTCAGTTCTGAGCCAGAGAAACTGAGGCACACCGTCCTCACTTTCTGTCCAGGTGAACTCCTGTGGTATCTTTCCCTTGCACTGATGATGTGTATCCAACCAGACAGGTTGTTTTTTTTTTTTTTTTAAACTCTGAAGATTAAACTGTTTGACATTTAAAAAGTCATTCTATCAATTTCTATAGCCTTAATTAAATTGTGAATTTCAGGAAATTATGATACCAACCAGAAATGTCATAAAGCCAGCAGCGCCCAGGCTGGCATAAAAGATGACCCACCTCCGCCCACAGCACTACGGCGCTGCCCACGTTCAGCCTGAAACAAAGCTCCATGGACCGACCACGGTTTACTTGCCTCTTCCCAGCGAACGGCTCTTTTGAATACGCGCCCTTTGCAGATCCCAACACATCTGTCAGGCATACTTCCCGTGGTTAAAGACTGTTGAGTTCACTACCTCGGGAACATTTGAAGAAGCATCAAAACTTTGCTTTAGAACTGCCTTTCCATCATTACACAATACGCAATGTTCTCCTGTGATTTGCTGTCCTTGACGGTTTTGTTTTGCACAGTTTTTTTTCTATGTAGAGGCCATTTGCACTTGATAAAACGTACCTTCCTAACACAGCCCCATATAGGGACAGGAAGAAAGGAGGTGGCGGTCTGTCCCCCACGGACATCCAGCACACCAGCGAGCTGCACCGTGCGGCGGGGTGAACATATGCAGACCTCCATCTCCAACGGAGCCGTTTCGTTCCTCCCACGGACGACACGGTCCATCTTTCCTGTGGGACTCACACACTCCCGCTGAAGCCCCTCCAGTTCAATCACTACCGAGAGCTATGGCTGGCGAAAGCTGCCAGGATGTCATACGGTGGGACACGGACACCACGTGCTCTGCCGGGGGGACTCCAGGAGAAGGAGGCAGGTCAAGGCAGAGAGTTCCAGATTTCCAAAAACTGGGCTTACAATCAGCAAAGTTCTCACCTGGCCCAGCTTGGCTCTGGGATGAGTGATAACTAAGCACGGGCAATGACAGAGGAAGATATGATTTTCACTAATACTGACTTGTTGGAACAAAAGCCTGCAGTTAATTTATTCTGTCCTTATATGCTACGGTGAGTGCTGTGAAGTGTGTAAGCCTGACAATTCATAGACCTGTGCCCCTGGGGCTAATAATACATTATATGTTAATAAAAAAATTAAAAAACAATTTATTCTGTCCTTCCGTGAGAAGATGCTTACATTTTGCCAAGAGCAACAGGATCACTAGAAAAGTTGCGGGTGAGGGGCGACTGGGTGGCTAGTAGGTTAAGCGTTCAACTCTGGGTTTCAGCTCAGGTCTTGATCTCAGGGTTGTGAGATCAAACCCCACATCGGGCTCCACACGCAGTGCAGAGTCTGCTTGACAGTCTCCTTCACTCTCTCTGTCCCTCCACCTTAGGTGTTTGCATGCTCTCTCTCTCTTGAATAAATAAATAAATATTTTAAAAAGTATTTAGAAAATAAAAATTAAAAAAATAAAAAAGTATTTAGAAAAATCGTGGGTGCATTTCCAAGCAAGAACTAGGATTACAAATGGCAGCAGCATCCCATGAGGTCAACACTAGACACAAGTTGCTCGCGTCATGGAGACATCTGTTATCTCATTACTGGAGGTTCAGGTGCACTGGCAACAAGGACTCACTCTAGCCCTAGCCAGCCCGGCACAGAATGCCCTCACCAGAGAAACTTATGGCAACGGCAGAGTCCATTTCACAACATGTTCACAGTAGAAATCCCTGACTGTCTACTGAGCACCTATCTCCCCGGCCAGGCCCTGAGCTGCGAGAGACACACCAATGAACCAGACATGGCACCTCCATGGAGAACATGGTATACGACGGCATGAGCGAGAAAGAGCCCTGAGAGACAGGGAGAGGGTGTCATGGAGGCTCAAAGAGAACAGATCCCAGGGGCACCTGGGTGGCTCAGCCGGTTGAGCCTCTGACTCTTGATCTCTGCTCAGGTCTGGATCTCAGGGTCATGAGTTCAAGCCCCATGCTGGCCTCCACGCTGGGCATGGAGCCTACTTAAAAAGAAAAAAGAAAACGAACAGATCACAGGACATAGACAGGGTCTGTGAAGGAGACAGGAATTGGAGAGGGCTTTTTAAAAAATTATTTGTTTATTTGACAGAGGGTGGAGGGAGGGAATGTGGCCGATGGGGAGGGAGAGGGACAAGCAGACTCCAAGCTCAGCACAGAACTGCACCTCGTGACCCTGAGATCATGATCTGAACAGAAAGCAGGAGTCGGAGGAGCTGCCCAGGCGCCCCACTGGAAAGGACTTGCAGGGGTGCAGGAGAAACGCTGCGGTGGGGAAGTATGAACACAGTCAAGAAGGGGCAGCTTCGGGTAAGGACAGGGGTCCATGTGACTCTCTCCCACAGCCTCACAGCACTGCACGTCTTTGCATGTTTTCACACCCCCGTACCTTCCTCCACGTGCTCGTCCGTCTCCCTCCCAGGGCCGGGAAGCCATGAGAACAGGGACCACCACGGGTTCTTCCCCCGATCTCCACCTCCAGCCTAAAGCAGCCTATGGCAACGCTACCAAGATGTTCATCACCCATAGCTACACGGGTCAGGCAGGGAAACTCCAAGAGATCAAGGGAGATACGAGATAAAGGTTGCACACACACTTAGGAGGGCTAGAGCTGGGAGGCAAACACAAGTTCCACTGACTCCAGATGGGCAGATGGAAACCACTGGGTCAAGCTAGACCGTGATGACCACAGCAGAGGGGGGTGGGGGGCAAAGGACTGCCTCTCTGTGTGTCACAGGAATCTCAAACGTCCCACCACGTCAACGTTCACCGTTTCCTTATTATGGGGCAGGAGACAGGGCCTGTGGTAACGGTGGCGGCTGTGGGGGCCGGGGAGGCATCCCGACCCAGCCAAGTCCATCAGTTCCTGTGCTGTCCTTCGGACATGACGATGCTACCGTGGGAAAAGATGGTTGCAACCTGACGACGCGCGTGACATCGGGGCTGGGCTCTGAAGTCCACAGACCTAGGCTCAAATTCCAGCAAGGCCCCTTGTCGCCCGTGCCTGGGGACACACGCACTAAGCTCTCGGCCACTGCTTCCACGGGGGCCAAGGTCTCCGATGCCCGCGTCTGGCGCGGACACCCGCTGGGACGCGCTTCACGGGGCCAGTCGGGGAGCGTGGCTGGGACCGAGGCGCACGGCCTTCCTGGGCCGCGACTCAGGTGGGGAAGGACGACGGCGACGGAGTTCCCCAGGCAGGAGCGGCCGAGGTGAGCCAACTCTCCGGGTCTGCAGGGCCCTTCATCAGACGTGCCGCGGGGACGGATCACGTCCGGAGCCGATCTGAGGTTCACAGGTGCGGGGACCTGCCGCCGGGGGCGCGAGGCCTCGAGCGGAAGCCCGGAAGCGGCAGGCGCGTGTCAGAGCCGGGGTGGCCGCAGGCTTGTCCGTGGCGGGGCTCGGTCAGGCAGGCCGCTGTTCCGGGGGGCGAGCCCACCTGGCCCGACCTGGAGCGGCAGCCAGGGCCATTGTCACTGACGAAGGCCCAGCCGTCCCATGTGTCTGGTATCGGTCCATTCGCTCCAGGTTCTACAACCTGCCCCTGTGCTCGGACAGGCAAAGGGCCTGGAGGGCCACCAGAGGGGCAGCGAGGGTCCCACAGCACCCCACAGATGCACAAGCTGGGGGCAGGGGTGCTGCTTCAGGGAGCTGATCACAAGAGCCTCCGAGTCTCCGATGAAACCTGACCTCGGGGTCCTTACCCTGGGCGGACCCGTGCTCTGGGGCTTTCCCAAAAGGTCAGCGGCCCAGCAGAGACTGGGTTCTTCTAACCACAACGATGGCAACTCTGGTGTCCTTATGGAGCCTTCCTTTGTGCGGGCGCTTTCAAGGCATGGAACTCCTTTGGTGTCCCCCATAATGCCTTGGAGGTGGCCCTGCCGGCCTCCCGTATTACAGATGAGGACACACGCTCAGAAGGTAGACAGCGACGCCTACCAAAAGGACAGTGACACATCCCGTCACCCCTGCCAGCATGGCTGGTAGGAGAAAATTCAAGAAACAACAAGTGTTGACACGGCTGTGGAGGAAAGGGAAGGCCTGGGCAGCGCGGGGGGGATGCACACTGCTACAGCCGCTGTGAACACAGGAAGGAGGTTCTTCAAAACATTCCAAAAGGCGGCGGGCAGGTCTACTTTATATTTTGTACCGAGGGCAGAAGTGCATAAACCCTTTATATGTGGGGGGACAAGTTCAAGCAGAGCCAGTGCTCCAGCACGTGCACATCTGGTATTTATCCAGAGGAAATGAAAACACTAGCTCAAAAATATACCCCCGCACCCCCTTATTCGCTGCAGCATCATTTACAGCAGCCGAGGCGGGAAACAACCCAAGTGTCCGCCCACAGATGAATGGATTAATAAAAGAAAACAGGGACGATGACCAGCCATCAAAAACAATGAGATCTTGCCATCCGCACCAACACGATGGACCTTGAGGGCATTATGCCAAGTGCAGTAAGTCCGAGCAAGACAGAGACCCTATGATCTCCCTCAGAGGTGGCATCTTAACAACCACCGCCAAAACCCGAGGAGCTCACAGACACACAGAACCGATGGTGGGTGCCGGCGCGGAAGGGGGGCAAAACGGTGAAGGGGCCAAAAGGTGCAAACTTGCAGTTATAAGATAAAGACGTCCCGGAGATGTCCTGCCCAGCCCGGCGACGACAGCCAATGACACTGTGTTCTAGATCTGAAAGCTGCCAAGGCCATCCATCTTCGCAGGGCTCATCCCCAGAAAACAAAGTGGCGGCTGCGAGCGGTGACAGAGACTTAGGGAGACCCACGGCAGTGACCACGGATTTTGCGTCGTGTACGAATCGCGTGTCCTTGTGTTGCACCCCGGTCGCAAACATAACGCTACACACCAGGGAGAGCTCAGTACAACCTGTAACCCTTCCAGAAGCCCTTCTGTCATGTGGCGGCCCGCACGGGGGACGCGGGAAGCGCTGGGGGAACCGCCCGCAGCTGGAGGCGCGGCTCTTGGCGGGACCCCGGCTCCCCGCCCTCCGACGCCGGGTCCCTAAGCAGCCGGGAGATGCGGCCCCTGCGGCCGCCAGGGGGGCTGTGCAGTGCTGGGAGCCTTCGCGTCCTCCCTGCTCCAGCGGCCTGGTCCCAGGCTCTCACCGCTCACGTCTCCCCCCACCCCCCACGCCCTCCGGGGGCACCCGGGACACCACGAGACCCGAAACCCCCCCACCCCCGCACGACCCTCGAAGGGGCTCCGCGCTGGAGCTCCGAGCGCTTTCTGGGGCGACTCCTCAGCCCGCCCCCCCCCCCCCCCCCCGCCGGGGCCGGGCTCCGGCCACAGGAGCCCGCCGCTGCCTTTCTCGCAGACCTCCCGGGACCTCCTCGCTCCCTGCTTCTGCGCGCGCTTCCTCCAGCCTGAACAGCCTCTGCCCCTCCTCGACCCCGTCTTCTCCCGCCAAAGCCCATCAAAGCCTCCTCCGCCAACGGAGACCTTCTCTGACCCCCGGGAAGGGATTCCTCAGTTCCTCCTCCAAACTCCCAGAACGCTTTCATTTCGTTTTTTCCTCCTGACATTAGGAGGTGGCATACCGTGGGAGAAAAGGGGGAGTCACGCAGGTTTTGTTGAAAATCCTACATCGATTTAAGAGTCTGACTTCGGGCATGTCCTCTAACGTCTCCATGCCTTAATTTCCTTATAACAAAAGGCACTGGGGTGATGGGACTGCTTCAAGCTCACCTCCCTTGTTCCTTCCCGGCATGTTCCCGTGCCGCTGTGCACACACGTGCTCTCTCCACACACTCCTTGATGCATATGTATAATATATACATGCACAGTACAGGTACTCAATAAATATTTGTGGAATGAACAGAAAATTAGTATACTCTTAATGAAGACTTCTTACTCGAACTGATGAATTCCATTAAACAGTCTGTACTCTGAGCTCAGGAGGGAGCAAAGAAAGAAATGTAAGCAGCTCCCACTTCTAGTCCAGCATTCACCGACTTGATCACTGTCATCGTGGCCATCGTTTTCTCCTTACTGCACTCTCCTTCCTATGCAATCCTGACTCCAAAGAGATGAAAGCACCTAATTACCCTTACAATCATTCCATCTTATAATTAATCAAAACCAGCTGGGAAAGCAAGTGGAAAATTCCAATTTTTTCAGTCAAATTCCTTTCCTAAAATTGTCTGTGGAACGACTTCAGAAGAGGAGCTATCATACTGAAGATGCAGATCCCTGACTCTGGAGATCCAAGCTGCCTGACGGAGGGGCTGATGGCCATGGACACTCAGAGATGAGCCCCACACTCTGGAAATGCTCAAAATTATGAGGAAGAGTAAACAAATATACAAGAGCCCATAGCTGATTCAATTCTGATGTTCATCATCCAACACATGTGTCAAATAATAAGTAGCCAGACATCTTTACCTTTGCAAAATAATTACATATTTCTTAGATAATGTAAATATAACACGAAATAAAAACCAGAGGAGCACTTAATGAGTCACTGAAAAACGCATACCCTTTTTCTAATATGAATTCTCAGAACTGATTCTCACAAAATCATTTCAAAACAAACAGCCAATATGAACAGAAATATTTACTGAAGTTTTTTTTTTAATTATAGCAAACATAGAGGAACAATTCAAATGTCCAACAACAGGGAAATTTTTAAAGGGTAAATTATGTTACCTCTCTAGATCTCAGTTTACTTATCAATAAATTGGAAACAATATTTTCTTAATTGTTTTAGGGGGTTAAGTTAATTAATATAGGTGAAGTATTTCCATCCTAAATTGGGTTCCATGAGATTCCCCTTACTAATAAATCCCCTTTCCACTTCAGTTCTTTTGAACGTTTTCTATTTCTTGTTCCTTGCAATCAAGTGATCCCCAATTCAAATAGGGAGGAATAGAAGAGTGGGAGAGAGAATGACACAGAGAAACCCCGCCCTCTCCCTACTCTCTCTGTAGTGTATGGAAAAATACGATGAATGTTTAATTACAGGTGACATAATTTACGAGATATAACACCTATAAAAATTTCATTCTAATATTTTTTACACAGAGAGGCATGCTGAAAATGGGCCACCCACTGTTAAGCACCATATGCCCAAGATCTCATTAAATACTTCTTTCAGAGCTGCTGAGCCACCATACCCGGAAGGCTGAAGTCCTTACAAATCATTCTCTTCTCTCTGGCTCCCCCACTGATTAAAATCTAGTCCAGAATCACACACATCTGCCAGACCCCAGAATACTTAACCACAAAGGTGACCTCCCAGTAGACTTTATAGGGGCAATAATATCTGCTTTTAAATCTCACATTATTTAAGTATTGTGCAGTTTATAAAGAAATTTCTGATCCGTGATCTTATTTAAGTGTGACCCAACTTGTCAAGAAACAACACTCCTATTTTAATGGGACAGACTTAAAGATACCTTAACGTAACACAGAAATCCCAGACCTCACCAACCTGAAATGTTACTTTTATTTTTCCTGACCAAAGCATGGAGCTTAAGCCTCCACCAGCCTGCTTGCTGGAAATCCAACCTCTATTTCAAGAATGTTCCCTCTGTATATCTTGGGGTACTTTCCAAGGCCCCTCACAAGGCTTTCCATTGCAGCCATCACATAGAGTCTGCTCAATAATTCTCTGCTTTATCTCTCCCAGGTGGCTCCCTCCAAGCCAGTGGGAAAAGAATTCACCATTATCACCGCCCATCTCGCAAGGTCCAAGGTCTACACCAAGGCTACTATATGTAGGTGCTTTTTCCAAATTCCCACTAGAGCACTGCTTTAAGAAAAACCTCCAAGAACTTCAGTTCAGGGTCTCAGCATGAGTTTTAAGGACTCGGGCTGGAATCTCACCCCTTGGCTTGCCCAGAATCTTGTCGATTATCTCATAAAAATGCAATTCTATAGATTTCTGGTGCCCAAACTCTTTTAACCAGAGGAGCTCAAACCCATCTGAAGGGCCAGATGGCAGACTGTCTTTGTCTGGAAACAGATTCTGAGATGGAGAGTTGCTTACTGGAGGCTGACTGGTGAAAGTTCTTGAAAGTGCAGTGTTGAACTTTACCTGAGTCCTGGGTTCCCAGGAGGCAATGGCAGTAATGAACCTGATCACTACAGCTACCATTGTTTTTTGCTCTGAAAATAGTTAACTGCAAAGGACCACCTCGGCCTGGCCTATTTGTATATAGGCAGATAAAGCCATCTCTACACTTCCATTCAGCCTCTATATAAAGCAAGTGACTCCCTTGTCTTCTGCTTTTATAAAACTCCAGTCGTTTTGTTTCTCATTAATGAATATTGTACCTATTGCAACAGCCAGAATAAAGGCATCTCCTTAAGTGCCATGTATATTCTTTTCTCTTTGTGTGTTTGTGTGATTCCATTTATGTGAAATATCCGCAACAAGCAAATCCACAGAGACCTAAAGAGGAGTGAGTGGTTACCCGGGGCTGGGGAGGGGGCTGGAAAATGACTATAATGGGGACAGGGAGTCTTTCTGGAGTGATGGAATGTTCTGGAATTAGATGGCGGCGATGGCCGCGCAACAAATGTACTTCATGGCACGGAGTTGGAAACCTTAAAATAGTTAAAATGGTCAAGGTTTAGGTTACGTGCGTGTTGCCACAACAGAAAAAAGGAAATCTGACCACAAGAAGACAAAGAGAATGGCTGGCACTTACAGCGGCTGAACTCGGGCGCTGTGCATCAGGCTAGGAGCCACGGTCCGGAAGCTTGGGCTGTTCAGCAGGCTGGTGGTGTCAAAGCCGCCAACACCTGCCGTCGGACTCGCTCTAAGCTTCAGCCTCCACCATCCAGAAGTTGAACTTGTAGGTCGCGTCGTGGGGCTCCTGCTCCAAAGCCTACGGGTTGTAGGGGCTCGGCCGCGCTCCCGCTCCCGTGAATTGGAGAGCACTATAGGCCCACTCCGCGTGGGGCTTTGCGGTAGGACAGGTCTATGCAGTCGCCCGCTCACGGTCCTGCCCCGCCCCCGCGCAGCTCCTGAGATTGCCGGAGGCCATGGCTGCTACAGAAACAGGTGGCAGGGGTCGGGGTCAGGTTCAGCTCGACGGCTTTCCAGCAGAAGTGCACGGCAGCCTCCAAGTTTTCGACATTTCCTTCGGTTTGGGGGCACAGCTTCGCGCTCGTTCCGGGGCTCTGCACGTCCTGCAGCATCTCCTTGCCTGTGGCGGCTGCTTCAGACACTTCTGGAAGAGTCCGAGGGAGCGCGAGGCCGGGGCCTCACGCCCTCAGCCCAGAAGGAGTCTCGAGGCGCTGGACTGCAGCTTCCAAACTCTCCAGGGCACCGATGGGAGTCGGTGGACCGTAGAGAGGGCTGGGTCAAGGGCTTCCTGTTACTTTGAGACAGGAAAGGGCGACGCCTAGGAGTTTTCGAGATCTTCCTGGGGGTTGAAGCTGACCCACCCTGATGGGCTGCGCCTGCGCGCTGCGGTGTGGCTGCCCCGCCCTCCCCTCGCGGCACGACGCCTGCATCGAGGGAGCCTCAGGTCCTGTCTCTGATGGGTGGTTGGCCTGGGAGGAGATGACGGAGGCAGAGCTGAGCAGCAGAGGATGCCAACCTGCAGCGTGGTTGCAAATGGAGCCTCGGGTGATTCTGTGAGGGCTCCGGAATCGGGGTGGCCCTTCCGAGCCGTCCCGAATTCAGGCAAGGCTGCCGAGCCTTCGTAGCTTTGAATTACTCAGGTATTCGGTCCCCAGGAGCGGTGCGACCCAGGGCAATGTCCAATGAGAAGAAGCAACTGGGAGCTTCCAGCAGCCTAACTCCCGGGAGCTGAAGATGGTGCCTGCACGGGGGGGAGCTGAGCCAAGGTGTCCTCTGCATTGATGGGAAACTAGGAATTGATCCTCCACTCCCAGACCTCAAGGAGAATGCCTCCCTCCTCAACTAAAAAACCAAAAGCTGCCACGAATATCAGTAAACGCAAAGGCTACAAACAAATCAGGAGCTAAGATAGCAACGATATTCATGAACGACCCCAGAAAGGGGAGGAGCGCGCCCTCTGCATACATTTTCGAGCTCCCGAAGAGTGTTTCTCAAGCTGTGGTTCACAGATTTTCCTGGGCTAGTACCTTAATGCATTAAACTTGTGTTAAGAAACAAAATTCAGCTGAGTAATTTGAAGATCTAATTGGCTTTACTCCACGACTGAGGAACCGGGCAGCATCTCATCTAGCGAGCATAAAGGAGTTCCAAGGAGCTGTACAAAATGGAAGGATTTTATAGACAGATAAGGGGTGGGCCGGGGGAGAGGGGATTATTAGCAAAAGAAAAGAAGGAATTGTTTGGGGCAAGGTCACCTTCCCTGAAGGGGGAAGGGCATGGGGGGGGCGGTCTTACCTTGTCGGTTACTTCACTAGCACTGATCAGGAAATTCCAGACTGATTGGTTTGAAATTCCACTCTTGGGAGAGGCTGATATTGCAATTACGTTAGGTAATAGGCCTTGGCGGGGCTTCCAAAGGCGGCTTGGGTTTTGGGCCTTTTGCTCTTTTTAACACTTGATAAGCCAGTCTATAGTTTTGTTTCTGAAATGAATTACCAATATACTCATGAATATTGAATGAAAATAAAACTGAAAAATCAAGTGACACCATTTGTTGCTACTTAGTCACTGTCGGGCCCAGGTTTCTCCATTCTTTCCAAGGAGAGGTTTTTCTTACTGAATTGTGTATGCATTTGTACCAGCTTGGGCTCAAGACAGAAATATTGTCAGTAACTCTTTTGTCATCGTGAGCCCAATCCTTTGTACCTCTTTTTTCCTTCTTCCCAGAAGCATTTACTGAACTCTGTTCTGTGTCAGGTATTACTCTATCCCCTGTGGAGGAGACAGAATTTTTTCTGTCTCTTTCTACCCTTGATTACTGCCGCCATAAGGCATGAATTTGCTAGGGCAATGTCAGTGGTGAGGGAGAAGCAAAATACAGTACACAGTTAACTGAGGAGTTGGTCCTAAGGAAGACAACTTTGTGCAAACTGCTCTTTCTAAATTCTGCAAATCTGGAACCTAGAAGCATTGCTGTACTACGCTGGTAGCTCATTGGAGATACAGGGTGGTGGGAACCTGTGTTTTGTTCTCTTGTTTTGCATTTTGTTCTATAGTGGGAGAAAAGGAGCATGTTTAAATGCTGATGAGAAGGCACAAGGAAGCCAGTGCACTAGATTGAAGATAGAGGAGATAGGATCATTTACCTAAAGAGGAGTAAGATATGGGATTTGCCTCCTACTCCAGGAAGAGTAGCTCTTCAACTGTGACTGGGGAAGGGAGAGGTTAAGAGCACGAGGCCAGCAAATTAAAGACATCTGGACTGATGCAGGGTTATGGTTTTTCCAGATACACAGGACAGTGAAGAATCAAAGGAGTTCAAGGATTTGGCCAGTGACTAATTGAGGAGATAGATCTAGCATCAAGGTTAAAATAGAAGAGGGGGTGAAAACCGAAGAAAACTGGGAGAAAACGGAAGGGTCTGAAATTGGGAGATATCAAATAGGTTTTATTTTTTCAGATTTTATTTATTTATTTGAGAAAGAGAGAGAGAGAGAGAGAGCACGGGCATAAGTGGGGGAGGTGAGGCAGAGGGAGAGGAAGAAGCAGAATCCCCACTGAACAGGGAGCCCAATGCCGACTTGATTCCAGGATCCTGGGATCATGACCTGAGCCAAAGGCAGACACTTAACCCACTGAGCCACCTAGACACCCTCAAATAGGTTTTGGAAAGCAATTGTTTAAGGAGAAAGAAAAAAAATTGTAGCCAGAGCTAGAACTTACTATATGCCCGCCATCATTCTAACCATTCAATTCAAAAATAACCGCAAGAGGCACATTCTATTACTTTCCATGTTTTGTATAAGAATAAAGTGAGGCAGGGGCGCCTGGGTGGCTCAGTGGGTTAAGCCTCTGCCTTTGGCTCAGGTCATGATCTCAGGGTCCTGCGATCGAGCCCCACATAGGGCCCTCTGCTCAGCAGGGAGCCTGATTCCCCCTCTCTCTCTCTGACTGTCTCTCTGCCTACTTGTGATCTTTCTCTCTGTTAAATAAATTTAAAAAAAAAAACTAAAAAAAAAAAAAGAATAAAGTGAGGCAGTAAGTGGTTAAATCACGTGTGCAAGGTCACATAACTCAGAAGTGGTACAGCTCTGGTCATTCTAGTTTTTGGTTTTGGTCTGTGCTGTCCTCTGCTTCCCAACCGGAGATGAGAGTTTGACTTTATGATTTCAAGTTGTCTTTTGGGTCATGATGAGCTCTAGGATGTGGCCTAGGGTGTGGCCTAGTAATGCGCTACAGAACTAGAACAGATGTTGGACCTAGACCCCGGCAGCCCTTCTGCCCTTTCCTCCTGCTATGCGGACGGGACTGCAGCATCCCAAGGACCTTCTGCTCATCGTTGTAATTGCAGCCTCACTGGCCCCTGTGACCAGCTGGGCTGTCACTGGGTACCCAACAGAGAGGGTGACTATAAAGCCAACCCAAGAGGAACAGCATTGAGGAAGTTCAAATGGAAAGATCCATCCAAAATCTCAGAGAGCATGCCAAAATACACAGGTAAGGAAAGGACAGCTCTGACCTAAGCCACATTTGCAAAATCTTCACTGTGCGTTTTCTTTTGCTAGGTGTTCCCTGTGATTCCAGCTAAATGTTTGGCATTGCTCCAAGAATGTCAGTTTGGGGCACACAAGTAAAACAGCCCTGCATTACAGCTGCATCATTAGTGGAAGCCTAGAAAGTCTTAGCCGCCCCAGCAAATGTATAGTGCCCTGGGTTCAAAGCCCCAGACTTGCAATACAGCTTATTTGAGTTAGAAGGTTACTTTATTATCTGTTTTATCTTCAGAGCCCTAGTGCTAAGAAAACTAAGTACACAGTATCTCCTCATCTGCAGAAGCTGTTAAAGGAATGCCTTAGAGCTTTCTAGCATTTCATTACGCTAGCATGGGGGTATGAAAAGAAATTGCAGTTTGCATCACAGTTATGCCTCCTACTAACTGTAACCCTGCCCGTGTTCCTCAAGCCTCTGGAGCCTCACCTTTCTTATCTGTGAGATGGAGAGAGTAACCATGTAAATGAGATCATCCCGGAGGAGTGCTTAATTGAGCCCAGCTCATAGCAGCACCACATCCACGGCGGTGGTGGTCGGTGGTAGTTGTTAAGCATATATGCGAGGGATGGATGGATGAATTTTTGAAAAATCTCAGCAACATCCTTATGAGATAGATATTTTGATTCTATCGTTCTCTACATTTACATGGAGGAACTGAGGCTCAGAGAGATTATTTACAAGGTCACCCTTAGCAAATGACAGAGTCGTGACTTGAACCCAAGCCTATCTAATTCTAAAGCAACAGCTCTTTCAGTTTTAGCATTCATTCTGCAAACAAAATAAACTCCGGCCTCAGCTCTCTGAACATCAGGTTACCCAGTCATCTACTTCCTTCGGAAGGGGTGAGGAATGGGCCCTGCTCATCTCCACTGCGGCCATAACTGTACCTACAACCCCCATATATCAACCGAGGCGGGAGGTAGGAACATGCAAGGGAATTTGGCAGTGATTGCCCCTGTCATAAGTAATATCTACCATTTTATGATTCAGCATTTCTCTCTGCATGATTCTTCTAAAGAGTATAAATAATTCACACTAAATTATAGTTACTAGAAGGATATTTTAAGCCTAAAGTTGAAATTTATACAATTAGTGTCTAAAACCACCTTGAAGGGAGAAAAGCAAACATTTTGACTATCTAAATAACACTTTGTAAGGCTTTTAGGTAGCTTACTTAACATTCCTTAAATTAATAGTGATTTCTACATGAAAGTGAAATATGTATAATTTTTACATTAAAATGAAATATTATAAAATATAATTAAGAGGCTTATCAGCATTCTCACATTTTTGGGGTGGAATGCAAAGGTATGAATTCAGAAGCTTATTAAACTGGATGACTGATTGCTCTATCTGTTTCTTAATTATGAAATATTTATACCCCTGATGTCATAGACCATGCACTATTTATGCCAGATGTGCAATGAAATCTATATTCAATATTTGGGCAACTTGACAGGGGAAAGAACCCATGCCCTAAATTGATTCTAAAATTATCTTCAATTTAAGGCATTATCTCAGAATTGCACATAAAGCTCTAAATTCAAGAGAAAGTAAGATTATTTTTACTTGAATTACCATAGAATTTGCTTCAGGTCTTTAGTCACTTTGCCAATAGAGATAGCCAGGGTTTTATTAAGCACTTCTCCATCTGAATGATAATGTTGCTCTAGACCCTTTCCCATCCCTACCCCCACGTGCCTATTTTTAGAAAGAAACCCACGTGTCTTTAAACATTAAAATACAACTGACTCTTTCATCACCAAGGCCAGGTTTGGAGGTCTTCCAACAGAGAACAGATTATAAACACGTGAAAAGGCAGCTTTCTGTAAGGATCTTTGTTTCCTTTTAAGCATATAGGTGAAAATCAAGTGAAGTCCTAAGGCGGAGAGTTCTCAAAGTATATCCTGCCTAGAATGATCCGCCAACTCCTTGACTCGAGCTCCAGGTGCTAAATCAGGGAGTAGGTGCAGGCTGGGGCCAGGGAATCTGCATTTGAATGAGCACCTTCCAGTGTTTCTGATGTAAATCGTCCCAGGATTTCACTCTTCCCTAAGGATTCTTCCCCTGACACTCAGGGATTATATATCCCTATGACCCACAGACCATGTATAAAAGAGTTTGGGTACTGGAGCAGATGGCCTGGGCTTGACTGTAGATTCTGCCATTTACTGGCTCTGTGGCTTTGAGCAAGTCACATCATCTCTCAGAGCCTGTTCTCTCATCTCTAAACAGAGACTATTGATCATCACGTATTTCCCAGAGTTCTTAGGAGGATCAAATTAGATAATGGCCATGTGTGACAAAGATGATATTACGGGTTCACTAAATGAGCTTGTCCTAGCCTCCTGGCTGCAGTTACTGGGGCCCTAGAGCTGTTTTCTGGCCAGTGGAAGATGACGTATGTTACTTTGCTCCGGACGCCTCACCACTACCACCATCTTTTCCTTTTACCATGTAGATGTCAATTCTCAGAATAATCTTGAGAGCCATGTGTGGAACATGGTTGCTCTTGGACTTGAAAGACTGCTTGGAGCTGAGCCTCCTCTCTGTCTACCTGCATCGTACTGAAAGGTGCACAAGAAATGTCCACTGGACATTTTTGAGTCATTTGTTACTGCGGCTCATCTACTCTGTGAGACGTAGTCGTATATAGATAGCAGAAGTTAAGTCAAAGGACAAGAACTGGAGCAGTGAAAAGGGGAACTGAGAGGCCAGGCTGGCTTTTTGGAGTAGGCATTGGATCTGAGGAAGACCTTCTGGCCACAGATGGCCTCTTCACTACATGTTCACCCACTCCATTTGACCTTTTGCTGACAGTGGATCAGAGAGAGAGAGAATAGGAAGCAGGATGGGTGCACAAAGACATTGGAAGCACTGGAAAGTAGAGACCGGCTATGCGGGCATAGGTGCCTAGAGGGAGGGTGGCAGTCTAGGCTAGCACAGAAGCCGGAGGTCTTCAAAGACCACATTGGACTTGGGAGTCAGGCGAACATCCAGGTGTCAGGGAGCACACAGGTAACGAGTGTCAGGAAAGGCAGCAAAGCAGAAATTAGGTACTTTGTCCTAAGCCAACGCATGCGCAGAAGTGAGTGGTCTAGATAAGCTATGGGGATTGGAGAGGACAGGTTCAAAGACTAAGAAGACTGTTCTTCCACACCACTTGAAATTCTAGCCATTCTTCAGAACCCACTTCAAATGCCATTTCTTTTATATAGACGTTTTATTTTTTACCACCTTTTTAAATAAAGCCTCCAACTAAATCAGGAGTCCTTAATCTGGAGTCCATAGACCCAAGGAGTATAAGAACGAACTTCCAAAGGGTTCTTGAATCTTCTGAACTTGAATGCAAATTTATGTGCTCCTATTTTAGGGGACAGAATGCTTACTTTGAAAGCTTATGAAGCAAAAACTAAGAATCACTTCACTGGTTTTGTGAACACATGAAATGCAGGCATTTGTTTTAATCCATCGCTTTACCCTCGGGCTGAGCACAAAGGAGGTGCTCAGTAAATGATCATTGAAGGGATACATGTGATACAAATTGCTCTTGGTCGTTGTGTTTCCTAAACCACTTGGTTTGTAATTCCCTTGTAGCATTCTCCACAGACTGTGTTGCATCTAAGTTCATTGTTTACTCGCTGTTTTTCCCCACCTATAATCACTTTAAGGGTAAGCAGAGTAAGATTCATCTTTATGTTCTCAAACATTGTCTAAGACAACAAATAACATAATTAAAGATACCATTACATCATTTGATTTTTATAACAATCACAAACGTATGTAGTATCATAGTCCCCATTTTACAGATAGAAAACTAAAGCTTACAAAGGTGAGTGAGTTTATTTACGGTCATATAAGATAGTGAATTGAGAGTCTAGAGTCAAATTCTTGTCTATCTGATACTAAAGCCTTATACTAGGTTCTACTTTACTATATTACAATATGCTGCTGTAGCTGTCCCTCAAGATGTTTGGATTGAACTGACTTGAACTGAAATAAATTTTATGGACATGAAATAGGGACGAACTATGAGACAATCCGAAACTCTCAATTTGGTCCAATCATCTCATTTTATAGGTGGAAAAATGGAAATTTAGAGTAAGAGAGGGGCTTGCCCAAGATCAGGCAGCAAATATGTGGTCAAGCTGAGTATCTTGCCTAGTGAATCGATGCTCTTTCTTCCATTCTGTTCTGTTCCTCCCTTGTTTCCTTGGTTCCTGCTGCCCTGGAATGAGATCAAAGGGTCAAATCTAGGTAAATTTCTATAAAAAGGTATGGCATGTCTTTGTAGCTTAATTTAGTTCATTAAATATTTTAAGATATCCTTTGACAGCTGGTAATGATCATGGTTCTTGATTAGACAATGCATTCTCATGCATCTAATTTTCTCCATTTTTTCTTTCAAATATTCTTTTTAAAAGGGAAGCAGAAATGTGCCAGATCTTATGATAAATGCAGTCTACTTAATTCATAGCAATTGCAGTCCCTCATTAGTAATAAATTAAATATTGAAAAGACCAGATCATTTCAATGTGTCAAAAAGAGCCTTGTCACTTGGCATGATTTAAGAGGTCAAAGTGGGCATTTTATAATAATCATCTATATCCAGTATTTCTGATTCAACTCACTCAGCTTCTATGACTCATGGGACTTACCCAAGACACTTGTTGAGTTACAAACAGAGCCAAATATGAGGAGCAAAAGAGAATCATAACTTGTGTCTAAGAATTGTTAGATATTCAGAATTGATGGACATCATTGAAGTGGGAGCTTCACCAGGAGAAACTGCATTTAATTGTTTCTATATGACTTCAACATATCAGTTAATATTAGACAATTTTTAAAAAAATCAAATTATTTTGGTACTGATTTTACCAAAAACAATTCCATTGAAAAGCAAAGAAACATCTTCAAATCTCAAAAATGCCAATTCAAAGTATTAGCTTATTTTTCATTTATTTTTTACCTAAATGCTTGATAACAGTACCGTTTTTCTCTCCCTTAACTGACTAAGGTCAACCAACTGCTAAGCTAGTTCAACCAGTAGTAAAATCAGTCATGACAGGTGAGTTTTGATAAAGAGAAACAGAAAAAAACAGTGAATTAGGGATCAAACACATATTGCTTTAGTGTAAACATTCCTCACATAATAAAAGACTCTGGCTCTCTGTGAGAAACTTACTAAATGCTTTTTTGATAATTTTGTTACCAAATTTAGAAAAGTAGGGAGTACTAAGCAGATTTTTAGCAGAAAAGCTGATAAGCTTAAATATTATAATAGCATCTTTAAACAATGAAGCCATATCATCAAAAGGAAAGGGTGCGATAGAAATACAATATATGTAAAAATATCCATCCATAAAATTCTTTCATTCCACCAGCATTGCTTGAATGCCTTGCCACTGAGTGCAAGCTAACAGGCCCAGTGGTGCATAGGTTGGAGAGTGGACTAAGACAAGAGTCCTGCCCTCCAGGACTTCTCACCTAGTAGCGATGCAGTGTAGAACTAACCGTAATAAAAGGTGCCTAAGGCAAGACATAGATGAAACATGGTAGGAGTTCAGGGAAGGACGAGAGCAGTTTTAGCAGGGGAGGTATTTGAAATCAACGAGTAAGCATCTAGAGCTGACACTCCAGTGAAAAGCCAGCTCATCTCCTGGACAAACTATTCTCTCTAATGCAGTATGATCATGTTATGCTGGTGGCCTAACTGGAGTATTTACAGGAGCGCAAGGAGATCTGGGAAAGATCTCAAAGAAAGTTGCACGTGAGCTAGGCTTAAAGAACAACAGAATGGGGTGCCAGGATGGCTCAGTCAGTTAAGCATCCGACTTTTGAATTTGGCTCAGGTCATGAGCTCAGGGTTATGGGATGGAGCCCCAAGTTCAGCCCTGCGGTGGTCAGCTCTGCTTCGAGCCCCATGTTGAGCCCCATGATGGGCTCTGTGCTGGTGCTAGGCATGGAGCCTGCTTAAGATTCTCTCAGTCTCTTCCTCTGTAGCCTCCACCCCCACCCCCAAGAAAAAAAAGAATAGAACATAAAGATGGAGATGTCAGTGAGCACTTGATCATTAAAGGCCTTAAGGACCATATTAAGGTATTTGAATTTTGTCCTGTGGCCAATGGAGAGCCATCAAAGGATTTTTTAAGAAAGATTTTATTTATTTGTTAGAGAGAACACGAACACAAGCAGGGGGAGCTGCAGGCAGAGGGAGAAGCAGGCTTCCCGCTGAGCGAGAATTTCCATGGACCAAGTTCCCAGGACCCTGAGATCAAGACCTGAGCCAATGGGAGATGCTTAACAGACTGAGCCACCCAGGCATCCCCCATGAGAGATGTTAAGCATTGGAGGGATGTGGTCATATTTGCACTTGAGAAAGGTCACTCTGGCTACAATGTAGAAAATAGATTGGAGGGGAAGTGAGCAGGTGAGAATGCAGGAAAATCCATTGAATTGGTTTTTTAGTTAAAGATGATGAAGACCTAAGAAGGTAGTGGTGAGGCTGGGGGAAGTGAAAATTATTTGACTATAAAAATGGAACAGAGGGGTGCCTGGGTGACTCAGTGGGTTAAAGCCTCTGCCTTCGGCTCAGGACATGATCCCAGGGTCCTGGGATCAAGCCCCGCATCGGGCTCTCTGCTCAGCGGGGAACCTGCTTCCCCCTCTCTCTACTTGCCTCTTTGCCTACTTGTGATCTCTCTCTCTGTCAAATAAATAAATAAAATCTTTCAAAAAAAATGGAACAGAAATGGTAAATCTTAAAGATACTTAGGTAGAATTGATTGAACCTGGCAAAGTTATTGGGTTTGGGGATATAGGAAACAAAGAAGAATCAAAACTACCCCTCAGTTTTTACCTTGGCTGACTAGATAGTAAATAATAACATTTTATTAAGATACAGATCACAGAAGTAACACATTTCAATGGGAGTGGTGGCAGAAGTGGAAAACCGGGAAAAAGAAAGAAACTGATCAAACTCCATGAGAGCATGAATCACTTTATTTTTCATCATTGTGGCCCCAGGATCTGCCTCAACAAATACTAGAATGAATGAATGAATGAATGAATGAAATGAATTATTTCATTTGAAGTACCACTGAAGGTATTTGAATCTGTAGAGTAAAAAGAAAGCTCATTTCACTCCTTGACCTAATAGTTACTGAGCACCTACTATATACCAGCTAGTTCTGTTTTTGTTTAGTTTTTTTTTTATTTTTGTCTATTTTTTGAAGGTAAAACTGGTAGGATTTACTAGAGTGAAAAAGGAGGCAAAGCAGATTCCAAAGCATTTAGTTGAGACAACTGAGCAACAACAATATTGTTGATATTGTTGTATTGCACGTGTTAAATTTGAAATGCCTGTTAGTGCAGAGGTATGGTTGGCAGTTATGCATACAAATCTGTAGTTCAGGTAAGAATTCTGGGCAGGAGATGAAAAACCTGGGAGTCATCAGTATATAGATGGTATTTATAGCTACAGGACAGGATTGAATTGGACCACCTAGGAAATGAGTATAAATAGAGGAAAACATAAATCCAAGACTAATCCTTGAGACATTTCGGTGTTTAGTTGGCAGCAGGATGGGAAAGACCTAAGCAAAGAGCAAAAGAGATCAGTAAGGTAAGAAAAAAAAATGAGAAACAGTGGTGTCCTAGAATCAGATGAGTTAGTATTTTACAAAGGAGAGGGAAGTCAACTTGTGGACAGACCTGTGGACAGACCATATAAGGGGAGTCCTGAACATTGATCTTTACATTTGGCTACTAGGAAGTCAGTTGTGACCTTGACAACAGCTGTTCAGTGGAGTAGTGTGGTTTGGGACATAAACATAATTATAGTGAGTTCAAGAGAAAATGGGAAGAGAAAAAGTAGAGACAATAAGTGGGAATTAATATTTCAAGGAATATTGATCTAAAAGGAGGATAGAAATGGGCCACCTGGTCAGAAGGGACGTGGGGGTGGTAATCATGTAGGGTCTTGTAGGCCAAAATTACTACCTGGGGTTTTACTCTTTGATGGGGAGCCATCACCCTAGAACAGAATGCTGAGGAATCCAAATATTTAGAGGTCTCGGAGAGAAAAAGGAAACCACATAGGAGACTGAGAAGCTGTTAATGAAGTAAGAAGGAAAACTAAGAAAGTATTTATGGAGAAGCCAAGACAGGAGAAGACAGAGTGGTCTACTATGTCAAATGCTGCTTTGCAGGCAAGTAGGATGAAGTCAGTCCATTGGGCTTGGAAAGATGAAAACAGTTGGTTTTCTTCCAGAAGTGTTTCCATTGCCTTGGGGGAATAGGAGGGGATGATACGATTTTATAGTGGGTTGAGGAAAGTTGAGAAGACCCAAGAATCACAGTAATCAGGCACATTGATCTAGGAAAAAGGAGATCTGCTCCAATGACATATACAGAAGGGATAAATGTGTATGTGTGTGTGTACCATAAAATGCGTAATAGTTCTTTAAAAAATTGCCACCAGGAATTGCATACTTAAAGACTTAACACTGGAGGGCGCCTCACTGGCTCAGTGCACTAAGCATCAGACTCCTGATTTCAGCTCAGGTCTGATCTCAGGGTCATAAGATTGAGCCCCTCCTCAGCCCAACTCTGTGCTCAGTGGAGAGAGTCTGTTGGGATTCTCTCTCTCCCTCTCCCATTCCCTCTGCCCCACCCACCACCCCCCTCTCGCAAATAAATAAATAAATAAATATTTAAAGTCTTAAGCACTGGGCTTTAGAGAACTAAGAATGTTAACCATTAAAAAGATTTGAATGAATGGCCAGTACAATTCTAACTCTTATAAAGGTATGATTTTATTGGTGATTAAAACCAGGAATGAAGTGACTGAATTTGAAAAGTAAGTGGAATTCAGATTTTAATGACTTCAAAGCTAAAATTAGTGCATAATTAAAATAATTATATCTTCCTCTTTTCCTGGTACAATTATCTCCCCCATCTCTCTTTGGTTTTGAATTCTTCCTGATATTTATTTAAGTCACCCTTTGTGAATGTACTTTTACTATGAGTTTCTTTATAGTAATCTCTTTTGGAAATACATAACTACAAATAATACATACTTTAGGAACTAGTGCTGAGGTAGAAATCTTGACGAGGAAGTAATTCTAACCTGTGTCTCTCCTACGTAAGAATGTTTCTCGGAAAGTCTTTCAGAGAACTATTTGTAAATGTGGAGCTGGCCAGAAGGTAAATTAGTGCTGAAGAATTGTAACAGTATACTTGAACTTTGACAGACTAATGTGTTAGGGGCTGATCTGTTAAGGAGAGAGTCTTTGTGGACACTGATCAAAGCAACCATCTACAAGGTAACTAGATAAATATAGAACATCCCAGCTTTCAATTCTCCCCCTACTCCCCCCAACCCGCCCCACTGAATTTCCTACAGACTCTAGCCCTACTGTTAACATGTTTACTTCTGATTAAAATGTAACTACTGCTTATTGAGCAATTACTCTGACTTAGGTATTGGCTAGGCTGAAATAATAGCTTATGTTTAGTGGAATGCTCACTGGAAGTACTTCAAGTCCATATGATGCTCACAGCAAACCTCTTTGGTAGGTACTGTTACCCTTTCATTTTACAAATGAGAAAACAGAGGAGAAGTATGTTGAAATAATTCGCTCAACGTCATACACATAGGTAGCAGAGGAGCCATGATTCAAACCCAGGTGATGTGGTTCCAGCATCTGTGCCCTTAACCACCAAACTCTTGTGCCTTCCTGGGGCTAGCATACCTTACTTCACTCAACATTTGAATCTCCATTTTTACCGAAGAGAAAATTGAGGCTTAGAGCAAAGAAGCAATAAGGTGCTCAAAGTAATACAAGTAGAAAACAGAATTTCCATGTAAATCCTGTTACTCTTTCCATACTTTTTCCTTAACTCAGTAATTGCCAAAATGAGTTCCATGGTCTATTTCAATGGGCATTGTCCAAAAAAAAAAAAACCCCAAAAAACAAAAACCAAAAGCTCCATTGACGAATACTTTGGAGAATGCTGGGTTAAGAAAACTAAAGAGGTATTTCTTTCTACAGGTCTTTTCGATACCTTTGATATGGTAATGCACCTCTTGAAGCTTTGGGGGGCTGGGTAGTTAGCAACTTAACCATGTAATTTTTTTTCTCAGAGCATCTTACTAGCAAGTGCACAGAACATACTTAGTCTAACTGCATAACTACATTCCTGAGCACACATATCTCTGATGACCTTAATTAGATTGAAAGGCAATCTGGTTTCTGGTTTCTGTATTCAATTAAGAGACACTGATCTTCATGGCTGAAATGCAGGATGTAGCCTTTTCTCAACAATACCAAATTTACATGCCATTCATTACAGTAAGTTATTTTGAAGATGTCCAATCATGTCCAATCAATATTTGTTGTTTTAGAGAGTGATATTTTCAGATTTGGTCCCAAAGTTCTAGCGGGGGAAGTCTTTGCAGGCATTCCATGCCCTACATACTGACAACCATCTTTGAGGGTGCTGACAACAATTTGTGATAGAATTTTGTGGTTTCTGTTTATGTAAAGCTAAATGAATACAGTTCATTGACTTCTTTCATAAGTGTCTCTGTGTTGTATGAGTTACTTAAGTAGTAACCAAGACAAGAAATAAAAATACTTAAAACATGAGAGGTAAGAATCTGATATATCTATTTACTGATTTTCATCACATTGTAGCTCCAGTAAAGTGAGACCTAAAATGATGTCTTCTTCAGTGATGACACAGAAGTGATGTTAGTGATGAGGAGGTCTCAAGCCAGAGATTTTTCCACATCTCTATTACGATGTCAAATGGAGAAGTTGTATTTTGGGATAGCACTGACCTTGGAGAATCTACAGGAAGGTACAACCCCCCGGATTATAAATAAATGTAAAAATGTATTCTGTGCCAGAATAGACAAAGCTGAAATGCAAATGCTTTTTTTCCTTAACGAAGTCATTAGGAATAAAAGCCAATAGTCAGGTCATTGTGACATGTTGCCAAATTTCATAGCTATTTGGGAAGGAAGCAGAACCTCTGTTTCCTTAAAAAGACCAATTGAGGGCGCCTGGGTGGCTCAGTGGGTGGCACCTCTGCCTTCGGCTCAGGTCATGGTCCCAGGGTTCTGGGATTGAGCCCTACATCGGGCTCTCTGCTCAGCGGGGAGCCTGCTTCCTCCTCTCTCTTCCTACCTCTCTGCCTACTTGTGATCTCTCTCTGTCAAATAAATAAATAAAATCTTAAAAAAAAAAAGACCAATAGAGATGGGGTTGAACAAGGTCCATATAAAGTAGATATGTCTTAGGCCTAGAAAGGAAGAGAAGGGAGAATACACACACACACACACACACACACACACACACACACACACACAGATGTATGCACGTGCACTAGTTTTAGGCTTGGGTTCTTACAGCTTGTCACAGAATCAGGCAATCATGGACTACCAGCACTGGAAGAGACCATCAAGCTATCTGACTTATCAATCCCATCTATAATAGTTCCCACAAGGGATTATTAAATATTTGCATGAATGAACTAATGAGATACTCTTTTTTGTTGCTATAGAACTTATACTGGCCATCTGGGAGGGCTTGTATTACAAAACAGAACAGATCTTAGAAGTAGAATAGACCAGGTTCAGCTCTGACTCTTCTACTTGTAGCTATATCAGCCAGGATGGGCTAAGCTATGTTACAGTAATAAATAACTCCAAAGTCCCAGTGACAAAAAAGGAATTTATACAATAGAACACCTACAACTTAGACCAAGAACATAGAATAAGTGTGTGTGTATGTGTATATGTGTGTGTGTGTGTGTGTGTGTGTGTGTATATCTCAACCCTATATATATAGATAGATCGATTGATCAATTGATCGATCTCAACCCTCTCTTGGGTCTTCATGGCCAATCTCTCCCCTCTGACCTTTTTCCAGTTTGTCTCTGCTTCCTCTTAGAGTGATGGTCATATCTGAGCACAGTATCCTACCCAGTTCTCATTTCAACAACATAGCACCAAGTTGAGATTATTAACAGGCCTCATCCTGGACACCATGTTTCTCTTCATGTAGTAAGGACATGTCACACTCATAAAATCAAAGGCTATCATTACTGGTTAGAAGTCATTTAAAGCAGTGGTCCCGAAGGACAGCAATATTAGATTAATTTGTAAAGTATTTCATAAGGAGACGTTCACAAGCACCATTTCTTGGGTTTCCAAGGTTTTGGGTAAAACTCTTGAAACTGGTACATGGCCAAGTTTGATAACTTCTCTGTGGAATCCCCATAGCCTCTCTTCACTCTACATCTTAGGCTCTTTCTAAATGTTCACCATGGACCAAACATATAGTTCAGAACAACTTGTTAAAAATGGTTTCTAGAGCCTTCCCCCAAAATATAGAATCAGAATTTCTGGGAATTAGGTCCAGAAATTTACATTTATAACAAATACCATAGTTGAGTCTGATGTGCAGTTAGATTTGGGAACCTGTGATCCAGTTCAAACTTCTACCTAATGTTTGAACTACCTATAATCCTGCCAAAAATTTTATAGAAAATACCACCTTGAGCTCAGTGAAGAACTTATACAGTAGAACACTTAAAGATTAATTAAGCCAAAAACATAGGATAAGGATGCATATACATAGCAGCCTTCCCTGGGTCTTCATGGCCACTAACAGAATCATGAAATCATACATATATTTAGAGTTAAGAAGGGACTTGAGATTCCAATTAGTCAAGATTCCCCAAAGTGTGTTCCAAGGCACATGAGATCTTTAAAAAGGGAATTCCAAGTTAAATTAGACTGGGAAACACAGAATATTCCATCACATGTCTTAGAGTTTTAAAATGCACATTAGCACAATAAACACTCTGAGAAGTACTGCAGCAAAAAAACCTGTTTAATTAAATCAACATTTTCCAAAATTATTTGAGCATAGAATCTATTTTTTTAAAATCACCCTTTAGCTTGAAGAATCAGTGTTCTGTGGAACGATTTTTGAAAAATAGTGATGTAGGGCATTATCTGATGCATGAATGTTCTATCCAACGCTCTAGCAGGAACTCACTAAAATTGGAGGCTAATAATTCCATTTCTGACATCTCTAATTGTTCACACGTGGATCAGCGATTGTCTTCTATCTGTCTTATAACCTTAACTTCAGGCCATATGGTTTGTATCTGGAGACAACATAACACACGTAGAACACGTGTGAAGTTTACTGTCAGAAGTCCTGGGCTTCAATCTTGGCTCTACCAATGACTAATTATTTGACTTCTGGCACTCTTTAGACTTCTTAAACATAATTTTTTTCATATACAGAATGATACTCATCTCACAAAGCATTATGAGAATTAAATGAGATAATGCCTGTGGAAAGCTCAGCACAGTGCCTGAAACACGATAAGCACTCCAATAATAGGATTCCTTATATTTACAGATGAGAATGCAAAGTGCTTAACTTCAATACTGAAGGAAGGAAATTCTGTCTTGTTCTCACCCCTACGCACCTTGTCCCATATACAAATCTCCTTTCCTTAGTGCTTTCCCTCCAGGTTTGCCTGACCTGTACAGATTCATGTCGGTCTGAAATTAACATCCCAATAAATATTGTTTTAATAAAAACAATTCCTCTGACCTTATTATTCCCTAATGTGTTATTATCAGAACACCAAGAAATGAAATATAATGTAAGCATTTTAATCTCTCAAGAAGACACGATAGATGAAGAAACAATGACATAAAATAAACTTTGTGGGACTTGTGGGAAGGTGCTGGAGGTGCTATTTCAACCAGTGTGTTCTGTGAAAAGACTTTTCTTGGAAACATTTAGTGGTGATTGCAGTGGGATTACTTACTCATCGACACTACACGTTTATAGGAAAGCCAAGTCAAAAGGACATTCCACATACTGAAGCATACTGTTGCCTTACAGTGAAGCAAAGAGTGTGGTAGGGAGACAATTATGGTTGTACCTATATATTAGCAAAGCAAAGATGAAAAGTGGTATTATTTAAAAAGCAGTGCTCCGAATTGCTAAGGAAATGTTGAAAAACAAAAATAAAACTGGTGGCATCACGTTACCTGATTTCAAGCTTTACTACAAAGCTGTGATCACCAAGACAGCATGGTACTGGCATAAAAACAGACACATGGACCAGTGGAACAGAGTAGAGAGCCCAGATATGGACCCTCAACTCTATGGTCAAATAATCTTTGACAAAACAGGAAAAAATATCCAGTGGAAAAAAGACAGTCTCTTCAATAAATGGTGCTGGGAAAACTGGACAGCTATATGTAGAAGAATGAAACTTGACCATTCTCTTACACCGTACACAAAGATAAACTCGAAATGGATAAAAGACCTCAACGTGAGACAGGAATCCATCAGAATCCTCGAGGAGAACATAGGGAGTAACCTCTTTGATATCAGCCATAGCAACTTCTTTCAAGATATGTCTCCAAAGGTGAAGGAAATAAAGGCAAAGATGAACTTCTGGGACTTCATCAAGATAAAAAGCTTCTGCACAGCAAAAGAAACAGTCATCAAAACAAAGAGGCAACCCACAGAATGGGAGAAGATATTTGCAAATGAAAGTACAGATAAAAGGTTGATATCCAGGATCTATAAAGAACTCCTCAAACTCAACACACACAAAACAGATAATCATATTAAAAAATGGGCAGAAGATATGAACAGACACTTCTCCAATGAAGACATACAAATGGCTACCAGACACATGAAAAAATGTTCATCATCACTAGCCATCAGGGAGATTCAAATCAAAACCACATTGAGATACCACCTTACACCAGTTAGAATGGCCAAAATTAGCAAGACAGGAAACAACGTGTGTTGGAGAGGATGTGGAGAAAGGGGAACCCTCTTACACTGTTGGTGGGAATGCAAACTGGTGCAGCCACTTTGGAGAACAGTGTGGAGATTCCTCAGGAAATTAAAAATAGAGCTTCCCTATGACCCTGCAATTGCACTGCTGGGTATTTACCCCAAAGATACAGATGTAGTGAAAAGAAGGGCCATCTGTACCCCAATGTTTATAGCAGCAATGGCCACGGTCGCCAAACTGTGGAAAGAACCAAGATGCCCTTCAACGGATGAATGGATAAGGAAGATGTGGTCCATATACACTATGGAGTATTATGCCTCCATCAGAAAGGACGAATACCCAACTTTTGTAGCAACATGGACAGGACTGGAAGAGATTATGCTGAGTGAAATAAGTCAAACAGAGAAAGTCAAGTATCATATGGTTTCACTTATTGGTGGAGCATATCAAATAATATAGAGGACAAGGGTAGATGGAGAGGAGAAGGGAGTTGAGGGAAATTGGAAGGGGAGGTGAACCATGAGAGACTATGGACTCTGAAAAACAACCTGAGGGTTTTGAAGGGGCGGGGTGGGAGGGTGGGGGAACCAGGTGGTGGGTATTAGGGAGGGCACAGATTGCATGGAGCACTGGGTGTGGTGAAAAAACAATGAATACTGTTACGCTGAAAATAAATAAAAAATTAAAAAAAAAAAAACAAACAAAAAAAAAAATAAATATAAAAGATGACAAATAAAATAAATATTTTATCTGGGAAAAAAAAAAAAAAAAAAAAAAAAAAGCAGTGCTCCAGTTAGAATGGCCAAAATTAACAAGAGAGTAAGCAATATGTGTTGTTAACAAGACAGTTAACAACAAGTGTTGGAGAGGATGTGGAGAAAGGGGAACCTCTTACACTGTTGGTGGGAATGCAAATAGGTGCAGCCACTCTGGAAAACAGTGTGGAAATTCCTCAAAAAATTAAATATAGAGCTTCCCTACAACCCTGCAATTGCACTACTGGGTATTTACCCCAAAAATACAGATGTAGTAAAAAGAAGGGCAATCTGTGCCCCAATGTTCATAGCAGCAATGGCCACGGTCGCCAAATTGTGGAAAGAGCCAAGATGCCCTTCAACAGACGAATGGATAAAGAAGACGTGGTCCATATGTACAGTGGAGTATTATGCCTCCATCAGAAAGGATGAATACCCAACTTTTGTATCAACAGGGACAGGACTGGAGGCGATTATGCTGAGTGAAATAAGTCAAGCAGAGAGAGTCAAGTATCATATGGTTTCACTTACTTGTGGAGCATAAGGAATAACACAGAGGACATGGGGAGATGGAGAGGAGAAGTGAGTTGGGGGAAATTGGAAAGGGAGACAAAGCATGAGAGACTGGGGACTCTGAGAAACAAACTGAGGGTTTGGGAGGAGAGAGGAGTGGAGGGTTGGGTGAGCCTGGTGGTGGGTATTATGGAGGGCATGTATTGCATGGAGCACTGGGTGTGGTGCATAGACAATGAATTCTGGAACACTGAAAAGAAACAAAAATGAAGAAAAAAACAAAAATAAAAAGCAGTGCTGCTGCTCCCATTAGAAAAAGAAAAAGAAAGAAAAAAGGGAGGTGTTAAAATTCCAGCTGTCATTACCTAGCTCCAATACTATGTGAATAATTTAAATTCTTTGAGACTTGTTTTTCTCCTCTGTAAAATGGGTGAGGCAGGAGGGTTTTTTTTTTAAGTTTCACATAAAAATTCTAGAAACTTCCATACAATAGGATTGATTTAAGTTAATTTTTAAAATGATAATCAGCATTAAAAACCACTCAATTGTCAAGAACACAAACAGGCAGTTAATATGCGGGAAGTATAAATAGCTTATAAACATAGGAAAAGATGCTTAATCATAATTAAAGACATGCAAATTAAAACAGTAATGAGATACTATTTTTCACATATTGGTATGGTAAATATATGAGACAAAAGTAATAGTTCATAAAGTTTTTGTTGGTGTGGGGAAACACTCTCATATGATGTTGATCTGTAATGCCTAATAAATTTTAAGTGTATATCCACTTAAACCTAGCAATTCCTCTTCTCAAAAATTATCCTAACGATACATTCACATGTGTGTGCAAATGTAGTATGTGCGAAGAATTTCCCTGCAGTAATGTTTTTAACAGCAAAAACCTGGAAACTACCTCAAAGTTCATCAACAGATGACTGGTTATATAAATTTTGGTTCAAATAATGTTAAGGGCATGAAAAAGAATGGTGGTAGATAAGGAAGCTGTTGATGGCACAAGATGCTCTATACACATTAGACGCAAAGAAATAAATAAGGGGTAGACTAACTCCCATTTAATGATTACTTACTGAGTGACTGGAACTGGCCCTTAGACGCAAAGAAATAAATAAGGGGTAGACTAACTCCCATTTAATGATTACTTACTGAGTGACTGGAACTGGCCCTTTATTTATTGATTCACTTAGTTTTTACATCAAACACTATGAGGTAGGCTCTCGTATTATCCCAATAGTATAGATGAGGAACTGGAGATACACAGAAGGTTGAGTGGCATGGCCATGTTCAAACAGCTGGTATGTGATAGAACCCTGCTGTAAACTTATGCTTTTCTGCCTCTTGTTATGTGGATGCCTCTGTGTTCTTCCACTGGAAGAAAACATTCAAGAAAATATGTACATATGCCTGGATATGACTAAAAAAAGCCCAGGAAAGATATCCAAGAAACTGTTAGCAGCAGTTGACTGTGGGTGGGTGTGGGCGATGAGTCTCTGAATAGAAGAGTTGCTCTGGGTCCTAGACATCTCTTTGGTTTTGTTTGCTTTGTTTTGTTTTGTTTTGTCTTTATCTGTTGCCTGGATTACTTTTCATTGATTGATAACTATAAAAGCAACTAGCTTTTTAGAGTAAAATTAAAGAAACTAATACCCTCATTCAATAGATTAGGAGGTTGAGAATGAAAGAGGGGACAGAACTCACTGAGTTCAGGGAGGTAATTAATAGAGGAGTAAGAACCACAGTTGTCATCCGTTTCTTTCCGCTTTCTTAGACTTCTTATCCCTGACCCTCAGAGAGTCTGTGGGTCAGAGATAAGAGACCTCATTTTCATTGTTAATATTTTGAAATTTTTATTTATTTTTTATTTTTTAAAAGATTATTTATTTATTTATTTGAGAGAGACAGAGAGGAGAAAGAAAGAAGAGTGAGAACATGAGCTGGGGAGAGAAAGGCAGAGGGAGAGGGAGAAACAGGCTCCCCGCTGAGCAGGGAGCCTGATGCAGGGTTCGATCCCAGGACCCTGGGATCATGATCTGAGCTGAAGGCAGACACTTAACCAAGTAAGCCACCTAGACATCCCTAATCCCTCTCGATTTTTAAAGATTTATTTATTTATTTGAGAGAGAGAGAATGTATGTGCATGCTCGAGTGGGGGAGGGACAGAGGGAGAGGAAGAGAGAGAATCTCCAGCAGATTTCCCACGGAGTGCTGAGCCCAATGATGTGGGGCTGGATCCCACGACCCTAAGATCATGACCTGAGCTGAAACCAAGAGTCAGACACCCAACTGACTGAGTCACCCAGGCGCCGCTCATTGTTAATCTTTTTAAATTTTTAAAATATTGTATATATTTTTAAATTAAACACTTTGCTTAAAATTCCTTTGTAATACTATCAAACTGAATTCAACAGCATGTTAAAAGGTCATATACACTGTGACCATGTGGGATTTATCCCAAGGATACAAGATGGCTCAACACATGAAAATCAATTAATGTGATAAACCACATTAACAAGGATGAAGGATAAAAATCACATGATCATCTCAACAGATGTAGAAAAAGCACCTGATTAAATTTAACAAACTTCCATGACAAAAACTCTCAATGAAGTAGGAATAGAAGGAAATCACTTCAACACAATAAAGCCATATATGACAGGTCCACAGCTAATATCATATTCAATAGTGAAAAGCTGGGAGTTTTTTGACGAAGCTCCGGAACAAGGAAAGTATGCCCTCTCGTACTATGGCCACTTCCATTCGACATAGTACTGGAAGTCCTAGCCAGAACAACTAAAAAGAAATAAAAGGCATCCAAATAGGAAAGGAAGAAGGAATGGTGTCTCTGTTTGCAGATCGCATGATCTTATTTATAGAAAACCCTAAAGAGTCCACCACAAAAAATTGTTAGAACTAATCAACATATTCAGTAAAGTTGCAGGATACAAAATCAACATACAAAAATCCACATTTCTATATATTCATGATGAACTATTTGAAAAGGCAATTAGGAAAAAAAATCCCATCCATAATAGCATCAAAAGGAATAAAATATTCAGGAGTAAATTTAGTCAAGAAGATAAAAAGACTTGTATGCTGGAAATGACAAAACACTGATGAAAGAAATTTCAAAAGACGCAAGTAGATGGAGAGCTATCTTGTGTTCAATCGGAAGAATTAATATTTTAAAATTGTCCATACTACTCAAAGCAATCTATGAATTTCATGCAATCCCTGTCAAAATCTCAGCGGTATTTTCTACAGAAATAGAACAACCAATCCTAAAATTCATCTAAAATTCATACAGCACAAAGGACCCCAAATGCCAAAACAACCTCGAGAAAGGAGAACAAAGCTGGAAGCATCACAATTCCTTATTTCAAAATATATTTCAAAGCTACAACAATTAAAACAGTATCTATATTTATGCCAGTGCCATACTGTTTTAATTGTTGTAGTTTCTAGAATCCTTGGTGCCAGAGACTTTGCTACGTTCGGTGATATTTTTTTCCACCTTGAACCGCCAGTGCTGATAAAATTGTTTAAGTTGCTCAGGCATGGGAACTTGCCAAGAACTTATTAGCCTCTTTGAAATGCCAGAATTCCCTTGAACTGGACAGTTTAGTGAACTTAATCACTTGTTCTTTCAGCAGCACTCCTATGGAGAGACAGCAAGAAGAAAAAACCAAAGAACGGATACATCACCAGATGGAGAAAAGCATGAGCCGCTCTTGACCTTTCGAGTGTTCTATCGTTGTCTTCTAGGCCCACATTCGGGGAGATCTCTGTTGGGCAGATGACTGGAGCCAGACTGTACGTGTTCAGTAGTGATACCTAAAAGAAAACTGAAACAAACAAGCAACGTGTCTGAGCATATTAGGTCACAAAGAAAAGCCTGAAGCACTGTTTAGTGAATTTATATGGAAGTTGAGGGCAGAAGGGTGGAAGGTGAGAGGAGAAAAAGTCCAGTTCCATTTTTTGAATGAAAACACAACCCAGGAAAGGTCCTCTTTTAAAATTTTTATTCACCTTTTCTAGGATGAAGAGTCCTTTGACTCTGTTTAATTCAATTCATTTATAGGCAGTCTCTTTCCAAATTAATTTTGCTCCTCTTTTCTGACGTTTCCTCTGTGAGGAAAAACTAAATTCAGTGCCCTGCGAAATGTCTCAATTTTTGCTATGCAAGTGGGTAATGATGTTCAAGGCTGGAAAATGCTATTGGATTTCATCTCTCTACCTGCTATGAAAGGTCTGTGGCCCTACCCTGGGCTGCTACGTAGGAGATCATCATTACTATAAAATAATCTTGAGTGTTGCCATTAGTGGCAGGAAAGTGTACATCTACAAGGAAGTTAAGAAGGGAGGACAGGCATGGCTGACCATAACATGACAAATGATGGGACACTTTTTCACATTGAAGCAACTCTTTTCAAAGTCACATGATAAAGAATACAGCAATTATTTCTCCTTCCTCCAACATAGAGAGAGAAAGAAAGAGAGAGAGAAAAAAAAAGAGAGGAAGAAAAAGAGAGAATAAATGAAAGAAAGAAAGAAAAAAGAGAGGGAGGGAGGGAGGGAGGAAGGGAGGAAGGAAGGAACGAAGGAAGGAAAGAAGGAAGAAAGACCTAGAACTTCAGAAGACTGAAATCATGGAGCTTCAACAAATGTATCCAAAGCCTCCTCCCCTATATGTCATTATAGCCTGAGATCCTAAACTAGGCTGCCTCCTTTCCATTCTGCGTTCAAGACTGGGGTTCCTGCCTTTCTTTGCCGCATCCTCATGGAGTAGGGAATCGTCTGTAGAGACGCCTCCTCCCTAAATCCACTTCCCATGGGACACAATCAACCTTAGGAACAGAAGCACCATGGGAAGAATGGTGGGGTAGATAGTGAGTTTCCTTAATAAGGATGGTTTGGGCCTTTTTTTTTTTCTTTTTGACCAGTTTTATTTTGGTACCATAGAGGCCAAAATGGAAAGTCAGTTTCAAGTTTGAGTGAATAGGCTCCTTCTCTTCACTCTGTTAATATTTCATCCACAGGGCTCTAATTATTGAGACCCAAGTGCAACTGACTAGACCATCCAGCCTGTTGCTTTATTTCTAAGATGAACAGAGCCACACTCCAAGTATGAGCTCTGTTCACAGAAAGGTAGCAGCTCACCAAGACCCTCCTTCCTCAAATGCAGAGCAGACACACCCACAAAAGAAAAAGGAAATGGACTCTTCCTTATAGAGAAAGAGAAAAAACAGGAAAGGGAGGCAAAGAGAGAAAAGAAATGACACCTTCCCTATCACCTAAAAGCAGCTGCGAGGGCGAACCGGAAAACATAAAGACCTCATGTGGAAATTGCTAGAAGGGTGCAGAGACTTTGCCTGGACTGGACTAGTTGAGAGCTGTTTTTCCACATCTGCAGTACTCAATTCTTTCATCCCTGAGATGCCTGAAAAGAATTAGAACAACACAAGCCCCAGCAGCAAAAGCTTCGTTTGAGCTCAGCAGCGTACGCCCACCAATACAAGTAGGAGTAACACAACTGCCTGCCCAGCTTTCAAGGTCTCAAAAACAATAACTCCAGACTCCCTCGAGGGCTTTGCTGAGCTAGAAAAAGCACACACTCTTGCACCTGATTGAGAAAACCCCTTGGCTTCAGCCCTTTCTAATTCAGATTGGAGATAAACAGCCAGAAACACAGGCCAGTGCATGGTGGAATGATTCTGTAGTGTCACTACAGAGTGAGAGCTTTGCCTAAACGAGGCCAGAATTCTGTGTTAAGGGAAACATTCCTGGAATGATCTGAGTGGCAAGATCCTTGAAGGAGGGGTCTTGTTCTCCCTCGTCTTTCCAAGCAGATACCTCAGCACGTGGCCTGCGGGAATTGCTCATTCTTATGTTCGTTTACTGGAGAATTGGGGGCAAACAATTATGGCATGTGGGGGGAAAGAGGTAACTGCGGTAAAGACAGCGGAGCCTTTGCAAGAGAGAGAAGGCAAAGAGTAAACAATGCTAGAAGGAACTAGGTATGCGGAAGCGGTCAGAGCAAGGGTGGCAGGCAAGCAGATAGAGATGACCCTCGGGAACCATCCAGCACCTTGAGAACACCAGGCTCTCCTGTCCCTCCCTGCCTTTACACAAACTGTGCTCTCAGCTGGGACTTCCCTCTCCACCTATCAAAATTCAATCCATCATCCAAAGGTAAGGCCAAAGGATACCTTCTTTGCTCCCCATGGCTGACACCTGCTCATGCAGCCCATTGTCTTTTTGTTACAGCAGTGAGGGTGTGGGGTTCTCGTCGGTCATGTTCCCATCCGCCTCCTCTACTAGCCTGTGGTCTCTATGGGGCTGGGACGTGGTCCAACTATTCTGTACCCCCCAGCACTCAACCCAGAGAAGACACAGAGTAGGGACTCTGTGGAAATGCACGAACTTGAATGTAAAGATATGCTGCCCTGGGGTGGGGGTGGAATTTTCTTGTCCGCATTCGCTCTAGTTCAAAGCCCCCAGCAAACAGCTGGAAGGCTAAGATTCCCCTATTCGTTCCTAATCCCTGGTGGGCAGCACCACTGGGCATAAAGCCCCTCGGAAATGCCGGGGGCCTTCCATGACCTTCCATGACAGCCCACCTCTGATACCCTCTGGGGCTGAGTCCAGGTACGCGCTTTGACCTCCCGCCCCGGATAGGACCTGGCTGCCGGCCTTGCAGTTTCCATACACTTTTCCTCGGGATCCTCAAGTCTTCTGGGCACTGATCTTTTCTACCTCTTCACCCAGTCTTCTGGTCCCGATTCTGGCCTCATTTCTCAGAGCATCTCCATCTGTGGATCCCGGGTTCTGTTAGGGCATGGAGCCCCACAGCTGCTCTGACATCTGTCTTGGATGCAGTCCAAGCGCGACTGGTACCAGATGATCCTGGTGAGATGGCACTGATGTCTCTCAGCAACGCCGGACACGGTCGGTCACCCCCTCCTTCCCGAAACGTTCTTCTCGTCGCTCCCAGTTCCCCAGAACCTCCTGGTTTTCCTTCTAGCTGTCTGGTCCCGATTTCTCTCTTGCAGGAGCGTTCTCCTCTGACTTAGTTCCACAGCAGAGATTCTCAACAATTTAAAGTAAAAGAAGAACAGCCCGGAAAGCTTAAAACGCACATTCTTTGGGCTGCCCACAGGTATTCTGGTTCAGAGGGGATCTGAGGGCTTAAGTTTAACAAGCACCTCAGGTGCTTTGGGTACCGCGGATGCCCGGACAGCACTGAAAACCGAAGCTCGAACCCGCCGCAGTCATCGCTGAGCCTTGTGGTTTCATTCTGTGACCTCCTTCTGTGACCTTCAAGGTCAGTTCTGTCTCCGGCCTAAGCTTCCAGACATCTCCAACTCCCCTAGAGGTCCTCATCTCGGAACCCCATAGTACAGCCTCAAGAAAGCAGCAAGCAGGAGGCTGTCCTAGGTAAGCCTAATCAGGGCACCTCGGCACTTTATAAACGCTCATTTACTTCCCCAAACACCTGGTAGTCAGAACCCTCCCAGGCCTTTCACAATTTAGCCTGGGGGTCGCCCCGCGGGCCAATCCGCCCCCACCACCTATTTCCTTAATGACCTTCCATTGAAACACAGCCCCACCCATTTGCTTAGTATCTTCCGGCTACAGTAGCAGAGGGACTCCTTAGAGCAAAGACCAGGAGGCCCACGAAGCCTCAAGTATCTGCTCTCTGGCCTGGCCGTCTGCCCAGTACCCCCGTCTAGTCTCTGCCTGCCTCACCAGCGCCACATAACGAGCTAATTCCCACATGGGGGTCTCGGCCCCTGTTGCTCCCTCAGTTTCAAATGCTCTGCCCCAACCCCACTCCTGAACACCTCATTTGAATTCAGCCTTTAGGTCTTTCATTTAAATGTCCTTTCCACGGGACAGCTGCCACTAACTCCCTCTCCCCACCAACCTTCTCCCCACTCCAGTACGAACAAGGTCAAATGAATGCAAGCCATTTAGGGGACAGGCATGGGTCTTTAGGAGAGCGGGTTTAAGTCAGTCTGCCAGTTTCCATCAATTTGAGCTACACGAGCTTTACACGTGATATGACCACGTGATACGACTGAAGGCTACAAAGAGAGGCCTCAGTCCACTGTTTGTCACAGGCCTGAAATGCCACCATTTGTCCAATGAACGCGGTCTCCTCCTCTCCTTCTCAATATCCTCTCTTAAAATACCCCTGGGAGTATGAACACACTCATGTACTTGTGAATTAGCTGCAGCGTGAATTTGGTATTTGACCATGAATCAGGTAGAAAGAAAAACATCAAACAGAATTGGAGTTTTAATGGGAGTGGGGAGCACTTGGCCACTGTCACAAAAAAGGATGTTTGAACGGGGCTGCCCAGGCAGCAGGCAGGGCGAAGTGGGGGTACGGTGGGGGTGGGGGTGGGCATGTATGTGAAGAGAGAGGAGAGGCCAGAGGGTCAGTGTGCTTTGCCACATATCAGCAACAAATTAAACGAAATATTTTTATTCCTTCTAGTCTTTTCTACTTCAACATTAATTAGGCAGAGGTTATTTATACATTTAACACCGTGACTGTTTAGAAGTGTGACTCTAAAATGTAAAATTGCTAATTTTGAATGAATTGTTAACTAGTATCTTTGAGGTTTGAAGGTTTTATTTTTTTTTAACCTTCCTTTCCTCCTTTTTTTTTTTTTTAAGAAAACTTTGTCTCTACAGAATGAAATTCAAATAAATATTTCTGAAAGTATTTTTTTGTAATTTAGATAATTTGTGATTGCTATTCTTAATATAGTCTGTTGAGGTATATAACCTGAATTAAAATTCTTCGGAATGATTTTCAATTCTATCTAATTGAGGTAAATAATAAAAAAATAGACCCAACTCTAATTAGAGAAGATGATATAACAATAAACTAACCTTTGTATTCCATTTGCCGAGCTCAAGAAATGACCTCAAAATTGAAAATGTAGGACTGAAATAATAAATATAAGCACATCTTATCGTTGCTGGTGTGAGGTTGTTACTAGAGTGCCATCTTCAGTGCAATGTACAAAGGAAGTTGTTTTTTCCTTTGTGAGAAAATTAAATATCAGAGACTATTCTTTTCGGAATGCTGATGCAAAGTGAAAACACTAAAAATTAGAAGGCAACTTATGTCTCTTCCAAAATGATGCTTCATGTCTAACTGGTATTTGGGGTCATTGATTTGTTATTCTAATATCCAGTGGATATCATCTATTAGTAATTAAGCTACTAAAGATCGAAGATTTGAATGTCTGGGACAAAATAGATTATTTGGAAGTTTTGACTCTCTTGGTCAATGACTTTAGTGTATAAACCAGAGAATCCTAGGATCCTAGAAGTGTCCTCAAACAAACAACTAGTCCAAGCTTGCATTCAAATACATTTTCTTGAATAACATCCATCCTCCTTGTCAAAACCATTCTCGCTTCTGCTACTTGTACGGTTAACGAAGTCTGTATTTTGAAATCTAGCTCATTCCAGTCATGGGCTGCTAGAAAACCTTATGGAGAATGTCCTTATGCTACATTGGAATGTCTCCCTGCAGCCTCTCCCACAGATCCTTATTCTCCTCTTTGGAACTTCCAAATAGAACAGTGTAATGGAAATAGCATTATCCTGTGAGTCAGGAGAAACAGGTTGTAGACCAGATTGGTCTTAATATGTTACTTGGCTTTGGGCAAGTCACCTTCCCTCTCCAGGCCTAGTTGCTCTTCCAAAAGAAAAGGAATAGGGATGAAATGATCTGATTTGCAAATTCAAGGAGTATATATACTCCCGGCTTCCTGTGATGGTTTTCAAACGTTGGGGGTGACTATTTATCAACAGGCTCTTGGTTTACCCCCGTTCCGACAACCTTTAAGATGGAATAAAGACCATTTAGTTCTACCGGAAGACCACTCTGACCTAACCACTTCTTCATTATGCTTATAGTCAAACGAGCTGCTGAAATCAGACATGCGTTTGAGATTAAATAACCCAGTTAGTGCTCACACATTCTACACTGCAGCCGCATCTAAGCAACCAGGATGACTGTGCAGAGAATGGAAATACTGTTCCGGAACTGAGTCCTACTTCCCTCATAACGCACGTATCAAAGCCTACAGAAAAAAAAAAAAAAAAAGAAAAAAAGCCGACATGTTCAAAGGAAGGTGCTCTACCTTGATGTAATTTTAATAAAATGCCTGCGTTCTGGTTCTCTGAAAAGCCCTCTTTTCCTAAGGACAGGCTAGTTCCCTTCTTAATCCTGGTGGTTTTATCTGGTTTCCAATACACATTTCTGTGTGACTGCCTAGTTACATATAGAAAAAAAAAAATGCTTTGTGGATTTTCACGGTGAGAATTGATACAGCAGCATTTCAGCAGCTGTGCCAAATCTGAGCAAATGACTATTTTCTGAAATAGTGCAAGGAGAAAATAACAGCCATGTTTACGGCAACACATGGCAAACCTGCCCACATGTCAGCAATAACGAACTTCTTTAGTTATCGCAGGGGCTCCAGAGTGCAAGGTGATTTCTCAGAGTCCCACTCAGGAGTTCAAGTGCTGCCCTCTGAACCCACGGCAAGGAGATCCAAAGCACAAGAAACATCTCCTTAAAGTTGGCTTCCTCCCCCGCCCCGCCGATAACACACTCCGTCTTTTTTTTTTTTTTTTTAATATTTTATTTATTTATTTGACAGAGAGAGATCACAAGTAGGCAGAGAGAAAGAGGAGGAAACAGGCTCCCTGCAAAGCAGAGAGCCCGATGCAGGGCTCGATCCCAGGACCCTGAGATCATGACCTGAGCCGAAGGCAGAGGCTTAACCCACTGAGCCACCCAGGCGCCCCCACACTCCGTCTTCTCATAATTATTTTTGTGTCAGCACGACTTTCTTTTAAATCAATCACTTACTGTACTAAATTTTCTATATCTCTGGAAGTTCTAGAAGGAAATGAGCAGATAGAAGTGTGATGATTCTTTCTATAAATAAACGGTGAGTTTCCAGGATGGAATTACTTTCCACTTGGAAGGAGAGCCAGGCATAAAACAACTGGTAGCTGTTGTGGGCTGGAAGATGGGTGGTAAATAAAAACAAAGATGGTCGCGTGGAATACGCATTCAGTTGAAATGCTCTCTAGCTGTGATAATACTATGGGGCACTTGGGTGGCTCGGTGGGTTAAGCCTCTGCCTTCGGCTCAGGTCATGATCCCAGGGTCCTGGGATCGAGCCCCGCATCGGGCTCTCTCCTCGGCAGGGAGCCTGCTTCCTCCTCTCTCTCTGCCTGCCTCTCTGTCTCCTTGTGATCCTCTCTGTCAAATAAATAAATAACGTCTTTAGATGCGGTAATACTACAATGGCAAATACATGCTTGCACATAGAATCCTAGATTTTTTCGTGTGTCCTGTCACTAACAACCGAACAGAAGTGGGGAAAAAAAAAAAAAAAAAAAAAGCAAAAAAAGCTCCCTGAGCTAGCCTGTGCCATAGATGATGTTGGCTGTTCATAGCAGCAGAAGAGAAGAATTTCCAGCAGGGAGGACTTGGCAAAGGGTACACAGCCCTGCTATGGAACAAGGAGACCCATGGCAGAGACATGGCATCCCGGGGGTTCTTGCAGGAAATGGCTTTTGAAATGTGCACTTGGTAATTTGTATTGAAATACAATTTCTGAAAACAAACCAAAAGGCTTAGCAGCTTTTTATCATGGGATTAGGAACCCAAATGTTTGTATCGATTTCTTTTGCTCCCTATCCAAATTCATTACATGTACTACGCATGTTCCACTTCCTATTCTTACTAAGCACAAATACTGCCTATTGTTTTTTTTACAGCTAGAGCTCTACCGGGAGGCCCTGACAGTCAGTTCGTGATGTCAGTCAGCCTGGGAAACAATTCCACGGGAGCTGAAAAGGTAACCCGTTGTTTTAATTGACCAGTGAATTCCTTGAAAACGTACAAATTACTAGTGTTGTGTTGGTACGTGCTGGGTTTCATACCTATTTACAAGAAATAAAGTGGAGAGAGAGAATAAGGAGAAAGGAGGCTGTGATTTGACATATGTCGCCAATGTTCTTGTTCAGTAATCTGATTCTGAGTTCTTTCTGATAAATAATAAATAAGCATTTTTTTTGATAAATAAGAATTTTCTTCCTCTGCATACTCCTTTGCCCTTATCCTCCCTGATCTTAACTTAGGTAGAGAGCCATTTGGTCAGTAATTTGTAACCTCCTTGTTCTTCTTTTTAACCTCCGTGTTCTAATAATGTCTAGTCAAATCATTACCTTTATTTTGGATCTATTTGTGTGTACTCCTGTGTGTGTGTGTGTGTGTGTGTGTGTGTGTGTGGTTAGGTCGATCTGGTTTATTGTTCCGTTTTGTTTGGTTTTTCTTTTAGACCTGGCCTACTGTAGAAACTGACAAAACAATTGCATTGGCCCAAACCCAAATAATTCGTATTTGTTCTTGATGTTGAGCTTTACTGATTTCACACTAATAAACACACTAAATGGCTACAAATATGACCTATCAGAAAAGACTTTTATTAGTGAAAACAGCATTAAAATTACTGAATATCAACTCCAGAATTTTACCACAATGGTTCAGTTTACATGAAACAATAATGAAAATATACATTGCAATTCATAATCGGGAGAACTGATCTCACTGTGATTTTGAAAACACTTCCACAAGCAGTATCCATTGCACAACATGACTTCCTCAGGTTGGTAACCAGCAACACAGGACATGATCTAGTATCTGTAAGGTGCCAACTAAGAGAAATGTGTTGTTCAGAAACTTTAGAAGACTATTTCCTTCCTAGAGCTAACCTGAAAGGGACGTTTTGTACTTTTTCATTACATACTCCTATATAATTTCTATGAAGACCTTATTCATGAGCTTTTTAAGCTAAACAAGCAATTTCTCATTCCTGACATATTAATAAAATCACTAGACTTCCTATCTAGCCAGTGTCTACAAAAGCAAACTTTCCTGGTTCTGGATACTGTAGTCCACGGATTTGGTAATTACTAGAATTTGATGAAAAATCTGAATCTTTTTATTCTCAACAGCAATTATTTGGCTCGAAGCATTATAAGCAGTTGTCTCACAGCCCCACTTTGTTTTCCCTCTGTAGACATAGGAACAACAGGTTAAACGAAATCTCTAAAAAAAAGTAAGAAGTCCCGCTGGCGCGTATAAGATAGACAACACAGTTTGTCTTCCTGGATTTCCCCTTCTGAAATGCAATCTTATCAACCGGTGGAAACGAACATGAAACAAAATTCAAAATTATATTAAGGGCAATTTTGTCTAAAATAAGTCATTTAAAGTTCATTTAACCTCCTGTTTGCTTTTAATTTAACAACAGACAGATAACCAGCAAATCCAAAACTGAGGGTTAACAATTATCAGGTGAACTTGATCTTTGTTGCTAGTTATTCCCAGTAAGTGAAGCCACAAACAGGATATTTTAGTTCAGCCCATCTGACCATAGTGACTAATTGAATGAGCACTGGAACTGAAGCCAAGGCTTCATTTGGTACCACTTGTCTACATAACTGAGTGGCCGGGGCCCAAAGCCCTCTTCTCAGTACTCACGAAGAACTTGGGAAGGGATGTAGAGAGAGGGAAACAGAGAACCTACTGTTCACCTCTTCAGTCTTGCTAGGTATAAACCTAAGACCACAACATTCTTCATTTATATTTTCTCTCTGTTTCCCTCTCTCTACATCTCTTCCCATAATATGGAAACATGCAGAAGCCGTTAAATAGAAAGTTAAGATTGAATATTAATATTTGCTTATCTGCAGTTATGTCAGATCCCAACTGATTAATGGGAATGGGCTGCCAGTGGAAAGCAACACAGGTGGCAAAGATGTCGGAAAAGAAAGCATCTCTTAACAGAGAGTTAGCAATTACATTTAATACAAACAGTATTCTAAAGCTCTGTATCTTACCCTCAAATCTAGGTGAAAACATCAATTTGGTTACTGCTTTATTTCCTCTGAAAGATAATGGAAAGATAAATATATTTAACAAACTGTGGCTTCAGAAATACCATTGTAGCAAACGATTTTATTAATACTTTCATAAAAATGGCATTTAATGAATGCTAAGACCTTGATGTTATTAAAAGCAAACAAAAGTCATTAAAACAGTTTCTTTCTGTGATTTACACTAGCTTTTATAGCATGACTGGATTTTTATCTTATAAACTAACTTCAAATACTAATAATCAAATCAGGGTAAAAACAATACAATGTGTTTCCTTTACTTTATTTCAAAATAGTGATTATAAATACATTCTTAATATATTTTCTCCCCAGCTCTTTGGATGCGACAACAATAACAAAAAAAAAAAAACTCACTGTGCTCGTTTCATACAATGTCAATGTACAAATCATGCAAAAGATATTATAGATTACTGTTACTGCCATACATTTCTAGATGGGTTCTGTTATTTCTGCGATACCTGCTGACGTTACTCATGAGGCCATGCCCTGTATAATTTATGCATCCTTATGGCTTAAAGAAAAAAAATGTTTCCAAAAAGCAACAAAAGAAAGCTGGTCTTAAATGATTTTCTAATTAATATATTTATTCAGTTCATTTTCAGAATGGAAAACTAAATATAGACTATAAATTGCCTTATAGACTTGAATCACTGTATTTTAATAGCTGCTTTCTCATAAAATTACACAAAGATTTACTTTGAAAGAATTGAACCACTTTTTATTAATTTCATAAAAAAATAATTTAAAACTTGATTTATATTACACGGACATAATATATTATCTCAACCCCTTCACTAATTTCATACGCTCTAATCTTCTTTGCAACCACTCTAACAGACTCCAAGCACATGATACAATGCCAAGAAGCCCATGATGTGTCAGACCACATTAGAAGTGAGCACTTCTTGGATTTTCTAGATTTGAATCAAATTCCACCAAAGATGCTGCACTGACATGCAGATCACTCCTCAAGGGGTTAAACTAACATCAAGGTTATCGTTGAAGCCAACAAAATGTAGATACAGTATCTTAACTGCTCTTGTACTCAATGCAAAACTTAGGCCTAACTACATCATCATAAAATGTACAAGGAGAACTAATGAGAGACAGGTGCAAAACAGTATACACTGTATCATGTAGGCACAATGACTTCGGTTAAGGAAAATAGATCAGCCTTAACCAAGGATTTGTTACTGTTGTTCACTTACAGTTAAAACCTCCAAATAACCACACACATTGAAATTCCTTTTTAAAAAAAGTTGAACATTTATACCTTGCGGCAGAAGGGGATGAGATAGCCGATATGCTACAGCAAGTTTGAGATGGTGGCAGGTACTCTTGAAACATCTTCAAAGCATCACCACACTGAATAAAAGGCATCGTCCCAATGACCTATTATCCCCAGATCATGGATAGAGCTTTCCGGTTCCTCCCCTAAGTGTCTACTTAAGATTCCTCAATCCATACTTTATTGACAGGATAAACTAAAACACTTTCTTTGAAGCCTTTGCGTCTTTATCCTGTCAGTATGCATTAGGAGCCCTTTAATCCATGGACGCATGGAGGCATGGTAATGGCATATTAAAAGTCCATAGGAAATTGGAGATGAAAATACGCTGTTGGGCACACGTCTTTGTGTCTTTTCTTTCAAGATCAGAAAGCAAGTATTTATTTGTATATTTTTTAATATTCATATAAAGTTTTCACAGACATTGTCATGAAAATTAAAATTACACATTAAAGTTTTAAGAGCACCAGCACATACATATGGAGACAATTTTTTCTGCTATTTAAAAAAAAATCTCCAAATTACCTATATGTATGCATATACACCCAAATACACACACTCACACACACATATACACACACACACACACACACACAGGCACACACACACATACACACACACCGTCTAAGAATGCCAAGTTATTTTTTCTTAATCCTGGAACAAACCTATAAAGCCCTGAAATTAGTACTTAATAAAGGGACTACGTTACAACTTTAGCCATAATATCATTTTGGAAGCTGCGCCAAAACATTTGCCACTTGAAGTTCATGAAGAATGTCTATGTTTACCTTCTTGGTTAACTCACTGATTAATACAGCGATTATAAGAGATGGAACACAAAGAAACATACATAGGTGGGCAGGCCAAGAAGGTAATGTGTTTTAGGATGTCGCTTTGCTAACTGGGAGCTCCTAAAAATCTTCCAATGTCTCCCATTATCAAGTCCTTCCTTTGACCAATTTTGACTTAGAAGTTAACAGCACGAGCAAACACAGTGAACTCATCTGAGACCAATGAAAGCATTTTACAGTGTGGCTTTGGGAGCCGAGATGTTCACTGCTCTACTGGATTATCTGATAGTAGCTGGAATGATGACAGAACAGGATACTGATGCATACGAGATAGAACTATTAACCTTACTCATTAATTGTTTTAAATAGTTGTAGTGAAAACTATTTGAATTAAGCTCATAGAATCCTGAAAAGCAAGACAACTGATGGCAAATAACAACTGCCCCAGACACGATACTATAAAACTAAGGAACCTATTTTAAAATGCACGGTTGGTAACAAATCTGAAGATAATATGCTAAGTTCTCAAGAATAGCACAGAACTGGTTTTTATCTTTTTTTTTTGTATTTTTGTGTTTTTGTGGTTTTTTTTTTCTTTGTTTCATTTTTAAATTATACCTGATCACAATGTCCAGAATATTTCTGTACACAGAAGCTTCAGTTTCAGTTTGGTATATATTTTTTTTCTGTCTAAACGTATACCTATTGATAAATTCCCTGTGATCAGGAAAACAAGTCAGGCATATTAAATACATATTCAGGAGTACATACTTTCCTATTTAGTATACAAAGTACTTCATAAATATGAATTATGTTACAAAAATAGCTTTGGGTGCGCTCACACGGTAAGCACTTTGCTAATTTTGGACAACCTTTAAGGATTGTGGGTATTTCACGTAACTGAGAACAAACTCTAATGTTAGTTTAATTTGAGCCTTGTTTAATTCTGATAAACATCGTGTATTTCTTCAGATCACCACAAACGCTATGTAACTCACGTTGACTTTTCTCTTTTAGGTTTTATGTATAGACAGGTAATGCTTAAAGTGTTCAAATTTATTTTATAGTTACGTAATGCATGGTATATTTTAAACAAATATTTGCACAATTTTAACATTATAAATCCAGCGGTTTCAAGATGCAGGCCATAAAGTTTACCGATTTACAAATACTATCGAATGTTCTCTCTTTGCATGCTTTTTTTTTTTTTTTAACTTTTCAGATAATCTTTACACAGAGTTGTTACAATGCCACAAATCAAAAGGATTTATTCCAGTTCCACCGACTTGATCTACGTGCAAGATGAAGAACCCAGCTCAGGTACAAACACTGGTACCAGTTTTCTTGAATTTGCTTTACAAAGCACAAAGAGACGGAGGTTTTGCATCGGGGTACAAAACAGATTTGCCTCTTGAGGTTAAATTCAGTGTATTATGTATATAAAGCATCCCTTTGGCAATAGAGTTTGCAGTATCCCCCACAGGACTCCACAGTATAGGTTTTATGTAGTAAAATCTATTAAGGAAATTCTCTTCTACCGGACACATCTTTGCAGCTACAGTTAATGAGACAGCCTCGGAAACACCTGCCTCTATGCCTATTGATAATATAGTATTTGGAGTTAGAAGTCAACAAAAGGCACTTTCATCATTAAATAAATGTCCTCTGTATGAAGTGAGATTGCATGACCTAGATCTTGTTCAAGGCTGTCTGCTCCTCAAGGACCTGCAGGTAGTCAGGGGAACTCTGGAGTTTTGCCTTCAGTTCAAAGTACTCGCTGCTCTTCCGCTGCTCCACGACGATTTTACTGTGGTTGCCGCCTATCAGGGACTTCTTGTTTTTTTTGTCTTGTTGCTTTTCTGGATAGCGGATCTCGAAGCCACTGACACCTATGCTATTGTACTCCTTTTTGCTCTCCAGAAAATTCTGAATAAACACGTTGGAATCCCTGCTCGGGAATAATTCGTCCAGCTCATCGATCGTGCTCAGTCTCTTCCTGCCATCCACGTGCAGTAAATCTTTGTCCTTGTCGGCGACATTTCTCAGAACGACTTTCTGTCCTGGAGGATCCGAAAACATGAAGCCGGTTTCTGACTCTTTCAAACCGCAGGTGTGGCTCTTGCTCATCTGCTCGATGGTCTGCGGGACGAAGGCTTCCGTGCTCAGTCCGTCTTTTTTCCTCAGCTGCAGCTGCATGGAGCCGGACTCAGCATTCCCCAGGCCCTCGTGCTTGACCGTGGGCTTCTTGTTTCGCCGCAGCACAAAAACAAGAAGACAAAAAGCAACGAAGACAGTTAAGATGAGGACCACGAGGATGCTGAGGATGAGAATAGACAGAGGCACCGGGCCACCGGGAGGACTTCGAATGGGACCCAGCGGGGTGGTGAACGTAATGGCAGGTGCAGGGCTCGTAAACGGCGCCGATGGCTTGTTTAAGAGTTTGGGACACAAGATTTCATTCTTGAGGGACTTCAGCTCGATGTTGGCAAACTGAACCGGAGTCTCGCATTTCAGTTCTTTCACGACAATGCCGTCGTTCAACTTCTCCAGCCACAGCTTCAACGCCACCAAGTCACAAGTGCAGTCCCAAGGGTTGCCCTCCAAGTCGATCTGTGTGAGAGACTGCAGCTGATCGAGGACCCCGCTGACGGGTAAGTACATGAACTTGTTGTTCCTCAGGTTCAGTCTAGCGAGGGGTGCTCCCGAAAAAATGTAAACGGGCAGGCTCTTCAGGAGGTTGTTGTTTAAGTAGAGCAACTGCAAATTTGGCATCGAGTCAAAGGTGCCTGCTAGGATCTCCTTAATCAAGTTGTATTCCAAATACAGATACTGCAGGTTATGAAGGCCGGAAAATATCTCAGGATAGAGTCTTTCAATCTGATTGCCGTTGAGATACAGCCTGCGTAAATTAGTGAGGTTGTGGAATACGTCTCCCTTGATCACTGTAATCTGATTGCTGCCTAAGTGGAGCAAATCCAGTCCTTCAAACTCGGCGAAGTCCGCGACGTCCACGTCTTTGATGCTGTTGCCATTGACGTGCAGCTTCTTGGCATTGAAGGGTTTCGGGACCAGTTCAGACATGGACTGTATATTCTTCTCTTGGCAGTTGACGCTCAGTCCCAAATCCGAAGGGTGTGTTTTGCAAAAGCAAGGCGCTGGGCAAGGTGTCAGAGGGGGCACCCTCGTTTGGTAGGACACAATTTGGCTGAGATTGCGGTTGGAGAGGGACTTGCCCGCTACGATTCCAGAGATCTTGGACGGGTTGGTTGTTTTCGGCGGTTTGGTCACTAATCTGTGTAAGGATGTCTGGGTCGTGTGACCGTTGGGAGTGGTGTAGCCGTTGTCCAGCTGAGACGGAGGCAGGATTCGCACATCGAAATCACTGCCTGTGCCCATGGGGCATAATTCTTGCTTGTTGGTTTCTTTCAGAAGCCTTCCGTATAAGTCGCTGGGAGTCTCGCAGATAGCCTCTCCTATGTAAATGTTGTATGGCATATTCTCCAGCCACGCTTTCAACGGCAACAAATCACAGCTACAGTTCCAAGGGTTATCTTCCAGCTGCAGTTCAACGACACGGCCTATGTGCTCCAGAACTCCGATATAGGGGAGCTTCTGGATCCTGTTCCCCCGGATATCCAGATGGGTCAAAGATGCGAATCGGAAAATATTATCAGGAAGGAATGAAATCAGATTGTCATTAAGAATGAGAACTTTCAGTTTGTGGAGCTTATTGAAGGCCCCTCGTTCAATATACTTGATTAAATTGTAGTCAGCCTGGAGATACTCCAAGTTCTCTATGCCAAGGAAAGTGTCAGCTCGGAGAATCTTTAATTCATTGTTGTTCAAGTGCAACTGCTTTAATGCACTGAGCCCAAGAAAGGCTCCTCCCTCAATGTTCTGCAGTTTATTATTTCCCAGCTGCAAGGATACTGCGTGTGAAAAATTCAAGAATGTGTTTGGATAGAGGATATTTAAAAAATTGTTTTGGAAATTGAGGTGATAGAAATTAGACCAAGGTGGCTTCAGCTGATTTGGTCTGTACACCGAAACCTTCTCACAGTTGACATAGAGCACATTCTCGACTGACACGCAGGAGCACACATTGCAAATTTCCACTGATATGTCAGAATCTGCATTTGTCGAAGAAATCAGGGCTGACAAAAGCAGAAAGAGCCAAAGAAACATCTTCTTGCAATCAGCAAACAACTTTATGCTTCTGAATAAAGAGAAATAATCTAAAAAATAAAAAGAAAACATTTTTTCAATGATCATTACTTGAAAAAGTACTTGCGTTTACATCATACCATAGTGAACATGGGGCTGCAATGATTAGCTTTGTATTTTTCTGCAAGTATCCTCACTCAGGTGAACAATGATCACCGGCAATGCCGTCAGTTTTATTTCCATGCCTGTAGTTTATATGCCTTTTACATGTGCAGAAACACAACAAACAACAGGAGAAAAACTCTTAGTTGTGCTTAAACCTTTACATTCGGAAAATACTTGCTCTACGTGGGCCATCAAACTCCACCCTTGAACGCAGACCACAGGAGGCTGAAGACAGAAGGTGGTAGAGCCCTGGATTCAACGGAGGGTGGCAATGGGAGGGACTGGGTTGCTATAGAGGGGACAGTCAAAAGATCAAGGTAGAAGGAGCCCTGGGAGGAGACCTGCCTGAGCTTCAGCCCGCAGGTAAGCACGCTGCCACAAACGAGTTCACTCTGGCACATGTCTGCCTTAAAAAACACAGATGACCCAGTGATGTTCTAGAAAAATAACTGATTAGGAAATGGCCAAGTTTTAATTTCAAGTAAACACACAGTACCTAATTTCCTGACAGTCATCTCCCAAATGGCCTGGGGCGGGGGTGGGGGTGGGGGGCTTTTGCCTCTGGGTCCCTGAAAGCAGGAGAGAAACCTGAAGCCTGAAATCTTGAGTCGCCTAGCACATGTCCAGACAGCTTTCCCACCCCCCAAGAACCGGGTCTCCTGTCTACCTGGCCCACTTCTAGTCCCTCACATGCCATTTTGAACCCACGTCTGACGACTGACACTTGGCTCAGATGCTCATCTCCTTCACTTTGACCACAGATTAGCGTTGCTGAGGAAGGGGAATTCACACACCACAGTCCTCGAGTGGTTTTATCTGCAGCACCAGATACATTTAGTACAGCAAATGTTTGTCCTAAAATCCTCACTTCCCGAACATCTCCTCCCAATATCACCACCCCATGTCTCTGTCTATAAACAAATCACAAATCACCTAGTGGAGTTTAATGCTTAGCAAATTAACCCGTTGTAGCCATTTCCTTAAATACTGCATGCATGTACAAATATATGCAACGTTTCCTGGAAAAGCCTAAAAAGAGAAATAAGCTCTGTGCGTTTTACTGATGCGATTTTAGCCATGTGAGTCTTTCCCATCTTGAATGGAAAGCTGGCTGCAATTTCAATATGGTTACCACCAAATATTAATTAAATAAAGAAATTACCCAGGAACACATGATGAGGGAATGATACAGAGAAGTGTCACACAAAAACTCCTTTGTTTATTTTGCCCACGAGGAATCAGCTAGTGGCAAAACCAACCGTGTCTCAAGATACACCATCCTTTAGCCACGACCCAGAAAGATTTGCATTTTAAGTAGTTTGGTTCAGAATACAGCCGGCACTGGCACTGCCGAGATGCTCCCTGCCTGCCATGATAGTTTGATTGGCAGTGCAAAAAGAAGTCATAAATTCTTAAGTATGACATCATCCAAGACAACTTTCATTGTAAAATCAAAATTTCACATGATCATTTTGCCTTCCTATAGATGTGGTTTCCAGTAGCTATTCTGGTTCGGTTGAATCATTTCTTGTTACTACCCCCCAGCCAAAAATCATCCAAACTAGAAACAAATGAAAAGAAAACAAAAAACCGAAATAACCTGAATTCAGCATAAAAACACAACGAGGATCATCAGCAGGTCTGAAATTGCATAAGGAGCTGCCCTCCTCCTCGTAATTTCTACTTTAAATAGCAAGGGGGAAAAAAAGCCACAAGGACGAGCTAGGAAGTTCCCAAATGCATCTCCTGTGAAACAGAGAAAGCCGCAGGCAGCTGGAGTGTCAAGCGAGGGAGAGGGGGAGTCGATCTCCAAGGAAGAGGGACCAAAAGGGCAAGGGACCATGGAGTAGTGGTGAGAGGAGGAAGGAGAGCTGGAAGGGAGCTAGAAAGAGGGGAAGGGGGCACTGAATGCAAGCGAAAGAAACCTCTCGTTCACAGGGTACCACTAAAACGTACACATATTGAAATCGGGGGAAAAAAGGGAAATAAGAAAAAAAAAAAAACAAACCCCACAAAGTAGGAGTTGGATACCAAAAGGCATCTCTCGGGGCTGCCGAGAGCGGCGCGTCTGCCGAAAGCGCCCGTCTCCCCATCTACCTCTCCGTCTCTGGGTCTCTGTGCCCTGCAAGACTCTCGGCACCCACAGCCGGCCGGGACCGCGCAAACCCCGCTGGGCTTACCGCGTATCGGGCATCCACCGGAGTGCGGTTCCTGGCGCTCGGCGCCCGTGCGGAAGGAGCGGGCCTGCGGGGAACAGACGCCTGCGGGGGGCGGGCCGAGGTGGCTCCCCTGGAGCTGGCAAGAGAAACCTCCGCCCGCCCGCCCGCCTAGGCGGGGGTGGGGGGCTCCGCCGAGAGACGCGGTCACTGCCGCCCCCTGTGCGCTACCTCGGGCCCGGCGGCGACGCGGCCGGAGGGGCTGCCGGCGGTGGCGCGTACCGCAATGTTTTGCCGCATCCCGGTGCCCGGAACCGGCGCGCAGCCCCCCTCCCGGGTCCCGGGCCCAAGCGGCGGCCTCGTGGGTCGGGCGGCAGAGGCGGAGACCGCTCGGGATGTCGCGGGGGCCCTCAGCTCCGCTGCGCACACATCTCTCCGCGCGCTCCCGTCCCACAAGGGGCAGCTATTGGAGTTTCCTTCGGCCTCTCTAGACCCGGGCGTGCGGTGGCTGAGGGGTCAAAGACAGCCGGCTCAGGCCACGAGGCCGAGGGCCACTGGGGCGTCACTGGCCCGCTTGTCACGGACAGAGTGAGCCGGTGGCTCGGGGGCCGAGAGCGGCGGTCCAGGCACCCCCCTACGCCCTCCCAGCCGCCCCCCCGCCCCCACTGGCCAGCCACAGAGTGCTGCTCTCACCAAGCCAGAAATCAGCTCAACATTTGGGCATCTTGCAAAGTCGCGCTGCCAGCACTTGCCCGGCTCTGCAGGGCTTTTAGAGTTAGCCACCGGCTTCTCTCGCGTTCCCCGTGTTGCTGGGTGCCAGCAATCTCCCACCGGCTCGGGGGCCACTGCCCTGAGCCCCGGATCCACGTCCGCCTAGAGTGCTTGCGAGTGGGGCGCAGAAAACAAAGCCAGCGCAGCAGCGGCCCCGACAGCCCGAGCCGCCCTAGACCAGGACACTTTCCTCGCCACCCCGGCCGCCCGCGGAGGCAGCGATGTTAAGGACACCGGATTCTTTTGGTCCTCAGGGACTTGCGACCGCGCCGTGGGTAGGCACGCAGGGTGGTGGTGGGGTAGCCACTATAGTCGCTTTGGCCACTCGGCCGGCCCCAAACCAACACGACCCAAACTAAAAATAATAATCTACCTGCCCCCCTTTCACGCGCTCGCGCGCAGGAACACACACACACACACACACACACACACACACACACACTGGTGCTGCCGAACCAAGCGGGGAAGAGGCAGCGAGTGTCGGTGCAGCTCGCGCAGCCCCGCTGGAAATTCACCCACCTCCGGAGCCCAGCAGCTCTCGCAGGGCCCGCCGCGCCGGGATCCGCTCTGCAGTTTCCACGATGGTCTCTACGTGATCCCGGACCGAGCTGCGCCGCGCCGGCTCGCCCGTCAAACCCACCAAGCAGTCCTCGCAGGCAAGCAGGCGGGCAGCGGCGCGCGCGCGCGCACCCGGCCAGACACCGCGCGCGCACCCAGCCCCTCGCACACGGGCTGCACCTTTACATACACGCGCCGAATCCCCGCCCCCGCCCCCCCCTCCACCCCGCACACAAGCAGCCTCCCTCCCGAAACTCAGGAACCTCGACCCCCGCACATTGCTGAGGCCCCCTGTCCCCCATCCAGACACCTCCACTTGATTCCTCTTCTACCCACACGCCAAGAAAGCGCACTTTCCTCCAGGCATCCGCCCCCTCTTTATGCCTAAAACACCCCCTAGGGAGGAGCGACCCCTCTCCTCACGCCTAGAGACCCCAGTCTCCAAACGCTAAAGCGCCAACCTCCATCCTCCCACCACATACACGCACACTCGAGTCCTTTCTCCTCCCTCAGTCCCCTAAGAACGAAGGCGCGCACACACACACAGACACACACACACACACACACACACACCCGGGGCGTTCCTCTGAGAAAGCAACCAAGAACCCGGGCAAAGCCAAAGAAACGTCGGAGGTGGGGGAGGGGGGCCAAGGGAGGTAGATAGGGTCGTCGAATCTACGCGGGATTGAATAATTCCAGGACCGAGGGGGGTGAGTCAACAACAATGACATTCAAAGGCAACAATCGCACTTGGGCTTTGTATAGCGGGTACAGTACCTTCGGCTAATTGTCACCCCGCAGATCAGAGGGCTCCGGGGATACTTCTTCGGCAGCGGGCGATCCTGGATGGAGCCTTCTTGGGACCAGTTTCCTGGGATCCAGTAGTATCCTCACTCTCCCTACCTGTGTGCGCGTGAGGGGCTGGGGGCTTTAAGGCAAAAGTGTGAAGCTTTAGCTCAGAGTGAGACTTATTTAGTGGGTTTAGGAGGAGACGGGTTAATTCTCCGCACCTTAGAACTCCGCGTGCCTTCGGTGTAGAACGGGTTAAGCAGGACGTTTAAAGAGCTGGGGGTGGGGAGAGAGGGATAGAGATAGAGGAAAGAGAGGTGTGGGACTGGGAGAGATGCCGCACTTGCGACCAAAAGAAGAAAAAAAAAAAATCTGCTTTGGCTACTGAGCATGCCCAGTTCCCAGCTCGAGCCCTATAAGGGAGGCATTGTGTGCGTTCCACTTCTCCGGGCTTTGGTGGTGACCGGGAGGGGACTTGGGTTGGGGAGGGTAGTGGTGAATGAGAGGCTTTAGGGAAGGGGGACAAGGTTTGGAGCTTTGGGGCTGGGAGGAAAGAGACCTAAGGGATACCTTGGGGAATCAGAAAAGGAGACGACGGAAGGGACTAAGAAAAGTCACATCGGTAGCCCCCTCACTCTCCTGTCTATACCAAAGAGGCTTTAGCAATACAATCTCAAATACCCAGAGGCTGCAAATCCAGCGTGTGGATTGTCTAGGCCCCTTTCTTCTACCCATTTGCTAGTGCTTCCACGAGAGAGTAGGAATATCCCGGAGAAAGGCTGATGTTCAAACGCATTTCGTGCAGTCTGGGAATATAGTTAATAGGCTTGGCAAGAAAGCAAATGTATCTGTGGGGCGGGGGACTTTGGCTGTCCTGTATGTGTTTCCAATACCTGGCTTTCCTAACGGGGAAAGGCTAAACGGTCGTTTTACTCCCCTCCCCCGAACCTTGCTGTTTTGGTAGGTGCTTGACTAAGAAAAACAACTCTCTCTCTTTACTTTGTGTCTGTGGGGATAACTGGCTTTAGGTAAATAGAGCTAAGTTAGTAATGGCCAGTATTTTCCTAGCCCTTTCTTTCCCACATTTCAGGTAATACTGCAGGGCCCACTGCTTCAGGACCTATGTTCTGCCTAATCCACTTATGCAAATTCCAGTGGCTCTAGCCACGATAGGGTATAGTCAGCACCCTGAAATGCTTTTACTTAAAAATGAAAAACTCTTTAAACTAAAACTAGCAATAGCTTTGAAACCAAAATTTGGCTGTCTGCCTGAACTCCTACAGTTAAACATTTACCATAATTGGTTGATGTTTAAAGGCCTCAAATCTAGGCAAAAAACCCAATGAGCAAAGGATTCATTACATTATTGGTGGATAGTGTCCTATCTTGTATATTATCTGTGGTATCTATTTATATATAAGTTCAAATTTTTTCATTTTTGTCATTTCATGAGGCTGCCTTCAGGTTACATTCATGCAAATGTTTGCTGGGCACGGCGTGTGTATAGAGATGCATGTACAATATATAAATGAATACTTAAATAGATACGTGTATATAGGCGTATTTTCTTATGACCTTGGTAAATAATTGCATCTTTCATACAGAATCTTTTCTCTACCCCCACTCTTTACTGTCCTTAAAATTTTTATCTTCTTCTCTTTTAAAAACATAGAGGCAGAAATTGAGTGGGCAGCAATGGTAAATTTTGCTATATTCCATGTGAAATCCGTTACGAAATAGCATTACTTAAAGAAACACTAAAGAATCCATCCATAACAACATAGGCACTTGTGCAGCAACTCTTAGTAGGGTGAAATTTGTTTCCTCCATAGGTAACAGCTGCAGTATGGTGAAAAACCCCTCTACTGTTGTACCTTTGAACAAAACAGATCCTGCTAATTAAGAACTCACATTTGCATTATATTGTATAATGCAATTTGAAGGTGGTAATGGATACCAAAACAAGTTGGCATTTATTCTAAATGCAAAGGATACAGGAAGCTACAATATATTTGATCAGGACAGAGGAATTGTTTGTCCTTTACTATAAATGTTAACAAGATTCAATAGGGTGAGCAAAAAAAATTTTACCTGAAAATATAATGCACATTCCAAGCACTGTGATAGCTGAAAAGGCCAGATTTGGACAGTAAATATCAGATGATTTAAATGCCTACCTTTATTCAACTTTAGAAACTGTTCTGAGAGTTGACTATAATTTGACTGTAATAACTGTGAAATGTTCTTTTTCATATGGGTATGGAGACAGAAGTCTGAAAACAAGTACAGCTAGAACATCAATAAACTACGATTAATAGTAGTGCTAAAAACTTACTGGTGATTAATATCCAAGTCATTAAAGTGAATGCTTTCATGTAAAATATTTTGCTGCTTAAAAATGATAAAGTGGATACTCCTAAAACTAACATAGAAGTAACAGTTTCCATGCCTTCTGCTTCTTTTGCTTTCAAATTAAAAAACCCCATCCTTTAGTCCTGCAGTCTCTTTTCTAGCTCCTTGAATGACACATGATGTCCATATAGAACAATAGTAAACTAAAGGAAATTGCTAGCTTAAAAAAAAAGGAAGGAAATATATAAATAAAGAAAAGTGTTAAGAAAAGTCCAGCACCGTTTGTGGCAATGGAAAGAAACACAAAGTTGATGTTCTTCCTAAAATATATGAATGCAAATATCGTGAGACGGATTTGCAATAGCCTCTGTTCTTCTACAGCTGGAACCATAGGACTACACTGATTTGCTGTGTCTCCCACTTTCAGGGCAAATAAACAACTGCACAGGAATTTCACCAAGCTCCTGGATATCCTTCATTCCAAAGGCAGTTTTAGTTGATCAAATGCTACCATTCACAAGTGAGTGAAACACCAACAAAACTTGGCCCTTGTCGGTGGTCTTACACTCTCATATTCCTCATTTATCCTGCCTTGTCTTGCTGCTGGGTTTTATTATTATTATTATCATCATCATCATCATCATCATCATCATCATTATTATCATCATTATTATTTTCTTAAGTAATCTCTACACCTGGTGTGGGGCTCAAACTCAGGACCCCGAGATTGAGATCAAGAGTCACATGCTCCGCCAACTGAGCCAGCCAGGCACCCTCTGTCTTGTTGCTGTTTAAAATCAAATTAGCCTTAATTTCGGTAACCAGGTATCGCACACAGATCTTTCAGTGTATCTTAATTTCGAAAATCTATTTATACTGTGGCATTTAAAGAAATTACGAATTTGGCATCTCTCGAATTGGAATAGAAGGAAGTTCTGAGGATGTTAACATATCTTCTGGGAAGAGACATTTCTAAGATCAAATAAGTTTAGAAGACCCTTGCTTCCAGAAAGCTAGACAGTTTTTTAAACTTTGGGATTTCTCAGCAAATTCAGTGATATTAAAAATGAATTCTCACTTACAAGGGGAAAGGATATCGCATGTAACGTCTCCCAAACTTACTTGACTATCGAAGCCTTTTTTGTTTTAATCACGTAACTTTGAGAAATCTTGTACTAGTTGCTCATTTTTGCAAATTTCGTGGAAATCAGGAGCTGAAGTGTGGCTTTCAGACCATAATCTAACCCCTACCATCCCAAGGGACCTTCCATTTTTCCAGGGTACCTCCCCTGCAGAATCTAAGTTGTCAGCTATTAATGTATTGAAATCTGAGTACTCCAGGCATTGGCTGATTTTTCACAAATTATTTCTCTGTGATTAAGAAAGAAGAATATCTTGTTTCAAAGGATCTTTGTAATTTTGGCTCCTAATGAGTACTCGTTCATACAGCTCACTCATCCCACCTATATTCTCTAGAATAACATTTTCCTAAGCCACAGATGCTGATAAAATAACGTGTGTTCTGTTTACCCGTTTCCTTTCTGAGTATTCTCTAACTTGAAAAGAATATCATCTTTCTCACTCACTGCCAAAGATAAGAGCCCGGAAACAAGCTCCACTGCCCTCAGACAACTCAAAGATAATAAAGATCGTGAAATAAAAAATAGGAAGTTAATAGCCAAACAATCTATGGTGAGAATTACTCCCATGGGCTGTACAAATTCCAAAACACCAACCAAGGCTTTGTCAGTAAGACAGAAAGCTGATGAGAATCCTTCCATTTTTACCATGCTCTATTCTATCTAGGGAACCAGAGTACTATCCCCAGCCAGCAAAACATGTTTTTTTTTTTTCTTAATTTTGCAAAAATATTGAGGGTCTCTTTGACCAATGCTTTTTATAAGAGTATGATTTTGCCTTAGAAATTTAAACTCAAGGGGCACCTGGGTGGCTCAGTGGGTTAAAGCCTCTGCCTTCGGCTCAGGTCATGATCCCAGGATCCTGGGATCAAGCCCCGCATTGGGCTCTCTGCTCAGTGGGGAGCCTGCTCCCCCCACCCCCCACCTGCCTCTCTGCCTACTTGTGATCTCTCTCTGTCAAATAAATAAATAAAATCTTAAAAAAAAGAAAGAAATTTAAACTTAAAACTTTCCTTCAAAATCGATTTTCTGTATCCCAATTACTATATCAAAAATAAAATGTATCTCTTTCTGAAGCTCAAAGGGTGAGTCAGAGGAAAGCAGAACAGCTGTGTGAACCAGTGTCATGTATCTGTGATTGACTACCTTCCTTTTCAGTTCCGAATGGGAGCTTCTAAATCTCTGATCTGACTCAAATTGAGTGATGTCTACCCACATAAGGTCTTCATGAGAAAAACTGTCCCCAGTCTCATGCCAAGGGATCATAGTATAGGAGAAAATGGCATCACAGAGAACGCCTGCTGTACCTGCTGTATGTGTACAGCATTGTTGTTAATCATAGAGTTTCAGGGTTTTTTTTTTTTTTTAAGATTTTATTTATTTATTTGACAGACAGATCACAAGTAGGCAGAGAGGCAGGCAGAGAGAGAAGGCAGGAAGCAGGCTCCCTGCTGAGCAGAGAGCCCGATGTGGGGCTCGATCCCAGGATGCTGGGATCATGACCCGAGCCGAAGGCAGCGGCTTTAACCCACTGAGCCACGCAGGCACCCCGAGTTTCAGGGTTTAAAGGGACATTAAAATTCTTATGGTTTAACCACTCCCAGTCAAAGCTGAAATCTTCATCCGATGGACACTCAAAGCTTGAACACTCAGCAATGGGGAGTTCCCTGAGGGTATATGCTCCAGTGAGCCCCCTAGAGAATTTATTATGGATGTTCTGCAATCTTTACTGATTTGTAAATGTGAACGAAACATAAAATGAGACCTATGAGAATTTTAAAGAATACACAAAATTTGGAACCAGGTGGACTTGGGGTGAAATTCTCGCTTGACTATTCAATAGTTCTATGATTTAGGGCAGTTAACTTTTCTCGGCATTCATTGCCTCCTCTGTAAAATGAGTATGACAAACTTAATCTCCCTGAGTTTTATGAGGAGTAACCAAGATAATGTTTACAAAACACCTAGAATGGTGTCTTTCTGGCACAGAGAGTTATTATTTGCTTCTATTCATAAGTAGAAAAAATTCCTAGATACAAAAAACAACGCTAATTGTATATGCATTTTCTACCTGAGTATAAGGATGATATACTCTACCTGAGTATAAGGATAGAAGAGGGTGATGGGATTATTTGCTTGTTTTGCTTATTTTTAATTGTTTCAAAAGCTAGAAACCATTATGTTAAAATAAAAACATGGGTGTTTACACTTCTTGGTATCTTTTAGTTACTTTTGTATTTTCATCAATTAATAGTTCTTTTAACCATTAACTTCAACAACAACCTCTGTAAAGCTGAGCATCACAAACACCATCATTATTTTTTTTAAAGTTTTTATTTATTTATTTGACAGACAGAGATCACAAGTAGGCAGAGATGCAGGCAGGGGGGTGGGGAGCAGCCTCCCCGCTGAGCAGAGAGCCTGATGGGGGGCTCGATCCCAGGACCCTGGGATCATGACCTGAGCCGAAGGCAGAGGCTTAACCCACTGAGCCACCCAGGCGCCCCCATCATTATTTTTTAAAAGAGTCTTCGTCCAGTCTTGCTTCCGGTCTAGAATCTCATCTTCTGTGCTCCAGAGTCACAAGAAGTGGGAAATATCATTTCAATGAACGTCTTCGTCATGGCCTTGCAGAGAATATTAAAAATATGTCTTCCTAAATACTGTTACTGAATATCTTTTGGGAAAACAGAGAAGGAGACAGAAAACGGGGAAAAGGAGGGACAGTGTATACAGCTATGATTTGTAGCATTATTTGTACCATGTGTGCAAAACAAGTTCAACTGACTTAGGGGTACTAATTTTATCATTTTCTCTCTAGAAAACATGTATTTTTAGAAACTTAATGACATAAAGAACTAGCATTCTTCTGTCCATAAGATTGTTTTGTCATGAGCATAGCATGTGTCATTTTAGAGAAAAGAAAGTCAGAAGTGACAAGGTGTGATACAATTATATCTAAGATCACCGTCAGAGGCTCAATCATCCAATAACTGTTCAGACAGATATGATGACTACAGGCATGTGTCTGAGTTGCTGTTAATTGGCTTTTCTTAGAATACTCACTGTTGGAAATGTGGAACTCTAACTTACATTATCTGGATTCTGTTTGTATTTCCCCATAGCAAAACTATTCTGATGTAAAAAACTGTTCAAGGTATGACCTCTAACCAAACTATTTTTCACGGAGTAAAAGTTGTTGGGCCTTTTACTTCTTATAGCTGAAGCTATTCAATAAAATTTCATTTTTATTATCTTTATGGATGAAAGAATATCCAGAAAACCAAAACTATAGGATCCAAGTACTCAGGGCAAAGAGAAAAAAATTACAAATGGACCATATAATGATGACTCCTCTCATTTCTCTGCCTGTTTCAAGAGATGTGAGTTTCCTGAACCTTGAAGGGAGAAGAGCCTCATTGATAGCCACTCTTACTTCTCCTTGAGAATCTGTCCTGTATGACAAGTGGCAGGGTGTGCCTGTGTTGGGGCAATGGACTTGGGATCAGTTGTCTTCCTGATCTCACACTGCTACCCCTCCATGTACATAAAGAGGGTTACTGGTCAAAAGGGTAGGAAATGCCATTCTTCAGTTTAAAATTTGGTGAATGGTCATACCTGTGCTGGACAGTTGGCCAGTGATGTTTTGCAAACCCGAAGACCTGTGACATAGGTTAAATGTCTCTAAGCACTAACATTTCAACTTGAAATGAAATCTATGGACAAAAGCTTCTATTTTGTTAGAAAGTATTTGTAGAAAGTTGTAGGATTTTACAGAAGAGAAATTGCTAAATGGGGGTATGTCTTGCAACAAAAGAAGTTGAATTTGGTAAACATACTGGAAACTATAAGGAAATAATTTCATAGTAATGAAGGACTAGAAAGAACTGGTGATTAAGTGGATTTTGGCTCAAAAGGTAAATATTTTTTGCTATCTCTTCAGGCTCATTATTAAATATTATTATGTAAGATAGCTCCAATTCATTAGAGATTCTGCTTTTATCATTTGTTAAGACTAGTGGCAATAACAGATTGGCCTACCGGGGAAGAATGGATGAAGGAGAAACTAACTTGACCATGCATATGATTTATGAATTACACATAATTCAAATCATTACCCACTTCAAGTAATTACTTTCTTTTTAAGCATGCATTTTCCCTTCTCTCCTACTGATTGTAAAACATTTGCTCTCAGAACTTTTCTGGAAAAAGGCAAGCTTAGTCCTCAGAGTTCCTAGAGAGCTACATTGCCTCTTAGGCCACATAGACATAACCTCTCCAAACTTAAAACACACCAGTACCACTCCCTCTTCCCATCCCCATCCCAACTGTTGGTTTGGTGGCTGCACATTGAAAGAGTCAAAATGTATACTGAAAATAAATGAACATATTTCACTCTTTTAGGAATAGAAGAAAAAAAACTGCCTTTCCTTTCGGATTTCAAGAACTCCATGAATTCAAGAACATTGGAAGTTGAGTTAAGATAGCCTGCAAGTAATCTACTCAACCAGAACATTCAGTTCATTTTATATCTTTATTGAATACCTATTCCACATCCAAGGCTCTGAGTCCCAAGGTGAAAGGCACTGCCTCTGTCCTCCGAGATCGCTTCCTTTAGTGATAAGGCAGATGAGGCCATGTTGTAATAAATAATATTCTATAATGTATCAAATGGAAGTGCCCTTGAACCACCGAATGCTCATTTTTGAACTTCACCAAATTTCTCACTTTCATTACCACTGTGAAATCCTATAGTCGAAGGCAGCTGTGGTACGCTTCCATGGCACATATTCAAGGGAATTAAGAAAATCAGAACATTGCCTTCCATCAAATGGCAAGGTCAACAACTTGTATGTCCTTCTGGAGATGACATAGTCCAAAACTTTGGTATTCCTCCAGAATATAGAGTCAGAATTTACGGTGTGCCAGACATATTTGGAGAGGACATTAACAGGAAATGTTCTATAAAATAAGAAATTAAATCATGTAGAAGGGCCAGAAATTTGAACAACCAAGATAACCAAAAGAAACAAAATGAAAGAAGACACCAACACAGTTAAGAATCTTTTCAAATTTGATGTCCAAACTATGAAAGCTACAAGAAGCTCATGTTGTTTAGCTTCTCAAGTGGAACTGAGAGCAACCTCACACACTGATTATGAAACAACAACCCAAAAAACCCCAACCTCTTCTCAGGAAATAAGAGCTATTATCAATAATATCTTAAATATAAGCATGTTTGGTTCCACACTGCTACTTTTTTTTAAACCAATATACACAAATTGCCACAATATTTAAATGGGTCATTTGAAAAAATATTTCAAGAGAGAGAAGAATCTTACTAAAATTGTTTTTACCAGGACTGAAAAGTAGGTTCCTTTATATTTTTTGACTGTTTTAGTAGGTCAAAACAGACTGTAAATTTACTTCTTAGAGGTGGTTAGCCTTGGGACTCCTACTGCAATCTGACAGTGATGCCTTCTAATTGTTGTTTATGGATGTCAAGAGACTCTACACCTTTTTTTCCGCCCCTTTGGTTTGCTCTGATTCTCTTTTTTACATGATATTTAATTTGTGCTTTTGCCCAGTCCACCACCGATAAACAATTCTCAAGGGAATGTTGCATTTGAATTTGAGCAGATCCCATTAGAATTTTGGTAATCAGGACTTGCCTTTACTCTTCTCATTTCCAACGCTTTACTGCATAAACAACCCCCCGCCCCACCCCTACTTGCTCCCTCTTCCAAAAAGGAAGTTAGAAGGAACGCCAGAAAAGCAGCCGTTGGCATCTTACACTGAAGTCCTGTTTTGCTATTCAATCTACTTGAGATTGAATTTTTTTTTACAAAATTATTTGGGAAGAAAAAAACATTTTCCCTGCTGTTGCTGTTGTATTATTACTTGACTGATTTTCAGTTTATTAGTCATTCATCTGGATTGGTGCCTGTGTATTTTCCCAAAGGTTTAATGTGGAAAATGATTTCTTTGGCCATATTGAATCTTAGCTCAGAATTGTATCTTTTTCGTATCTAAGAAGCTTCACCGATATTTTCTTATTCACGCTCAGGATATTCTTGTAGATTATGATAAAAGATACTACGGTAACATAGGTTATAGTATAAGAAACAGACTAAAGCACACTTGATTAAGGTGGCCTTGGTCGATAAGTTAGGAGTCAGGAAAGAACAGTCCGACGTGCTACGACGTTCTTCTAAGACTCTTGAAGGCAGGTAAGTAGAATATTGTCATCATGGGGGACCAGAAGGGTATTGGGACGCCGAGAGAAACTGAGCTCTGCTGACACGATCAGCAAGTAACCAGGAAGCACCTACATCCCTTCTCTTTCCTCCGAACTTGCAGTCTCTCTCTAGCAGAATTTACCCCACTGACAACACTTTAAGAGCGTGCTAGCCAGCAAAGGAGTAAGGCGATTTGTGGAGTCCCAGGGCCAGGATCGCAGAGCAGTGCACAGAAGCGAGCATTTGGACCACCCGCTCTTTGGTTACTTAGTATCCATAGCCACCCTTCTACCCTTACTACCTTCCATACAACACTCTACGCTTTCCGTCCTTCCTCGAATGAAGATGCTTCTTCTTTTCCTCCAGTGTGAGATTCCAACAGTCCCGCTGTCCGTCTCTAGCTGCTACTAAGTACTCTTCTAAGTCCACGCAAACATGATATATTCTGAAGACTATCTTGTACTCAACGTCCTTGTATAAAATAACAAGGAGCAAAGAGGAGAAAGGGAAAAAAAATGTGTGTGTGAATATATATGCAAATGTTACTACGCGCGCACGCGCACGCGCACACACACACACACACACACACACACCCCAAGCAAGGTTATTATGCATAGTTGGTACAGGACTTTTTTCTTTCATGAGGCTGGAAATGACTTAAGTCCTTCCTACACTACCCCTTCCAGGTTTCCTTTGCCTTAAGTCAGTACTCAACTAGTTGTTGTTCTTTCCCTGATTCGGCGTCCCAAACCTTCACTCTCGTAAGCTCTGAATGGTTAGTCCTGTCCTTCAACTCTTTTTCAAAGCATTAGTTTTCCATTAACCTTTTCTATTGGTCATGAGAGTCTAAAGAGGCAGCATGGGAGAACCGAGAAGGCAGGTTCAAACATAAAGCTTTCCACTTACATTGTGTAGCGGCAATCAAAATTATCCTTGGTAATTAGGATTAATCTTCTGCGAGGGAAAAGGTACAGGTGTCAGGTGACTTTCACTGGGATATTGTTCAATAATACTGGTTACTAAACTACAGCTTTTTTTTTTTAAGATTTTATTTACTTATTTGACAGACAGAGATCGCAAGTAGGCAGAGAGGCAGGCAGAGAGAGAGGAGGAAGCAGGCTCCCTGCTGAGCAGAGAGCCCGATGCAATGCGGGGCTCCATCCCAGGACCCTGAGACCATGACCTGAGCCGAAGGCAGAGGCTTAATCCACTGAGCCACCCAGGCGCCCCTAAGCTGTTTTTGATGATGCCAGTCTTCCAGATCTCTTGGCCTGTTAGGGCCACAGGACGCAACATGAGCTGTTGCCCTGAAGAATGACGCAGTGGAAAGATCGGTAGCACATACTGTCCTGGGCACCCGAGTGAAAAACGCGGGTAACTCAGGAGATTGATTTTGGTTAGACTTTTCTGATAAAGATTTAATGTCACTGTACTGATTTCCAAGACTGCACTCACCTTTCATTTGTAATAGTCTGAAACGAAGACTATGTCTAGTTGATTATAGGACAGAAGGTAGATTTGACAGTTAAATAAAAGATCGATTTAGGGAAACCACACTGGTTTTCCACAAGGTAACTACCTTCGGCTCGTGCAAGCTCTCCGAAACGTCCTCCTTTTTCCTTTACAGAGGCTTCACACATTACCTTGTGTCTCTCTCGTCTTTTTTATTTCTGCCGTGCGCTGTAGCCCAGGATGGTACTCTTCACTCTAAGACTAGCAGCAGGATAGGATTTTGCAGTTTCTCTCTTTTTTGTCCCCTCAACTATTCTTCTTCTTCTTTTTTTTTTTAAGATTTTATTTATTTGACAGACAGAGATCACAAGTAGGCAGAGAGAGAGGCGGGGAGGGGGGAAGCAGGTTTCCTGCTGAGCAGAAAGCCTGATGTGGGGCTCAATCCCAGGACCCTGCGATCATGACCTGAGCCGAAGGCAGAGGTGTAACCTACTGAGCCACCCAGGCGCCCTCAAATATTCTTCTTAAAGTGTTTTCCTGTTAATTGCTATGAGAAAGAAGATTGAGGCAAACAGAAGTACCATTGCAGGTGGTGCCCGGATGGCTCAGTCTGTTGAGCCTCTAACTCTTGATTTTGGCTCAGGTCATCATGTCAGGGTCATGGGGGTCAAGCTCCATGTCAGGCTCTGGACTCAGTGCTCAAGGATTTTCTCTCTCCCCTGCCTCTGTCCCTCTCTCTGCTCCCCAACTCTCAAATAAATAAATCCTTAAAACAAATAAAAGCAGAAGTACCACTGCTTCAATTCTTTTTTTTTTTTTTTTTGCTTCAATTCATTTAACAAATCATTCTGGAACACTTAGCGGTTCATGGAAAGTATATGATGATGGTGATAAGCTCTCAGATATCTTTCAGTTACGAGAGTGGTTGTCCCTGCTCTATAATTTCCTACTCTCCTGCTAGATTAGGATACTCTCAGTGTTTTCCAAAGCAGAAAAATCCCTGCCACCCAGTTTGATATTAAAAGATCATTTAAAATCAGAACGGTTTCAGAAACACTGCAGCCTATGTCACTGGATGTCATTGAACTTAGACTCCAGTTCAAAGCAATGGATTCAGGCTTGCACCATCACTGTACTTGGGAAATTTGGTCATAATGTTGAGCTTGTAGAAATTTCTCTCTCTTCCAGGATCATTTTCATACTCTCTGAGTATGTCCCTCTCTGTCACCTGAAGTTTTACTTTTATGATCTCCTTGCCTAGGGCAAGTGGCTTCCTACCTGCCTTCATTTCTTTCATCTCTCTGGCGAGTCTCCAAATCCAAGAAGTCTTACTCTCTTCCCTGTTTCTGGCCTCTACACTGAATGAATAATTTTCCTAAAAAACATTAAGTAACCATATTTCAAGACCGGTTCTGTACTCAAACAAACTGTGATTTTGTTTTTTTTACTTATTGTTCTAGGTTAATGGACCTTCATCTGTGGGCTGGATCTCTCTCTGCCTCTCATTCACTCTCATTGAACTTGCGTTGTGTCAGGCACTTGTTTTAGGTGGTTTTTATGTGCAATTCGACCCTATCCTCATAACAGCCCAATGATGAAGATGATTTTATTAGCTCTATTTTATAGAAGAGGGAACTGAGGTCCAGAGAGAGTGCGATCACTTGCTACAGGGCACGTGGAGGCTGTGTGAGCCCAAGGGTTGGTGTAGTTGTTTTTTCCCCCCAGGATCTTGCTCCTCCCATCATTTTTTTTTTTTTTTAAGAGGAGACAAGGAGACACACACACACACACACACACACACACACACACAGAGACAGAGAGAGAGAGAGAGAGAGAGAGTGCTCAGAGGAGGGGTAGAGGGAGAGAGAGAATATCAAGCAGGCTCCAAGCCCAGGGCAGAGCCTGGCCCGGAGCTCCGTCTCACAACCCTGAGATGGCGACCTGAGCTGAAATCAAGAGTCGGATGTTTAACCGACTGAGCCACCCGAGCGCCCTGCTCCTACCGTCTTGTAGGCTAACTCACCGCCGCAATATATGGGTTCTTTGTAAGATTTAACTGGGTTCAAGAGCAACATGAGGCCATAGTACATGTGGTTGCCACATGCAAATAGGCTCCTTTCACGAAAACGCAGGGCTTGTAATCAAGAAGGTGATCCTTTTGTTGCACGTCAGATGAGAAGCCACTGAAAGGGCTGATGGATGGTGCCTCAGCTGTAAAATGAAAGCTTAGCTGTCTGGAGTCATCGAGAGGGCTGTCTAACAGAAAAGGTTAAAATTTCTGTACATTTACAGAGGGGAGGACTATGCAGAGCAAATGCATGTTAGAGAATGTCTTTGTACTCACATTAAAGTGGAATCTTAGAATTTTCCACAAGTGGAATGAATGGGCTACTGCGGAAGAATGTTGGTTGCCTGTTTCTTGCAGGATTCAAAAGGCTGAGAAGTCACTTTTGGGGAATGTTGAAGAAGAGAACCAGTATTAAATTAGTCACATCCAGCGAAATGCATTGATCTATGGTAAATACTAGCATATAGGCATGCAACGAATGTCACTGTTTATGGCCACTATTTCCAAAAGACAGATTCGGCACCTTACCAGTTCTCGTCTTTAGTCACTTACTGCCTGAGCCTTTCCTGACTCTTTGGCTGGAAGCCTTACCGAGTTCCATCCATGCCTTTGGAAGTCCTGACAAAATGCTTCAAGCTGGATCCCAAATGTCATCCCCTCAACAGAGCCTGTAATTGAGCTTTTTTTTTTTTTTTTCAATACATACCTGGTTTATTAGTTTTGGTTTTGTTTTACTCAAATATATCTTTTTTTTTAAATTTTTTATTTCTTTTCAGCGTAACAGTATTCATTGTTTTTGCACCACACCCAGTGCTCCATGCAGTCTGTGCCCTCCCTAATACCCACCACCTGGTTCCCCCACCCTCCCACCCCCCCCGCCCCTTCAAAACCCTCAGGTTGTTTTTCAGAGTCCATAGTCTCTCATGGTTCACCTCCCCTTCCAATTTCCCTCAACTCCCTTCTCCTCTCCATCTCCCCATGTCCTCCATATTATTTGTAATCGAGCTTTTCAACCGATCAACCTGTTGTGCTTCCTCGAAACAGTGTAAGTACTTCACTACCTTTTAGAGTCTGTTGTACCTAACTCCTTCCCCCAGCAAATTGTAAGACTTCTTATGGGACCGTTGTCTTAATCCATTTTTGTATTTGCCTCCTCCTATCCCCATTCAGCAGCATGTAGGTTATATATTCCAGTACCAGGCACAATCTGCCTGCTTAGTACCTGTCAGTTGAATGGAGTGGAACGGAATTAAAGGTCGTTGTGTTAAAATGTTAAGACAACATGTGAACCTGACTCAGTGGTAACTGGTCAGAAGTCCTCACACCCTGAGCCTTATTTGGGGTGAGTAACAGATATGTGGAGACCTTTTTCTAGAAAACCCATTTCTAGATACATCCAGAAAGCTCCAGTAAAAGAACTGGAAATTAAAGAAAAACAAGTCAGAGCCAGTTTCGGCTTTCATACCTGAACTGTTCACACCTATAAGCAAGGGCTTATTTCTCTTCACTTGGATTTTTTTTTGCCAGTGGCCTGTGACCTGCAGGGAGTTTTTCTCTTATTCCCTTTGCCAGTTGGTGAATAATTACAGCTTCCATGCCCCATACTAAATCAAGGTATCTCGCAAAGCAGCCTAAACCACTGTTTCCTAGATAACTTCTAATACTTATTAACGAATTATGGTGATGACAGCATCAGAATTTTAAATGATTTATGTTGCCCCTCAAAATAAATCCCATTGTAATTCCATGCAAATTATTGTAGAAGGTTTCTGATGGTAAATTCAAAGTACTTGAATCATCTTTTCTTTAAATAATTTTTAATCAGCCAACATTATACAATCTTGCATGCAATTACAAATGTCATAGATAGTGGTTGAGGAATCTTTATGTTTCAGCATTTTAAAAATCTATTTTTGGCCTAGAGTTTTCTGTTAAATCCTAGTGCTTTTGTGGTTTCATCTATTTCAAGCTTATGATAGGCATCAAGGCAAGACCAGTTGGGAAGATTAGCAAATGTTATAGGTAGGATAGTAGAGTTAAGGCCATGACTTATTACTGTTTATTCATCTGTATTTGCTTTCATTTAGGCATATGAAATTACAACTTCATTTAGCAAAGTTTCTTTTTGCAAGAATCAGTTCTATCATGAAGCACAAAATATTCTTTTTTCGTATTTGTAACACATCTCATTTCATTCTTTACTCTCCATTTCTATTTTCCTTCATCTAGGCTTTTTTTTTTTTTTTTTACATTAAATGTTTTCGGCTACCCCAGCCCATCAAATACCCCTTAAGTTCCCCAATGTCTGCAGAGTTTACCCAGATTCACTTTTGCAGCCCCATTTGGCCATAGAGCTTCTTTCCACGCTTCACAATCTACCTAACAATGTAGTTTCCTTAAATGCTACTAAATGATGTTTGCTTTGTGATCGTTTCACTCTGTACATGTCTTGCTTTGATGGTTTGATTCCAGTTTTGTGTTTTTAAGTCTTTTTTTATTGTCTCATAATGGTTGCTAGGTTCCAAGAAGCCATCTGTGTGATTCACTTTGTGTAAGGCCATGCAAAATTCGGCTCCCAATAATTTTTTAGAAAGATTTTATTTCTTTATCAGTGGGGGTGGGGCAGGGAGAGAGGGAAAAGCAGACTCCACATTGTGTGTGGAGGCCAATGCAGGGCTTGATTCACAACCCTGAGATCATGACTTGAGCTGGACCCAAGAGTTGGATGCTTAACCAACTGAGCCATCCAGGTGCTCCGGCTCCCAATAATTTTTAATGATGAATATTCCATTTTAAGAAAGGCAAACAGGAACTATGCTTCATTCAATTTAATACCTATTGGTGGACAGAAGAGGTTTGCTTCATTGTGCTGTAAGGGATTTGACTACATTAGTATCTGTCCTGTTAGGACCTGTTACTATGAGTTTTCAGAAAAGAAAAGAAGAGAAAAGAAAAATGTCTCTATAGATTTCTCGCATTGTTTGTTCTATGGCTGACTTAATACTAGGAAGCTTGCCCTTTAGTCATATAACCAGATTCTGGACCAAAGATCTGTACAGTCAGGTTGAAAGACATGCTATCTTTGAGTAACTCTGCTCAGATGTTAGCTAAAGCTATGTTCAGGGTATATTCCACTATGTACACTAATGTCACGACCACTCATGCTAATAGTGTCTGGTACAGGTGCACAGGTAACATTCAGGGAACGTTATCAGACAGGTGTGTACTTAGAAAAGAGTGCCCACCGTACAACCCTTAAATACACTTAGATGGTTAAAATAAATCTAGCGCCTCAGTTTTGGTGTGTTGTCATAATCCACGCCAAGAAGGTAAACAAAGTTTATAAAAAGTTCCTTTTCACGTGTTCTGTTTGAAATCTGCTGGCACCTTCAATTTTGACTATTTAAATACAGCTTCCTCTATCACAGCTGGTTGCCTGTGAATGAGAAATATTTAAATACCCTGCTAAATTTTCTAAATGGAATTTTTAGAAATTCCACATTATGCATCTGCATATGCAATTTCAGCTAAATCATAATACAGCATAGTAGCAATATATTTCTTACTTTGGTAATTACTTTATTAGCTAATTAGTATTAAAACAGATTGCCAGAATACCGAATATGATTTCTTAACTGCTGCTTAGTGTTAAAGAGTAGAACTGATACCACTAGTAATTCACTGGGAGATTTTTAAATGTTTTGTCATAGTAGTAATAATTACAAATGTGTTGAAGTTAGTTGCTTATACTCTGACGGTGGTGGTGGTATGTGCCTCACAACCTTTTTGAGAGAAATGAATTACTGTAATATTTAACCCCCTTAACAAGTTACCTGGGATGAATTTGATGAGCCTAAGATAGCTAGGAAATTCTCAAGTAAGATCAGTATGTCAGATAGTATAAAGAGGCCACGTTATTATATTTTATTATTTGTTATCTTTGTATAACAAAGATATATTTGTATAACCTCCTATCACCTAGGACAGTTCATTGCACATAACAGGTAGTCAAAAATAAGGTTTGCTGAATGAGTGAATGGGTCTCTAGAAGTCCAAGATCTGTCCAGGCAGGGGTAGGTACACAGATGCTAAGTGCTTATTTACCTTTTTCTCTATCCCCTTAGGAAATATGAACTTTTGGGTGGCTTGCATACATTTCTATCTAAGCCAGAGATCAAGTCAGCTGTGTATCAAGCATGGACCTTGCCCTTAAAAAGGTGTATTTGGCTAGAGTGACAAAAATATGTATAGAGTGCTTAAAAAATGTAGAGTCCCTTGAGTGACAGACCCGTACATGTATATTCATCCTATAAGTTTTGTATATGCATATACTTATAACAAAAATACTCATGTTGGAAATCTTTAACATATAGCTTCAAGAGACAAATTCTGAAAATGTTCACCATCAGCTTTATACTCAATTCCTCAGTCATCTCGCATCTACATGGATATCACAAGTCTTCTTCCCTGAAAGCTACCAAATAACCCTTGGTATAGGGTATAGTGCATACAGATCTGGATTTTTCTTTTTTTAAAAGATTTTATTTATTTATTTGACAGAGAGAAACACAGAGAGAGAGGGAACACAAACAGGGGAAGTGGGAGAGGAAGAAGCAGGCTTCCCACTGAAGCCCACATGTGGGGCTCCATCCCAGGACCCTGAGATCATGACCTGAGCCGAAGGCAGACGCTTAACGACTGAGCCACCCAGGTGCCCCCAGATCTGGGTTTTAATCTCGACTCCTCCTTTTATTTGCTGTGTGGCCCAGACACGTAACTACACATAACCTCTTTGGGGTTCAAGAGCTTCCCATATGATGTAGGATAATAATACCATCCATACCCCAGGCTGAGAATTAAGTGAAGTCATATATGTAGAGCACCTCCCACATTATCGTTTCCTCATGTTAGTTTCCCTGCACCTGCTTACCACCCAATGTCTACATGTGCAGCTGTGAGAGTCTCTTATTCAAGCCCAGAAGTCTTTATCTCAGGAGCATTTTTTTTGTTTTCCAAAATCATCTTTAAAATCTATTGACCTGCTTAAAAACCTGATGCAATTCTGTTGCTCAGAATCTCTCTCTCTCTTTTTTAAACTTAAATTAAAAATTTTTTAGGGGCACCTGGGTAGTTCAGTTGGTTAAGCAACTGCCTTTGGCTCAGGTCATGATCTCAGGGTCCTGGGATCGAGCCCCGCATTTGGGCTCAGTGGGGAGTCTGCTTCTCCTTCTCCTGCTCTCCTGCTTGTGCTCGCTCTCTCTCTCTCTCTAATGAATAAATAAAATCTTTAAAAAACTTTTTTGAAAGTAAAAATTGTGTCTATTTAAAGTGTACAACATGATGATTTGATATCCGCATACACAGTGAAGTGATGACTATTGCCAAGCTAATTAGCATATTATCTCCTCACATAGTTGCCATTATTGTGTGTGTGTGCTGAGATCACCTGAAATCTACTTTCTTTGTGAATTTCCAGTATTCAATACAGTGTTACTACCTATAGTGACCTTGTTACACATTAGATCTCCAGACTGTTTCACCCTACATAACTGCAACTTTGTACCCCTCTGTCAGCATCTCCCTATTTCCCCCGCCTCTCCACCCCTGCTAACCACCATTCTCCTCTCTGCTTCTATGTATTTGACTTTTTTATAGAGAATCTGTTTGTTGGTAATTAGTGTGCTATTTGCCAGCTAGTGATCTTATCACCCAACAGTAAGCACTATCACAATTTATTTACTTTTGTAAATACATCATAACATTTATGTCAGTCTATTTTATTAAGCTGTTCAACTATAACAGAACAACCGAGGGACACTCCACTAAGGTCAGTTTTCAGATAATATGGGTAAGATATCATTTCCACCTTTCATGGGTTGGTCTCATAAGCCACAATAAATGGAACCTGCAGTCTTTTGATCACATTTGGAAGTCATTACACTGCTGTGTTTGGTAGAGGCATCATCTCAGGTAACCTCAGGTCATTCATCAAGGAACATAATAGAGGAATAAGACGGTCAGCCTTTGGATCTTGCTGTAGGCAGACATAGCAGACTTGACTGAGTCGTGAGAAAGGGGCCAAGCTTTACTCAGTTGAAGGCTGTGCTGTGTAGTACAGTGACTCTCTCAGATATTCTATTTGGTGGGGCCTACTCTGTGACACTCTCAGAGGGGGGAGAGTGTCCAGTCCCTTAGGGCGAAAACCAGAGTGATGAGGCATAATCCCCATGAAGGGAGCTTTAGCAGGTTAGTGATTGGTTAGTTAATGGAAGATTCACGATTGCCTAGGGGCATAGAAGATAATGTACAAGGCCAGCCAGGGGAGAACGAAAAGGGTTGGTTAATCAGAATAAAAGGCACAAATAGAAAATTTAATGGGACAGTGCTTCTTGGGTGTAAGGCACTGTAGGGAATTCCCATGACTATAAATGGGATGATTAAGTTGCCCACGCTGGTGTGAATGATCCGTGCTGGAGATCTGTTGAGAATGAGAGGCGAATCCGCTCTGATCAGAGAAGAGTGGAAGTGAGGAATGTGATTAAAGAAGTTGAATCACGGCATACAGTAACCAGCATCCTTTGACAGGATGAACCAGGAGGTTAAGAAAACACTTACTGCTACACATTAAAACCTAGATTTTCATGTCATATTATTCTGGGCCCCTTGCAGGAATAGAAAAAGAAATCCTCAAATTCACATGGAATCTCAAGGGACCTTGAATTGCCAAACAATCTTGAAGAAGAACAAAGTTGGAGGCCTTACACTTCCTGATTTTAAAACACATTACAAAGCGGCAGTAATCAAAGCAGTGTGGTAGGAACGTTGATCAGTGGAACAGAATAAAAAACCTAAAAATAAGCTCTCACATATATAACCAAATTAGGTTCGACGAGGGTACTAAGAAGACACAAATGGGAAAAGAACAGTCTCCTTAACAAATGGTGTGGGGAACACTGGATATTCACATGCCAAAGAGTGAAGTTGGATCCTTAACCTCACACCACATACAAAAATTAACTCAAAATGAATTAAAGAGCTAAACATACGACCTAAAACTGTGATACTCCTAGAAGACAACAGAGGGGGAAATCTTCATGACTTTGGTGTTGGCAATAGTTTCTCGGTTTCCTGTGATACCAAGAGCATAACAGATAAATGTTATCTGTTATGAAACAGATAAATGGGAGGGGCCCCTTGGTGGCTCAGTCGGTTAAGTGGCAGACCCTTGATTTTTTTTTTAATTTCTTTTCAGCGTAACAGTATTCATTGTTTTTGTACCACACCCAGTGCTCCATGCAATCCGTGCCCTCCCTAATACCCACCATCTGGTTCCCCCAACCTCCCACCCCCCACCCCTTCAAAACCCTCAGGTTGTTTTTCAGAGTGCACAGTCTCTCATGGTTCACCTCCCCTTCCAATTTCCCTCAACTCCCTTCTCCTCTCCATCTCCCTATCAGACCCTTGATTTTTGGCTCAGGTCATGCTCTCTGGGACCTGGGATCAAGCTCTGCCTTGGGCTCTGCCCAGTGGGGAGTCTGTTTGAGATTCTCTCTCTCCCTCTGCCACTCCCCCTGCTCTCTCTCTTTAAAAATAAATATTTTCAAAGAAGATAAATGAGACTTCATCGGACTTAAAAAGTTCTGCACATTAAAGGAAACAACAGAGTAAAAAAGTAATCTTCAGGATGAGAGAAAAGAATGTATCTGGTAGGTGGTTAATATCCAGAATATATAAATAACCCCCAAAATTCAATAACAAAAACCAAGTAACCTGATTTTAAAAATGGGCAAAGGACCAAACTAGACATTTCCCCAAAGAAAATATACAAATGATCAACAAGCATATGAAAATAGTTAATATTTTATATTAAATATACCAATGTCATAATTATTAAAAAATGCAAATCAAAACCACAGTGAGATATTACTTCACACTCATTAGGATGGCTACTATGGAAAAAACAGAAAATAACAAGTGTTGGCAAGGATGTGGAGAAAACGTAAAATTGTGCATTGCTGGTGGGAATGCAAAACAGTGCAGTGACAATGGAAACTAGTATGAGGGTTCCATAAAAAATTAAAAATAGAATTACCATATGATTCAGTGATCCCACATCTGGATATATATCCACAGTACTGAAATCAAGATTTCAAGTAGACATTTGTATGCCCATTTTACTGCAGCATTATTCACAATATCCAAGAGGTAGAAGCAGTCCAAATGTCCATTGTCCGGTGAATGGATAATGAAAATGTGATATATCCATAAAATTGAAAATTATTCAGCCTTTAAAAAGGAAGGAAATCCTGTCACATGCTACAACATGGATGAAACTTGAGGACATTTTGATGAGTGAAATAAACCAGTTGCAAAAAGACAAATACTGTATCATTCCACTTATATGAGGTTTCCAGAGTAGTCAAAACCATGGAAACAGAAAGTAGAATGGTTGGATGTCAGGGGCAGGGAGAAGAAAAAATGAAGAATTGTTGTTTGACCGGTTCATTGTTCCAAGCTCCTGTGGCCACAGTTAGGACCAGAGTGAACAAAATTGATCCTAAAACCTTAAAAAGAAGGGCTTGCATATGTGACTTATGTGAACCAGGTGGTTTAACACGTTCTAAAGGTCACACAACCATTGGCTGGGAGCTGGAAGCCAGACCTGATTGTCAATCCAAAGGGCTTTCCTCAACCCAGCTTACCCTCTGCTAGCACAGCCCCTGGCACACACTTGTACTCTAGTACAAGTTCTGGAAGAAATGAATGCCTTCCACATTACCAAATCACTTCTCTCCTTTGTTAGTTGAAAGGAAAGTAAATATTTTCCTCATGTTTCTAGATATGGACCAGACCAAGCGATTCTGCCTGAAAATAATTTGACTGCTGTGTAATAAAATGCACATGACATAATGGCACTGAAATATTTCAAAATACAAAACAATTCTGGGAAGAGGTTAAAAAAAAAAAAAACAACTAAAAGGGAGCATCGTCATTAAATGTCTCCATCCGATACAGCCTTCACTGAATATCTAAATTAGAACCTATAAGATTTCCTACTGCGATGTGCCTTGCCCCCAAATATGTGTTTGCTACTGATTTAGAAACACATTCAAAGTGATAATTTTGGAACCTTTAGCTTTCCACAAAGTATTTTCAAAAATCTATTATGTTACATATTTCTTTCAGCCACCAGGTGGCATGTGCTTTGCTGCTGAAATATACAATAAAAATGTATAATAAAAATGTATCCTGAAGAGAGAAATTATATCAAGTCTTACACAGCTAACAAAAAAATAATGATAGTGGACTTTACCATGAATTCAATCAACAAAAACCTCCATGCTAATAGATTTGACAGTTATGAGTACCTCATATAAAGACCTTAGGAACTTTAGGGTAGACATTTATTCTAGCAAAGAGCTCACAAATAAAATTTATAACTGATTTAAAATAGCCGAGCATAATTATTTAAAATGATAGTTTTTTAGCTTAAGGCATTAATTTCATTAGTGACCTGGTCTTTTAAGATGGAGGCAAAAAAAAAATCTATTTTCTCAATTGTATTATAATTTGTAGCCCTGCTTAACAAAACCTGCTTAACAAAACCACACACTAGTACCTAAGTATCAGGCCGAATTAAAAAAAAAAAAAAAAGTAAAGCTATGCTTCACGTCAAGAAACCTGCCAAATATGAAGGAAAAACAGGAGGTAATTACTCCTTTTATTTTGTAAAAAGTCACTCTGCAAAAGGATTCACAGCAACATCGCTTAAAAGAGTGAATTCTTGAATTTAACTTTTTTTTTAAGATTTTATTTATTTTTTTGACAGAGAGAGATCACAAGTAGGCAGAGAGGCAGGCAGAGAGAGAGAGAGGAAGAAACAGACTCCCCGCCAAGCAGAGAGCCCGATGCGGGGCTCGATCCCAAGACCCTGAGATCATGGCCTGAGCCGAAGGCAGAGGCTTAAACCACTGAGCCACCCAGGCACCCTTGAACTTAACTTTTTATCTGCCATCCCCCCAAAAAGGGAAAGAGGTCAGCCAGGTGCTTATGAAGTTGGACCAGCCCTATGGGGCTGGAGGAGTCTTTGGGAATGTGGCAAGCTAAAATCGACCATTTTTCCTCCTCTCCATAGTTTAGTTTGCTTTCCACCTCCAATCCCAAATCCAAGTAGCTAACCCTTTTTTGTATGCACCATTCAGGAGAGCCATCTGACAAGGCACAAAGCAGAGGAAATGGTTTTCTTAGTTTTGCTTTCCAAAAACTTACACTCCTAGGGAATGCATCTGACTACTGACATAGAAAAAAAGATACATGAGGGAAAAATAGCATTGTATGAGCAAGGGAGCTGAGGAAACAGGTTTTTCTTAGAGGCTAAAATAGATCTCCACGGGTAGAGAGGACTGAGGCATTTGCGGCTCCCAGTGAAGAGTGTCAATACTTCGCTTCCCAGGTAGAGCCCTGGGGAGGTGCCAAACTCCAGACAATGAATGGTTGTGTGGCATGTTTAGACACACGGGGCCCCAGTGATTTGTCACAGAGATTTGTCTACCTCAAAGGAGCAGGGAGACGGCGGAAAGGGTCCTGTGTGCTAAGGACAAACAGTCCTTTTCCATGACGTAACCTATTTTTTAAAAGGGAAAACAGTTGTGTCAATCAATGTCCACGGAACTTATTATAATTGAGTCTGAGAAATGCCCAGATAGAGACTAGCACAAGATATTGCCAAAGCCTGTGAAGGCACAAGGAGAGCTATGTAACACCCCCAGACAGAAATAAGCCTCACCTAGATAGGCTTTAGTGTCTGTAGCTGTCAGTACTTGTGGGTGGGTGTGTTTTTGTGTACTTGGGGTAACTGACAGAGCTTTGTGCTCTTTGGTGCCAGATTCTTGGACGTAACCGGTAGGGTTTCCTCAACCCAGATATCCATAACAATACTCAAGGGTTTCTTGACCTTGAGGCTTCATGAGAATGACAACAGTGCTTGTTGAGACTGTACCCGCACTCTGGAATTAGCAATCTCATGTCTACACAATTATCTATAATAAACTCTGCGGGGACCGCAGAGGGCTCAGATCTTGGTTTCCACAATGGTGGAGAGTTGAGTTCGTGTCTTCCGTAAATCGATTCTTCGGTCCCATGAACCCTGGTTTGTGTTGGAATATCCATCTCTAATTTGGGCCATCTTTTTTTCTTTTTTTTAAAAGATTTCATTTATTTTTTGACACAGAGAGAGAGAGAGAGAGACAGCGAGACAGGGAACACAAGCAGGGAGAGTGGGAGAGGGAGAAGCAGGCTTCCCGCCAGTCAGGGAGCCTGATGTGGAGCTCCATCCCAGGTCCCTGGGATCACGACCTAAGCCAAAGGCAGACACTTAACAACTGAGCCATCCAGGTGCCCCTTCCTTGGGCCATCTTAATTCTTAATCCTGGAGAGTTTTTAATCATTGCTCCCCAACACCAGGGATGACGTGTCTCTAACCTGAGTACCTCAGGATTGGTGGCTCTTTTCTCTGAAAACCGTAAGAGGAGAAAGAGTTGTCTAACATTTGTTGAGTATGAACTATGTGTGAGAATGTCTTCTAGGCATTATACATGTACAATTTAGGTTACTATTCACCACACACTATGTGTGGTTCTCTTACACGAAGAGTCTCCTTGAATTTCAACTGAAACTGAAAATAGATCCGTGATTCTGCTGTCATGGCATTTCATAGTCAACACCAGCAAAATCTCCCACAAGCAAGCATTAGTTTAGGACTTGACTGTGTACTCACTTCACGCTCAATGTCATCGGGATGATACCAGGATTAGCCATTCCTGGCGGTGTCAGAGAAGGTTTCGTAAATAAAGTCACGCTGGAACTTTGGCTTGAAGGGTGACTAGCAATTTGATGTGAGGGGTGGGGATGAGAATAGCCCACTGGAGGGAGCGACATATAGAAAGAAAGGTTCCTATTCATCATTACTTATACAGTGGCTCTCAAAGAGTGGTAAAAATAAAGTTTCTCTGTGGAAGAAAAAGGCTATAAAAGAAAGCCAAATGCTAGAGCTGGTGACGGAAATGTAAAGTCATGTTCCTTAGTCCAAAAATAGAAATTGTGAGCAAAATAATTAATGGTATGTGGAATTTAGCAGCAATTTGAACTCATGGCATAAATAGGTCCACTAAATCCTCAATATGGGAACAAGAAAAAGTAATTCAAAGAACTACTCATCATGCACTCCAGTAACAATTTAGTGAAATTTGAAAAAATGGTATTTAACTTACGGTTTGATGTTTTAGTTATTCTTTACCGCACGTTAAAAGGGAAATTATTTACAATAATGGCCTGCGAAGTTGGAACACTGTAAGTCTTAGACCTGATTTCTCAAAAATGTAAAGGGTCTATTATAATCCAATTTTGTGTCCCACTGTGTCTCACAGAATATTAACTTCAAGTTATTTTCCCAGCTTTTACATCATCCTCAGATGTATCCTTTATGATAAGTGCTTAATATTATGTTATAGCAATATAATTCTTGAAACATACTGAAATCTTTGGCTGAGCACTAAAGTTGTTTACAGTTGTTTTTTTTTTTTTCGGGAATAAATACGATGACCGTAGACATTTTAATAAAACAAATTTACACCTTGTTGTTTTGATTAGTCACTTAGAATAAATTTCCAGTTGTGGAATTGTTGGGCAAAAGGTAGAGAAGTACTTTATGTCTCTTGATAGGCGTCCCACATTCTCCACTGAGAGGGCTGCATTCATGGCATGAAAGTCATAAATGAACAGACCTCTCACAGCCTCTCCAGCACTGGGATTTATTATTACATTTATCTTTACTTCTTTATTATATAAAATGGGGTTCCATTTTCTTAAATTTTGCATTTCTTTAACTCAAGTCGGTTGGACTTATATTTCCTGTGTATTTACTGTTTGCATTCTTGTGAGAACTGACACTTTAGGTCCTTTGCTCATTTGTTGCCTGGAATTTTGGTGTCATTTACCTAATTTTCTTCATTCATATGGCTCTCATCTAGGGAGCTACCACAATTATCCATTACACTTGGCATTCACAGATGCGGTTTTAACGGGTATCTGTTCTCCACTGGCTATTTTACCCATTAAGCAAGCCATTTCTGAAATTGAAAAGTACGTAGAAGGGTGGGAACGAGCAGCATGTAGACTTTTAAAAAACGCCACGTTCAGGAAGTTAATAAGTGACAACCAATAATCGCCGACATTTTATGATTCAGGAAAACAAAGGAATATTATGGCAACGGCGCAAATAAGTATGACATTACTATGCAACTGTGACGGACTACTGTGGAGTTGACTGTTCGGATTCAGTTTCCATAAATGTTCAAATATTCAATTACCTAGTTGAAGCTTAGCTCAAATGAAGATTTGTTTGGACAATTTCAAAGCACGCTTTGTGCTTTAGAGTCACGTGGGTATAACCGAAAGCATGGATGTTGGCTGTAAATATTCAATGAACGGACTTTTCTAGGCTATTTTGGCACTTGTGCTTGGACGGGATCAGTTAAGATTTCAAATAATGCTAATATTCATGGGTCTTGTAGGCTGACTTCAGGTTATTTTATAAAATGCATAAGAATTGGGGATTCTTTTATATAGAATATCCTGTACTACTATGAATAGGAATAATATGTTGGAGGCATTGTGTCCGGATTATGTTAACGAAAAAACTAGAATGCCATAGAAAATGTGTGCTCTAATTATAAGCAAATAAGTTAAGATGCTTAAAGATAATATTCAGTGTGAAGAACATTCTTTGTGCTCTTCTGAGCATTGTACATGTATTAATTCTTTTAATGCTCATCACGATTACTACAAAGTAGTGTAAGGGAGGGCAAATAATTTTCCTTCTACCCTTCTGAGTTATTGGCTCAGATTCCCTGTAATGAAAGGCAGATTAACAGAGAAAAACAAACCGAAGTTTATTAACATGTACACCTCAGGTATACAGGGCAGATACCCAGGAAAAATGAGTAGCTCAGAGGGATGGCTTAGAATTCAGGATCAATACCACCTTAATAGGGAAATGGGAAGAGGGAACAGAGGCCTTTCACAGGAGGGTAAATATAACAACTGAGTTCCTTTTGGGGGATCTTGTCCTTAGGCAGGTAAGGGAAGGTCAGAGAAAGCTTCTCCCTGCATTTACTGTTCTAGAGTGCCTGTAGCCCCAAGTAATCAGTGTGTCAAAGTGGCAGATTTTGGGGTGGCGTGTTCTGCTCCCCTTCAGTAGGCACTGTTAAAATTCTATTTTATAGGTGAAGAAACAGAGGCACAGAAGGTTATTAGAAATGTATTTAGATGGTGGGGACACTCTCCTATTTTCCATTTTTCCATATTTTCAAATTTCCTATTATAAACATGCATTCCTTTTATACGGGTAAAAATAGAGTCTTTCATGCTGACTGGGACACACGTTCAGCTTCACACCCGCTCGTATAGAAGACAAGTGGGCATCTGAGTAGTCACTATCCTTGTATTCAGTTTTACCCACAGGGCACAAAGACAGAACAGCCAACGTCAGAAAAAGCTGTCCCTTTCCTTTGTGAAATAATAAAGAATAAAAAAGATGTAAGACATGATTGATCTCACAAGAGGAGTGTGCAAACAAACAGCCTCCTGGTGAAACCAACAAGAAAATTGTGGTTAGGTGGAGTTTTCCTCGGAGAAGAAGAAAATATAGGATGTCACAAGGATTTTTTTTAGACCTTTTGATGATGTCAACTGCAGTGAAAATACGCCCCCTTCCATTCTCACAAACATGAAGGCTTTGAATTCAAAGGCTTTCTTACAACACAGTTAAATGTAGCCAAGGAAAAATGGTCACCTAAAAAGGCACCCAGATAACGTGATAAAAAGCAGTTAAATTCCATTCCTCTCGACAAGCATTTATTGAGTGCATAACATGTACTAGGGGCAGGTAGGGCTAGGCACTAAGAATATAAAAATAAATAGGCGCCTCTGGGTGACTCAGTGGCTTAAGCATCCGACTCTTGGTTTCAGCTCAGGTCATGATCTTGGGGTCAGGGGATCAAGCCCCGCGTCTGGCTCCGTGCTCAGGACAGAGTCTGCTCGCGATTCCCTCTCTCCCTCCTCCTCTGCCCCTCCCCCTTCTCATGCTCTTTCTCTCTTTCTCTCTGAATACAATCTCAGAAAAAAAAAAAGATAAATAAAACATGCTTCTTGGCTCATCACAGGTTTTCACCTATTGGGTATGCAGGCATGAAAGCAGTTCATTCCAGTACAACGGGGTAGTATAAAAGATGCTTTCCAAGAGGTGCTGTATTTGTGACACTGAGCAAACATGGGATAAATAATGACCCTCCAGGCCCTGGGCTTGCTGCTAGGTACAAGGATCGCCTTTATGTGCCAGGCATGTGCCTAGCCTGTAAATTTTGTAAAGGCAAGGATCGTGACTATTTTGCTCTCCACTGTATAACCAGAACTTTAGCAAACTACCTGGCCTTAAGTGACAGCAAGAGCGGCGTTGTCATCCCCCTCCCCCATCCTGCTGTTTCTGCTAGAACAGGGGGTGGAAAATTATGGGCCAAGTCATGCCATGCTTTTGTGTGGCTCACAAGCTGAGAATGGTTTTGACATTGTAAATGGTCATATAACACCCGTGTTTTCTGTCTTAGCTTGGGAAACCTAACATCTCTCCTATCTGGCCCTTTACACATAGGAGATATGTTAGGTTTTCCAAGCGAAGAGAGAAAAAGTTTGCCTAACAACCCGCCCCCACTCCTTTTTTTGGCCACATGTTCATCTCTATTGTTTCCATGGACACCTGACTTTTATCTCCTGCCTTTCTCATGCAACTTTCATAGAAACTGTTGTAGTCTGTCCAGTTTACTTCTGATTTTTTCAACTTGTCTTTGAGACTTGGACTTCTCATTTTAGCACTTATGATTTTCTTTCATTTTATATATATATATATATATAATATATATATATATTATATACATATATTATATATATATTATATATAATATATATATAATATATATATATATACACACACACACACACACACACACTAAGAAATGTATTTTTTAAGTTAATTGACTTATATATATATATATACACACACACACACACACACACACACACACACAAAGAAATGTATTTTTTAAGTTAATTGACTTAGAATATATCACCTATATTTCTAGGTCCTATTGAGATGTTATATATTGCAGGATATGGATGTGATTTGAATGGATATTTTACTAGTTTTAATTTAAATTGACAAAAGGAAAATGTGCTCATTAATTTAAAAAACTCAAGCACTTCACAAGTAGAGCTAGCAGCTTTTTTTTACTAACCAGGCATACCCTGCACATTTTTAATACATTTACACACACAAATATGCACACAAAGAGTGTTTTGTCTCTTATTATGAGTAAATGACATAAAAAGTCATAGTGTATATAGATTTTCAGCATGTTTTCCCCCATGAACTTTTCTCCATACTAACATCTCATCCTATTTAATTTTCCCCAGAATTAAATAGTACACATGTACTTTATTTAGTTAATTGATCTTTAAGAATGAATAATCATGTCATTTAGAGCACTATAGTCATTCATGTGGATTTTTTCATTTCCCCTCCATTCACTGGCCACTTCTTTTATCTTTGTCCATTTCCCCTTTCATCCCTTAAATCATATAGGAACTCCAGGTAGGAGACTTCCTAAAATAGCATCAATTTTCTTGGAATGGAGTGCCTCATATATCTGTAAAATGAAGGCTCATTTTCTTGCAAGAATATCTTTAAGATGTCTTAGACCTGCATGTAACGTGTTGGTGATTTCTCAAATCCTTTTCTGGACCTGTTGGTCCATCCTTTCTGTTTTCCCGAATTAAGTAAACCGTGAATAGGAGCAGAAGTAAATTCAAACACTTGCTTTTAGGCTGTCCACACGATGGAAACAGCCAGAAGGAAATGCAGAACATGTCAGCATGTGGCTCAGACAACAGTCTCCCGAGCGAGCGCAGTATAACGAAGGGCTGCGCTCATGCAGAGGAGGACGCCTTAAATTTTGCTCTGGGGAGTCAGGGAAGGCTTCAGGGAGAAGGTTCTAACTTAGCTGAACTTTTGAGAAGAGTTTTCCATATGGGCAAGTGGAAGGAGGTATTTGAGAGCGGGGAGAGAGTGTTTCTAAAGGCACGGAAGAATGACGACGTATGGTGTGTTCAGGCAAGTTCAAAGAGTTCAGGGCTCCGAGGCCAAGTTGGTAAGGGCTGAATTTCAGGCAGGGACAGATGATGGAGTGAAGACTTGATCTTGAGAGTGATGGGGAACCTTCACAGAAGGACTTTAAGCAAAGGCTTGAAAAGATGACATCTGGGTTTTAGAACAGGGGTCAAAAAACCTTTTTCTGTAAAGGACCAGGCGATCAACATTTTAGGCTTTGGGGACCATATATGGTCTCTGCTGCATATTCTTTTTCTTTTTTGTTTCTCTTCCTTTTCCTCTTCTTCCCTCTCCTGTACTGCTTCTCCTTCCTTCCTTTGCAACCCTGTTCAAGACGTAAAAACCATTCTTACCTCAAGAACCACATTAAAGCAGGCCAAGGGCTGGCTTTTGACCTTGGGGCCTAGCTTGAGGACCTCCTTTTTTGGAGAGTGGCTTGAGGTAGGGGTGCCTGGGTGACGCATCTAAGTTAAGCATCTGCCTTCAGCTCAGGTCGTAGTCCTGAGGTTCTGGGACCGAGCCCCGTCTTGGGCTCCCTGCGACCCTCCCCTCTCTCATGTTCTCCCTCTCTCTCTCTCTCATTCCCTCTGTCTCTCAAATGAATAAATAAAATCTTAAAAAAAAAGATTTAGAAGACAGTGGTTTGAAAGTATGAAGTCGTTGCAGACATTGTTAAGTTTTTGTCTCCGTAGAATGTTGGGGGTGGGAGTGGCAGAGTGGGGACCCTTGAGACTGTGGCTCTGACTGGCAGCGTTCTTCCCTCTGAACCCCGGCCAGGGCTGTGGGTTAGGGCGCTGCACCCCTCTTCTGAGGCACGCGCTGCTGAGACGTCCGCGGGTCCGCTCCACGGTCAGTGATACAGAGACAGGCCGAGACCCCGCGGACTGGTCCAAAGAGCGCAGCTGGCAAATGAGGCTGGAGGCTTGCAGGAATTCCGCGAGGGATTCTCGAAGCTTTTTTATCTAAAACCCATGGTCTCAGTGTGGGGGAGCTGGAAGCAGTTCAAAGGGCAGATGCAGAGCAGACACTTACGGGAGCAAATCACTGAATGCCCCATTCACTAGAATCCCATATGAAACCATGCTTAAGAAACACTTTTGAAAAAAGAACTCTGTCATCTTATGACTTAAAACTGATTTCATTCTCTGTGTCATGAGAGGCGTTCCGACCAACACTAAGGACAGTAACTTAGGTGCAGTGAATGTCCACACCATGCCAGGCTGCCCGCTTACTAGAGACCTCCTCCTGGCCCTGTGAAGCAGGCCTTCTTCTCTTCATGCCCATTTTACAGATGAAGACGCGGAAGACTGATTTGTTCAAGATGGTCTCCCTGGGATTTGAATCTGGACACTCCGCAGCGTGTTGCCTCTAAAACACCACGCACACTACTGATGCCGAAGGAACAGAATGGAACCAGGGAACGGAAGAATTCACCTGCTACAAACGAGCTCACCACGTGTGTGCTTCCAAATCTTTCATCGGCAAGATGTCTTGAGACACCATTTTCATATTCACCGTAATTTGCGAGCCGACTTAAAGCTAAAATTGCTTAGAAAGTTTGTCCACTGTCTTTCCCCTCGGGAAACAAATATCTTTTAAAGTTCAATTGCCACATTAAACATTTACCATGTACCTTTCATACTTCCTCCTCCAAACAGAGATTTCCCTACCAGTCTTTTGCTCTGAATTCTGAGTTTATATGTGGGATTCATTGCATTAACAATTTCTGAGATATTCAAGAGCTCAGAAACCATGGCAAATTCTCGGAGGGGAAAAACATTCAAGTTTATAAATTTGGGTATTAAGCAAATTAGACCCTATTATGACAAAGAGACCTTTGGTTTTCATGCATGATGTGATAGAAAAAAGGTAACAGAAGAATGTCATTCAATGTTAATCTGCACATTTCATTTTTATCCTAATTGTGTGCAAATGAAAAGGGTCTCTGAACATTCAAAAGGGCTTTTCACTACTCATTAACCACATATAAATGCATGGGCAGTGGTTTGCCCCCAGAAAATTGCCTTGAAGGTGACTTGAATGTATAGCTTCTGGTTAAAGGGCAGACCTTTCCTCCTGGCCTCATCAGTTCTTTGGCTCTCAGTAGTTAGAATTGCTAATAATTGTGGAATTTATTACCAGCTCTGATGGGGTTTGGGTCATAGTCTGTGCACCAGGGTCAAAGTAAAAAGAATACTGCCGATGTGATTCGATGTGCGACCTCAAACCGCATGCAAATGGTTACAGCCCTAGCTCTTCAGACATCAGATTCTAGAGCGCTCAGATTCATTCCCACACATCCACCTGTTGCCCCAGCTACATCAAATTACCTGAAGGCCCTCAAACGTTTCAACTCTTTGTTCTGCCTCCATCCATTGTATAGCTTCCCTCCCTCAGATCTTTGCAGTTTTAAAAAATCTGTATTGATATTTAAAAATAAATCATAAGAAAATAAGAAAACAAAAACAAATGACATATAAGATGCATGGAAAGTGTGTTCTTTCTGTAATAGATTTAAACAACATAGAGCCACGTGTGAAAGAGCCTCTTTCTCACTGCCACCCTGTCTCATGCATAAATTGAGACTTTTTGTGCTTTTATTGTAATATACGGTGCATTTAGAAAAATGCATAAATATTATATAGATGTGATCTATTGTTTCTCCTTATGGTCTAATATCCTCTGTTTGCACTCTTAAATATATAGTTTAAGTTTTGCCGGTTTTTGCACTTTATTTAAATGGAGTAGTATATAACGTATCTTACTTTTTTCACCCTCCGTTTGGTTTCTGAAATGATTCATTAACTTTGATGTGTGGCTGCAGTTTGTGTAGTATTCTACTCTGTGCACATGGGAATGAGAGGGGAGGGAAGAGACGGGAACGGAAGAAAGAAGTATACAATTAATTTTGGAGTATTTATTTCCTCCCCACAGCCTTGCAACACTCCCATTAATTCTAACAATTTATCTGTAGATTCATTAGGATTCTCTAAACGCAAAAATGTAACAAATTTGCTCCTTTTTCTACACTCCTCATCAAATCCTTCGTTTTGATTGCTTTTTGCATTGGCTAGAACACCCCGTACAGTGTTGAATACAGGTGATAATACCACGCGTGCCTCCTTGTCTCAATCCTGTTCTTGCAGAGGAAACAGTTCAACTTTTCACTAACAAGTATATGTTCACTTTGGTTGTTTGAAGTCTCTGTGTCAGACTAAGGGGATTTTCTTATATTCGTAATTTACTGTGAAGTTTATTATTCTTTTTAAAATCATAAATGGATGCTAAATTTTATCAAATGTTATTTTTTCTACTGAAAGAAATGTTTTTTTCTACTGAAAGATCATAAGTTCAGTTTTCATCTGTTCATGTATTAATATGTTCATTTACTTATGTGAATTTGTAATGATAGAGCAACCTTGCATTTCTGTGATAAATGCAACTTAGATGTGATGTGTTAGCCTTTGTAGATACTGGTTTTTTTTTTTTTTTTAAGATTTATTCATTTATTTGACAGACAGAGAGATCACAAGTAGGCAGAGAGGCAGGCAGAGAGAGAGGAGGAAGCAGGCTCCCCACTGAGCAGAGAGCCCGATGTGGGGCTCGATCCCAAGACTCTGGGATCATGACCTGAGCCGAAGGCAGAGGCTTTAACCCACTGAGCCACCCAGGCGCCCCTGTAGATACTGTTTTATTCACTTTGTTAATGTTTTGCTTATGATTTTTACATTACGTTAATGAGTGAACTTTCAAGATTTTTTTCTTTCCCCTCTCCTTATTAAGATTTGGTATCTATTATACACTAGTCACATAAAAAAGAGTTAGGATGTACTCCTCTTACTATTTTCCAGAAGAGTTTGAGGAAAATTGGAATTATTTTTTCCCTTACTATTTGGTAGACAGTGAATTCAGTATTTTTGATTATTTAAGAAATATTTTTGAGCCCATATTATTTTTATGTTTTTCTAAGAATTTTTCATTTTATCTACTTTTCAAAAAGATATTGGCACAAAATTAATCAAAATATTGCTTTACCCAATCAGGCGAATTGAAATCAAAACCACATTGAGATACCACCTTATACCAGTTAGAATGGCAAAAATTAACAAGGCAAGAAACAACAAATGTTGGAGAGGATGTGCAGAAAGGGGAACCCTCTTACACTGTTGGTGGGAATGTAACTTGGTGCAGCCGCTTGGAAAACAGTGTGGAGGTTCCTGAAGACATTAAAAATAGAGCTACCCTGTGACCCATTAATTGCACTGTTAGGTATTTATAAAAAAAAAAAAAAGGGCCATATGCATCCCAATGTTCATAACAGAAATGACCACAATAGCTAAACTGCGGGAAGAGCTGAGATGCCCTTCAACAGATGAATGGATAAAGAAGATGTGGTCCATATATACAATGGAACATTACATAGCCATCAGAAAGGATGAATACCCAACTTTTGTATCAACATGGATGGGACTAGAGGAGATTATGCTGAGGGAAAGAAGTCAAGTCCATTATCATATGGTTTCACTTACTTGTGGAACATAAGGAATAGCATGGAGGACATTAGGAGAAGGAAGGGAAAAATGAAGGGGGAGAAATCAGAGGGGGAGATGAACCATGAGACACTGTGGACTCTGAGAAACAAACTGAGGGTTTTAGAGGGGAGGGGAGTGGGGAGATGGGTTGGCCCTGTGATGGGTATTAAAAGGGCACTGGGTGTTCTACATAAATAATGACTCTTGGAATACTACAAAAAAAAAAAGGATTTTCTTTTTATTATTCATTGTCAGCAATTTGAAAAAAAATGCTTTATCTGTAGAATCTGCCCCTTCTCATTCCTAACATTATTTCTGACTTCTTTAACAAATATCGCCAGAGATTTGTCAATTTTATTGTTTGCTTTCTAAAAACAAACTTGATTGTTGATCTTCTCTTTTTAAAATTTCTCTTATTTTGGCTCTTAACTTTCTTCTTCTTATATTTTTTACCTTTACTTTCTTCGAGTTTGTTTTGCTGTTCTTTTTCTTACAAACTGGTTTCCAAAGTAGCTGTACCATGTTCCATTCCTACCAGCAATGTGCAAGGGTTCCAATTTCTCCACATCCTCACCAATTCTTATTCTTATCTGTATTTTTAGAAAGACTTATTTATTTATTTTAGAAAGAGACGGTGCTTGAGTGGGGGGAGGGGCAGTGGGAGAAGGAGAAAGAAAGGGAGAGAAGCAGATTCCCTGCTGAGCATGGAGCCTGACTTGGGGTTGGATCTCATGACTCTGAGATCATGACCTGAGCAAAATCAGGAGTCAGATGTTAACTGATGGAGCCACCCAGGTGCCCCTGTATTTTTTATTGTAGCTATGCTAGTAGCTACAAAGTGGTATGATATTCTGGTTTTGATTTGCATTTTCCTGATGACAATTTACATTGAACTTTTTTTTCATTGAACATTTTTTCTGTTCTTATTGGTCATTTATATATCATCTCTGGAGAAATACCAATTTAAATTCTTTGCCCAGTTTTAAAAATTGAGCTATTTTTCTTCTTATTATTGAGTTGTCAGAATTTTCTAATTATTCTAGAAACTAGTCCCATAGAAGACACCTGATTTACCAATTTTTTCTCCCATTCTTTGTTTTTTTTTTTTTCCTGCTTTCTTGATTTGTCCTTTAAAGCACAAAATCTTTAAATTTTGATGAAGTCCCATTCAAGTATTTGTTTTCTGGTTACTTGTATTTTAGTTGTCAAGGAACTCTTGTCTAACCCCCGGTCCCATATATTTACAACTATGTTTTCTTCTAAAATTTTTATAGTTTTGGCTATTACCTAGATCTTGATTCATTTTATGTTAACTTTGTATATGGAGAGAGGTAGGGGTCCAAAATAATCTTTTGTTCCATTAGAGCCATTATAAAGGTCTGCACAGATTTAAAGGGAGGGAACACAGCCGCAGTCTCTAAATGGCAGAGCATCATCTTCACATTGGAAGAAGGGCATGCAGGATGTGATAAATCTTCAATGCGACCATCTTTGTGGAATACAATTTGTTCTAACTGGGGTCACTGAATAATCTGGGAGCTGATTCATGAATTGCAACTGTAATCAAAATCAAACATATGTTCATTCTTTTGAGGAGAGGGTCTATAGTTTTGACCAGAGCCATAATAATAATAAAATACTAAATAATAAATAATATAATATATATATAAATATATATATATAAATATATATAAATATATAAATAATTATAAATAATAAAATTTGCTGAAAAGCCAAAAAAATGTAAAATTTAAAAGCTTTAAAATTGAAGTGACTGATAATTCTATGTCATCTCTTGGAAGGGTGGGGATTCTATACTAAGGGGATTCAAATATTCATTTATAAGAATAAAGGGCTTCAAGTGGATTTTTAGGACTCAACTAATTGTGTGAAGATAGTTATTAAGCAGAGCAGGTGAGGCCCTTGTTCTCTCCCCTCATAGCACCAAATGGGTATATTAATAACAGTATATGACATTCATATTTCATGGCCCAACTTTTGCCTAATTCACACTCTGACATATTCTACTCTTAAGTCCCTAAACTGTCTATCACATACCAAATTTTGAGTTGTTATAAAACAGCCAAGAAATGAGTACTATACTATATATTTCGAGCTATTGCATAGCAGGGCTTCCAGCCAGACATCAGTTCAATTTGAGCAGTGTTGCAGGTCCCGGTGAACATCAGGGTTTATTGTATCATTATTTGAATGTTTTATATTTATTCTATTTTGTCCTTATTAGCTAATAAAATGAGAGGAAAATAGAGAATCAAATATACTGATGTGTAGCTCTCATAAACTTAATGTAAGTGAGAGAAAAGAAAACACGGTAGCCTCTCAAAGCTGTAAATCTTTAACTTCAATCAAACTTCAACCCAATAAATGTGTATTCAAATATGAAGGGAAAAGAAACAAATTAGAATACATGAAATAATACAGATGCATCACAATGGTGTTTTTGTGAAGTCTGGACTCAGTGGGATATAAACATGAAATGGATTTATTTTTTTCTCCCGTCATTGCCTTCAACCACTATCTATTGAATCTCTCTTTCCTGTCCTTTAATAAAGTCTTGGACAGATTCCACAAGTATCTGGTCACTTTTGGTTATTAAAAGTCAGCACAGTTTACAGTTTCAATATCAACCTCTATTTAACTTGCATTTTTCTTCCCTTCCCCTTTGGCATAGGCTTAAACTGGGCCCCTGATAATTTAGGGATCGCAAGACAGGGTCTGAAGGAGTTCCTTCTCTCCTCCTTCTTCAAGGTCTAACTCTGCCAGTGTGTTGAAGTGAACAGGAAGTGGGAGAAAACGGACACCTGACCAAATCTCTCTACTTCCTGGCTGTGATTGTATTCCTTTTTTTTTTTGGTCATTGCTGCTTCTCTGTTATCTCCTCCTGGCCATCAGGGTTCTCTGCAAGAAGGGCATTGACTTGCTGACTCCCTTGTGGGCTTATGTTTTAGTTTTCCAAGAGTTCAGTGGATTTGTGATTGATTGATTGATTGATTTTTAAGTAATCTCTCTACCCAGCGTGGGGCTCGAACTCACGACCCCGAAATCAAAAGTCACATGCTCTTCTAACTGAGGCAGCCAGGTGACCCTGGATTTATTTACGTAGTTCTGTAGTGTGGATGATGAGGAAGTGGTTCTCGACCTGTGTGGTACTGTGCTTTCCTACCACCCAAGAAGTCTTTAAAAATGTGTGAAGGCATATTGGTTGTTAGGATAACTGAGATAATATTTAGTATCCAGGGACGAGGGTATTAAATGTAATACACAGGGGCACCTGGGTGGCTCAGTAGGTTAAACCCTCTGCCTTTGGCTCGGGTCATGATCCCAGGGTCCTGGGATCAGGCCCCGTATCAGGCTCTCTGCTCAGCAGGGAGCCTGCTTCCTCCTCTCTCTCTCTCTGCCTGCCTCTCTGCCTACATGTAGTTTCTGTCTGTCGAATAAATGAATAAAATCTTTAAAAAAATAAATGTAATACACAAGGAGATCAGAGTCAAGAACAATGAGTGCAATGCATGAACAGTCCCTGGAGAATAGTGATACCTCAACGCCAATATCCTCCCCTCTTTAAGAAACACTGTTGACCGTACACAAAGATAAACTCGAAATGGATAAAAGACCTCAACGTGAGACAGGAATCCATCAGAATCCTTGAGGAGAACATAGGCAGTAACCTCTTTGATATCACCCACAGCAACTTCTTTCAAGATATGTCTCCAAAGGCAAAGGAAAGAAAAGCGAAAATGAACTTTTGGGACTTCATCAAGATCAAAAGCTTCTGCACAGCAAAAGAAACAGTCAACAAAGCAAAGAGGCAACCCACAGAATGGGAGAAGATATTTGCAAATGACAGTACAGACAAAAGGTTGATATCCAGGATCTATAAAGAACTCCTCAAACTCAACACATACAAAACAGACAATCATATTGAAAAATGGGCAGAAGATATGAACAGACACTTCTCCAATGAAGACATACAAATGGCTATCAGACACATGAAAAAATGTTCATCATCACTAGCCATCAGGGAGATTCAAATCAAAACCACATTGAGATACCACCTTACACCAGTTAGAATGGCCAAAATTAGCAAGACAGGAAACAACGTGTGTTGGAGAGGATGTGGAGAAAGGGGAACCCTCTTACACTGTTGGTGGGAATGCAAGTTGGTGCAGCCACTTTGGAGAACAGTGGGGAGATTCCTCAAGAAATTAAAAATAGATCTTCCCTATGACCCTGCAATTGCACTACTGGGTATTTACCCCAAAGATACAGATGTAGTGAAAAGAAGGGCCATCTGTACCCCAATGTTTATAGCAGCAATGGCCACGGTCGCCAAACTGTGGAAAGAACCAAGATGCCCTTCAATGGACGAATGGATAAGGAAGATGTGGTCCATGTACACTATGGAGTATTATGCCTCCATCAGAAAGGACGAATACCCAACTTTTGTAGCAACATGCACAGGACTGGAAGAGGTTATGCTGAGTGAAATAAGTCAAGCAGAGAGAGTCAATTATCATATGGTTTCACTTATTTGTGGAGCATAAGGAATAACATGGAGGACATGGGGAGATGGAGAGGAGAAGGGAGTTGAGGGAAATTGGAAGGGGAGGTGAACCATGAGAGCCTATGGGCTCTGAAAAACAACCTGAGGGTTTTGAAGGGGTGGGGGGTGGGAGGTTGGGGGAACCAGGTGGTGGGTATTAGGGAGGGCACGGATTGCATGGAGCACTGGGTGTGGTGCAAAAACAATGAATACTGTTACGCTGAAAAGAAATAAAAAATGAAAAAAAAAGAAAAGAAACACTGTTGAAATACTAAAATACTTTTTTATTCACTAGCAAATAACCACTAACCTGACATCTCCCCTGACTCACCCTCTGCCCCACCAGTGGCCCTCTGCAGTGGCCAGCTCAGCCCCCAGCCCCATATCTTCCAAGATCTAGTGACTATAGGGATAATGTCTGGCACAGCAGGGTCCCTCTGGGACCCTGATTCTCCACCAAGGCCTGAGTCCATTCTGGATGATGGACGGTGGATGGATGGATGGTTGGATGTATGGTTGGATGATGCCTGCACATGAGCCCAATCATCCTTGCAACAAGTGTTCTTGGCTTTGATTCCTTTGCTCTCCCTTTTCCAGCCCTCTTAAACATTCTGGGAAGCTACAGGAGAGGAAACATTTTGAGATGTACCAGGACAAGACATGCTACCTCTTGATAAGTTTGGTGAGCCCTTGCATAGGTGTCTGGCCACAACTGTTGGCAGATATCTTAAGAAGACAGGGTACTTACTGCCTCTTTGTCCTCAGCTCTAAGCTCCAGGTTGTCTTTCTGGGGTAATAAGAAAAGTCTCACTCAATATCCTATAAGATCATAATAAAAAATCTAGTTTCAATGTGAGAGGTAATTAGGAACTTTTAACATTTTTTAATTAGCTCTCTGGGAATAGTGCCCAGTTTTCACAATTCTACTTTAGTACATATTCCCCCCTCCCTGGGAAGGCATTATGAACAAATACTGGTGACTAAATATAGAGAAAATAGGCCTGATGAGTTCAAATTCATAAAACGTTTGCTTATAAGACTCTGGGGTCTTTGTTACTCTGTGGAATAGTGAAGTGATACCAGACTTGATGTCAATATATTGGTTCAAATTGTGCTTCTGTGACTAATGGCCTAAAGGAGATGGAAGTATGAACCTTAGGCTTTTGACTATGCAAATGTATGGGTTGTGGTGTCATGTACTGAGAAGGAGTTGCTAGAGGGGCAGGTTAGAGGAAGATGATCATGAGTTTAGTTTGGGGCATGCTGAATTTGAAATACTTTTGAGGGTCCCAAGGGGAGATATTCAGGAAACAGATGGAGACCTCTCAGAGTCCAGAAGAAATATCTGAGCTAGAGTTATACCTGTGGGTATTAGCTGTGTATGGATCATAATTAAAGCCAAAGGAGTGGAATGAATGATCTGAGAAGAATGTAGAGTCAAAGATAGGAGGGTCTACGACTGGGAATGAGGAATTGCAGCATTTAGTGTTTAGGCAGAAGAAAATGAATCAATGCAGGAGCAGCAAGGGATATGAGGAAGCTCCAGGAGATGAGGAAGGCTAGCTCGCTTCTTATTTTTACATACTTTTCTTTAACCACATGTGTTGATACATTACCTGACATTCTTATCTATCTTACTGCCTAGACTTAATACCAACCAGCAAGCTTGTCCTCTGTTTCAGATGGATATTGGTGCACTCACTGCTGTCCTTTTCATCTGCATTTTTCTTACTTGAAAACTCTGTATTTGGTCCTCTGGAATGTCAAAAAGACATTTTCTAAAGCATTTGGTACAATTGGCTTGCTGAGAGAAAAAAAGGAAGGCAGCAAATGGTTGAAACTGCATCTTTTACCCTATTCAACAGAAGGCATTGTTACTGTTATTTTCTTATTACTTAAATTCTGCAGTTGTTGTATACTTTCTCAGCAAGATGGTCTAACCTTGAGCACACTCTTGCATTCACTTTATAGGGATGGCAATTTGCATTTTCTTTTATTTAATTTAATGAACTGTGGCAGTGTGTAAAGTTAAAGAATGTTAGTATTTATGATTAAAGGAGGAAAGTCGCAAGCACCATCTTCATTTGTCCCTACCATGCAGACACAATCCCCACACATGCGCACACACACACACACGCATGCACACACACACACGCACACACATGGCTTTACTTTTCGAAAAAAAGAGTTTTCATAGACTTATTTTGTTTGTTTGGAAAATTAAAATTCACACAAAGGTAAAACTAGAATGCCTAACAAATAGACTATCACTAAACGGCAAGTCACTAGTATCGTTTGTGATGAATTATCTTAAATCTATTCCTCAGTAATATCCTATAATTCATAGCAGCCTTGTCTGGTTCCATACATGGAGTTTGATGGCCATAGAGCCAATTGAACAAGTCGTTAACTTTTATTTCTTTTTTATTTTAAGTTCATCGCAACTTAATTTAGCCCTGCAAAAACACATGCTGAAACACTGCCAGAGATTGGCTAGCTAAATACCATGGAGGTTAGCATTGTAGAAGCAGTCAGACCCAGAGCAAAACTTCAGTTTAAGCCTAAATTTAGCATGTCAACAAGGGTGATAACCGAAAGCCAACAACTCTGAAAGATTGGTCTGCTCCCCCAGAGGGCAAAAAACATTCCTGTTCAGAGTATTAGGCAAGAACATGACAGTCAAATTGTAAAATAAAAACTTTGATGAATATTGGCAATATGGTCCTTTACACAAGAACCTAGGGGCACCTGGGTGGCTCAGTGGGTTAAGCCTCTGCCTTCGGCTCGGGTCACGGTCTCAGGGTCCTGGGATCAAGCCCCACATCGGGCTCTCTGCTCAACAGGGAGCCTGCATCCCCCTTAAAAAAAAAAAAGAAAAAAAAAGAACCTAGTCAGTTACTACTTAGCAGGTGAAGATACCAATAATGGTCTTCTCAAACCCAATCAAGTGCATTCTAGGAGAACACATTTTAATTAACCTCTACCATAAATCTGTGTTTATGTGGCCTGAGTGGGAATGTGGGAGTGTGGAGGGCATTAAGGAAGAAAACAATCCATTACTTTTATCAGGAATATTATATTCTAACTGCAAGAGGGTCAGGGAAGAAGGGTTACTAGGTAGAGTCCTGTGCTTCCAAGCCAACAAACCAACAACAAAACAAAACAAAACTTCAGACAAATCTAAGTTCCATAAGGAAATTATTGATAGTGGGTGATTCTAAATATCAAAGGAAGACAATTTTACCTATGCTTTCTTCTAAGAGTTCTATAGTTTTACTTTCTTTACTTAGGTCTTTGATCCATTTTGAATTAATTTTTGTATAGTGTATGAGATGGGGTCCAACTTCATTCTTTTGTGTATGGATATACAGTAGTTTCAGTACCATATGTTTAAAAGACTACTCTTTCCCCAGTGAATTATCTTGGCACCGTTGTCAAAAATCTTTAGAGACAGAAGGTAGATTACTGGTTGTCAGATGTTGGGGAGAAGGAGTTTGGAGGAATGGGGAGTGGCTGTGAAAGGGTAGGATGTTTCTTGGGGGGGTAGCAAAAGTGTTCTAAAATTAGACAGTGATGATGGTTGCACAACTCTGTGAATATATTAAAATAGTATGGCTTTAAGAGGTGAATCGTACAGTATGACAATTATCTCAATAAAGTTGTTAAAAATTTTACGAAATATTAATCTGTTAAAAAAAATCAAAGGAAGGAGGGGAGGTGTGTAGGGAGATGGGCTAATTGCGTTAGGGTTAGGAAGGGACTTGTTGTGATGAGCACTGGGTGTTATATCTAAGTGATGAATCACTAAATTCTGTTCTTGAAACCAATACTACACTATATGCTAACTAACTTGAATTTAAATAAAAAAGAAAATAAATCAGAGGGAGACTTGATCAATCTGGAAGTATAGAACCAAGGCAGTTCCAGGGATGAGCTAGAAAGAAGTAATGGGCAATTTCTTAAGGATCTTGTTTTCAGAGTCAACAGTTTTTTAGCATCAACAGATTTTTTTAAAAAAAATCTTGTATCATTCAGTACAGAATTTAAATTTTCAGGAGAAAAAGTCAGATTGGTCTAGCATGAGCTACATGCCTACCCAGTGAGAGTAGAGGCAGTGGGTGGGTGCCCTGGTTGTTAGTACTAAACAGACTACATATAATGATAATAGTAATAATAATAATAATAATGATGATGATGATAATAATAGTGAAACCTAGCATACAGGCTCATTTAGTCTGTCCCAGTCACTATGCTAAGTGCTTTACTTATTTAATCTTTAAAATCACCCTATTAAGTGACTATTAGTATTATATACCCTTTATATTAGAAATGAGAACAGAGCATCATCAAGGTTAAGAAAATTGCCCAAGGTCACAGCTAGTAAATGAAAGAACTGTGATTCAGACCCTGGCAGTCTTGTTCTAAAGTCCATGCTTTTAATCACTACGCTACAGAATCTCTCTTTAAAAATGGATTTTTCAAACTTTTGTAATTTTTTGCATTCTCTCTCTTATTATCCTGGGGTTAGTGTGTTTACCAAAGGAAAAATGTTATCAGGAGAGAGAAGCAACAGTGAGCTGGCAAGAACAACACAAGACCACCAGAGGAAAAAAAAATTAATTATTAAGCCCATGCTGCATGCTAGGCATTTTCACATATATCATCCATCCCATTATGTTATCAGCGTGCCCTACAAATCCATTCGTCACTCTTCTCTATCTGGTACCCCAGGCATCTGCTCTTTGGTCCCTTGGCCTCTGGCTTCTGTTGGGTTCAGTGAATAAGAGATCAGAGCAGGGGAGGAGTGAAAGGGCAGGTGATTTACTCCCCTGGCTTCCTCCCATATGGTCACCAAGAACTGGTGGTCTCCACCAACTACAGCTTCCAGCTCTTCTCAGGTAGCCTTATCCTACCCTCAATGACAGAAATTTCTTTTGGTTTCTATAACTCCTCCTTCTCTTTGATGCTTCAGGCCTAAGAGTGATAATGGTTACCCACCATTGTTAGAAACCCCTGCTAGTTCCCCTTAACTCTGCCCACACCTTGTACATTATCTGTTTATTAAACCTCTCCAATCACTCCTTTTGAGGGTGAATCATAGAAGGACTCTGAATGATACACAGGAATTCTGTAAGGTCAATAAAATTATATTAGTTTTGATATTGAAGAATTGAATCTTGACCAAGATTCTAATCAGCAAGTGACAGAGCCAGAAATTGAACCAAATTATATATTTTTTTAATTTTTTATTTCTTTTCAGCCTAACAGTATTCATTGTTTTTTCACCACACCCAGTGCTCCATGCAATCCGTGCCCTCCCTAATACCCAAATTATGTTTTTAAAACTTTCAAGCATTGGCTCTTCTTTTAGTCAAGGCTGGTTACATAAGCTACAGCCTGTTAGTTATATCCACAGGAAAACTAGAAATCTGACTGAAGAGGGGATGTATTTCAAAATGGATTTAAACGAGCATGACTCATTTCAAAATTCAATCAAATCTCGCTTCAAATGTACTATAGCTATAGCAAAGGGTTTCAGGTGGGGTATGATGGTTAAGAATATGAAATCTGAACTCACTGTCAGACTCTCCATCTGTTATCACTGTGTGACTTTGGGTAAGTTACTTGGATTCTTTTTGCCTCAGTTTCCTCAGTAGTAAAATTAGATTAGTAACGGTGCCAGCTTCATAGAATCATGGAAAGGATAAAATGAGCTAATATATGTAAAGTCTTTAGAACAGTGTATGACTCACGGTAAGAGGTCAATAAATGTAGCTATTATTATTATTGACTTCAGTGTAGCCACTTCTGTTGCTTCAAAACCTATGGAGCTGATTCTCAAGACAAGAATCCTTCTACTTTCTAGAGATCAGAAACAAAATGAGCAGCTTCTTTCCTGGTTTCTTTATTTAACATGTTAGAAGGAAAGCAACCATTATGAGCAACTAGTTATTTCAGTTCTTTGCGCCTTTTGGGGTTCTTACTGTGTTAGGTAGGTTAGTGGGTTAGGTAGGTAGAGATGGTTCCATGGTAAAGATAGCTTCACCTGACCTCTGCTCATCTCTGTGAATATAGAGCTTCTCTTTATTTTTTATTTTTTAAGTAGGATCCATGCTGGACATGGAGTCCAACACAGGGCCCAAACTCATGGCCCTGAGATGAAGACCTGAGCTGAAATCAAGAGCCAGAAGCTTAACCGACTGAGCCACCTTGGTGTCCCAAAGAGCTTTTTTTTTTTTTTAATAATTTTTTAAAAAGATTTTATTTATTTATTTGACAGAGATCACAAGTAGGTAGAGAGGCAGGCAGAGAGAGAGAGAGAGAGAGAGAGAGAGGAGGAAGCAGGCTCCCCGCTGAGCAGAGAGCCCAATGTGGGGCTCTATCCCAGGACCCTGGGACCATGACCTGAGCCGAAGCCAGAGGCTTAACCCACTGAGCCACCCAGGCACCTCAGAGCTTCTTTTTACACCATGTATTTGTCTGGTTGTATTTTCTTACCTAGTCCCCCTGGTGACCAGAAACACTTCAATATTTTTTGCCAGGGGAGAATCTCAATGGCTACACTGGAATCAAGCTTTTCCCTTGGTTTAATCAGCACCTGGTTGAGTTGTCACTGGTTTCCGATGACAGAAATTGGAAAAGGTACTAGATAGGGCGTTGTGAAATCTGGGTTCTAACTGAAATGTTTCAATATGTGACCCATGACTTTGGCCAAGTTGGCAACCCTCTCTGACATAAGTATCTCATCTGTCAAAAGAAGAAGTTGGGTCAGTTGATGGGTAAAGTCTTTTTCTCTCCTGAAATATCATGGCATTACTGAGGGAATCACAGCAGTTTATTCAAGTGGCCGCCTTCTCTTTGCCTCATGTGCGAGCTCAATGGCAAGGCAGAAAGAGCACAGGCTGAGGCAACAAATAAAAATGGATGCCTAGGGCCGCCTGGGTGGCTCAGTGGGTTAAGCCTTTGCCTTTGGCTCAGGTCATGATCTCAGGTCCTGGGATTGAGCCCCACATCAAGGTCTCTGCTCAGCGGGGAGCCTGCTTCCCCTCTCTGTCTGCCTATCTCTCTGCCTACTTGTGATCTCTCTGTCAAATAAATAAATAAAATCTTTTAAAAAAAGTGGAAGTCTAGTGTAGTTTTAGCACTTACTCCCTATATGAGCACTGAAAAGTTATTTAGTATTGAATAACCTCAATTTCCTCATTTCAAAGGTCAGATATACTTCAAAGCATTGTTATAAGATGATTCATGTCAATTTTCTAGTAAACCATATGATAGCTGTACTAAAAGTCAAGCAATTTACCATTTCATTGAGAAGATTAAGAAAGATCACATAAGGGAATTACTAGGGCATGGGAATTTGTGATTGTCTTTTCAAACCACAAATCAGGAGATACTATATGACAAAAGATTTTTTCATATTTGTGTTTATGGGAAAATTCATATGATTACATAAAAATTAGATTCTATTGTGCATTTACAGAATTCTCTGAATTAAAATAATTGAAATTGTATGACATTAAAAGAGAGTACTGCAAAATTTCTGTGCCCATACATGTAAACTAAATGCCATGCATGACATGTACAAATGTGTATACATGACAGGGATTCAGAGATGAATGAGATCATAAACATTTACCTTGTACTTCATTGATACTGTGACTCTAACTGACCATTCTGTCAGCTCCGATAACTGCTCCTAGAATGGTTCTACAAGAGTCAATGGCACCACTTACAAAGCTGTTGTGAATCTCTGAAACACAATACAGGATATTCTTTCAGACTCCTTTCTGTCCGCTCTAAATCCCATAAAACTTTGTCCCTTTACATCCCAACTCTTTAATTTTCTCATTCAGATTCCCTTCTTACTTCTTTTTAAAAAAATTCTTAGGTTTATTGAGGTATAGTTTAGCTACGTGAAATTCAGCTCATTTTAGTGTATATAGTCGGATAAGTCTTGACAAATGGTAATCACAATTGTGTTAGAGAATATATCCACCACCAGCGGCACGCCCCTCCATCCCCCCCCCATTCTATCATGTTCTTTTGAAGTCAATTTCTATTCTTTCTCCTGCTGGACCCTGGCAAGCACGGATCTATTTTCTATCAACTATTGTTTTTTCTCTTCTAGAATTTCATATACGTGAAATAATATGTTATGCAGTCTTTTGTGTTTGGCTTCTTTAACTTAGCATAATGGTTTCGAGATTCATCCATGTTTTTGAGTACGTAAGTGTGTATTATTTCAATGTTGAATATTTTCCCATTGAACGAGTATGCCATATTTTGCTAATCCTTTCCCCAGTCGATGGACAACTTGATTGCCTCTAGTTCTCCTTCCTCCTGGGGCAGATGGCTTGTGTTTGGGATGAGAGAAGAGTCTAGGGAGGTGGGTAGAGTTTCTTGCCAATCCCGCAGTGGCAGCCCGTCACCAGCTACATGCCTGCAGCTTAACAAAGCTCTCCGTGCCTCTAGTCCCTCTAGTGCACAGCCAGGGGAGCCCTAGGAAAAGAACTTGCAATGGAGTGCAGATTCCTCTCTTGTCTGGGTCTTTGAAGCATTATAAATTAATCACTAGCCCAAAGTAGACCTTTAAGAATTCATTAAAATTTCAGTTCTTTCTTCTGACCTGCTTTTTATTGGCTACTTCTTCCTGTCGTGCTGTCCTAGAGATAAAAAGATTTGTGTATCCTGTCTCTTTTTAAAGGGGCTTGTCACTCTGAACTTTGGTTCAGCAGGTTGTTTCGTGACCTCAGAGATCTGAGCAAGAATAGCTGTTGGTCTGTAGATGAGCTGCCTTTTATGGAAGCTGAACTTCTTTGGATTCGGGCTTTTTTTTGATTTGGTCACCCAGTCTACACTATTTACCTTGGAACAGACCATGCTGCCTTGTAAGTCACTGTTATGGTGACTGCAATGCTGGGCAAAAGGCACTTTACACAAAGGTTAAGCCCTTGAAATACTGCCAGCTCCCTCCCCTAACACAACATGCCAACTCTGGGAAGGAGGTGAGAAACCTGGAGGAGGTAGGGCTTAATCCGCACCTTGAAAAAAGCAGAGGCTTAACAAGAGGAGATGCTGTGTGAGTACCGATGTACGTTCTTTCTAGCTCTTTTCCCTCTTTATGCCTGAAGTGAGTCGGTTAACATGGATCCAACCACGTGACAGCCTCTTTAGGGCACTTCCATCTGACTGAGCTACTTTTCTCTCCAAAAGATCACGATCCTTCTCCAGTCCATGACTTGGCCTTCATCCAGAAGAACTGGCTATGTAACAATTCCCATGAGGTAACGTGCATGTGTCCAAAAGTAAATGTTGCCAGAGAACTGCCCTTTGGCAAAGCCTCAGCTTATATAAATCATAGATTTGTAACCTGCCAAATGTTAGCCTGCTTCAGCAATGAGCTTGAAAAGATGGTGTTCCAATACAATTTCCAGTCTATGATTTCTACTAACATAAGAACCTTTTCCACCTTAAATAATTCCTTTTCCTCTCCCAGTTGACCTGATGACTGATGATTCTATAGTTATAAAGTCTGTTCTGTTGCCTTCTATTAATACAGAGATATGTCTGCAAGAACTGACTCGAAGGCCTTATCAAAAGATAATATCTCACTGTGAATGAGTATATTTTGACCCTTCCTGAAATTCAGGTGAGAGAAGAGGTACAGGAGAGAACATGTGCTTACTGGTATTCTATTTGGGTGAAGTATGGGCAGGTATCATGGACACAGAATAAGGAAAAAAGAATAGAAACTAGAAGCTAAAGTCATTGAAGATGATCTTAAGTTTGATCATACGCCCAACCAAGTTGGCAATGAGGAAGAAATGTCCTAAGTAGATAAATATCTTAACAAGGGAAATAATGATCCACTCTTTACCTTTTTGAGGGTCAGAAGGTTCCTATTTACTCCCACTGGTTTAAAAATAACTCAAGAAATGAACTACATGTGGGACACTGGTCAGATAGATCCCTTCTGCTCTCCACTTCTCAATTTCCCTATCCAAGAAATGAGAGCACTGTTTGATTAAGGACCCTTCCATATTTATTTTCATGTTTTTAACTTGTGGCGATGATATTTCATTTTGGTGATGTAAAAGTTGTTATTGTGAATAAATAAGATGAAACAGACATTTTAGGCTGTTTTCCTGGCTTTGTGTGAGACAGAAAACCGTGTATCAGAGGCATTGATTTGGTGTGTCAGTGCCTTTCTTTCATTGATTGTTGATCCTATTCCAAGCAAAATTCATTTTAAAAAATTGAAGCAGTAGTCTTGGAAATGAAATGACAGTGATTTGTAATCCTTGATGAAAAAGATGGAGTTAATTTTCAGACCTGGTGTCTCATGCCTATTTTGGCACAGGCTGCAAGGCACTGTGAAGAAAAACTCATAGCCTAGGTAAGGAAACATCTCATATCTTTTTGCATCCAACCTCCTGCCAACAGTAAGAAATACACTGATGTGATAGAGATACAATCCTGCACTTTTTATAATAATTTTTAATTATGAAGTCTTGGTAAACAGGTGGCAATCTGGATACCAAAAACATACAAAGTATGTATTTCCAGACCCAGCTTGAGGGAGTGGGGTGGAAAGAGGGATGGAAGGAGGAAGAAAGAAAAGGAGGAAGAGACTCCCTTTACTCACATGATTGATATTGGGAATTTATTTGGTGCAAAGTTTACTATAAAGTCAATATTGAATCTTCCAATTTTGGAGAGCCATCTGTCAGAAGCTTTGCTTGGGACATTACAGACTTCATCCCACTTACTCTTCAAAACAACTAAATGAATTAGTTACTATTATACTCACATGTTAAATAAGTTATCCAAAGTACAAATAGGTAAGTGAATGAACCATGATTTGAAAATTTAATCAGATCAAATCTTGATCTGATTTCAAGGCACTAATCTAGATACTGCTGTGAAAGGTTTTTTACACATATAATTAAAGCCCTCAATAAACCTACCTCAAAAAATATGAAGATTAGGGGCGCCTGGGTGGCTCACTGGGTTGGGGCCTCTGCCTTCAGCTCAGGTACTGGTCCCAGGGTCCTGGGATCGAGCCCCGCATCGGGCTCTTGGCTTGGTGGGGAGCCTGCTTCCCCTCTCTCTCTGCCTGCTTCTCTGCCTGCTTGTGATCTCTCTCTCTCTCTCTCTCTCTCTGTCAAATAAATAAATAAATAATCTTTAAAAAAATATGAAGATTAAGTAGGTGAGCCCCTTAAAAGCAGTGAGTTTCTCTGGCTTGTAACAGAAGTGCAGAGAGATTTGAAGCACAAAGGAGATTGAATGGGAGGAATCTTACCGCTCACAGTGATGCTGTGGTAGGGCTTGTGGGAAGACCTGAAGACAGGAACTTCCAGAAACCTCTAGGAGATTTAGAATAAACCCCCAGCTAACAACCAGGAAATGGGGCCTTGGGTCCTCCAACTGTAACAAACTGATATCATATAAACCACACCTGAGCAGAAGTTTCAATGCAATTGTATGGTTCAGATACAGCTAAGGGTTCATGCTCTCCCTCTTTAGTACAAAAATGGGAACGCCTGACACAGGGGCTGCTCTTTCAGTCAGGATCCCAGAATCAGACAATACATGGAACTGAGTCAAGCAGAAGTAAGGAAAATGAAGCAGAGTCACAGCAGCCATAGCTGCCCTGTAACCACCAACACCAAATGCAACTCAAAAATTGTGCCTTTTTGGTAAGCTACTGAGTTTGGGGGGCTGTTATGCAACAAAGCTGAGAACATGTACAATATACAGTATTTTTTATCCCGATTTTTAAATTTAATACTTTGATAATGTATTAGTTATCTACTGCCAAATGACAATATCACCACAAACTCTGTGGTTAACTTCAGACAACACATAGTTATCACAGTTTCTGTGGATCAAGAATTTGGTCACAACTTAACTGGATCCTCTGTTTCAGAGTCTCGTAAAGTTGCAGTCAAGACGCTGGCCAGCCTGTGGGTTCATCTTAGGCTCATGCGGGGAAGAATGCGCCTTCCAGCTGAAGTGGCCACCGGTAGCATTCACCTTCTTGCAGGCTGCTACGCTGAGGGTCAAAATTTCTCACTGGCCATCTGTTGGAACCATCTTTCACTTCCTTGCCATGTGGTTCTCTCCATAGGGAAATCTCAAAATATGCCAGCTTGCTTCTTCAGAACCAGGAAGGGAGAGAGTGTCTCCCAGCAAGTCTGATGCTACAAACTGTAATATTTTTTTTTTAAGATTTTGTTTATTTTGACAGAGAGAGACAGATCACAAGTAGACAGAGAGGCAGGCAGAGAGAGGGGGAAGCAGGCTCCCTGCCAAGCAGAGAGCCCGATGCGGGGCTCGATCCCAGGACCCTGAGATCACGACCTGAGCCGAAGGCAGAGGCTTAACCCACTGAGCCACCCAGGCGCCCCTACAAACTGTAATATTATCAAAGAAGTGATATCCCCTCACCTATGCTGTATTATTGGATAGATGAAAGTCATAGGTTCTGCCCATACTCAAGGGAGGGGATTATACAAAGGTGTTAACCTCAGGAGAAAGGAATCAAGGAGGGCTCCCTGAGAGTTTGTCCATCATAGACAGAACTTCTTATGTTACTAAATGTTCTTCAAAAATATAATTTTTAATGTTTGCCTAATACTTCATAGAAATAGATAAACATTTAATTCTCACGATGTAATAAATGTTCCATCATGTCCAAATTGGCTTTTAAGGCTTCTTTCATTAAATGCTAAATTCTTATATATACAAAGGCATATTTCAAGAATGCTTATTTTTCTATTATTCTGTTGTTGATTCTCAAGCCAAAGCCACTAATTTTAACTATTCTACCTTTAGGATATGTTTTAAAATATATTAAAATTTGCCTTTATCTTAAGGGTTGCGTGATACAGTTATATATTTTGTTTTCCACAATCAATAAATTCATGGAATATCTTTTTTAGAGCACCATCAGGGGAGGGGCAGAGGGAGAGAGAGAGAGAAGCAGATTCTCTGCCGAGCAGGGAGCCTGATGTGGGACTCAATCCCAGGACCTGAGCTAAAGGCACCATGCTTAACCTACTGAGCCACCCAGGTGCCCTATCCACGAAATATCTTATCCTATTGATCTTAATACATAGCTCTATCTGAAATCATTCAAGAAAAACCAGTAAAGTGATTCTAGGTAGATTTTTTTGGGTAATCATCTCAAAGCATATTTACAATTTAATTTTTATGAACCATATTGACATTTTATTAAGTGGAATCACACATGAGCTCTCTAGAGACAGTCTATATAATTGGGGGAAAAAGAGATAGTTCAGAGCAAAAGTTCTTTCAATATTTTGTCCACTGGTGAGCATCTTAACTCTATTTAGGTATTCATGAAATAAGTGAAGCAGAGATAAACATATGCAGGAATGGTAAATATGAGGAAGCCAGGAAGCAGTTATGTAGTAAGCACTGGTATGCAAATTGTTTATGCTCATTTTCATTACATATGCATAAGTATATACACCTACATTTAGTTTTAATGATATTATTTGGATATCTTTAAAATACATAAGATTATATACATTTTGAAAATATAGAAGCAAGAAAGGACAGAGAAATCTTTTGTCTATTTCTAGATTTGCCCATCCGGTTATCTTTATATCTACTAGCTAATGAGCAATATTCTGCCTAAAGGCAAATGTACCATATAACTCAACCCTTCCCTTATGCTAACATATTCAAAAGAATATGCAAATTATGTAACAATAGTAAAATCATCACAGTTCTCAGGGAAAATAATTTCCATTTCCACCAGGAGGTTTACATAGATAAATGAGCATAATAAATAGAAGTGAGGTCCTTGATGCTTGACCAACTCCTGCCACTTCCAATGCCTTCTCAGTCAGAAATTCACAAATTGGAGTGATAAATAGTTTCAAATAGTTTCTTATTATTTGGATGACTTACATTTCACTGTTTATCTAGGGAAAGGTAAATGTCCATACATTTCTACTTCATGGCCTCACTGAACTTCCCTGAACTCTTCTTGTGTGCTCAGATTTTGAAACCAAAATATACTTTTCACTTCTGTACAAAAGCAGAATTTGCATAATCCATGTTCTTTCTACCCTGTGGAAAGGTCTATAAAAAAGACCATGATGGTAATTAGAGAGGATTTCTGTAGATTCCTTCTGCATAGGTACTGCAGCTGACCTGAATCAGCCAGAGAGGTAGGGCTCAGAAAACGCCATGATGGGGACTCTCTGAACTGACAAGAGTTATGACATTTCTACTGCTTGGCAGCCGGACTGAACAGTGCTCCTCCTTGAGGGATACTGTACATTTATTTTCAAATATAGAGTTTGAATGGAGGAAGAACCTGATAAAAATAGAGAGATTAACATTTATTGAATAAATGATGTGCCAGGCGCTATGTTAATCACTAAACAGTGTTTCATTTAATTATCACAGCAACACTATGAGTTAGGCACTATGATAATTAGAATGCCCATTCAATTTATTTTCCATATGAGAACATGTTGGAGAATAAAATGACAGCTATTAATAATTAAGCTCGGACAACAGGCATAACATGGAACCTTTCTAGGAAAACTATAAATACGATCACTCTTTCATAATCCCTATACTACAAATTAAGGAAACTGAAATTCAGAAAGATTAAGTAAGATCCCCAATCTCCATGGCTAGATGATGGCAAATCTAAGAGTCCTATGTTCTTGAACTTGACATTTCAAGGAGTAAACAGTTAATTAAGAAGCAGTAATTCAGGAGGCTTTTGCTACAAAATGACAGATTAATAAGATTTCTACTCTATTTCCTTCAATAAAACCCTCCAAAAAATAGTAAAAAAGAGTAAGAGACAGAAGAAAAAACTCCATCTTTAATGAAACTAAGAAATGATCATAATCTCAAACCACAACATACATAGAATTTCTGTCAGAAAAGTAGTGCTCATCAATCCTGTTTGCAAAAATGTACTTAACACAGAAATCCAGAACCCAAACAGTAAGGTAAAATAAAGAGGAAAAAAATAGAGAGGCCATGGTATGAAAAGAGTTGGGATCAAGTATCGATTCCATTAATATTTGGAATTTAAAATGAAAACTGGTAGGAATTATGGAATAGAAGGCAAATGTGATGAACACTGACAATGTAAAAATTGTAATAGAGGTGTAAGTGAGGAGGAGAATGGGACGAAGTTTAAGAATGTCTTCCTTATCCATGGAGAGACACCAAGAGATACCATTTAACTTGGTAAGTCCATGAGTGGATGTCTACTCATATTATTTAAATTTAGAAAGTTAAAGAGAGGCATAAAAACAAAGAATATAAACCTTCAATATTACCAAAAAGAGAAAAAAATACAAACTGAATTAAACCTAGAATTTCATAACCTTAAAAAGAGTATAAACAATACTTCCAGAGCACCAGACAGTAATAACGTGAATAAATGGAAAGAAAAATTGCCTGATGATGAATAAGGCAAAGCTAAGACTATCACGGTAACATAGATTTCTAGATGTACTAGCCACCACAACGAGTCAAATGAAAGAAATGAAAAGAAGTGACAAAATTATCCATGTTTGCTAATAATATGGTTATTCATCTGGAAAACCCAAGAGGATAAATTGAAACCCTATTAGAAACAATAAGAGAATTCAGTGAGGTTCTGATTATAAAATAATAAAATCAATTGCTTTCCTGTATAGAAAGGTAACGAGGTATAAAATAAAACAAAAGGAAAATCTCAGTCATTTGTAGCTCTGTGACCTAAAACATCTAGGCATATTATTCAGCCTTATAGAAGAAAGAGATCCCAACATTTGCAGCTACATAGATGAACCTACAGGCTATCATGCTAAGTGAAAGAAGCCACACACAAAAAGGAAAAAACTGCATGATCTCACTTATATGTGGAATCTTCAAAAGTCAAATACATAGAAGCAGAGAGTAGAACAGTGGTTATCCGGGGTGGAGAGGTGGGGGAAATTGGGTAGATACTGGTCAAAGGGTACAAAGTTGCAGTTAAGTAGGATGAGTCAGTCTAGAGATCGGATGTGCAGCATGGTGACTATGGTGAATACTGTATTACATACTGGAAATTTGCTAAAGGAGTAGATTTGAGTTGCTCTCATACACAAAATATGGTAACTATGTGAGGAGATGATATGTTAATTAGCTTGGCTATAATAATCATTTCACTGTGTGTGCATATATATATGTATATACTTATCAAGTCATCAGTGTTGTACACCTTAAATATATAAATTTTTATTGAAAATAAAATTCAGGGGCGCCTGGGTGGCTCAGTTAGTTAAGCATCTGCCTTAGCTCAGGTCATGATTGCAGGGTCCTGGGATCAAGCCCCAGGCTGGGCTCCTCGCTCAGCAGGAAGCCTGCTTCTCCCTCTCCCTCTGCCTGCCACTCCCCCTGCTTGTACTCTCTCCACCTCTGTTAAATAAATAAAATATTAAAAAAAAAGAAAATTAAAAAATCTAGGCATAAATATCATAAGAAATGCACAGCACTTATATTAACTTGAAACTATAAAAATTTACTGAGGTTCCTAAAATTAGCTTTTTTTTTTTAAGATTTTGTTTATTTATTTGACAGACAGAGATCACAAGCAGGCAGAGAGGCAGAGAGAGAGAGAGAGAGAGGAAGGGAAGCAGGCTCCCCGCTGAGCAGAGAGCCGGACCCGGGGCTCGATCCCAGGACCCCGGGACCATGACCCGAGCGGAAGGCAGAGGCTTTAACCCACTGAGCCACCCAGGCGCCCCCAAATAAGCTTTTTAAAAAAAAGATTTTATTTATTTGAGAGAGAGAAAGTGAGAGAGAACATGAGAGGGGAGAATGTCAGAGGGAGTTGCGAGCCCGATCTGGGAGTTGATCCTGGGACTCCGGGATCATGACCTGAGCTGAAGGCAGTCGCTTAACCAATTGAGCCACCCAGGCGCCCTTAAAATTAGCTTTAAAGAAGTACAAACATACATCAAATTGTTGGGTAGGGAGCTTCAATATTCAAAATTATTGATTCTGTTTAAATTAATATGTTATAGGCAATTCTAGCAAAAACTAACATAATTTTAGATACAGCTTGACAAAATGATTCTAAAGTTCATCTGGATAAGAAAATGATGAGAACGGCAAGGAATCCTCTGAAAAAGAAGAGCAAAGAAGGGGAGCGAGGATTACTATGTCCTACAACATTGTATAAAGCAACAATAACCATAATTGATTCTGGGACATGAACTGACTGATGAACAGAGGAGAGAGTCCAGCTAGATCCAAACACTTCGGGAATTTGGTAAAGTAGCATCTTTAATAGCAGGGACAATAGATTATTCAATGTATATGCAATGAAGTATTATTCCACGAGCAAAATGAAAGAAATCTTGCCATCTGTGACAACATAGATAAATCTAGAGGACATTATGCCAAGTGAAATAAGCTAGACAGAGAGAGACAAATATTGTATGATCTCACTTGTACGTGGAATCTAAAAAAAAAAACAAAAACTGACCTCATAGAAATAGAGAGATTGGTAGTTGTCAGATGCTAGGGGGTGAGGGAAATGAGATGTTGGTCAAAGGGTACAAACTTCCAGTTATAAGAGGAATAAGTTTTAGGGATGTAATGTACAGCACGGTGACTAGAGTTAACAATACCGTATTGTGTACTTGAAAGTGGCTAAGAGGAAATCTTAAATATTCTCACCACAACAAAAAATTATATGAGATGATTATTATATGAGATGTAATTCAATGACTAATTATATGAGATGAAGGATGTGTTAACTAACTATACTGTGGCAACCATTTCACAATATATTTGTGCATCAAATCATGACATTGTACACCTCACACTTATGCAGTGCTAAATGTCGATTACATCTCAATATCTGGAAAAAATAAATGATATTGGGGCACCAGGCTAGCTGTCTTTGTACATAGTTGTAAATATTATTTCCTACTTCCCTCCTTATTCTGAGGTGTATAGCAGATAGATCAAATATTTAAATGGAAAAAATCAAAAATAGACCAGATGGAAACATGGGAAAATCCAACACAGAAAAAAAAAATCTGTAAGTGTAAAAAAGAAAAGAATGGTAACTTGATTATTTCAGTCTTAAAAATTTCTGCATGACAAAGATATTATAATAGTCTAAAGAAAATGGCATATTTGGAAAAATGATTTTATTTTATTTTACTTATTTGAGAGAGAGCCAAGCATGAGTGAGGGGAGGGGCAGAGGGAGAGGGAGAAGCTTACTGCCCGCTGAGCTCAAAGCGTGATCCTGGGAAACTGGGATCATGACCTGAGCCAAATGCTTAAGTGACTGAGCCATCCAGGTGCCCAGGAAAGAAAGATTTCTAACACCCAGGCCAGATAAAGACACCAATTTTCTTAATCATTGAAATAGCTCATATACATGAGTAAGTAAGAAAGAGATAATCAACCTGATAATAATAACCAAAAGGAGGGAGTGAAATAGATCACATAAAGAGAAATGTTAACAAATGCATGTGGTCCCTGATAATTTAAGCAATACAAAATAAAATGACAAAGTATTATTTTTAAACTATCAGATTGGACAAGATAAAAAGTAGTTTTGAGAGGATACAATAGGAAAGGGCTCACCCTTGAGAAGCAAGCACTCATACGCTGTTAACAGAGATGCAAATTGAGTATTTTGAAGGACAAATTGGCATTTTTAGAATTGTAAGTGTACATAACTTTTGACTCAGTGATTTGTCCTTTAGGCATTGACTATACAGATAAATTTGCACATGTGATCAACTACATATATAAAACTATGTCTATTGCAACATCCTTGTTAGAAGGGAAAATATGTCAAAATGTTCAATGTCTTATCGCTTATGTACATCATGGTATATCAGTAACATAATACTACAAAGCTATTTATAATATTTAGGGAAACATATAAGAAAGATGCCTAACATATACTGTGAAGTGAAAGAGAAAAGTTGCAGAAGAGTTGGACTTCCTATCTGTATACATTATTTCTGGACAATTTCCACAAAAAAAAACTTAGCAGTTATTTCCGGTACTAGGATTAGCATTTCTGCTGGGGAGAAGGAAGTAGACTACTTATGCTATTTTATACATCTTAAGGCAATTTGATTATTTTTCCATCACCATTTCTTTTATAACAAAAGTAGCTTGTATTTTATTAAGTATCTATTGAAGGTCCCTTAGTTACAAATCTTATCTGTAGATATTATTGACTGTTCTAAGGATGCTTCTGCAGCCAGAGCCTTCATGAAGTAGAAATTCCAGCTGTTTCAAGAATATTTAGTGAGAACCTACTCTAGGCTGTTGGTATATACTGAGGAAATATAAAATTGCTCATGGGAAAAAAGAAAACTAGAATTAAGTTTTTTTCCTGAACATGTAGCTCTATTTTGATCATTTGGGTTACCCTTTGGCAATCACACTGTTTAAAAAAACAACAACAAAAAAGACAAGAGTCCAGCCTTGAAAATTCCCTGAGCAGACAAAACCAGTTTGCTCGTACACACAAAGCTTAATTCAGCTTATTCTGTAAGACTGAGTTGACCCGGGTCACTTCTTGCTTACGCCTCTGGAAATCATAAGCAAAACTTAAACTGTTTCTCAAGGTTAATGTGAGACAACCACTGACTAATTCCCTATCATTTAAGAAATTTCTAATATTATAACCAATCACTGTGAAGAATGAACAGTCACTGCCTTCTCACTATATAAGCTGCTTTGTAACAATGCACCCCTGAGTGTTATTCCATGTTTTGGCTTGAGTGCTCCTGGTTGGGAAACTGTCTTTTCGGTGCGTGCACAAGAAACTTTTACTAAGTACTACTTGAGTGATTCATTCATCTTACTTCTGTGATTTATAAACTTTTTTTTAAAAAAAGATTTTATTTATTTATTTGACAGAGAGATCACAAATAGGCAGAGAGGCAGGCAGAGAGAGAGGAGGGAACAGGCTCCCTGCTGAGCAGAGAGCCTGATGGGGGCTCGCCATGACCTGAGCCAAAGGCAGAGGCTTTAGCCCATTGAGCCACCCAGGTGCCCCTGATTTATAAACTTTTGACAACAATTTATCTTAGCGTGCTAGGCATTCCTAACAAGAACATAATGCATGGTTACTTACAAAAGAGATACCTTAGGTACAAATAATCATGATTAAAACTGCAAGTAAATTAACGATAAGATCCATGAGAACGAATCTAAGTATTTCTGTTCCAGGACTACACATGCAAGGCATATCCTTAAGAAAATAATCATGTCCCTTGATCTATTTTAGAACCTGTAAAATATACTTCCATCACAGCAACAGTGCATTGTAATGGAGAGTCACATAACACTAACTGATTGCCAACTGGACACAGATCATCCAAAATTCCCAAATCCTCCTCCTGGCTTTCTAGAATCTTCAGAATCACTCTCCCTTTACTTTCTTGATCTTCCTCTGATTCCGTCCCACTGCTCCACTGAAGTCAAAAGTCTCCAAGCCTGGGACGCCTGGGTGGCTCAGTTGGTTAAGCAGCTGCCTTCGGCTCAGGTCATGATCCCAGCGTCCTGGGATCGAGTCCCACATCGGGCTCCTTGCTCAGCGGGGAGCCTGCTTCTCCCTCTCCCTCTGCCTCTACCTGCCACTCTGCCTGCCTGTGCTCGTTCGCTCTCTCTCCCTCTCTCTCTGACAAATAAATAAATAAAATCTTTAAAAAAAAAAAAAAAGTCTCCAAGCCTTTCACGGACTAGTGACTGCTCCGCCTATGCTAGATTCCTTTGCACCCCAGCTCACCCCCCCCCAACACCTTATAAAAACAGAGCCGGAGGGCGAAACAGCATAGCACACAGCAGTTAAGAGCACGAACTATGGAACCACTTTCTAGTTTCTTGACTTTGGGCAAGTTACTTAACCCACGTGTGCTTCATTTTCCCCACTTCATGGAGTTATTAGGAGAAGTAAATGAATTAAATTAAATTCGAAGAGTAATAGCTCATTTGTAAAGTGCTTAGAACAATTCCCCTGGCACATAGCAGGCATTGTGTAAGAACTTGTTAAATCAATAAATAAGTGCTACAAGGCTCAGCATAGACATTACTATCACCAGGAAATTTTCCTCACTTTTCCTTCCACAAAACTGGGGTAAGTGCCCCTCCTCTTTGGTTACCTCCTCCCTGTGTTCTGGCTTGTCACTGCACTCACTGCATTACACTTTAATTGTCCATTGTTTTTAGGGCTCCCCTACTGAAATGAGGCACAGTGATGATGTTCCTCATTTGGCCAATGCAAGCTTTTTTAAGGCAGGGATTTTGTCTTTTTTTTTTTTTTTTTTTTTGTCTGCTGCCAAATCCCCAGTGCGTACAACCGTACCCAGTGCAGATGTACATGTCCAAAAAAAAAAAAATGTTGAATGAATTTTATAAGTGTTTCAACGGCTAGGGCTCTCACTCCAGTGGTAATAAAACTCATGATAATAGTAATCACAGTACATCTGCCATGGACTGAGGGCTAAGCATGTGGCAGAAAGTGTTAAGTACTCTATGTACAGATTTAAGTTAATCCTCATGACAGTCCAGTGATGGAGAGCTGGTATCATCCCGACATTATAAACACCTAGTAAGTCACAGCTTGAAACCCTGACATTCTGACTCCAGAGTCCACACTCTTTTTTTTAAAAATTTTTAATAAACATATAATGTATTATTAGCCCCAGGGGTACAGGTCTGTGAATCGCCAGGTTTACACACTTCACAGCACTCACCATAGCACATACCCTCCCCAATGTCCATAAACCCACACCCCTCTCCCGACTCCCCTCCCCCCAGCAACCCTCAGTTTGTTTTGTGAGATTGAGAATCTCTTATGGTTTGTCTCCCACCTGATCCCGTCTTGTTTCATTTATTCTTTTCCTACCCGCTAAACCCCCCACGTTGCATCTCCACTTCCTCATATCAGGGAGATCATATGATAATTGTCTTTCTCTGATTGACTTATTTCGCTCAGCATAATACCCTCTAGTTCCATCCACGTCGTTGCAAATGGCAAGATTTCATTTCTTTTGATGGCTGCATAGTATTCCATTGTATATATATGCCACATCTTCTTTATCCATTCATCTGTTGATGGACATCTGGGTCCTTTCCATAGTTTGGCTATTGTGGACATTGCTGCTATAAACATTTGGGTGCATGTGCCCCTTCGGATCCAGAGTCCGCACTCTTAACAAAATTGACATAATGTTGTGGAAGGCATTCACAAAACTGACAAAATGTTGTTGAAGGCATTCACTCTATGAAGGAAATGTGCAGTGCCTCATCCTTTCCCCCTTAACCTACTTACCATTTCAGAATGGTCCTGGTGAATGCATTTCTCATCTTGCATTTTTGAGGTTCTGTGCTTTAAGAGCTGTATGCTTCCCAAATCAGTTGATGTTCTGGAATCCTTCCACAACTGTACATTTCACTCTATAACTTTGTCCTTAAACCAGCATGCATTTTTGCCAACTTTTCAAAGCATCTCTTACAAAAGTGTTTTTTTAAGCTACAGTTATATTGGTAGATTTTGGCTTATTATTTTGTAGAGCACTTTCTGGACCTAAATTATGACAATCGAGACCACATGGTATGCAGTCTACGACTTCATAACTGTATAGTAGCTGAAAATTCTGCAGCACATTTATTCGAGGGCAATCAAAATTTCATTATGTAATCCATCCTTTCCCAATCTTCACTATCTTGCTGTCCCTGAGAAGATTTTATTATAGGTTCCTCACTGCCTCACAGGTGCATCACCTTCTAATTTACATGACTTACTGTAAATTTATATGCCTTAGCATATAATTCATTTTACTTCTGGCTTGTTTTTGCCCGAGTCCACACAAGATTGTTTTTCTTTGGAGAGTAAGCCCTTTTCAGATATGCTTACCTGAGCAAAATGCCTAACGACAAAGAAGCTAAGCCAAGCAGCAAAAAAATCACAGAGTTCTAGCCTTTTAATGTTTATCTTTTGTCAAGTTGTATTATGTTGATTAATTTATGAAGCTGAACCCCTTTAAAATTCTTAGACTTTTCAGTGTTAGCACCCTTCGCCACAAAGGCAGGAATTCCAATCTGATAGCTTTTGGAACGTGTCATCATGATTATACTGAGACCAGATGTCTAGCGTCAAATCATGCCACTACACTCGGTTCTTTGAGCTTTTGGTCAGGAAAGCATAATATAAATCTAACACTTAAATAAATGTCACGTTCAATGTGCCAGAAAACCTCCAAGATAAAATTGGAGAGCAGATGTTGGCAGCAGGTCTTCTACCATCCTCACACTGTACTGATACGACTTGATACTGATACCGATGTTCAAAACAAGTCCATGTTGGTCTCCAAGAATGCTTTTCATGTGAATCCCTGTGCAAATACGAACAGGACTGAACCTCTTAGAGTATTAGAAAGGCTAACCATAGAGAGAGTTCTCTAATGTGTAACAGTGTCTACCTTATTTTAGAATAACCAACTACTCTAACTGTCCTTGTCTCTTGTGTCTAACTAGAAGAGACAGAGATATTTGCAAGTGATCTGAAGAAAAGGGAAGCTTTCGTGGAAATCAATTACTACTCACTAACAAAAACAATCCTGAACAAAAGGACAAATAGTCAAAGATTTGTCCTTTTGGTATAGACGTGTAGACTAAAGTAGAAGTAGGCTAAATAGAAACTTCTGAGTATTTCAATAAAACTAAATGTATGCACATATCTATATGGATAAGGCCCAAGTATTCTGAAGATAAAAACTTGCAGTGCACACAATCAATAAAGAACACATTATTTCCTCAAAATTACCTTTCTTCAGACATTGTAAAGCACTGTTAAGTCAGACTCATTAGAGAGATGGCCAGTCTGAATTGATGAAATGCCTTCAGTATTTAGAATTCACTTTATCTATATAAATTTTATTGCTCTAAACTAATTTCAATAATATCAGTAAAGCATAGTCTAATAGAATGTTTAATGAGCTTTATTTTAATTAATAGATAAGGATAATTTGTAACTGACTCATTGTATTCAAGTTGATTTTGCTAATGTCCTTGGAAGCATTTGTTTCTCTAAGCAGTTTACTATCCTTCAACGTTTTTCATTAACATTTTGAATAGGTGTGCCAAACCTTTTATGCACAGATAGCACAAAACGGGAGTTAAGTCCACAATTCTTTAAGTTATCTTAAGATTTGATAATTAAGATTTGAGTGACTTACTGAAAAATTCTTCAGGGGTGCCTGTATGACTTAGTTGGTTAAGCGTCTGACTCTTGGTTTTGGGTCAGGTCGTGATCTCGGGGTCCTGAGATCAAACCCCTGAGTCAGTGGGGTGTCTGCTTCCCCTCTCTCCTTCCCTCTTCCCCTCCCCCTGCTTGTTCACTCTCTCTCTCTAAAATAAATAAATAAATCTTAAACCAACTGAGTCACACAGGTGCCCTAATAAATAAATCTTTAAAAAAAGAAAACTTCTTCATAATGCATTGATTACATGCAAGTCAAAACTTCAGAAGTATTGAAAAAAATTTAAAAAGAACTAGAAATCTAGCAGAATTCTATTTTACTCTCTCCAGACAGTACCAAAATAATTGATTGATTAGATCAAATTAGGATCATTTGTTAAAACAAAATAAAACAAACAGAAACCCCTTAGGTTGTTTAATAGAACTGACTAGTCTTTTTTTTTTTTTTTTTTTCAAACTCGTTGATCCCATACCCTCAAAATACCCTAAATTTATTTGGTTTCTTAAAATGTGTATTTATTTGAACCAACAGCTTTTTTTTTAGAGGAATAATATGGTTCTCTTCAGAGAGATGTTTTGAGTGCTGAAATTACTCATCAGTCTTCAAGAAACTACTGAGATCATTCTATGTTAAGGATAAAATTTTTGAGACCTTCTCCCTGCTTACAGGTTGCTAGCAACAGAATGATAATATTATATATACACACATATTGTAATATTATATGTATACTTACATAGGTACTATATATAGATACATATATGCTATTATATATACATAAACTAATATAAATATATATATACAAAATGAAACTGTGTATATATAGATAGCTGGATAGATAGATACAGGGCAGGTTCCGTTTATTTATTCTCTCTTCGTACTTTCAACTAAACTAACATGGTTTGCGTGTCTGCTGTGCCTGGTTCTAAAGTTTAAACACGCAGATCATTTTGTTCAGTAACAAATTAACATGAAATATCAGCAATTTATGATAATAAAAGTCTCTCATTCCGGCAAAGGCCTATGCAGATTATGACTATGCCATTTGGAACATGTAATCCCTAAGGTTTCCAAGACAGGGGCACAGTGGATTGGAATACTGTGCAGGATGTTTTTAACAGGTTAAGTCACTTCTGTTGACATTCCACAGTTCAGAATTGTGTCATAGGGACCCTAGCATTACTTCAAGGAGGCTAGGGAGTGCTGTTTTCATTTGCACTCAGGAAGGGGAAACTGTGATGAACACAGAACAATTTCTCTATCACACTATCTTATTTTAGGTTCTCCTGAATGTAGAGCTGAAGACAGAGATCCAAGTATAGGTAGTTTATTTGGCAGTTAGTTCCAGGACCAGGAGAAAGGGGGCAGAGAGAGGAAGTCAGGTTAGGAGGAAAACCCAATATGCTTCCTAACCCTAACCCTAACTATCACTGTTGGCAAGAGGGGCTCAATTGTGTTGGCGTCTCCTGAAAAGCGCACAGAATTCCTATCAGCATTGTTCACTAGCAGAGGCAGGATAACATATTTATTGGTTTTTGTCTCTCACAGGTTAAGTATTGTTCTTGGGAATAATAATCTCTCTTACATGCGGAAAGAATATTCTTATCTCCTTACTGCTGGGGAAGGCCCTGGGAAGGAAGCAGAAAGACAACATGGCAAGCTCTTGAGGTAGGATGCTGCTAGCACGAGATGACTCTGAGTTCACATGAAAGTTTCCACTGCCAATGCAGGTGAAATCAGATGTGTTCTGAACGTGTGACATGGAGAATCAGAGGCATCTGCCACATACAAAAACTATACTTTAACAAAAATAAAGGAAACTACCTTTTCTTCAAAGATGTCCCAGGTAGGAGCTATGGTCTGGAATCACCTGGATAGTTTTTTTAATACTGCATTTAACTTTCCCATGAGAACCCAGTAGGGGTTGTATCTTTGGACTGTGAAATTGAATGGAAAGTAAAATCGGGAGGTGAACATTTGCTCAAGCAATGTAATCACTGTAGGCAACTTATCCAGGCGACCCAGCCCAAGTTCCCTCTGCCTTTCCAGAAGTTTCCATGCCAGAATGTTTATTTGTTATTAAAAATGAGGTCGGGGGAAGATCTATAGAAATTCCCCACAGCCCTTCTTTTATATAGGCACCCTATATTTTCCTTCCATATTTTCAGATTCGAAGTTGAGAGGAACAATTAATCATACAAAAAGGCAAGGTACTCAAATCCAGCAAACATAATATATGGTTCTCTTTGTGGTTTTAATGAATGCATCCTTAGTGGACCTTTCAAAGTGCATATTCAGTGTGGTTCCGTGATAGTGCAGCCATACTCTCTTTTCTCTCTTCTTGTCATAGCTTCTGGTTAGTACATTCTAGTTTGTTTATGGTTGATACTTTCAAAGAAACATGATTTATTGACTCCAGTGAGCCTGCTGAATATTCACATTAGCCTTACTTTATATGTATTTTCATTTAAATGTCTGTAAAGTAAAAGCCAGCTCTTCACCGTGTTGGCTATAAATTTTCAAAAAAGAAATTTATAAGCTAGTGGTATATTTCAAAAAACTCTCCTGAATTTCATCTAATTAGAAAAGTTCCCAACTTTTGCTCCTTTTCTGTTCTTTAGGGCCTGTATCCTCATCATAGCCCTTGTCATTCTGTAATTTTGTTTTCTTATTTGTTTCTTCATTGTACTTGGAGCTCTCTAACCTAATGGCTCGTATCAGGGTCTTAATAATATTTGTTCAGTGAGCAAATGGTTAAATAATGTGTGATTTGAATACCTGGATTGTGTTAATTTCTTATTCAGACTACTATGCTTCTTTTGGGATGCTGGCCATGAATAAATGCATATTGAATCCCAAAAAGGACTGGAGAAGTATAAAGACAGTTAACAAAGCATACAAGTGATATCTGCATGAGAAGATACAAATATAATCCAGCAAACTGTGGACTGAAATTGGATTTTATGGATGTTCATTTTATAGATGAGGGACTTGTGGACCAAAGGAAAATTATTTCTCAGGGTCATTTAACTATTTAGTGGCAGAGTTAGGTTTTCAGTCATAATCCACTATACAATATGAAAGAGAGAAGCTAAAAAGGGCTATGGAAATAATTTAAAGGTTTAGGGATGTGGTTCAAAGATAAATGTTATTTAGACTAAGATTGGTTGGGGATTGATCATTCCCAAGGGGTCAGTGGTGACTCCTATCTCACCAAAAATAGTTACAAAAGGATGAAGGTATTGAATAGAATAAATGAGCTGGGGAAGAAGGAGAGAGGAAAAGTAGACCAATCCTGTATTTTTAAGGTTCACAATTTAACATTTCCTGAAATAAGGGTATATATTGTAATTGAAAGGATCTATGTAGTTCTCAAGCCATTCACTTTTTGGCTGAATTATGTCACTCCCTCCTTGACCCCTCCCACCCAACAAAAAGATGATCCATCTATGAAGGGAAGCAAACTGATGAGATTTATATGTGTTTGTGCTGAGGTGAAGTCATTCTGTAGCGCTGCTTAAGTATTTATTTTTCTGAAAGGGCTCTTTTTATTAAATACTTCTCCATTCTATTATTTCCAGCTAGTGGAAATCCATCATGAGTATTTAAATCTCAAAGATGAGCTAGATTCTAAATCTGCACCTCATGTTTCTCAGCTGAGTCTCTTCTTCAAATTATATATGCATTTTCTGTATCTGTATTCCGATTCATTTTTCACACTTTCACAGTCTGGGATGGGAACCATACATTTGGTAGTTCTTGACCTATTTTTAAATTTCGTCAATTTTTTTCAACTTTTGCCTTTGCCCGGGAGGAACAACCACTTTAGATTGAACGGCATTACAATTATTTTTGTAAACTGAATCCAAATTGGGTCGCAGTACTATTTTTGTGTCTAATCAACTTAAAAGCATTTTTTCCCACTATCTCTGCTTTATGGGTTTCTTTCTAGATATGTTTGCTCTTATCCTAAGGACCTCGCTAGCTGTAATTCTGGGATATAGATAACTGTACAGTGTCATGATCAACAACTATTTCCAGCTTGTTCTTGAGTAAAATCTTTCAAAACATTTGCTCTCAGGTTTCCAGTCCTCTGTGGCCTCAAACTATCATGCTGAAATGGCTTCCAACCATTATAGTTACTAATGTTAAGTGATTTTACTTTCCACCATCCAAATCACTAGTGTTCCATAAGACTGAAGGGATCATCCAATTTAATATCCTTATATCATGAATAAGAAAACTGATGCCCGAAGAAATTAAACAATTTTTCCAAAATCATACAGCTCAATAGAAGCTTAGCCTAAATTAGAACTCAAGGCTCTTGACTTTTGTCACAAGGCTCTTTCCATCCTACCATAGTATATTTATTTATAGGACTAATGTCTAGTTCATAGGTCTTATTTTAAGTTCCAAAATATTTATAGTATTCTGATTATTTTAAACTTTGACTCGAGGTTTTGTGAAAATAAAGGTAACATAATCTACTCTTATCCTTATCATGCCAAATTATATCGACTGTCAATAAAAGATGTCTTCATTTCTGTGCATGGTAGGAAGCACATTGACATAGCGCTTTAATTTGAATTAATGGTAATACTTAGGATGGCCAGATAAAATACTATAATGTATTTTTATACTTTATAAAGCTGTATAGTTATAGCCATGTTGTCTTATGAATGTTTTGAAAAAGTAATTAAATGAGTGGCTCTGGATAAGACATTAGAACCACAGAACCAAGATGACAAAGTCAGTGATGCAGATCCAAAAGCAAGAAACAAAAAACAACAAACAACAAACTCAAACAAACCCACCAAAACAAAAAACAAACCTAAAAAACCCCAGCCCACAGTAAAAGTACTTATAATGACATTTGAAGGCATTCAACAACAGGGTAGGGGTAAAAAAATCTATGGCTATAGAACAGAGAAACCTCATTTTCAAAGAAAATATGTAACCAGATACAAAAGTGAGAATGGTTATGTACTATGGGTGCTAAAGAAAATACCCTCTGTTTCTGTTATAAGGGCTTATGTTCTAAGAGAATGATGCATTCTAAAGTAAAGTAAAGCATTAACTCATAGCTCCTGTGTAGTCCATCTAATACTTTTAAAATCTACATGTAATTCTTGAGGTGAATGCAAAGACAAAGTCAATTGAGATAAGTAAAAACTGCTCAGAAAAGCTATGGTAGGAGTGCCCAGGTGGCTCAGTCAGCTAAGCGTCTGGCTCTTGATTTGGGCTCAGGTCATGATCTCAGGGTTGTGAGATTGAGCCCCATGTTGGGCTCCATGCTGGGTGTGGAGCCTGCTTAAGAGTCTCTCTCCCTCTCCTTCTACCCTTCTGCCCCCTGCACCCATACACACCCCCCCCCCATCTCTCTTAAAAACAATGAAAACAAAAGAAAAGCAATAGTATATTTTTTGACACATTAAGTTGCCATTCTGCCAACAAATTCCAAATTTGCAGTCGGCTTTGAAATCATTAAGGAGTGGTTCTATCATGTGGCAATAAGTGGAGATTTGCACAGAAGAGTTACAGGAAGTCCATACCTCTGATTTTGTTATTTCAATTTCAGAATAGTTGTACATATTCAAAAAGAAGAACTGGAAAAATTATCAATAAAATAAATGATTAGAGCACCTATCCTTCCATTATGTGGATGGGTCATCACAGAAAATACTCCAAGGGAAAGGGAAGCTAAATTTCTGAGATAATTTCTTGAATTTCCCCAGTCATTTTTCATGTGTAAGCACGGTACCTTGCATTTTATATTAAAAAACCTTTTTTGGCCATTTGTTGATATTACTGATGAATTCTGGCTTCTCTTCATGGTCATTACTCAAATCTGAGAGCAAATGTTTTAAAGTCAAAGGAAGACAAACTTGTAAACTAAAACAAAATATTTTTAGGAAGGGAATTAGTGTTAAAAAGTATAATCAATAGACTGAAATTACCTGGGGAGCTTGTAAAAAAATATGGATTCCCCGGGCTCACCACAGACCCTCTTGTTATGGGGTACAGGGTTATATATTTGTAACCAGCTGCCCAGATGATTCTGATGCACCTAGGCTAGCCAGAACCAGTGATTTTGGGGAACAGTTAGCTGTTAAGGTTCTCTAGTACATTTCTAATATATTCCATAGTCTGAGATCATGCTTTTTACCTGAATTCTTTTCTGGATCTATTTATAAGCCATGGAAAGTTGTAGGGAGAGAACCATTCCCATTAAAATTCCTGATCAGAGCAGTACCCATCTGGTATTTTCATAGCAGCACAATGGGACAAATGGGTACTTTAAGATCTGTGCAAACTTTTATCTGGTTCTACACCTGAAACTAATATTGTACTGTATGTTAACTAGCTGGAATTTAAATAAAAATTTGGGCAATAACCTTCTATCTGGTAGAAGGCCTATTGGCCCGAAACTTCTATTTGGAGGATGTTTCAGAAATAGCTGGTTGGGTATAGACTCGTTGCTTTTTGTTAGAACTAAATAAATGTATTTTCCCATTTGTCATAAATGTTACTGCTCACCAAAAACCCCACACTAATATTTATGGAATTTCTGCACAACTAATCTGATACAGTTATTAAGATGACTAAATTAACAAAATTGACATAGTAACCATGCACAGAATATCAATTACTCGGATTTTTAGGCAATCATTACTGAAGAAAACTACAAATCCTGAAACCAATCGTGAAGCTGTGTCTGGGTAAGTATCAAATTTTAAATGACAAAAGAGTTATTTTTGTTTTTCACATCCTGATGTATAATTATCTAACTTGCTTGAATTTGTGGTATATTTGAACCATTTGCCTCTTTACCAAAGTAGACATAAACGTTTTGCAGTGATGTGATGGTGAATGGAAATAACCACATGTCAAGAAGAAAAAATAAATATGATTTGTACCATTTAGCAATTTTTTGTGGCATTTTTAGCTACCGTAGCTAATTTCAAACCACCAAACTGATGTCACTATCTGAAGAGTTGGGAAGAATTGTACACAGTTGGCCCTCACAAGCTGGTGTGACCCGGTTTCAGCACACCATTGGCTGTGTGTTTTATGTCTGCAGCTACCAAATGGTAAGCAAGTCATAATTCCATCTTACCTTCTCATTCTATCACACCCAGAACCACTGCTAGGAACTGGAGGAGAAGCAGAGAAGAGACAAGGGTTCCTGCTCTCAAACAGCTCTCAGCCTTCATGGAGAAAACAGAAAAGGAGAAAGACAGTTATTCTGCACTAAGTGCTGGAAAGGGAATGAACACCAAACAGGGGCCTCCAATCCTATTTGGGGATTTGGAGAAGGCTTCCCTGAGGTGGTGACATAAATCTGTGGATCACACTTTGATAAGCCTCACGTGGAGTATTTTGCTGGGAGCAGGAGAATAGCTGAGTCTGGAGGGGTAGCCGGAGGAACTTGAATACCATGATTAGGAGCTTGGACATTACACCTGTTTTTAATGGAGGACCATTGAAGGGTTGGAGATTACTGGATCCAGGGCAAAGAATGCTTTGGTGAGACGGGGATGAGCTGAGGGTAGATACAGACACTGGGAAAAATTCAAGGAGCTCATACATTCCTCATGTAGAGAGAGCTGTAAGCAATAAGGTTTTAATAAAGGTATGAGCCTGGCTGTGGATTGTTTTCTAGTTTCCTGTCATGTATACATAACTAGTTTATAAATTTCCTGAGTCAAATGTGAAGGTTTAGAATGTTACAAATTACACAGATGTCTCTGAACAGTCATTTGGTGGTATGGAGAAGCAAATTTTGCCAGTATTTTATTGAATGTTTCCATTTCCACCGGGAGTTTGAGTTCGTGTAGCTATATCCCCCACCTGATAACTTAAAACAGATAATAATAAAAGGAAAAGAAATTCATTTTTCAGTCATTTTTCATTTATAAATACATGCAAAATCAACATGAACATGTAAATGTATTTTAAAATTTATTATATCACTTATTAGTATATAGGAATGCTGGATATCTCTAACTTCATCTAACATTTACCAATTATTTACATTAACATTAACCAATTGGTAATTAACATTACCAATTATTTATTTACCATACATTTATGTCTCTTTCTTTGCTAAAGAGTAGTAAAAGAATGTTCATCATCATTAGTCATCAGGGAGATTCTAATCAAAACCACTGAGATACCACCGTATACCAGTTGGAATGGCCAGAATTAACAAGACAGTCAACAACAAGTGTTGGAGAGGATGTGGAGAAAGGGGAACCCTCTCACACTGTTGGTGGGAATGCAAGTTGGTGCAGCCACTTTGGAAAACAATGTGGAGATTCCTTGAGAAATTAAAAATAGAGCTTCCCTAGGACCCTGCAATTGCACTACTGGGTATTTACCCCAAAGATACTGATGTAGAGAAAAGAAGGGCCATCTGTACTCCAATGTTCATAGCAGCAATGGCCACAGTCACCAAACTGTGGAAAGAACCAAGATGCCCTTCAATGGACGAATGGACAAAGAAGATACGGTCCATATATACAATATTTATACAATGGAATATTATTCAGCCATCAGAAAGGATGCATACCCAACTTTTGTATCAACATGGACAGGACTGGAAGAGATTATGCTGAGTGAAATAAGTCAAGCAGAGAGAGTCATTTATCATAGGGTTTCACTTACTTGTGGAGCATAAGGAATAACATGGAAGACATTGGGAGATGGAGAGGAGAAGTGAGTTGGGGGAAATTGGAGGGGGAGATAAACCATGAGAGACTGTGGACTCTGAGAAACAAACTGTGGGTTTTGGAGGGGAGGGGGGCGGGGCGTTGGGTGAGCCTGGTGGTGGGTATTAGGGAGGGCATGTATTGCATGGAGCACTAGGTGTGGTGCATAAACAATGAATTCTGGAACACTGAAAAGAAATAAAAAAAAAAGACTAGTCAAAGTTTTTGAATACAGATCTTTCTCGGCTTACAGTGTCTCAATAAATGTACTCTAAGTTAAAAATACGAGGTCAATAATGCATTTAATACACCTAACCTACCAAACATCATAGCTTAGTCTAGCCTACCTTAAAAAGTGATCAGAACACATATGTGAGCCCATGGTTGGGCAAAATTATATAACACAAAGCCTATTTGATAACAAAGTGTTTTCTAGCTCCAGTAACTGATTGAATATTGTACTGAAAATGAAAAGCAGAAGGGCTGTGTGGGTGTAGAAGGGTTTTAAGTGTTTCAGTTGTTGACCCTTGTGACTGTGTGGCTGATTGAAAGCTGCAGCTGGCTGCCACTGTTCAACTTCACAAGACAGGATCAGACTGCGTATTGCTAGCCAAAGTTGAACCACTGTAATTTGGGGACTATCTGCACTCAGAAATTTTCTAATTATGAAAGAGTAGTTGTGTATTTTAATAAGAGAAATCAATTGCACTGGTTTATAATAACACATGTATATTATAGAGAAAATGACCTTCTATTTGATTGTTCTCTAGGATTTGTGACATCGTGTTATACTCTTGAATCAACTTCTCATAATGAAGCCCTCTATTATCAACACAGGTTATTTCTCAAGTCTAAAACTCAGTAAAATAACATTTTCTTTGGAAAGGATTGGAAGAATTGGATTTATTTATCACAACACAAAATGTGCCCACTTTAGTATTAAATATACTGAAAATAATTCACCCAATTTACTAGCATTAACAAATAAGCTAAGCAATTATATAAAAACACTGCTGTGTAAAAAAATATACAGAGGATGGAGACATAGTTGGTGATACGACTGAAATTTTCTTGCTCTTTTAGCCTGTGCCCCATATGGCACAAGTGATGTTTAAATCCAAACTCAAGTAATGGTTAAAAGAAGAGAAGGTAGTTAATATGTGTAGGTGAATGTATGCTCTGTCTGTGGTCGGAAGACTTTATTTAAAATTAAAAAATGAGGTGCATGGCTGATGCAGTTGGTAAAGTGTATGACTCTTGATCTTGGGTTATGAGTTTGACCTCTATGTTCGGTGTAGAGATTGCTTAAAAAATAAAATATTTGGGAAGCCTGGGTGACTCAGTCAGTTAAGCATCTGCCTTTGGCTCAGGTCATGATCCCAGGGTCCTGGGATCGAGTCCCACATCGGGTTCCCTGTTCAGTGGGGAGCCTGCTGCTCCCCCTCCTTTGTGCTCTCTCTCTCTCTGACAAATAAATAAATAAAATCTTTTAAAAAATAAAATCTTTTCAAAAAACAAAATAGTGTAATCTGCACTATGCTGTAGTAGGAATGTTAAAAATCTCAGTGATGTAACACAAGAAGGCCTTATATTTTTCTCACTCCACCTCTCCCACACAAATCGAGAGTGAGATGGGGGTATGGTAAGTTCACAGATTAACCGATGCTCTACCTTGTGATGCTACCATTTCAGCTGGGGGCTTCTAGAGCACCAATGTCAAGAAAGAGAAAACATGGAGACTTTCACCTAATCTTAACTGTTTTGGAGGGAAGTGACACGTAATCATTTCTACTCATACTTCATTGGCTAGACTTAATCACATGCTCCCACCCAAAGCATGCAAAGGAGAGGGGAACTAGATGTTTGTGAATGCTGTAATACTGACCATAAAGAATAAAGGGCTGATTATTAAATATGTGGAATCAGGGCAGAAAAAATTCAAGCATTCCAGTAGAATTTGTCTTTCAGATTCTATGGTCTTTAGCTCTGAGAGTCATGGCTTATATGATTTTGTATCTTTAGTGGCTATGACGATGCCTGACACATAGGCGTTCAAAATTTTTTTGAATGCCTGATTTTCCCAGAATCTATAGAAGAGTGAGTTTGAGTTGTTTGAATTGGAAGTGATATGTGCACCCAAACAGCAAAAAATTCTAGATTTATTAGGCAGATAAAAAGATATAACCAGTTAATAATAATAAGTCAATTGATATACAACAGTTTGGTGTCAAGTTAATCTACAAGTTCAACATAATCATCTATTTTTTTACTTCCTGATTTTAACTGTTTCTTGACTGAAGTAGCCAATCAAGGAAAGCTGTCAACATCCCACTTATGCCTACCATAAATTCCATCTCACATTGCCACTAAGGTAGCTAAACCTCAATCTGTGATGTTTTGGTATCCACAGAAACAGAACTTGAGAGCTGGAAAGCACCTTAGAAAGTATTTGGTCTCAGAATGTTAACTGGTAGAGCACCACTTCCCAATCCTCTGCTCATGGTAGATATTTCGTTATATATTTATATGGGCTTGTAAGTGAGCTCAGGGCCATGCAGATAATTTGCTATATGCACTATGGGCTTACGCAACAAGGTATTGTGCTATAAACTTTACATGAATTGTCTCATGCATTCCTTACAGTACTCTGTAAGGTAGGTAATATTATTTTCATTTTATAGGTGGCGGAACAGAGGCTTAGAGAGTTTAAGTATAATGCTAATGGTTACACAGTAGGTGAGTGGGTCCAGGAAATTTTGATTCCAAATCCAGTACTCTTCCTCACCGCTCTTAGTCATTGTGAAATAACGCAGTGACAACAGAGTGCAGTGACACTATTGAACCAGGACTCTTAGAATCTTTCTGAACATAGTGACCCAAGCAACCATTTCCAATCCATGCTGATTGTCAAGGTAATTGAAACTTACCTTCCTTCTTCATCAACTGCCTTTATTCACATGAGAAAACCGAGGTCCAGAGGGAAGAGACTGTCCAACGCTACCCTCAGGGAGCTAGCATCATAAGCAGAACTCCGTAATCTGGACCAAGAATCCAATAAGGACCCAGGCTCATATATGGGGATGTCTATTGAGATCTCTGTTCCAGCAAGGGTCGTAGCTCAGAAATCAGGGTCACTTCATTCTCATTTGCCAATGGACCCACCAGAGGGCCCAGTCTCAGGGCATGGAGTATTGGAGCATTTCTAGAAGACCCAGTGAACCCTTCCTCAGTGTTTTTCCATTAAGCATATAGTCAGACAAATTATGTGTGCCAAGGGTAATGCAGAATTTCAGGGAAGGGAAGAATTTCAGTGACTGCTTTCATTTGATTGCCCCCAACTAGGCTAAATCATGTCTGGTGCCTCTGGTCACCGATGAGGCTGACTCGCAAAGAAGGAAATCCAGAAAGTCAGAAAGGAAAATGCTACAGAGGAAGAGAGGATAAGAAATAGAAAGCGGGAAAATGGAAAAGAGATAAAATTATAAAATATTTGTTACGCTGAGTAGTAGAGAGGAGCTTAGCAAAAATTCTCATCACCATTGCTGTGAAGTTCAAGCGCAGTCATTTGGGCCCTCAAATTTAACATACAGACAAGATACCTCACATCAGCACGAAGGCTGTGGCTTCTTCGGTGGTTGTTGGTACCAGATCTTTTTCCTCCCTTAATTCCTCATTTTGTGTGGTCTAGAGTTCACCTTTTCCCACTGAGCCAGTTTCCAGTTGCCTTCGTGTACCAAGGACCCTCAAAGGCAGGCTGAGTGGCTGCTGTTTATCCTCCTGCTCGGAGATGAGAGCTAGTTTTGGATGAGGGGTTTCAGGTTTGTGGAAGCCCTTGAACCTTGTCAAGAAAACTCTTTCAATGTCTAAAACATGAAGGGTTACAACAAATGAGGGCTCTGGATGTCTTCACAGTAACTTTCTGTACAATTCATTTTCTGTTCATGCAGTGCATGTACTGTGCCCTTCGCGTTGCTAAGAAAGCACCAAGCAAGGAACTTCATTTTACTGCATCTCATTGTGTTAGCGGAACAGAAATGTTGAATGAAAGAAGGAAATGAGCGAGGGAAATTCTACATTAACCTTAAGAGCATCTGACAGAACATCATATTCTGTGTAATTTAAACACCCGAATAGAGCAAGCAGAGTTTAATTAAAGGAAAACTATGAGCTACAAACTTCAGACAATGATTCTAAAGGATGCTTAACAATATCTGCACTTAACTCATTTTGATTATTTCCAAGGCCCCAGTACTATTATTCTGAATATCTAACATCACCAAGTTAAGAGAGCTGTAGACGTTAGCCTTGGGAAATGACAGTCCGATGTGCAAGTTTAAAAACTAACATTGCTGACCCACTGTTGGTCAAGTATACTGCTCTTGTGTCAGATAGGGGTTTCGGGGGTGTGTGTGAATGGGAAGCACAACCTGATATTTTGGTGTAGCCAAGAGAAATCCTGCTGATAGTCATAACTTCAATGAATTCACTACCAGTCCCATGTCTGAACTTCAGCCTCAGTGTCAGATTCTTTTCTACACTTGCCTGAGGGGACAACTGCCTTTGTATACGCATTACTGCTGTCTTTTACAGGAGCAGCTGCATTCCCACTCTCCCTGGCAGCTAGGTGGGAATCTGGCCAATTAAATATGAGTGGAAATGACTATGTCACTTCTTCTACAGGGCAGTGAAGCTATCTAATGTGCAGCCCAAGGACCCGGAATTAGAGTCACTTGAGGATGACAGTTTTTTTGTCTCATAGCCCCACTCTCTGAGAACAGTCCTATTTTGTTCACTCACGAGTTTCCTGGGGGTGGAGGCTAAGTTTCCCTCTGATAAGTTGTTTGAAAATCACTTGTTTGGCTACTGTTGGTGGAAAAATGAGGCTTAAACCACGGTGTATGTGGACAGCTTGACTTACCTAAATTGTAATCACATATATTCTGGAAAGAGGAAGAAAAACACCGAAAATACCTTCTAAATTAAACCTAGTGATTAGGTCTGAAATGCAGGAATAGGAGGCATGGCATCATTTCCCCCCGACTTCTGAGGCTGACCCTTCCAGATTAATGTCTGTTTATGACTGGATCCTTTTGGTACCTTTACACTCCTGAAAGGACACTTTCTTGTTCACTAACACTGGAACTCCGCGCCACTGCCTGCTTACCCTGGTCATTACACTGTTATTTTTTGCACACCAGTTTCAATAACCAGATGCATATTTTATGTCCCTGTTTATGCATTTCCGGTTTGTTTCATTTCCCACTAGTCTCATAAGGTTTAGGGTTAGAGATCAGGGTTCTGCTTTGTCCCCACTCAATCCCTCCAGCAGTGCAGTTGCTGCAACTCAGTCTCACGGTTCACACTAGTTGCCTAGGGCTACACAGCCCTAGACAAGCCTCTCCAATGCTGATTGTCTGTCTTGACTAGACGCTGCTTATAGTTGAGGGCTAGACCGTCTTGGTGCATCTGCATTCCTTAGGGGGAGGGGCATACGTTTGACCTCTAGTCAGAATTAACAACAACAGTAACCCTGGGGCTCCTGGTGACATTTATTAAGTTCCTGGATAAAAAAATCTTATAAGCTTCTAGAGAAAAGTAATAGGTAAATTAAAGAAGAAAGCGACTCAGATCGTTATAAGATAATCCAATCTGCAACAGTGGAAGCTATGTGAGTAGCATTTTATTTACATATTCATAAGAATAAAGGACTCTGATTTTACAGTGTGATCCTCATATATATCTTTCATATGTGAGAAAGGAAAAAAGACATTTTTGATATGCAAGAGCTTAGAAAACATAACACAATTTTAAGGAACCACTCCAGCTTAGTGAAAAACGAATCAGAAAAAAGACTCAAGTTGGGAGAAGATTAAATAGACAAGGAGCAATAGTGACAATAAAACATAGATAAAACTAAATAATCCTTGCTAATGTACATGTGAATTATCATGAAAATGTTAAGAGTAGTTTTGGGGCAGAGAAAATAAGTTAACCTGTATAAAATAATAACTTAGAACCCGCATTTCAAATCTATGGTACCAAAGATAGGAAGTGGGGAGAGAATAAAAATATGCAAAGGCTCTCAACTCAGTGCATTGTTTTTGTACATTAATATATCAATATTCTTTTTTTTTTTTTTCATTTTTTTTTTCAATATTCTTTTTAAGTAGGTGTTTTATAATGTTTAGGATACAGAAGAATTATGTAGTGCCTCTTTGAACTCGGTAGCAAGTGAAAACGAACACAAAAGGAAAAAAATGGCGCATTCAGAAAAAGACAGAAAAAAGATAACAGAAAGCTAATTAGAAAATTAAAAAATAAAGTTTCAGAAATAAGACCAGACATATTGGTAATTACAATAAATGTGAATGGATAGAATTTACCTGCTACAAAAAAAGTTGTGGTTAAATGTACTGCTCACAAGGAAAACACCTAAATTAAATTACATAGAAAGATTAAAAATAAAGAAGTGATTAAATATATATTAGGCAAATGCAAATCTGAAAGTAGGGCAAGCAATATTAATATCAGATACAAAGAAATTTAAAGCAAATAGTATTATGCTCGAAACAATATATGAGCAAAATGCATAAGGTAAAATGCTTTAAGAATCAAGAATTTTTTTTTTTTTTTTTTTAAAGATTTTATTTATTTATTTGACAGACAGAGATCACAAGTAGGCAGAGAGGCAGGCAGAGAGAGGAGAAAGCAGGCTCTCCACAGAGCGGAGAGCCCGATGTGGGGCTCGATCCCAGGACCCTGGGATCACGACCCGAGCCGAAAGCAGAGGCTTTAACCCACTGAGCCACCCAGGTGCCCCAAGAATCAAGAATTTGATGAAAAACACAATTGCCCTGAAAGACATTAATACAGAATAAGTAGGACAAAAACAACATCACTTCTTTAATACTTGAGCAAAGAAAAAAATTCATAACCTGTTTATGCATAGGAAGAAATGTCAGACAAAACTTTGGAAAACTTCTATAGAATAACTGACCTTCAAAAATGTCAAGGTCATGTAAGTCAAGTTGAGACTGAGGAACTCTTCCAGACTGAAGGAGATTGGAAGGACGGGACAATTGAGTACAAAGTGTAGTCCTGAACTGGACCTTTTTGTATAAGGACATTATTAGAACAACTGGCAAAATTTGAACCAGGGGTCTGGAAGAGGGTATTAAGCTTGCCATGCTATTCATGCAAGTCTTCAGAGAATTTGAAATTATTTGATAATAGAAAGATTAAAAAAAGAATAAGTAGAACAAAATCAATAATAATATAAAAGATTTAGATAGGTGTAAATGAGGTTGATTTAATAAATAAGAAGAGAGCCGTTTTTCTGAAAACAAGACTATATATTTTCCCCACATGCCTATGGGACTTTTATTTTTTATTTATTTTATTTATTTTTATTTATATTTTTATTTTTTTAAATTTGTCAGAGAGAGAGGGAGAGAGAGTGAGAGAGTGAGCACAGGCAGACAGAGTGGCAGGCAGAGGCAGAGGGAGAAGCAGGCTCCCCGCCGAGCAAGGAGCCGGATGTGGGACTCCATCCCAGGACGCTGGGATCATGACCTGAGCCGAAGGCAGCCGCTTAACCAATTGAGCCACCCAGGCGTCCCTATTTTTTATTTTTTAAATCAAAACTTTTTTTAATTGAAGTATGTAGTTGACACACCTATAGGACTTCAAGGAAAAAAAAAAGAATCATGTTGTTCAACTAAGAGAAAACTTGGATTCAAAAAAGTCTAAATTTTATAGGCCTCCTTTTCAGACCATAATGCAATACTAACAATAAAAATAAAATTTAAAAAATCATTTACTAACAACCAAGAGCAAACAAGAAAAACCTGTCTGCACGCACACACATATGTGGGGTGTGTGTGTGTGTGTGTGCACGTGTGGAACTTTATTATTTTGACAACAACAACAAAAGGACAGTTAAAAGCTCTGGAAACAGTGTAAAGTAAATGAAAATGGAGGAAGGATTTCAGTAATTGGTACAGTGTAAAAAAGTAGAATCCTTTTGACTTACATGGGAAAACCTTGTCTTTAAATTAATTAATTAATTAATTAATTAAGAGCGGGAGAGGGTGCATGGGAACCAGGGAAGGGCAGAGGGAAGAGAGAGAGAATCTTAAGCACACATTGCATTGTGTGCAGAGCCTGAAGCAGGCCTTGAACTCAGGACCCTGAGATTATGACCTGGGCAGAAATCAAGAGTTGGACGCTTAAGTGACTGAGCCACCCAGGTTCCCCACTTTTTTTATTTTTATGTATTTTCAAACTTACAGAAAAAGTTGCATGAAAATTGAAATTTTATATACTACCTTCAGACTGGCCAATGGTTTACCTTATATTTATTTCTTCTTCTGCTTACTTTGGGTTTAGTTTGATCTTCTTTTTCTAATTCCTGGCAGAGTAAATTTTTTAAAAATCTCACCTAGGTATTCACATTCAAATTAAAACCAAAGACAAAATTTTTCAGGAAGCCATGGAGGGAGAACAAAACAATTTACCTATAGCAAAACAAGGATAAGAAACTAATGATATACTCTACAGTGGCTAACCGAACATAATAAATAAATTAACATATTCATGCCATTTTAATACTATTTTTAATGTCTGCAATATATGCCATTTTCATTTTTTTTTAAGATTTTATTTATTTATTTGTCAGAGAGAATGAGCACAGGCAGACAGAGAGGCAGGCAGAGGCAGAGGGAGAAGCAGGCTCCCTGCTGAGCAAGGAGCCCGATGTGGGACTCGATCCCAGGACACTGGGATCATGACCTGAGCCGAAGGCAGCCGCTTAACCAACTGAGCCACCCAGGCGTCTCTGCCATTTTCATTTTAACTAATCCATTAAGATATATCCTCATTTCACAAAAAAATGTGTCCAGAAAGATATGGCTAAATTTGTTACTTAAATCAGAGGAAACACAAAGAATACATGGGCATCTTTCCACATCATACTCATCATGGCAAAGTAGGTACAATGCGAGGGACGCCTGGGTGGCTCAGTTGGTTAAGCAGCTGCCTTCGGCTCAGGTCATGATCCCAGCGTCCTGGGATCGAGTCCCACATCGGGCTCCTTGCTCCTCAGGGAGCCTGCTTCTCCCTCTGCCTCTGTCTGCCAGTGCTCACTCTCTCTCGCTCTCTCTCTCTCTGACAAATAAATAAATAAAATCTTAAAAAAAAAAAAAAAGTAGGTACAATGCGATGCAATCAACACTCCGAAGAAAGTTGTGAAAATCAGCTACAGGTGTCTCTCGTGAAAGAATAACCGGTAAGGGAATCTTGTTTCTGGTATAAATGACTAGAGAAGTAGGAATAAATAGCATATGAAATAACTGTTTTCAAACAATAGCACAGGAGTTTGACCCCTGAGAGAAAGGAGACAGGCAAGTGAAATCCTACTTTTCCCGTGAATTTCTACCTGGAGGCAATTTCTAGTTGATTACACAGGAATGGGAAAGCAAGAAATACTTAGAAGCCTTGCTCAGTTGAGGAGACAGATATAGTTGTTCAAGGAAACTGGGATGGCTGGAACTGTGGAGATACCAGAGATTAAGGAGCTATGCAAGAAAGAGGATAGAAAGGTATTTGGATCTGAGCATGTTTAGGGTGAAATTCTTTGAGAGCCAAGGAAAAACCGACTTCCAGCGAGATCCAAGCCGAACAAATTTCAGAGCTTACAAAGCTCCCAAACATTTTAATTCCTACCACTTATAGAGAAGAGACCTCCTTGCAAACCCTGGGTGTGTAGTAGAGAACCAGGAATGGTCAGCCTTAGTAGCAGAGCTAATCTAGCCGAGAAGAAAGTCCCTTCTAGATCTCTTCTAGCAATTCTTAAGAACAAGGCTCGAAAGGATCATGCTTACCTACAAGTAACTTAACTGCTTTCCAAAACAGATTTCAACACTACTTAAAAGAAGAAAAAAATCCCTAAATAACTAAAAATGAAATATTACAATGGCTAGCATTCAGTTAAAAATTATTAGATATGGGACAAAACAGGAAAATGTGAATCATAATTATAAAGAAATATATAAGAACTATATATAGAGAGAAATACATACATATATTTCTCTATATTATGTATGTATGTATATGTATGTAAATATACATACATATATTTCTCTGTATTAGATAAAGTCATATATATATATATATAAAGAGAGATATACTTAAACTTCTTATTATATGGGAAACTGTGTAAGGTTATTTGAAGGGAGAAAGTGATAATTTACAGAAAATTAAATCTTTAGCAAAGAATTTTAAAAAGTAAAACAAGAAAGTACAGCTTATAACCTAAAAACAATCTGCAAAGTTAATTATGAGAATTATACCTAGTGAAAAAGCAGAAGGCCAGTTGGGCAAAATACAACAGAGAACATAGGAGATCACATGATATCAATGACACACAAAGTGGCAGAGTAAGTATCTATCAAACATGAAGAAAAATTTCTTTAAAATTTGCTTTACGGGTATGTAAGATATGATTCAGTTCCTTGCATATCCATCATGTGTACATCTGGAAGAAAGGCTGGATAACATTTCATTTCATTTATCGCTGAAAACCCATACTATGGAAGAAGAAATTTTAAATTCTCATTTGGCCGGTGATTGTGTTGTAACCCATGACTAAGACTAGAAAAGCTGCGTCGGGAGCCTACCTGAAGGAGCACCAGCTCTGTGTGCAGCAAATCACAGTTTATTTAGAAAATAAAGAACTGGCACCTGAATGTTATTCTACAGATTGCTATGATCACAGGAAAACAGTTATATCTCCTGAAATAGACTTAGTGAAAGTGGTGAAAGTGGTGAAACAATGGAATTGAATGCGTGTTTTCTGCATGCTGTGTATGGAAATGGTCAAAAAATAACACATATAGTTGAGTATGATTACTCTTGAGAAAAAATAAGCACATAGGAGTTTTTAAGGGAAAGATGAAATAAAATCTTGTCTTCACCAGCAGACACAGTATTTTGAACAGCCTAAGCCTACGATTTCATGGACATATACATCATTATGTATAATACTGTGGATAACTTATGAAAATGTCTTAAGTGCAAATGGTTTCCAAAAGGATTGACAAGAATTTGGCTCTTTCCTCAAATCTAAAGGTCTTCCTGAACTCAATGAAGAAAGAAACTGATAACATATCATTAGGCATATTTAAAGCTCACACTTAAATGCTTTACTAGAACACGTAGAATATATTTTGAGAGACAAATGAAACCAGAGACTAGAATTGGAACCTATTCTCTGACAAGTTGAAATATCCAACGTTCCAGCTGTTGAGTGCAATGTGCTTGACAACTTTGAATCTGATGGTGCACTGATAATAGTTTTTATTGAGACATGTCCCTATAATTTCTGGGTCCTCATTTTGTCTTAATATCCCAATCAATCTGAGAGGGCCATGAAATACTTGGTGTAGTCACCAATACCCTATAATTATGAGTTAGGATTTTCTAACTTTAAGAGTAAGAAAAGAAACTGGCCATCTAGCTTTGTCTATGTATAAGGGAGATATAAATCTCTAGTGAAAGTCACATTTGTAGACTAGAGACTGAGATAGTGTGATTTTATAAAATGGGAATGTATATGATCAGAACTAATTTGTTAAGTGTCATTATACATGGCATGCAAAAAAGGGACATGACGGAGGCAAGAATGGTTGTAAAGACAAGGCTGGAGGTTTTTCAGTAACGGAGGAGAAACATGACAATTATTTGGGTAAGAATGTTGCACTGGAGATTTAGTTTAATGGGTGGATACAAGGGGTAGGTGCTAAATCTGTGAAACATGATAAAGATATAGTGAGGAGAGGAATCAAAATAAGGCCTGTGCTTTTGGCTTTTGTAGAACATTTTATCTTCTATTGTGAGTAAGAGCACAGGAAAAAGAACAAGTTTCAGGTGACAGAAAGAACATTCTATTTTATCATGTTGAGTCTAAGGACTGTGAAAAGTCAGTAGGAAAATGTCCGATAGGAAGTCATGTATATGAACCTGGTATACAGGAGAGAGATTTTGATTGAATATTAACATTTTGAAGTCATCAAAATACCTATGATAATTAAAATGATAAATTCTGATAACCTCCTATAGGAAGCATGCAAGTGAAAAAAGTATAGGACAGATCTATGAGGAACTACACATTCAAGGGGAATACAGAGGAAGGGTATCAGGAGAGTATGATGTCAAAGAAGTCCAAGGAAGAGAATTTTCCAGATGGAAGGGTGGGGAATCAACTGACAAAAGTGTGACTGAGAAATGGAGTGGCATGAGGACTAATAGTATCTATTGCATTTCCTGAAATAAGAGCTCATTTAGCAGCCTTATTTTGAGCAGTATCATTGTAGTGATCAGGGTGGAATTCAGACTGGATTTGGTTAAAGAGTGAATGTCAGGAGTATTGAAACAGTGAGTATAGACAACTCTTTAGTGAAGTTTGTACGTAAGGATGAGAGAATCCATCCAACTCTTGATTTTGGCTCAGGTTATGATCTTAGGGTCCTGGGATCAAGCCCCACATCGGGGTCTGTACTCAGTGGGGAGTGTGCTTGAGGATTCTTTCTCTCCCTCTCCTTCTGCTCACTCTCACTCATCCTCTCTCTCTCAAATAAATAAATCTTAAAAAAAAAAAAAAGGATATGTAACTGTTGATGGGAACAATTCCATAGAGAAAGAAAGGTTGAAAGACAGGAACAGTGAAAAGGTGGGGGAGTGTGAAATCCCAAGCACAATGTGGGTGATATAATTTAGATGAGACGAAGCACACCTCAATTCCAACTGGAAGGAATAAGGAAAAAGTGGGTATGAATATAGGTATATTTGTAGTAGGTGAATTCAACTGCTTGGAAATATACAGGATAGGTTTGGGATATTGGAAGTTTCAGGAAATTGTGAAAGATCTGAGGTAGTCTTGTAGAGAAAGAAGATCAAACTGATGAGAGAAACCTTAGGACTGCTACTTGGGTCCAGTTGAGGCTTGTAACCACTAATTTTAGTGTTACCATCAGTCAAGTTTTGTTGCTTTTCAAAGTTTGGTGGCAAGAGCAGAGGTGAAACTCAAGCTTATCCAAGGTTAAGATTCTGTCAGATGTATGTGAAGAAGGGAGATTGAAGACAGTAGAAGTTACAGGCAATATAAAGTCTATCAGGTAAGAGTCAAGTTGACAGGAAGAAAGTCGAGAGGTTACTAAGAATTTGAAGTGCCTATAACTTCGAAGAATAATAGTAGAAAGAATAAATAAATGAGTAAGCTGGAGGTTCTGGTAAAAAAAGCTGGAAGGAATTGGGAAATGGGATATTTCTGAATGGCAGTCTTGGTGTGCGATTGTACAAGCTGGCTGAAGTAGAGTATAGAAGGAATACATTGTATGTCAAGGAAATGAATGACCAGGGTGCTGAATAGCTCATCTACACGGACACAGAAGGATGATAATAGCACGGTTAGAGATAAACAGTAGGCTCGTTGTCCAGGTGTGTTTGCCTTGTTGAGTAACTGGAGGAGACTTCTGGACGCAGTGACAAGAAATGGGAGAAGATGGTCTAGCCAGAAGGCACGAGTCGTACAGAAGTAGAACTTTAAAAAAAGCTGGACGAATAATGTTTGAAAGCAGTACTGTAGAGGTAGGAGGACATCGATCTCAATTCTAATATCTGAATGGCGGGAGCTGGATTTACCCTGAGGCAGAAGTTTATGTTTACTGAGTAGGGTTTTTAAACTGATGGCTTTAGAAATGAAGCATATTCAGGTCATGACAACACTGAGATTATGAATTAAAGTGAATGGCTAAAGGAAAAAAAAAATGTTTCTGTAGAACAAGGAGGTCAAGGGACTGAGAAACTAAATGCTGGGTAGGTTCCAGATAAGAAGCAACCCTTTCCCAGAATGCAGGAAAAATTCTTAGTAGAGAGGGAGAGAGTGAACCAAGTCAGTAGATAACAGTGACAAAATGAGGTATATAGTTGGATGTATACCTCAAAGGAGCAGGAGTATCTCACATTATGGGAAGAATAAAGATCTGGTTATAGTAATGGGGAACAAAGATGATGCTGGTCTGATCTTACTCTGAAATAGGTATGGAAGAGCCTTCACTTGAAAAGGGATATGCCAACTCCAAGGGTTTAGTTTTAATCAAGGTTTTTACTTAAGGGTTTAGGTTTTAGTTAAGTCTGTTTCAGTTAAGACTGTTAGTTAAGGATTCAGGTTTTAGTTAAGTCTGTGAAGGAAATCATGATTAATGAGGTAGTAGAAATAACAGAGGATATGGTGGAATGTTTTGGGATTAATGAGATCTTTTCTTTGAACTCTTAACTATTTATCTAAGTACCTGACTACCATCTCCATTTGGATATATCAAAAAACATATTGGCCTAACCACATCAAAGAATTAACACATGATTTCCCCTCTACATTCCTCCTGCCAAATCAAACAAACAAACCCCCCCCCCAAACAAAACAAAACAAAAAACACCAAAAAACCCTAATCCTAATCCTTCTTGTAGAGTGTTCTGTATCTATCATCATCTTTCAGCTGGACTTCTCCAATGCCCTCTGGTTCATCCTTATTCCTGCTACTCTCCCCTCAATCTTCTTGCAGTCAGTGTGGTAATCTTGAAAACTCAAATGTCTTGCCATTGCTCTTAGGATAGAGGCAAAAATTCTTTAACATGCTACACAGGGGCCTGGATCATGAAGGCCCTCATCCCTTGCGCTACATTTAATTTATACTCTGGCTCACTCCGCACCTTAGCCAAATTGACCTTGTTGTGATTCATCGAATACACTACATTCTTCTTACTATGTATAAGCTGGATGTTACCTGTGGTTGTGTCGACCTACAATGTTATCTTATTTCTTCCTTACTCACCCTTTTGCCATGTTAACTAGGCTAGATCCTTTGGATTCCAGCTTGAGCATCAGAATGGAATTCATTCAGATTCCTTTGTCAAACAGTTTTAGATCCTAAATGTGAAAGAGCAAACAATAAAATTTCTTGGAAAAAACACAAGACAATATCTTTGTGGACTTCATAAAAGACAGAGGTGGCACTGCAGATAACTGGAGGGAAATTATGAACTATTCAATTGATGGCCCTGGGATAACTGTGCACCCATTTGGTAAAAGGCGAACGATTTATGCGATCTGAAGAGGAACCAGAGTATGTGTGTACCCATTTGGGAAAAAAGTAAAAGTAAACCCTTACTTCACATGATACATATAAAGAATATAAAGAAGTTTCAGATGAATTAAAAATATGCTTTATCTTTTAGGGACATAGAAGACTACTTTTTTTTTTTTAGAAGACTACTTTTGTGTCAATGAGACAACTCAATAAAAAATGGACAGACTACCTGAATAGGCATTTCACAAAAGAGAATATGTAAATGGTCAGTAAGTACATGAAAATAGGTTCAACATTATTTCTTATTACAAAAATGAAAATTAAAGCCACAATGAGCTACTACATACCTACTAGAATGGCTAAAATTAGAATACTTAACAATAACAAGAGTTGGTGAGAGTGTTGAATAACTGGAAATCATATTTTTGGTGGGACTTCAAATGGTACAGCCACTTTAGAAAATTGATTGGCAATAGACATACATCTACCCTATGACTTGGTGATTATAATTTTAGTATATACCCAAGACAAATGACTGCATAGTCCCTAAAAGGACATGAACAAGCATATTCATGGTATCATTATTCTTAACATCCATAAACTGGAAGTAGTCCAAGTGTCTATCAACAGTAGATGTATAAATAGTGTTACATTCATACAATGAAAAACAATAATAAAAAATAATAAATCATTGCAACATAAGTGAGAGTCACAAAGTCCAGGGGAAAAAAGCCCTATATAAAAGAAGAAATACTGTGTAATAGTTATACAAGTAATACCAGTCTACTGTGATGAAATAAGCAAAAGTTATGATAAAAGTCAGAATAGTGGTTGCCTTTATAGGATAGGGGAGATGGTACCGACTGGAAAGTGGCATGAAAGAAACTTCTAGAGTTCTAGAAGTGTTTTATCTCTTGATTTTGTTGTTGGTTACATGGGTGTATTAATATGCAAAAATTCATCAAGCTATACATTAAGATGTGTTCACTTTATGTTTGTATTTTATATCTCTATAAAAAAAATTAAGAGAACTCTCCAGAACTTGTCCCTATGCATCACTGGAATTTCACTAGAATGTAAGATCCATGAACTTAGGGACCTTGTCAGTTTTATTAACGAATGAATGAATGTAAAGAGAATTTGGAGGCTGGATCAAGGGAGAGGAAGCCGAGGATATGATGTGGAGAATGTTTGCTAGGATGGATGGACTTTAAACTGTTGTTTGGAAACTACAGAGTATAACTGCATTCCTTTGGGGAATGACTGGCTATCCCAAGAAATATTGATGTAGTAGTTCTGGGAGTGGGGCCCAAGATTCTGAGGTTTTAAAAGTGCCCCCCCCCCAAAACTCTAATGTAGGTAGTCCCAGGTTCATACATTGAGAATGATTTTTCTCAATGTTTATATTGTGGAAAGAATTGAAAGAAATCATGGAGGAATGACTGCACCCTAAAAAGGAAGGTCAATCTTTGCAATAGACCTTCAGTAGTGACCTACACCATGAACCTTGAGATTAGCACTGGTAGTGGAGAGATCTGGTGGCTGTAGTCAACACTGGCAGAAGGGCAAGCATGAGTATCTGGGGCCACCATGGAAAAGTATGGGCTATAGGAGATGATTAGTAAGAAAATATGGGCTTATAGATTGGAACAGGTGTGATCGGGGAAGATCTGGCTGATTCCCTTGAATCGCTGAGTTCTCAAAGCATGCTTTGATACTACTTCAATTCTATTTAAACTTCTTGTTTTGCACTTCTCATTTTTAACTTTGTGTTACTCTTGTTTGTTTATATGGTTAACTTGGCCTCTAAAATGTGAAATTCTTGATGGCAGAGGCTATGTCATATTTTTCTCAGTAGTCTACATACCTCGTATGGTTTTTCTTTAACAAACAAATGTCTGAATTTCATTGAGGTCAGAATTCAGGGGGAAGTGAGATACTGAACATAAGTTTCAGGGAACACCGCATACACACCGGCATGCATGTGAACATAGGAATGATGGGACAAGATGACGTTGGCAAGCTGGGAGACTGACGTTTTCATGGTCAAGCATGCTGACACATGTCATATCAACGAAAGTCATCTTTGCATATGATGATAAGATCTTTTATAAAGATGTGGAATTATGACAGAGGCCACATTTTGGTTTGTTATACTTTGGCATTGAGCATAATAACCATCTCAGGGCAAAATGCTTATTTCCTATGAGTGATTAATTAGGCATTACACAACTGTGTGTTGTCAGCATCAAGTGTTTTCTGTCATCAGATTTCAAAAGAACTTTTTATCTTGTTTCTGCATGGGAATAAGGAAATTCAATAACCATGAATATTTCAAAGTGCTTATAATTAAAACTTCATGTGCTTGGCACAAAAACACGTTTCAAAGATTGAGCCAATTGTTTGCTGATTCTGCTGTCAGTCTGTACCCGTGCATGCTAACAGCTGGCTAGGAAACATTGCATGGCATCGCTTCTCAGCCACTATGGAAGGAATGAAATCTCTCTCTCTTTTTTTGGATAACATCATTAATATTCAAAACAGAGTCAAATGCTTATGTGGTATTTTCTGTTAAGCTTTCCATCTGGGGTAAAAAAAGCTCACCCAAAGGTGGACATAGACAAACTTTTACCACATTGAACCACTGAAGTAGAATAGAACCTACCAGCGTTAAAGAGGAATGTAGTGGTCTTATTCCTTTCTAGCTGATCATAAGGGAGGGCCAAGCTGTACAGAGTCCTTAGAGATGGGGTGGGTGTCCTTGTGCAAGGTTGGGGTAACATGATGGTGAGCAATTAGTGTTATGCTCAGCCAAAATAATAAATGCCAGAGGTTGTGTACTACAACTCAACAGTGCCAAAGTCAAGGTAAATAGGCCCAAATTGTCTCCAATATGAGGGTCCTGCATTAACAGCAAATTGAGGCCTCGACCCTAAACAGGGCAGAGAGTAGAATAAGACAAGCAATGAGAAAGTGGTACAGATGCAGACAGATCTGGAATATGACCTGGTGGAACGCGAGCATCCATGATGGCTCTTTGTGCCATTGTGAAAGGTCACGTTTGAATCATTTAAAGGAGAGAACTGAGACAGACAGGGATCACCTACCTTCTGCCATGTAATGCAAAGAAAGACTAGATTCAGAGGTAATTAACAAAGTGCCTTGTTAGAAGCTTGCATCCCATCTTAGAGAACCCACTCAGTTGTTCAAAATATTGACCACAGGGAGTAGGAAAGCTACTGAGCTTCATTTATTTTATAATCAAAATGTTCAAGAAACACAGACCTGAGCTATTACAATTGTCATTAAGCAGATGGGAAAACTGATGCTTGGGAGGAAGTGGGAGCAATGGGATGGACCCTTTCCATGCTTCTCTTTTCCTTGTAAGTCTGCAACTTTGGCTCGGTGTACTGCTTTCTCTGAGTCGGCCTCTATGATCTCATTCATTACACCCTTACTGTCAAGTGACCGATTTAAAAGTATTTCTTTTCTATCTCTGCTCTTGGTTTATTACAAAGCTCCATGCCTGGAGAGCAGCTTTCTTTAAATCATTCCTAATAACAGTGAGCCAATGTTCATTCCATTTACAGTGTGATACACAGTTATTTTATTGTTTCTTCTACAATTTATAATTATTTCTTTGGGGAGTGAAGGTTAAAAGTAAAGTGTAATAGTCTATGCAATTTTCTTTAATTCTCAATATAGTAAGATCTAGGTACATGCTGATTTGGTAGGAAATCAATTTTCATAATTATACTAAATATTCTTTTGCTTTTGTAAAACCAGTGTCAAGCCTTGACTTCCCAGCCCTGTTCAGCTACAGGTACTATTTCATCAAACTACAGGCTTTGTGCCACCTAGGTCATGGGCCAATATTGCAATTTTAAGCCAAATTCACAGAATATTAGGAACCCTATTCACATCAGTGGGTAGAGTTTGGAGCTGGTCTTGCTATTCTGAGCACCCAAATATCTATCTCATCATATACACTGGGCATCTGCCTCAGTTCCTTTATAGCTAATTTAGTCCCTCTTTGGAGCCATGCCCCCAACCCACTTTCCACTTGTTTGGGGCCCTAATTCTCTACTTAGTCCTTGCCAATCCCTCATCCAGTAGCTAGGTCCTGTCTTCTGTTTCCAGGTCCTACCTTGGATCCTATGCCAAACAAGACACACTACCCAGCTCTAAGAGTTTCCTTCTATTTGAATGCAGACTGTCTGCTGGGGGATCATGTTCTCGTGTCCTACCCACTATATTAAAATCATTGTCAATACCATGATTGGCTCACATTACCCCTGAGTTTACCATATTCACTGAATGCTACATTCCTCAGAGCCTCGCATTAAAGTTGGATTAATCCCCTTAACCCTAGCACAGATCGTTTATAACAGCTTCTTCTCTTTTCAAGCTATCATGCCAGCAGTTGGAATATGTCTTGGGGGGTTGTATCAGACTTTGATAAGAAAAGTCCAATGATTTCAAAGAAAAAAAAAATTGAATCATAGAATCCTGTGTGCAGCAACAGGACAAAGATAGCATTTTTACCACGGTGAACAGCAAGGACAAATTCAAAGTCATTCTCTAGCTTTCCCAGCTTCAGCCTCAGCCCCATTTAGTTGCTCCCCTAATACATCTAACCTATAAATTTCACCCCACTTACCATATGAGTCTGTAGTGAACTATCCTGGTAAGATGTCAGGCACGTCATCTTTACAAATTGGTAGGATCTATACTGAGTGCTGCCATGTGGTACCTCACGTGCCTGGATGTGTCTTGAGTGTTTAAGTACTCACTTCTTCACAGCCATTCCCCCATTCTTCTTTTACGCTCAGCCTATATCAGTGTTCCTTCTTTGTTTTCTTAATTTATACACTGAATCCACAGAAATCTATGTGGAACCCTAGTATACTTCCTCGAAACCCCAATGCTCTACTAATCTCATGTAAGCCAACTTCCTTGAAGAGTTGGATGTAGTTACCTTTATGTCTAAATTCTCAACCAGATGGACCCTCCCACCCCCAGGATGCATGCTGGTCTGATTCACCATCGTCACACCTCAGAATGTCTACTTCCATGTCCTACCCATCATATCAGGCCTTATTGACTCTCAACACTGATCACTCCCAACTGAGTTAAACACGTTCCCCTGAATATTGTGATTTGGATGCTATCAGTATATAAGTGGCTAGCTCTGGAGCCAAATGCATTTTGTTAGCCCCGTTCTGGTGCTAGCTTCAGCCCAGCACCATTCAAGTTCAGCTTCCTTTTCTTCCCCACTGGCCTGTCATGTTTCATGCCTGTGATTTTTTATACTTAATCCCCTTTGCCATGATAGGCTAGTCTCTGGTTGTAGCAGAGACACTATCCATGCCATGAAAATCCCTATTCCATATAATCATTAAAGCACTGTGAAAAATTAGTAATTTGCCAGCAAATATATTTTGATTCTGCTTGAACAGTGTTTTAATTTTCTTGCTTTCTCTTTCTCTTTTTGAATGTCATTCAGTAAGGCTTATCTCCCCTTTCACTAGAGGCATCACCACTCTAAACTGTCCTATAAGTGGCCTGCTTTGTTTATTTAGCACATCTGCCTAGACCCTGCATGCATTTAGGTTTGTGACAAAACATAGCTAAAGTTTAAGGGTGAGTAAAGGGCTAGAATAAGCATCTGGGAAAAAAGTTACAAGGGAAAGAGAATCAAACTTCAGTATTCATACATTTTTCAAGTAACTATGATTGCAAATTGGCGTAATGTGATAAAACATGCTGGCAATAACATGTTCAACATTAAGTGAATTGGCAAACAATGCATTTGAATTGTAAGAATCTGTAACAGAGAAAAAGCCTCCCTGATAAAGTGCAAGAAAAATAAGAATTATAAGAGACAATTTTGGGGGGAATAAAATGATCTGCTTGGGATCTGGTAGATGATTCTGTTCAGGAAATATAATTTAAAATACTACCTCAATCTGAACAAAATTCATTTCTGCTAAGAGGAACTGATAGTCAAAAGAGGGGTTTGATGAACTTGGTGGTCATATGTAGTATTGCTTTTATTCTATGGAAAATTTAAGCTACGTGTCTCAGCTGTGGTTAAAAAAAATGGGTGCATCTTGTATAACTATAACTATACTCTCTCTCTCTCTCTCTATATATATATATATATATATAGAGAGAGAGAGTATAGTTATAGTATAGTTTCACCTAGGCTCTTCTCTGAGCTAAACCAGGATGTGGGACATGTTCTACACTTGATGGGTTTTAGCCCATTGGACAGGAATCTGGCTAAAGTATCATAGTACCAGAATTAAACAGAAATGTGTAGATTAATTGATCAAGACTTTTGGATCCAATAAAACAGGACTACCTGAAGCCAATGTTTGGAGGATTTAGCATAATCCCAAGTTTGAATATTCATCAAAGATATAAAATATGAGACCTGCGTCAGCATGACTAAACTGTTTCCTTCAAACTTAACCTAAAATAGAGTAATAAAACAAGACAGTCATAAAGACAGCACAAAATGAAAGGCAGGTGGGGAGTGAAGTTAGAAAGGGAGGCTGGAGGTGAGGAGCTAGAGGAATGAGGTGAGACAGAAGGAGGGATAGAAGAAATGCCAAAGGAGGAAGAGAGAAGACTCTAAAAGGAAGAAAATGAAAAAGAATTGATGTGACATAATGTGATATGACCCAGTTGTTTTAAAAGCCATATATTTTGAGTGGGAATGACATTCAAAATACTTAACAATGAGGAAGGTGTAGAAACTGACCAGTCAGAATGGCATGCTGTATACCCCCCCAGTATGTCTCTACCAGTTAACCAGGAATTTTGACCTTAGGCCACATTTCAACTCAGATGTCTTATTGCTTGAAAAGCCCTGGGGAGAATAATGCTTACCTTCTTGGAGAGTTAATTTTTCTCAGTTAAAAAAAATTGGTGGGAACACTACTCTTAAACTAAGAAAAACATGGCATATTATTGATTCAAATGCCAAATTCACAAATATTTCTAGGAATAAAACTCGGGACTTCAAAAGGATATTGAGCTTCCTCGGTCACTGAAGACTACATCTTTAGTTATTCTGGAGAAGGTGTTCACTCTTCATAACTTGAAGGGAGTTTGAAAAATATTTCTTAGGAGTCTGGGGAAGGGATTTATTAACCCCACAGTGCTTGGCTCTAACAAGAAAGAGTAGAAGCTTCCTCTTTCCATTTGTGCCTGTGTGATTAGCTATATCTTACAACTGATTAGAACATTTACATGAATCTCGGGAAGGGAAGGGCTTGGAATGCCAGGAAAAAGTGCCTGCCTGAGGAAATTGTGCAATGAGAAAGGAGGATATGGTGGGATTTGTCTTAGGTTGGCTTCTCTACTAAGGTAACACAAATAGAGATGTTCGTGCAGAACGTTTAATGAGAAGTGTCTCTGGGATCTACATTGGTGGAAGGGAAGAGAAAGAAGCAGGACTGGATAGAGGGAGAAGCTGGTCTATGATAGAGTCTCAACAAAGGCCTCAAGCAACACTATAAGGTGCTTTGAAGCTGGAATGGCCCTTTCGATTGGTCTGAGTGAGGGCAGGGGCTAGGCTTTTATACCACTTCAGTGATTATTCACTGGATATGGGCTGCTCCAGAGAGAGCGTGTGACTTTGGGCAAGGTGGATCTCTTCAGCAAAGGCAATTTCTGTTGAGAGCTAACAACTGAGGGTGACACTATGGCCAACACTCCCAGCAGCTGGAGGAATAGGTCTTTCAGTTCTGAAAGGGGGAGATCTGGGTGGAACATCAGAACATTCACTGGAGGACGATTCTACCTCTGCTGGAGCATTACTCAGCCGGGATTTGCAACAATCAATGCCTCAAAGGTTAACCTTTGATGTAGGCCTTGGGTTGCCTCTGGAACTCTCAGATATCTGATCCTTCATTGTGAAGGAGTCAAGGTCAGAAGTTTAAATCTCATGTTCCTTTTTCTGGGATTTCACATTTGCATTCATCTAAGAAACTCGTATTGAATCTCCAAAAAGTTCCAAGCATTTCTCTAACACTGGGGATTACAGAAGTAAGCACGGCAGACATGGTTCTCACCTTTTAGGAATGTACAAAGCATAAAGGGATCAAATTTTCTGATTAAACAGCTAATCCCAGTAATTTGGTAAATATTAGCTATTCTCATCCTTGATGGCTAAACAGGCTAAAACAAGAGAGTGATAAATGGGACATTGCTTAAGTATTTTTTGAGGATTCGAGAGACTACAGTTTAATAGGTCATTGATTCAGCAAAAAGACTGAATGGTTAATTGGTAGGGAGGGCCAGTTAACTTGTTCCTCCTTCATGCATTTATTATTTACATGAGTTTGGCTAAGTTATTTGGCCTCTCTATGACTCATTTCCCTCAACTCTGTGTCGTGCAAGTAGGTAGTCTTGCAATGTTAGTCCATATTACATTAAAACTCAAATTTGATACTTGAAAGAAAATCCTAACTATACATTTCAGCTTTCCATTTCTTTGTAATCAGCACCCCTGTGCCTCTCCCTCCCCATGTCTTCACACCCACATTATGACCTCTTGTCCCAGACTTGGATGGCTTATGTCAGGACCCCAAAGAGTTACCTCAAATTAGTATCTGTATTAGCGGGCATGTAGGACAAGAAGGTGAAATCGAGTATTAGCGTAGTTGGCGTGGGAATGCCCTATTGACTCAGTTCAGTTAAACTGAAGCTTAGTAGCCTCTGGGCATAAACTTTAAAATTGAATAATTAAAATTCAATCATTTTCTTGTCAGATATATTAAGAAAGGCAGTATATAACTGAAAGAAATCATAATCAAGCTGTGTGTATACACAGGGCTATTAGATCATCATTTAAGGCTTAATTAATCAGTCAGTTTTTATTTTTCTATGTACGTGGTTGTTCGGAGTTACTGGCTTGGCCATGACAGTCAAAACCAATAGTCAAGTCACAATCCAGTAATTGCTACTTTTTCCCATGTAGTGCACTGGCTATTTTGAAGACAAGGCCTCAGAGGCATTTAATATAAATGAAAAGGAAGTTAAAAATTATAGCAACTGCCATTTTCTGAATGCTTGCAATGTGCCAGGTTCTTGACATGCATCCTCTTTAGTGCTCAGATCAATCCTAAGACAGGCCTTATTTGTATCTAATTTTGATAGATGAGGAACACGAGGCACAGAGAGGGATAATAATTTCCCTGAGGTCACCACAATTGCAAGATGGTAGACTCAGAACAAATCCAGGTCTGCCTGACTCTGTGTGCCAAGTTTCCTCTCACCAGAAGCCAGTTCTGTGTCACTTGTTACATACCTTAAATCTACAAAGTTTGTTACTAGCTTATCATGTACTCACTTGTATATGTTGGTGTGTTTTACCTCTGAATATGTTTGTCGCCTGATAGATCAACACGTGTGGTGCATTAAAACCACCACCACCACCACTGTCACCTCCATCACTCATATTTATTGAGTGCCGTCTGTCAGTCTTACTTCTAACTTGTATACAAAAATTATTTAGTCCTCGCCACAATACAACCTTCCAAAGGAAGGAATACAAGTATGTCCATGTTACAGATGGAATCAATGGGACACAGAGAAGCTAAAGAGTAGGTGCTTTAGGGGCGCCTGGGTGGTTCGGTGGGTTGAGCCTCTGCCTTCGGCTCAGGTCATGATTCCAGGGTCCTGGGATCGAGCCCTGCATCGGGCTCTCTGCTCAACAGGGAACCTGCTTCCCCTCCTCTCTCTCTCTCTGCCTGCCTCTCTGCCTACTTGTGATCTCTCTTTCTGTCAAATAAATAAATAAAATCTTTTTTAAAAAAGAGTAGTTGCTTTATTTTTTAAACATTTATTTATGTATTTGAGAGAGAGTGAACACGAGCAGGAGGAGGGATAGAGGAAAAGGGAGAGAGAGAATCTTCAAGAAGACTACCCGCTGAACATGGAGCCCAAAGCAGGGCTCGATCCCAAGGACCTGAGATCATGACCTGAGCTGAAATCAGCTCAACTGACTGAGCCACCCAGGTACCCCAATTGTAGTTGCTTTGAGTTAGGGGTTGGCAAACCCATCACTGGTCTCTTTTGTACTATGCGAGAGCTAAGAATGGTTTTGACATGTTTATAGGGTTGGATAAAATAAAACAAAGAAAAGTGTGTGACAAAAAAGAACTATCCCCACAAAGCCTAAAGCATTTACTTTCCTTTAGAGAAAAAGTCTTCCAATCCCTGCTACAGAGTCCAAATCATGGAGATACTAAGTAATAAAATCAAGGTATATTCATTTTGAATTCCAGCCATCCAACCGTGGCTCTTATTAGAGTGTTTCACCTTAGAGTTTAATAATAGCAAAAACAACAGCAGTGATTTCAGTAGGTTTTAGTGTTTACTTTGTAGGGATGGACTTCACATAGTATATGGTTTTATTTACTACTCAGAACACTCTATGAAGGTGCTTTCCAGCCATTGTTCCACCCAGGTTCCATTTATTTCTTTCCAAAAATATTCCTAGTTAGTTCAGATCTCGAACCCCCAAGCCCCATGCGACATGGTAGAAGATGGCCAATCCCATCGTCTGCTCAGCAGGAGATCCTGATGGTCTAAAGCTCCCAGGGAAGTCCTAGTTCCCATGTCAATGAGCGTCAGAAGAGGACATGTGTTCTTATTCTGCCCAATGAAACTTGAGGGTCTTCTTTTTGAGAGTTTCCCTCATTTAAAGGAGATACCAAGAGAAATGGTCCCTTTTCTTCCTCTGATATTGACTTGTCTAGATGTGATGCCTTGATACAGTGCAGACACACTGCTCTGACCCTGAGGGAAGCAAAGCCAATACAGGAAAGAGGACAGAGAGGACGAATACCCAACTTTTGTAGCAACATGGACAGGACTGGAAGAGATTATGCTGAGTGAAATAAGTCAAACAGAGAGAGTCAAGTATCATATGGTTTCACTTATTTGTGGAGCATAACAAATAATATAGAGGACAAGGGTAGATGGAGAGGAGAAGGGAGTTGAGGGAAATGGGAAGGGGAGGTGAACCATGAGAGACTACGGACTCTGAAAAACAACCTGAGGGTTTTGAAGGGGCGGGGGGTGGGAGGTTGGGAGAACCAGATGGTGGGTATTAGGGAGGGCACAGATTGCATGGAGCACTGGGTGTGGTGAAAAAACAATGAATACTGTTACGCTGAAAATAAATAAAAAATTTAATTTAAAAAAAAAAAAGGAAAGAGGACAGAGAGAATTGCAAAGAAGTCAAGCTTGGAGCTGCCCTACCTCACAATTTCTTGTGATGAAAAGTAATGCATTTCCTTATGATTAAGCCAGTTTCAGAATCACAATTTTCTGACACAACTGATCTTTGCAGTTAATATTGTGCCTATTTTAGAGTTGGTGAAATTGAGCACAGCTTGTCCGGCCTTTTCTACTACAAAGCCTGGGACTTTTTTTTTTTTTTCCCCACAATAGTATTCTGACTTAATAAGAGGAAGAGAAAGAATAAGTTTGACATACAAAATGACACATTTTATACCATTAAGTAACAGGAAAATTTATGAGGTAGGCAACAGTGCCTACCCAGTTGTCTTTTAGGCATTATAACACTTTTGCTCTGTCAGGCACGTATATTACAAAATACTCCTGGCATATCATATACACACACACACCAGTGAAGAAGCTGCCAGACTGCATGTATTCCATGGATACATATGAATAATTTGGAAAGATATAAAGGGCAATCTGTCCTCTTTCTGTGACAGAACTCCCATTAATGTGCAGCGGCTCACGTAGCTGGGTTGGCTTAGTAGAGTTTAGGCCTGTCCTTTGGCAACCTGGGGCTCCTTACTGGAGCTCCTTCTGAAGCTGACTGTCATTTGATTCAATTACACCATTAAAATGATGTTATCCTATATAGGAAGATGCTGACATCCCTAAGATTCTCAGATTTTGTGTCTTTGGCAGTATTACCTGACACAATGCTGAAATGGTAATTGTGACTTCCTGCCCTATAAAAATGCAAAGGATCTGTAATACTCAAGATTTATGATCGCAACCAATGAAATGCAAAATCATACACATAAATCTATCCTTAAGGATATATAACTGGTGTTTAAGTATATCCTAACCAGTTACATGAGTTGAAAATTATAACTAAAAATTCTCATTGTACTTAGTACAATTTATATGTTCTTTTTTAAAAAAATTTTTAATAGATTTTATTTATTTGACAGACAGAGATCACAAGTAGGCAGAGAGGCAGGCAGAGAGAGAGGAGGAAGCAGGCTTCCCGCGGAGCACAGAGCCCGATGTGGGGCTCGATCCCAGGACCCTGGGATCATGACCCGAGCTGAAGGCAGAGGCTTTAATCCACTGAGCCACGCAGGCGCCCTATACGTTCTTTTTATACACACACATGTATTCTGTAGTTTATGTATATAGACATACATTCTTACAAATGTAGAAATACATGCATAAACTTTCTTGTGTCTTCATAAACAGTTTATATTTGGAAACCTGAAGATTGAGCATATGGCATCAAAGATGGAATTCTAATATTTATTCATTATTCCAATCAAGATATTTAGAAAGTATAGATTTGCTGGATGTTAAAAAATATTTTTGACATTAAGTTGAGTTTTCCGTACTGTTCTAGTTTGTGAATTTTCATTTGTAGGAGTTTATAATGACTTTAAAATTTAATTTGTATCAAATTACAGTTTTTAAAATTTTAACATTGGAAAAAATTAGCCTGTAATTTCTTCCAATTTCTTTATATGAATGATTTTCCACCACCAATTAGTCCTAGTTTTTTTTTCTTGATTTCAATTGCATTGTTTAAAATTTTCTTTGATTTGAAAAGTTTCATTGCTGGGTGGTGGTGACACGGACTATTAACCAAAGACATGATGCTTGCTTCCCAGAAGCGTGAAAAACAGCTTTCGGCACACCATAACGCAGATGAACGGAGAGGAGTGGGAGAAATCTGTGAATGTTTACTACAATTTAATGATCTCTTGAAAACTATCCCTTCTTTTTGCCTCAACCAGCAGCCAGTATGTTCAGAGAGTGAGAAACTGTGGAAGCACACATAGTGCTTCTCTAAAAGACAATATTTAAAATGAGCCCAGGATCTTCCATTGTTGTTTTTCCCCCCTTCCAGTTTCATACTAAGCCAATGTTGTTTGACAAGATTCCTGAACTAGACACAGATTAAGTGATCTTGGAAAGATATCTATTGGAAGAATATGAAAAAATCTGAAAGGTGAGAGTTTGGTTTTAGACACTATCCTTCTCATGTTATCCTGAAAGTATCAAGACACAGGAGCACTGGGTGCTTCTAGGATTAGAATCAAAGGTACAGAGGCATTAAATTTTTTTATTTCGAAAAATTTGCTAGGAGAATTTTCTTTTCATTCACAGGATCTTCTGAGGGCAACAAGGATAGATGAGAAATTTATTAACGGGTACGCATGCTAGGCTAATGATTTTAATTTCTGGTTTTCTATTATTGCTCACAGGTATATGTAAGCATAATGAAGTACCTTCAGTTAGTTAATGCTCTTCCATTCCCTTGCTCAGTACTGTGCTGCCAGCAAGGGTCGCAGAGGGGAGACATCCAATGCATTGCTACCAGAATGAACAGGTCTCCAGTCATCCTATAGTGTGTCATGAAGTTTCTCAAAAACAAATTAGCAAGTAGGATGGAGGCTTCTGGAATTGAGAAAGTAAAAAGGTGTCATTACACCAAGGGAGAGGTCTTATAAATCACTTCAAGAAGCCAAGCCCCTCAGAATTAGGGTTTCATTTTCTCGTCTTTGTTTTCTTAGCATTTATTCATTCATCACTTCAGGTAACTTACAGCCAGGCGGGAAAGACAGACGTTGAAGAAGTAATTGCAATAGAGCATGATGAATGTAATGACAGGGGAATTTGGGGCCACCGACCACTGGAAAAGTACAAAGCTGGGGGGATTTTTTCTAGACTTAAAAGGTCAGGAAGGCTTCTCCGAAAAAGTTAAATCACAAATGTAATGCTTTTCTTAACCATCTTCAGTAACATGCTTTATGCACATGGGACTCTAGAAAATATTTATCAGGGAGAATATATAATACACGGCAGTATAATTACTGGCCTAAGCATTAGATACTATTTAAAAAGTTATAAACGTGAACAAATATCCCCACCCACACACATATGCACACATAGAGAATTCACTAATGATAGATACTTACTCATCTCTGGCATCTCTAGCTACCCGAAATCACTTCTAACAGCTTTGTTGTTGGTCCTTGACTTTTGATTTTAAGTTAGCTGTTCCCCTTCCCTGAGCAGAAAGGGCTCTTTTTGCACGTGTGTGTACATGTGTGCATGTCGGTACACACGGGTACATTTTTGTCATTTGTACCCATTTTCATTAAGTGCATGAATGCATGTTTCATGTTTTTGACACCCGTTCTTCTGAGCCTAGGTTTCAAATGATGTGCACTTGCAGCATCACATTTAAGCTCTTTCAATGCAAAGCTGACATTCTGATGGATAGAAAAGAGAACCAATACTTCTGAACCGCTCAGGAAATCCACTAAAGATGATTTTTGAAATCGTTCTCAAGGCAGAAAAGACACAGACGTTCATTTAACTCTATCGCTATGCCTTAAGCGGACCTTTAGAAGGGGTCACTATGTTGGAGCACTGTTCTTTTTGAGCTAAAAGAGGCTTACAGATATTGTCCAAAGGCACCTTGTCTGATGGAGAACTGAAGCCAGTGATCCAGAACACATTGTCTAAGTGCATCGACAAACAAGGAAGCTGATGTCAAGAAACAGGAATCAATAAATTGAAATATGTGGCACATTTAAGAACGAGATAAAAGTTTACGCATTTTCTTTCCTAAAAGGAAGAAGTTTTCATTGTATCTTTACTAATCTAATTAATGTCTTTTTCTTTCACTGGATTGAAAGGTCTAATAGTGTAGAGATTATGGCTGTCTGGTTTACTGTTACATTCTCAACACCTAACACAGTGCCTGGTAAAAAGTAAGTGCTCAATAAATTCTTGATGGATGAATAGATTCATGAGCCTATCACTGGCACCGCTGATTTCGTGAACAATTAAGAGAGTGATTTGGGGCAAATTACTGGGATTGGTGCTATTGATTGCCAATCCATTTATGTCCTCACTACCTAAGAGAACCTGTTGTATTTAACAACATTAATGGATGTATACGGTTTCTTTTTGGGGTAATGAAATTGTTCGGAAATTAGATCGTGGCAAGCTGTACTTTAGTGGTCATGTACAATTTTGTGAATATACTGAAAACCATGGAGTATGCACTTTCAAGTTGTGACTTTTAGGGTAAGTGAACTATATCTCAACGAATTCTTTTAAATCCACAAAGGGGACTGACTATGGTGAACGTCCACCCACTTCAGTGATGTGGGAGTGGTCTGACTTCACAATTCTGTAGTCATCTAGAAGACGGTTATATGTTTTCAACATTTACACTAAAACTTAAAATGAAGTTAAGTGCACTGAAAACCAGGGAATTTGCTATGAGTGGTATGATGCTCTGGCTCTAGGGTTTACATCACCCAGTCTAGGCCTTGACATATCTCTACAGTTGTGTGATATTGCTCAGAATATTAATGTGACATTTCTAAAGATTTTATTTATTTATTTGACAGAGAGAGAGAGAGAGATCACAAGTAGGCAGGCAGAGAGAGGGAGAGGGGGAAGCAGGCTGCCTGCTGAGCAGAGAGCCCGATGCAGGGCTTGATCCCAGGACCCTGGGATCATGACCTGAGCCGAAGGCAGAGGCTTAACCCACTGAGCTACCCAGGCGCCCCTAATGTGACATTTCTAAGCTCCCATGATATAAAGGACACATGAAGCAAAGGATGTCACAAAGGATTCAAGTGTCAATTCACTGGCTACCTCTCCTCCAGCCCTACCTTCCACGAGAAGACAATTCTACAGGCAGAAAGTCATTGGCAGACTGAAATTTCTGCACCAGATCCTTTCAACCCTGTCCTCAGGAGGATTTAACTACTGTGACTTTCCTTCTGTCTAATCTGCTTTTCTCACTGCCATTCGGGCTGATTGCTAAGACGTTTTCAAGGTGAAGGCCTTTCAAAAAACGCAAGCTCGGCCAGAGGCTTTGCTTGGCTATGGGAAGGCACAGTCTTAACGTTAAATGCTTACTGTTTACAGTAGTATCTTAATAGAAGCCAATAGCTTCAAAGCCACATGTCAGGGACTGGGGAGAAGAGCACAGAACACAGGGCAGCAGTCATAAAAAAGTTCCACCTGTCTTTTGGAAAGTAACAGGCATTTTGGCACCAATAAAGAACTGAACCTCAAGATCATAGCAAAAAACTTCACTGGACTATGAACTTCGAGACAGCAGGGACCTGTCTTTGATTTCTCTATGTGCCATTTAAATATTACCCACTACACCTGTGTAAATGTTACTAGTGCCCCCTTTCACTCTCAAAGTGTCCTTGTTTAGATGAAAATTTATATGGCCACTTTAAGAACCATGCCTGATATATGATAACACAAAAGTGAGAGCTATTAATATTATTATTAATATTACTATTGTTCCAAGGGATACCTCATTCTCTGATTGTTACCTTTGAACAACTTTGAGCTGTTATCCCTTCTAAATAAAAACTGTAATTCATATTATCTCCAGTGTTTACATAAACCGTTTAACTTTTTTATTCCATGCAAATATACAAGGAGACAACACAGTAATGGTTAAAATTAAAAACAACAACAACAACAACACAGAATAGGGCCATAGCATAATTTTCTCAAGACTCTGTGCTGTCTTAAACTATTTCCTCTCTCTCTGGAGACTCTTAAACAATTTGTAAGTTATTTCCTTCCTTTGTAGCACATGGTAATCCTAATTTGTAATGTCACTTTAGTCACATTCCTGGGGATTTAACGTACTAATTTACAAGAAATTTCTTAGAGAAATACAACACATGGAGTTTATTATCACAGTTTAGCTTTTATTGGCTTACAAAAAACCCTAAGTAAGCCAGAAAAAAGAATAATAATACTGATTCTTTCCAGTAGTCGGTAGCCCTGGAAATCTCTAAAACTCAAGTCAGACTGTGTTACATCCCTTTTCCAAACAAATGTCTGTCAGTTTCTTTTGAAATAAAGCCTGTAATTCACAGCAGGGCAACGTGGTCCTCCTTACCCTGACCTAATCCTAACCTTCCAGCTTCTTCTCTCCATACCCCGACTAACTTGTGCACATCAACCTCCTACCACACAAGGGACCAGTCAGCGTTCTTTCGTGCTTCTGGTGCGCCTTCTGAGTGCTATTTCCTCTGCCAGGATTGAACTATTCTTGATGAAGACCAATCTAAAATGCCAGCTTCTCTGTGAGTGCATCCAGAACCCTTGCCTAGCCCTTGTCCTTTTGTTTTAGAGTTATGAAATTTAAGTCAGATGGGTAGTTAGAAGGAAGAGTGATATTACAGGAGCTTGGGGTTATGGATTTCCATGATGCCTTCACATTCCCAGTGGAGGATTGGCCACAATGTTTGCTCTAAGGCAGGGTCAAATTCCTGTTCATATTTCCATTCTCTTTCTCCCCTCACAAGTACAAGGCTTCTTCCAGAGTAGCTGTTTCGCATATATGTTAGTTAAATGAGGGAATAGCACATATTCATTGTGGCAACTACTGTCCTTGTTATTTATGGCCAACTCCTCCATTTGTATTTTTACAATAGCTGTAATATATAATCAGTATAAGAACTTCAGAAAATACAGAAAAATACAAAAATGAAAATCATAACCTAGCACCCCCCAGAAATAAAAATACTTCATATTTGGATATTTTTCCTTTCTTACTCTTGGTCGGTCTAGCTAAAGATTAATCAATTTTGTTTAACTTTGCTAAGCAGTATCTTTTGCTTTTGTTGATTTTTTATACTTTTTTCTCTATTTAATAATTTCTGCTTTTCTTTACCAGATTCTTAAGGTATACCTCTGATGTTATTTTAAAAAATATTTATTTTTTAAATGTAGGTGTTTACAGCTATAAATTTCCCTCTAAGCCCTGTTTTCGTTATATCTGATAAGTTTTATTATGTTGTGTTTTCTTTTACTTTCATCTCAAAGTATTCACCAATTTAACTTCCCTTGTGTTATCTCTTGTGATCATTGATGATTTGGTAGTGTACCGTCTAACTTCCATACACAATAATCACCCAAATTCCTTTTTAATTTTTAATTTTACTCCATGGTGATCAGAGAACATACTACGCACGATTTCAAACTTTTTAAATGTATTTAAGTTTGTTTTATGGCTTAGCCTATGTTCTGTCCTGGATGATGTTCATTCTGTGTTTGAGAAGAATGTGCATTCTTCTAGTCTGGCAGAGTTTTCTATAGATATCTAGTTGGTTATAGAGTTATTCAAGTTTCCTATTTGTTTATTGATCTTCTGCTTAGATGTTTTATCCATTATCGACAGTGGAGAATTAAAATTTATATTACCATTGAATTGTCCATTTCTCCCCTCAATTCTGTAAGTTTTTGCTTTTTAAATTTTGGGTATGTATAATATGTTTAAAATTGTTACACATTTCTAAATAGTTGACCCTTTCATGGTGATAAAATATCCACTTTACCTCTAGTAACTTTAAAAAATTTTATTTTGTCAGTAGTTGGTACAGACACTCCTGCTCTCTTAAGGCTGCATGGTATATATTCCCAAATTTTTCTTTAAAAAATTTGTATCTTGGGGTGCCTGGGTGTCTCAGTTGGTTAGGTGTCCAACTCTTGATTTGGGCTCAGGTCATGATCTCAGGATCATGAGATTGGGTCCCATGTGGGGTTCCCTACTCAGTGGGGATTCTGCTTAAGATTCTCTCTGCCCCTCCCCCCATTCTTGGGCTCTCTCTCTCTCCAATAAATAAATCTTTCAAAAATTCTAAAAAAATGTATCTTAGAATCTAAAGTATGTCTCTTATATACAACAAATGGTTGCTTCTTGTTTTTTATCCATTTTGATAATCTCTGAGCTTTGATTTGAAGGATAAATCCATTCACATTTAATGTTTTTATTGGTACCTTTGCATTTATATATGTCATTTTTCTATTTATTTCCTATACATCTCATGCCTTCTTTTGTTTCTCGTTTCCTTATTTATTGTCTTTTTATGCATTATGTGAATATTTTCTAGGACATCTTAATTTATTAATGGTATTTTCATGATATGTATTTTTTCCAAGAAGTTGCTTGAGGGCTTACCCATCTGGTCAGAATCAACTTCAAATTTATAATAACAAAATTCCAGGGTGATATAGAAAAGTTATTACTCCTATACAGCTCTGTTCCCTTCTTCCCTTACTTGGTGCTGTATTACACCTGTATATGCTAAAAACTCAAAAATACGTTTTTATAATGTTATGTAATTTTGTATCTTTTTTTAAAAGATGTTATTTATTTATTTGACAGACAGATCACAAGTAGGCAGAGAGGCAGGCGGAGAGAGAGGAGGAAGCAGGCTCCCCACTGAGCGGAGTGCCCGATGCGGGGTTTGATCTCAGGACCCTGGGATCATGACCCTAGCCAAAGGCAGAAGCTTTAACCCACTGAGCCACCCAGGCACCCCTGTTAATTTTGTATCTTAAAGGAGCTAAGAGAAGACAAAAGATCTAGCATACATGTACATTGGTTCTCTTCTTATTTACATTTCTGGTACTCTTAATTTCTACCTGTGGATTTATTACCATCTCTTTCTCTTTTTCTCTATTACCATTTCCTTTCTCTATTGCAGATTTATTCCCACAAACTGCCCTCACACCATTGTCAAATACAGTACAGTTTTACATGCTATAGAAAAAATAGTACCATTAAATTTGTAATATTTTTTTTTTTTTAATTTTATTTGACAGAGAGAAATCAGAGCTAGGCAGAGAGGCAGACAAAGAGAGGGGGAAGCAGGCTCCCGCTGAGCAGAGAGCCCGATGCGGGGCTCGATCCCAGGACCCTGAGATCACGACCTGAGCTGAAGGCAGAGGCTTAAACCACTGAGCCACCCAGGCGCCCCTAAATTTGTAATATTTTATTCAATTGTAAATTCCTTGCATAATTATTTTTAATAGTATTCTTTGTTGTGTGTGAATTTAAATTTTCATCTGGGTTCATGTGCTTTCAGCCTGAAGAACTTCCTTTAGTATTTTTTGTAGGAAGGGTCTGCTAGCCAAAACTCACGGGTTTTTGTTTATCTGGGAGTGTCTTTTTTTTTTTTTTTTTTTTGCTTTTGTTTGTAGTTTTTCTGGCTATAAGATTCTTGGTTGTTTCTTTTTTCCAGCACTTCGTGACTGTCCCCCCTCTGCTTCCTGGGCTCCATAGCTTCTTGTGAGAAGTCAAATATGATTCTTATTGGGGTTCCCTTGCATATGATGAGTCATGTTTTTCTTCGTGGTTTCAAAACTTTCTCTTTGTCTTTGAATTTTGACATTTTGACAATGATGTATCGGGGTATAGATTTCTACTTTTATCCTGCTTAGAGCATGTGAAGCTTTTGAGATTTGTTTTTCTTCTAACTGGGGACATCATCAGGCATTATTTCTTCTCCTCTTTTGTCTTTATCTTTTTCTTCTGGCACTCCATTACATGTGCATTGGTGTGCCTAATGCCGTCCCACACTTCTCTGATGTACTCTTCATTTCATTTATTCTTTTCCTTTTTATCTTTTAGGCTGCATCTCTATGGACAGATCTTTGAGTTCGCTGATTCTTTCTCATACCAACTACTCTAATAAAATTTTCACTTTGGTTAGTATGCTTTTCAACTCCAGAATTTCTCTTTGTTCTTTTTATGTTTTCTGTCTCTTTATTGGTATTCTCTATTTGATGAGCCATTATCATCACACCTTTATTTCATTCTTTGGATATGGTTTTCTTTATTTTTTTAGAAACATACTTATTATAATAGATGCTTTGAGATCTTTGTCCATCTAGTTCAAAATCTGTGTCCAGTCAGAGGCAGCTCCTTCTGTTTGCCTTATCTTCCCCCTCAATATGGTTCACATTTCCATACTGTTTTGCAAATTTTCTTTGAATAGTGGATATTTTATATATTTAGCAAGTCTGGATTTTGATTTTGTTTTTTTCTTCTAACCGTTGTTGATGTTTTATTCACTTTCCTTTTTAAGTGGCTTCCCTGGACTTCTGTGGTATCTCTTTCCCCTACATTCTGTGGTCACTGGTATTTATGCTCAGTTTTTATTTTGCTTTATTGAAAATTATTTCATTTCATTTTGTTTAATTTTATCTTCCTGACTCCCTGTAGGTGGCTCTTATTTCTACACGGCTTAGTGGTTTGGCAGCAATTGGTCAGAGTTTTCATCAAACACCTTGGGTCAGTAAGTCTTCCATCCTTTGCCAGTAGATTTGTGTGTGGCATGAGGGATGTACTTTAAAGTTCAGGAAGTTTCCAAGTTTTTATCTATTACTTTTCTTGTGTACATTTGTATAGTCTATCAGTCAATTAGGAATATGCGGAGACTTCGTGTTCTTAAGTCTTCCCTATACAAGCATACAATCTCTCAGCTGGCAAGATGATTTAGATAACCTGCGTTTTCTTGGGTGTCTCCTGGGTATTTGGAGGCGCTATCCAAGTATGTGTGGAGTGCTTTATTGAGCTTTTCCCTGGCTTGCTTGTTCTCGGGATTTCTCTGTTAAATTTTAGCAGGCCTTCCAATCTGATACCCAGCGCAACAGGGACTACAACCTCTGGGTAGCAAAGCAGCAGATCTTTCCTATTTGTCCCTGAGTATGTGTTTCCTATACTTAGCTATAAATCAAGCAGGCCTCCAGAACAAGTAAAGGTGCTATAGTGTTCTCACAGCCAACCCCATCCGGGTATCACTACTGTTCTGAGCTCACAGGTGATGGGGACAGCCTCAAGCCAGAACACCAAAGACTCCTACAGTTCTTAATTGAATTGCAGTGAATTTTTGTGAGTAAACTCTTCTCAACATGTTGTTTGCATTAGGTCAGTTTCCGTAACCCTTAAAATGTTGTTATTAATCATTTGTCCAATTTCATAGTTGTTTTGGGGAAAGAATTTTTCAACTTGTTCACTCCTCCATAGTAAAAAGCACCCTGTCCCATATGAGCATATTTCTTACATAATTGATAATTGTATGGTTGTTATTTGTATTAAGGCATCATTATTTATTCAAGTATCTATTTTTGGTAATTTAGGTTCCTTTTTTTTTTTGCCTTTGAAATGCCATGAATATTTTTGCATGTGAATCTCTCTTTCCTTAAGACATTTCTATAATTGGAATTATTGAGTCAAAAATATAAGATTTTAAAGGTTAGAAATACATCTTGCTAAAATCTTTCAAGACCATAACAATTTGTGCCTTCCCCAGCACTGTAGGAGAGTGTTTGTCATACTATACCCTCATCCGTTTTGGGAATTAATATTAAAAATATATGCACCAGATAATTGAAAAGATCCAGCATTTTTTGTGTTGCTTTTCCAAATGTCTTTATTCAGTTCAACTGTCTGTAATTCTTCGTTTAGGATTAATGGGCTCTTTCCCTTTTCCCTGGTTACTTCATTTGTTACCTTTTCTTGCAGTAGAACAGCATATCATTTCCCGTCCTCATATGCAACACCAACCCCCTTTATCTTTCTAATGGAACCATTTTTAGAAACAGCATTCTCATTATCAGTTCTTCATGACTGTAAATTGATTCATCCAACTCTTCAGTTTTAAATTTTAATTAGGTCACGGGAATATCTTCTGACTTTCAAGGAGTACAAACTCAAAGTTCCTTTGCAAAGTAGTAATCCAACTTTTATAAAATTTAAGGAGAAAACAATGGACAATAAATTGCATTTTAAACATTTTGCTTTTATTAGGATACTTTCTTAATAGTGACTAAAACACATTTGACTTTCTCCACTGTAGATATATATTGTGTGAACTCACTGATTACATTTTTGAGGTTATGATTCTGAACACTTTCTTCTAAAGCCCTTTTCCAATAGAAATTTATCATTGCTCATTTTTCTTTAGTTATGATGGATTGAATCCAGAGAGATAACCAGCCTAGATTATATTATAGAACCTTGTCTATTTTTGTAACAATGTCCCTAATAGTGTATACTCAGAAATATTTAGTACAAATTATTAAAAATCTTTAGAAAATTGGTCTTTCTTTTGAAACTAATCTTTCTCCCTGATATTATGTTCAATAAAATCCATTCACCTTACAATAGCCAGAATGAGCTTTTAAAATTCAAAACCCATGATTCCCCTTCTTAAGATGATTTAGTATGTGGTAGATTAAGGGTCCCAAATTTCTCACATCCCAGTATGTATATCCTTATTCAACAGCTTTGTTACTCCTTAGAGATAAAATCTATTTACCTACACCCTTGAATCTGGAATAGCATTCTGCCTTGCTTTGTACCCAAGAATGGGGTAGGAATGATGTAATACAAGTTCAGGAGCCATGACTTACAGCTTCTATTTTCGACCTCTTGGAATGCTCCTGAGTTTGTCGTGTAATGAAGATGGTATAGCTTATTGAACAACAACAGAGCATATTGTGTAATATAGCCTTCACAGCTCAGAAACTGCTAGGTGTGTGAGGCCATCTTGGAACTTGCAGCCCACCAGATCTTACAGCTCAGTGCTTCTACATGAATTAGCTATGGAAAAACTGGCAAAGGACTTGGCCAGTTAATTTACAGAATCATGAAGAATAATACATTATTATAGTTCTAAGGCACTAAATTTTGGGGCAGTTTGGTAGCAGTAGCTAACTGATGTAAGTGCCTTCTCATTCCATCTTGGACTTTGCTCTAATTTGTTACCTTTGCCTATAATACCCTTCATTATCTAGCATTTCTGCCTTCAGAATAACTCTTTTTTAATACCATCTTTCCTATCCTTTTTTAAAAAAGATTTTATTTATTTATTTGACAGACAGAGAAAGAGAGAGAGAGAACACAAGCAGGGTGAGTGGGAGAGAGAGAAGGAGGCTTCCTGCTGAGCAGGGAGCCCAACGTGGGGCTCAATCCCAGGACCCTGGGATCATGACCTGAGCCGAAGGCAGACCCTTAATGACCGAGCCACCCAAGAGCCCTCATTCTTCCTATCCTTATCACACTGAGCCACCCAGGAAACCCCATCCTTCCTATCCTTATCATAGTCCACCTAGCTGCAAAATCCTGATACTTACAATTGCCTTGACAATGCCCTCTTCATCAATGTCCTTATTAGCAAGCATGTTCTCTTGCCTCAAATCTTATCATGGCCAGAGACTAAAACATGAACCATGGTATCACAAATAAAAATAGGCATGAAAGTTAGGCCTCAAATCATCCCCACCGGTAAATACCTCCTGACGGTTGATCAGCATAGGTAATCTAAAATTTGCAAAAAATTTATGATGATGAAAATACTTAGTTTTATGAGGGCATGAGTAAACATGCATTTTTGGGGCACCTGGGTGGCTCAGTGGGTTGAGCCTCTGCCTTCAGCTCAGGTCATGATCCCAGGGTCCTGGGATCAAGCCCCGCATCGGGCTCTCTGCTCGGCAGGGAGCCTGCTTCTCCCTCTCTCTCTGCCTGCCTCTCTGCCTTACTGTGATCTCTGTCAAATAAATAAAAAAATTAAAAAAAACCCAACATGCATTTTCATAACATTTAGGGAGAGCAATTTAGTAATATCTATTGAAGTTTAATATATGTATATTTCTCAGAAATAATAAGATGACTTCAGGATAATCATCCTAAGGAAATAAATGAAAAGAGAAGCAAAAATATACGTACACCAGGATATTTGTATTAACAATGCATTTGAAATGATCTAACTATTAATAGGTATTTATTAGATAAATTGTTAACATCAATACAATGGAAAAGAGGGTAGTCATTAAAAATCTTGACATGGAACAATTCCCATGATACGTTGTTAAGAAAGAAGAAAATAGCAGTAGAATATGAAGTGGTTGTTATTATTATGATTTTTACACATATAGTGCATATAGCAATCTGCCATCACTAGATGAAATTACATTTCAGAAGAAAATTACAGCAAACCAAGTCTGTTAGTAGAGGAAGAGCAGCTTGTTTTTTTCTTATCACGGGCATTTTAGAGGAGTTGAAGGGGCCTGGGATCAGAGAGTGGAGATATCAAAGGTATTTCATTGGTGGGAGGTCAGCTGGTGCGTTTCATAATAGCAGACTGGATACATGAGGGGTCCCTTGTGGAGGACCATGAGCCATTGACTAGTGCAGTGATATCTAATAGCTAGTTTTAAGTGTTTATCTGCACTGGATTTCAACTCAGTGAAGTTTTGTCAATTTTGACACATGGATGAAAGTTGTGCTTTGGAGAAATGTAGGAAAAGGCACACGGTCGTGCCTATGAGAAAGGTTTTGGGAAATCCAGTTAAGAGGGAATAGGAGGTGAAATGCTGGGTGTGAATTAGAAGTTCATAGCCAGGTAGCTGACTGATCTGCTGTATCGGAAAGATCAGTCACCCATACTCTGTCAGTCCCAAAAAGATTGAGTGAGGAGAAGCTTTAAAATATATTAGACTTGCTAAACTCAAGCAAAATGGAGCTTAAAGTTTCCTTGAGTAATACAGTATAAATCCTGAAGACTGGAAAATTTAGAGACAACACTAACAACAACAACAACAACAACAAAGAAAGAAAAGGTGACCCCTCAATGTCTATAATCATAAAAACAAAATGAATTTTGAAAAAACTTTTGTGTATGGGCATGTGGATAAGATAACACATTGGAAGGGGAATAGACCATTCTCACTGAATGCATACTCTGAGATAGGAGCTGTAATTTATTTGAGCTTTCTGAGAAAGATGTCATAGCCCACACTTATGAGACATGTCCCCTCAAAAACATTACTCGGCTCTAAGGAGGGAAAATAAAAAATAATTTTGTATGCATTTTCTTGGAAGGGCATGAATCTTCCTCTCCATTTATAACATCAAAGAATTGTAGAAAAATGTATTATAAATGACACTGTCATTGGGAATCTTGTATTAAGAGTCCATACAGTTTGGTGTCTCCCTATGAGTTCTTGTCTAATCCTCTTATCCCTCCTCAACATTGCTTCTCATGCAGTCTCTCAGCAGATGCAAACATAAAATCAGCTGCTCACTGGCTAATTGGCAGCATCACAAGTAGGAAGAGGGCTTGATACTTGAGTACAGGGAAGAGCATCAGGAACAATTTCTATGGAGTTCCTAAGCACGGACTCCCAGCTTGGCAGACAGTCATAGGCTGAGAAGATACAGAGAAGTGAATAAGAAGAAAAGCATGAAATATTGTATCATGTTAAAATATTAATAAAAAGATGGAAGACGGGGGGAGGAGTCAAGATGGCGGAGAAGTAGCAGGCTGAGACGACACCGGGTAGCAGGAGATCAGCTAGATCGCTTATCTAACCATTGCGAACACTTACAAATCCAACGGGAAATCGAAGAGAAGAAGAGCAACAATTCTAGAAACAGACAATCGACCACTTTCTGAAAGGTAGGACCTGCGGAGAAGTGAATCCAAAGCGATGGGAAGACAGACCCCGGGGGGAGGGGCCGGCACCCGGCGAGCGGCGGAGCAACGGAGCACAAAATCGGGACTTTTAAAAGTCGGCTCCACTGGGAGACATCGCTCAAGAGGCTAAACCGGGGGGAAGCCCACGCGGGGTCAGCATTACCCCAGGTCCCACGGGGTCACAGAAGGACCGGGGGTGTCTGAGTGCCACAGAGCTCGCAGGTATTAGAGCGGGGAAGCCAGCTACAGCGACAAAGCCGAGGAGTGAGCTCTAAGCCCGGGGTTACCTTGAGCCGGTTGCACGCTAGGTGGGCTTGGAGCGCAGCCGGAGGCCACAGAGACGGAAGCGAATGGGCGCTTTTCTCCAAGTGCCAGCAACTGACTGCTTTCCTCCAGGTGCGACCGGAGGCCAGGGAGGCGGAGCGGTTGGGCACTTTTCTCTGAGGGCGCACTGAGGAGCGGGACCCCAGCTCTCGGCTCCTCCGGGCCGGAGACCGGGCGGCCGCCATCTTCATTCCCGTCCTCCGGACTCTACGGAAAGCGCTCAGGGAACAAAAGCTCCCGAAAGCAAACCCGAGCGGATTACTTAGGCGGGCCCCTGGCAAGGGCGGTGCAATTCCGCCTGCGGCAAAGACACTTGAGAATCACTACAACAGGCCCCTCCCCCAGAAGATCAACAAGAAACCCATCCAAAACCAACTTCACTCACCAAGAACAGCAGAATTCCAGAGGAGGAGAAAGCAAATCCTACCTGGACAAAATGACAAGGCGGAAAAACTCACCTCAAAAAAAAGAACAGGAGGCAATACCGAAGGCTGGGGACCTAATCAATACAGACATTAGTAATATGACAGATCTAGAGTTCAGAATGACGATTCTCAAGGTTCTAGCCGGGCTCGAAAAAGGCATAGAAGATATTAGAGAAACCCTCTCCGGAGAGATAAAAGCCCTTTCTGGAGAAATAAAAGAACTAAAATCCAACCAAGTTGAAATCAAAAAAGCTATTAATGAGGTGCAATCAAAAATGGAAGCTCTTACTGCCAGGATAAACGAGGCAGAAGAAAGAATTAGTGACATAGAAAACCAAATGACAGAGAATAAAGAAGCTGAGCAAAAGAGAGACAAATACTGGACCACGAGGAGAGAATTCAAGAGTTAAGCGACACCATAAGACGACACATTAGAATAATTGGGATTCCAGAAGAAGAAGAAAGAGAGAGGGGAGCAGAAGGTATATTGGAGAGAATTATTGGAGAGAATTTCCCTAATATGGCAAAGGGAACAAACATCAAAATCCAGGAGATGCTAAGAAAGCCCCTCAAAATCAATAAAAATAGGTCCACACCTCATCACCTGATAGTAAAATTTACAAATCTTAGCGACAAAGAGAAAATCCTGAAAGCAGCCCGGGAAAAGAAGTCTGTAACATACAAGGGTAAAAACATTAGATTGGCAGCAGACTTATCCACAGAGACCTGGTAGGCCAGAAAGAACTGGCATGATATATTCAGAGCACTAAACGAGAAAAACATGCAGCCAAGAATACTATATCCACCTAGGCTATCATTGAAAATAGAAGGAGAGATAAAGAGCTTCCAGGACAAACAAAAGCTGAAAGAATTTGCAAACACCAAACCAGCTCTACAGGAAATATTGAAAGGGGTCCTCTAAGCAAAGAGAGACCCTAAAAGGAGTAGATCAGAAAGAAACAGAGACAATATACAGTAACAGTCACCTTACAGGCAATACAATGGCACTAAATTCATATCTCTCAATAGTTACCCTGAATGTTAATGGGCTAAATGCCCCCATCAAAAGACACAGGGTATCAGAATGGATAAAAAACAAAACCCATCAATATGCTGCCTACAAGAAACTCATTTTAGACCCGAAGACACCTCCAGATTTAAAGTGAGGGGGTGGAAAACAATGTACCATGCTAATGGACATCAGAAGAAAGCTGGGGTGGCAATCTTTATATCAGATCAATTAGAGTTTAAGCCAAAGACTATAATAAGAGATGAGGAAGGACACTATATCATCCTCAAAGGGTCTGTCCAACAAGAAGACCTAACAATCTTAAATATCTATGCTCCTAACATGGGAGCAGCCAACTATATAAACCAATTAATAACAACATCAAAGAAATACATCGACAATACTACAATAATAGCAGGGGACTTTAACACTCCCCTCACTGAAATGGACAGATCATCTAAGCAAAAGATCAACAAGGAAATAAAGGCCTTAAATGACACACTGGACCAGATGGACATCACAGATAGATTCAGAACATTCCATCCCAAAGCAACAGAATATACATTCTTCTCTAGTGCACATGGAACATTCTCCAGAATAGACCACATCCTGGGTCATAAATCAGGTCTCAACCGGTATCAAAAGATTGGGATCATTCCCTGCATATTTACAGACCACAATGCTCTGAAGCTAGAACTCAATCACAGGAGGAAATTTGGAAAGAACACAAATACATGGAGACTAAACAGCATCCTTCTAAAAAATGAATGGGTCAACCAGGAAATTAAAGAAGAATTGAGAAAATTCATGGAAACAAATGATAATGAAAACACAACGGTTCAAAATCTGTGGGACACAACAAAGGCAGTCCTGAAAGGAAAATAGATAGTGGTACAAGCCTTTCTCAAGAAACAAGAAAGGTCTCAAATACACAACCTAACCCTACACCTAAAGGAGCTGGAGAGAGAACAACAAAGAAAGCCTAAACCCAGCAGGAGAAGAGAAATCATAAAGATCAGAGCAGAAATCAATGAAGTAGAAACTAAAAAAACAATAGAACAAATCAACGAAACTAGGAGCTGGTTCTTTGAAAGAATTAATAAGATTGACAAACCCCTGGCCAGACTTATCAAAAAGAAAAGAGAAAGGATGCAAATAAATAAAATCATGAATGAAAGAGGAGAGATCACAACCAACACCAAAGAAATACAAACAATTATGAGAACATACTACGAGCAACTCTACACCAACAAATTCGACAATCTGGAAGAAATGGATACATTTCTAGAGACATATAAACTACCACAACTGAACCAGGAAGAAATAGATAACCTGAACAGACCCATAACCAGTAAGGAGATTGAAACAGTCATCAAAAATCTCCAAACAAACAAAAGTCCAGGACCAGACGGCTTCCCAGGGGAATTCTACCAAACATTTAAAGAAGAATTAATTCCTATTCTCCTGAAACTGTTCCAAAAAATAGAAATGGAGGGAAAACTTCCAAACTCATTTTATGAGGCCAGCATCACCTTGATCCCAAAACCAGACAAGGATCCCATAAAAAAGAGAATTATAGACCAATATCCTTGATGAACACAGATGTGAAAATTCTCACCAAAATACTGGCCAATAGGATCCAACAGTACATTAAAAGGATTATTCACCACGACCAAGTGGGATTTATTCCAGGGCTGCAAGGTTGGTTCAACATCCACAAATCCATCAATGTGATACAGTACATTAATAAAAGAAAGAATAAGAACCATATCATACTCTCAATAAATGCTGAAAAAGCATTTGACAAAGTGCAGCATCCCTTCCTGATTAAAACTCTTCAAAGTGTAGGGATAGAGGGCACATACCTCAATATTATCAAAGCCATCTATGAAAAACCCACCGCAAATATCATTCTCAATGGAGAAAAACTGAAAGCTTTTCTGCTAAGGTCAGGAACATGGCAGGGATGTCCGTTATCACCACTGCTATTCAACATAGTGCTAGAAGTCCCAGCCTCAGCAATCAGACAACAAAAAGAAATCAAAGGCATCCAAATTGGCAAAGAAGAAGTCAAACTCTCACTCTTTGCAGATGATATGATACTATATGTGGAAAACCCAAAAGGCTCCACTCCAAAACTGCTAGAACTTGTACAGGAATTCAGTAAAGTGTCAGGATATAAAGTCAATGCACAGAAATCCGTCACATTTCTTTACACTAACAACAAGACAGAAGAAAAAGAAATTGAGGAGTCAGTCCCATTTACAATTGCACCCAAAACCATAAGATACCTAGGAATAAATCTAACCAAAGAGGCAAAGAATCTATATTTGACATGGGTTTCAGGAGACCAAAATCAAGATGTCCGCTAGGCTCTGCTCACATTGAAGGCTCTGTGGGCAAATCCAGTCGTTGTGTTTTCTAGCTACTAGAGGCTGTCCTTTCACCTGGGCTCATACCTCCATATTATATTGCATTTCCTTCCCCTGATTCCATCATCACATAGCCTCCTTCCTCTTCTATCTTAAAATCTCTTTCTGTCTCACTCTTATAAGGACACCTGTGATGTCATTTAGGGTTCACTCAGATAATTCAGAGAATCTTCCCATCTATAGACCATGTTGGTAAGTATGGACATTTTAATAGTATTCTTCCAGTTCACGAACATGGTCTGTCTTTCATTTATGTATGTATTCTTTAATTTTCTTTATTGATGTTTTGTAATTTTTGGTATATAGGTCTTCCATCCCCTTGGTTAAGATTATTCCTTAGTGAATACTATGCAGCCATCAAAAGACATGAAATCTTGCCATTTGCGACGATGTGGATGGAACTAGAGGGTATCATGCTTAGCGAAATAAGTCAATCAGAGAAAGACAACTATCATATGATCTCTTTGATATGAGGAAGTGGAGATGCAATGTGGGGGGGTTGGGGGGAGGTAGGAAAAGAAAAAATGAAAGAAGATGGGATTGGGAGGGAGAAAACCATAAAAGACTCAATCTCCAAAAACAGACTGAGGGTTGCTGGGGGGAGGGGGGATGGGGGGTGGTGGGGGGAAATGGACATTGGGGAGGGTATGTGCTATGATGAGTGCTGTGAAATGTGTAAACCTGGTGATTCACAGACCTGTACCCCTGGGGATAAAAATACATTATATGTTTATTAAAATAAATTAATTAAAAAAAGATGGAAGACAAAATTTATACAGATCCATGCATGTGTATATAAAGAAAAGAGATCTAGGAATGAGAAGTAATACTAAGTAACACCTTCTATTTACCAAGCACCATGTTTGGTAGGTGATGGATATTATTTTGTTTCAATTTCTCAGAGAACCTGAAAGATTAGATTCAGTTGTCCGATTTTATACATAGAGAAATCGAAGCTGAGAGAAAAGAAAGATCTTACCCAAGGCTCCGTACTTCACTAAATTATTTGAGGCAGTATTCACAATCAAATATCTATAATTCTATTATTTTTTATTCTGTTATATAATGTTGCTTGATAGTTCAAGGTGAAAGGGAGGCAAAACCAAGATTTAAATGGACTTATACTTAAGAACACAATTTGAGCATATGTATTTGCCACCCTGCCTTTGAGATTCCCACTGAAATGACCAAAGAAGTATAAAAATGTGAGGAAATATAATTTATGAAGAAAGTATATGGGTGTTCATGGTTCTACCTGAGGTAGGGACCTTTTAATTTTTTTCAACTTTGATTAAATCAGGAAACCATATTTACCCTATTAAAATGACCAATATTCATCATCAAGAATATGTTTATTAAGAACTCATTATCTAGAGCCAGAATGTCTGGCTTCAAATTCCATCTCCTCTAATTATAAACAGTATAACTAAAAGAAAATAAATTGCATAACTTTTGTCAAGTTGTTTACCCTCCCCATGCCGTTTTCTGCATATTAAAATGGAGCTGTTATGAGATCCAAATCAGTTGATATTTGTGAAGAGCTCAGAATGGTACTCAGTGCACAATAAACCTAAATAAATATATACTAAATAAAAAATAATTAAAAAGAATGATTTTTTTGTATGAGAGCCTTCTTTTTTTTAAGTTTTAACTTTTATTTTATTTTTAAAGATTTTTTATCTATTTATTTGTCAGAGAGAGAGAGAGAGAGATCGCGCACAGGCAGACAGAATGCCAGGCACAGGCAGAAGCAAGCTCCCTGCTGAACAAGGAGCCAGATGTGGGACTCGATCCCAGGATGCCAGGATCATGACCTGAGCCCACTCAACCAACTGAGCCACCCAGGCTTCCCTGTATGAGAGCGTTCTAAGCAAGAAGGTAACTTTAGCATTAAAATCTAATACTTGCTTTTCTGAATTTCCACTTAAATGACAGCAATATGCTGAATAATGGCCCTCAAATATATCCAGCTACTCATTCCTGGAACTGGTGAATGTTACCCTATATGGCAAAAAAGGAATTTGCTCAAGTGATTGAATTAAGGATATTGAGATGGGAAGATTCTCTGAATTATCTGAGTGAACCCTAAATGACATCACAGGTGTCCTTATAAGAGTGAGGCAGAAAGAGATTTTAAGATAGAAGAGAAAGGAGGCTATGTGATGATGGAATCGGGGGAAGGAAATGCAATATAATATGGAGGTCTGAGCCCAGGTGAAAGGACAGCCTCTAGTAGCTAGAAAACACAACGACTGGATTTGCCCACAGAGCCTTCAATGTGAGCAGAGCCTAGCGGACATCTTGATTTTGGTCTCCTGAAACCCATGTCAAATTTCTGGCCCTCACAACTATAGGAGAATCAAGTTGTGTTGAATTAGCCACCAAGTTTTTGGTAATTTGTTATAGCAGCCATAGAAAGCTAACACAATGACTAAAGGTATATATGAATGGATAAAAAATGTATTAATGCTAGAGACTAGGGAAGGGTAAATGTCAATTTCTTCTCCATATAGTACAAATGTGATCTATTTAAAGAAAGACATGGGGCTAACTTTTGAAGCACTTCTAATACAAGAGCAGTATGTCTAGAAAGAAACAATACAGCATTTATTTCAGGTAGTTCACATCTGCAGATGAAAGCATGCTGTGGAGGTCAGAGCATACTACCTTGACTTTCCCCTTAACAATGAGGCCAAACCAACACAACCTGCAGTCCAGTAGTATCACCTATTGCACCTACAATTATTCTTGGCAAAAGCTCCTGTGCTAAACAACAGTCTCTGTGAAAGTAATGGCAGGCTGGGCTGAGAGTTGAACATTGTTCCCTGACATGAAAATCCCTGGCAAAAAATAAAGAAGAGGTTTTTCTGTACAGACCTGAAACTCCCTGCTGGGCATGCTCTTGTTTTTGACTCTCTCCACACTTCTGTCAATGAACTAGATTTCCAAGTTAGAAGGAAAACTATTTAGTGAATATATTTTCCCCCATTTTCCCTTGCTTTAGAATTTGGCACGGTCTCAGCCTACTTTTTAAGAGATTCATCTTAAATGAACTTTATTGATGATAAAAGGACATTTTGCATGCCTAGACACTTCTTTGTAAGGATGCATAATTAGAGGAAAATCAATAGATCCAGGGAAATGTATTGAAATCCAAAAGCTCCTCTCAAAAATTAAAACAATTAGATTTTAATTTTAATTGAAAAGAGATTTACTGTAAGAAACAAAAGAAAATCAAGAAAACATGAAATCTATAAAGCTAGACCAAATAATTATGATGAAAGAAAAATCAGTGAACATGAAACATTGAAGGAAGGTGAAAAATATTATTGTCAAATAAAAAAATGTTATGGAGACACAAAAGCCATAGCTAAAGTCTTTGCTAAGACTCCCGATATAATGGTTGTTGGCCTCTACTTATTTTTCTCTTACATTCTAAAACACAGCTCAATGAAATGTTGAGATTTTTCTCATAAATATTATTGACTGAATGCATACTTATCATTCTGGATAACACAGTAAGCATGTACAGGAATTCTATTTCCTGGTTTCATGTTGCCTTTTGTTCAGTTTATGTTTTTCCAGTGTATTTTACAGTGTGATTGACACTCCTATTTAAAAAGAGCATTGTATTAACAGCTCCTGACACAACCTCGAACAATAAAAAGTAAAACAGTAAAAACTGACTATTTCATTTAAAAATAATCCTTTTGGAAAACCATTTGATAAATGTGAGAGGAGTTTCCAGTTACTATAAAGCTGATAGGAATCTGTTGAGAAAAATTACCTGGAATATACTTCATAATCTACTTAAGAATTTTCTTCCTGAAATACAGTCTCATTTTAAAAGGGCTAAAAAGATGAACTTTGGGTAGAAAAAAATACACTGAAAGAAATAAAAATGAAAACACAATAGTACAAAACCTTTTGGATGCAGCAAATATGGTCCTAAGAGGGAAATACATAGCAATACACACCTACCTCAAGAAGAAAGAAAAAGTTCAAATTAACAGCTTAACCTTACATCTAAAGAAGCTAGAAAAGAAAACAAAAGAAGCCTAAAGCCAGCAGAAGGAAGGAAATAATAAAGATTAGAGCATAAATAAATGATATAGAAACTTATATGACAATAGAACAGATCAAGGAAACCAGGAGCAATTGAAAAAGTTAATAAAATTGATAAACCTCTAGCTAGACTTATCAAAAAGAAAAGAGAAAGAACTCAAATAAATGAAATCACAAATGAGTGAGGAGAAATCAGAGCCAGGACAACAGAAATACAATTATAAGAGAATATAATGAAAAACGACATGCTAACAAATTAGACAACCTGGAAGAAATGGATAAATTCCTAGAAACATATAAACTACCAAAGCTGAAACAGGAATAGAAAACTTGAAAAGACTGATAACAAGCAAAGAAATTGAATCAGTAATCAAAACTCTCCCAACGAACAAACAAAAGTCAGAGCCAGATGGCTTTGCAGGCAGATTCTACTAAACATTTAAAGAAGAGTTAATACTGTTTTACTTGAGCTATTCCAAAAAAACAGAAAAGGAAGGAAAGCTTCCAAATTCATTCTGTAAGGTCAGCATTACCCTAACATTAAAACCAAATAGAGACTCCACTAAAAAGGAGAGCTATAGGCCATTATCCCTGGTGAAAATGGGTGCAAAAAATTTTAATGAAATATTAGCAAACAAAATCCAACAATACATTATTTAAGATTTTTAATTTAATTTTTAAAATTAAAATTTTTAAATTTTTAATTTTTAATTTTTTATTTTTTATTTTTTTACAGGGATGTTCACTCTCACCACTTCTATTTAACAGAGTACTGGAAAACCTAGCTTCAGCAGTCAGACAACAAAAAAGAAATAAAGGGCATCCAAATTGGCAAAGAGGAAGTAAAACTTTCACTATTTGCAGATGACATGATACTCTTTATAGAAAATCCCAAAGAATACACCAAAAAATTGCTAGAACTGACACAGAAATTCACTAAAGTCACAGGATACGCAATCAATGCACAGAAATCTGTCACATTTCTATATGCCAATAATGAAGCACCAGAAAGAGAAACTAAGGACTCAATCACATTTACAATTGCACCAGAAACAATAAGCTACCTGGGAATAAACCCAAGCAAGGAAGGGAAGACTTATACTCTGAAAACTATAAAACACTGATGAAAGAAACTGAAGATGACACAAATGGAAAGATATTCCATGCTCTTAGATTGGAAGAACAAAGAGTGTTAAAATGTCTATACTACCCAAAGCAATTTACACATTTAGTGCAATCCCCATCAAAATACCAAGAGCTTTTTTCACAGAACTAGAACAAACAATTCAAAAATTTGTGACCAAAAATTGACCAAAAAAGACCCTGAGTAGCTAAACTTGAAAAAGAAAAGCAAATCTGGAGGTATCACAGTTCTGGACTTCAAATTATGTTACAAAGCTGTAGTAATTAAAACACGGTACTGGCACAAAAATGGACACATAGATTAACAGAATAGGACAGAAAATCCAGAAATGAACCCATAGCTATATGGTCAATTAATCTTTGACACAGCAGGAAATAATATCCAATGGGGAAAATTCTCAACAAATAGTGCTGGGAAAACTGGACAGCAACGTGTAGAAAAATGAAACTGGACCATTTTTTTACACCACACACAAAAATAAATTCAGAAGGGATGAAACACCTAAATATGAGACAGAAAATCACCAAAATTCTAGAGGAGAACACAGGCAGTAACTTCTCTGACATCAGCCATAGCAACTTCTTTCTACAAATGTCTCTGGAGGCATAAGAAACAAAAGCAAAAATAAACTATTGGGACTACATCAAAATAAAAAGCTTCTGTACAGTGAAGGAAACAATAAAACTAAAAGGCAACCTATCGAATAGGAGAAGATATTTGCAAATGACAAGTTGATAAATGGTTAGAATCTAAAATCTCTAAAGAACTTACAAAGCTCAACACACCAAAAATGAATAATCCAATTTAAAAATGGGCAGAAGATATGAATAGACATTTTTTTCCAAAGAAGACATACAGATGGCCAACAGACACATGAGATGTTCAGTATCACTCATCATCAGGGAAATGTTAATCAAAACTACAATGAGGTATCACCTTACACCTTTCAGAATGGCTAAAATAAACAACAAAAGAAACAACAGGTATTCGCAAGGATGTGGAGAAAGGGGAAACTTCTTGCACTCTGGCGAGAATGCAAACTGGTATAGCCACTCTGGAAAACAGTATGGAGGTTCCTCAAAAAGTTAAAAATAGAGCTACCCTACGACCCAGCAATTGCATTACTAGGTATTTACTAAAAGAATACAAAAAGACTAATTCAAAGGGATACATGCACCCTTATGTTTACTGCAGCATTATTTACAATAGCCAAATTATGGAAACTGCCCAAGTGTCCATCCACTGATGAATGGATAAAGAAGAGGTGTATGTGTATGTGTGTACACACATGCACACACACACAGGAATATTTTTCAGCCATAAAAAATGCAATCTTGCCATTCGCAAAGACATGGATGGAGCTATAAAGTATTATGCTAAGCAAAGTCGGAGAAAGACAAATGCTGTGACTTCACTTGTATGTGGAATTTAAGAAATGAAAAAAGTGAGAAAAGGGAAAAACAAGAGGTAAACCAAGAAACAGACTCTTAACTGTAGTGAACAAACTGGTGGTTAGGAGAGGGTTGGTGGATGAGGGAATACGTAAAATAGGTGATAGGGATTAAGGAGTGCATGGGTTGTGATGAGCACCGGTGATGTGTAGAAGTGTTGAATCACTATACTCTACACCTGAAGCTAATATTACATTGTATTTTAACTGACTGGAATTTAAATAAAAACTTAAAAAACCTAAAGCAGGAAGAAGAAAGAAAATAATCTAGATTAGAATGGAAATTAATATAATAGAGATTAATTAGAAAGTAGAGGAAAGCAACAAAACTAAGTGTTTATTCGGAAAGATCAACAAAAGTGATGAACTTTCAGATACACTGGCTAAGAAAAATATAGATATAAATTAATAGACTCAAGAATATAGTAGAGTCAATGCTCCTGACTTTACAAAAATGCAAAGGAGTGTAAGAGAATATTATGAACAACTACATGTAAAAAATTAGATGACCTGTATTGAATTTATAGATCTGAGAAAGACACACTACCAACTGACTTAGAAGAACCATCAAATGTGAATAAAGCTATAACAAGCATGAGACTGTAATAGTAATAATAATTTTAAAAATTTCCTACAAAGAAAAGTGCAGGAAGAAAATGGTTTCAGTTGTGAATTACCAAATATTTAATTACAAGTTAATATCGGTTCCCACAAACTTTCCAAAAGCACAATAGAACAATTCCCAACTCCTTCTGAGACTAGTATTACCCTGAAGAAAAATCACAGGAAAGAATATTATAGATCAATATATCTTGTGAATATAAGTGCAAAATGTCAACGAAATACAAATGAAAGCCAATTTTATAGGGATGGTGTTGACTTTCGGATAGTACTGCGACCTCAATTTTAAGTTTTCTAATCCATAAACATGGAATAGTTTCCCATTTATTTAGGTTTTCCTTAGCTTCTTTAAGCAATGTATTGTTTTCAGTGCACAAATCTTTCAGCTCCTTAATTTTTCATAGATATTTTATTATTTTGGATGATATATTTTTATTATTTTTAAAAAGATTTATTTATTTAAGAAAGAGAGCATGATTGAGAGCGGCAGAGGGAGAGGGTGACAGTATATGGGACTTAATCTCACAACCCTGAGATCACAACCTGAGTTAGATGCTTAACTGACTATGCCACCCAGGCACCCCTATTTTGGATGCTATTTTAAATGGAGATTCAGGTTTTTAAAAAAATTTCCCTTTTGGTTGTTCATTGCTAGTGTATAGGAAGACCAGTAATTTTTTTGTGTGTACATCTTGTATCCTGCAACTTTGCTGAAATGACTTAATAGCTCCATGTTTTTTTAAGGAATTCTTTGTATTTCATACATATAGGATCATGTTATCCACAAATATAGGTAGTTTTACCCTTCCTTTCCCTTGGATGACTTTTATTTCTATGCATTAGCTAATTTCTCTGACTAGAACTTCCAACACAAAGTTGAACAGCATGGGTAAAGCAGGGTTTCAATCTTTCACCATTGAGTAAGATACTAACTATGGGTTTTTCACAAATACCATTTATCATGTTGAGGATGTTCTCTTCTAGTCCCAGTTTTATGAGTGTGTTTTTAAATCATGACAGCATTTTGGATTATATCAAATACTTTTTCAGCATCAATTGAGCTTATCATGTGGGTTTTTTTCTTGACTGTTAATGTGGTATATTGCATATATTGATTTTCCTGTGGTGGGCCGCCTTTACATTTCTGAGATAGATTTCCCTTGTTCGTTGCATATAATCCTTTTAATATGCTGTTTGATTCAGTGTGCTTGTATTTTGTTGAGGATTTTTTTCTTTTTTAAAAAGAGTCTTATTTATATTCAAAATGTATTTTATCAAAATAAGTATTAAAATATAGATTTTTAAAAAAATGACAAAGTGCTAAAAGGCCTACAACAATAATAATGAAAAAGTCAGGCTTCTGCCTTATCTCTCCATGCCCCCAGCCCCAGAACCATGTTAAATCCTTCTGTTTATTCTTCTGGTCTGTTGTGTCATTTGGCTAGGTAACATGCTTATGTTGTTAATCTCTAATTTATTCTTTTTAAAATTGAACTGTAATTAACATACAGTGTTTTATTAGTTTCAGGTGTAAAATATAATGATTCAACAATTCTATATATTTCTCAGTGCTCATCATAGTAAGTGTAGACCCCATCTTGACTAAATAACATTATAAGATGGTAATAATGTTGACGATTTTTGCATCTATATTCCTAAGGGATACTGGTCGGTAGTTCTGGTTCCAAATGGGATTTTTATCTTATTTTGTTATGAGGGTAATGTTGACCTCATAGGAGTCAGGAAGTGTCTTCTCTTCTGTTTTTTTGGAAGAATTTGAGAAAAATGGGTGATAATTCTTTAAATATTCAGTAGGAGTCCTCAGTGAAGAAATACAGTTCTGAACTTATTTGCTTACTTCCTAAATCATTCTTTTTACTAAACTGAACTACAAACCTATGGGCCTATTTAGATTTTTTATTCCTTTTTGAGTCAATACTAGTAATTTATGTGTTTCTAGGAACTAATCCATTTCATCTATGTCATCTGAATTTTTGTTGTACAATTATTGGTAGTATTCTCCATTTATGTAAAAGTATAATATTTTTATTTCTCTAAGGTTAATGGTAATGTTTCCACTTTCATTTTTGATTTTACTAATTTGACTCTTACCTCTCTTTTCCTTGTCAGTCTAGCTAAAGAGTTGTCAAATTTTTTGATCTTTCCAAAGAAGCAACTTTTGGTGTCCTAGACCATCTTTGTTTTTCTATTCTCTTTATTTTTTATTTTTTTCTTTTTCCTTTATTTATTTATTTATTTATTCATTCATTTATTTATTTATTTAATTTTCAGCGTAACAGTATTCATTGTTTTTGCACCACACCCAGTGCTCCATACAATATGTGCCCTCCCTAATACCCACCACCTGGTTCCCCCACCCTCCCACCCCCCACCCCTTCAAAACCCTCAGGTTGTTTTTCTGAGTCCATAGTCTCTCATGGTTCACCTCCCCCTCCAATTTCCCTCAACTCCCTTCTCCCCATGTCCTCCATGTTATTTGTTATGCTCCACAAATAAGTGAAACCATATGATACTTGACTCTCTCTGCTTGACTTATTTCACTTAGCATAATCTCCTCCAGTCCCATCCGTGTTGATACAAAAATTGGGTATTCGTCCTTTCTGATGGCTGCATAATATTCCATTGCATATGTGGACCACATCTTCTTTATCCATTCATCTGTTGAATAATAATGAGGTAAAGTTGAGCCTTTTCTGGAATATCTGGAATCTAAGGTTTTCTTTGCTGACTAATTCTCATTGCTTGACAAAAGACAAGAGATTATGCTGAATGAAATAAGTCAAGCAGAGAGAGTCAATTGTCATATGGTTTCACTTATTTGTGGAGCATAACAAATAACATGGAGGACAAGGGGAGATGGAGAGGAGAAGGGAGTTGAGGGAAATTGGAAGGGGAGGTGAACCATGAGAGACTATGGACTCGGAAAAACAACCTGAGGGTTTTGAAGGGGTGGGGGGTGGGAGGTTGGGGGAACCAGATGGTGGGTACTGGGGAGGGCACGGATTGCATGGAGCACTGGGTGTGATGCAAAAACAATGAATACTGTTATGCTGAAAAAAAAAAAGAATACTAACCATATATATGGAATTAAGAAAATACAAAAGGCTACTATATATAAGTTTCTATTGTTAAATTTAAAACTCTCAAGGAAGTGGGAAATTTTATGGAAAATGTACACAGTATACATAGGCTCAATTAAAATTAATTGCCTATATACACCAATTATAATGGAAAAAAATGCACTTCATAAAATTAAAGGCCCTGAACTTGAATAATTTGCTCACTGAATTTTATCTAGCTCCAAATTACATATATTTCTCAAGATCTATAGTGTTTTCTAGAATAAAAAGAAGAATGGATATTTTCCAATGCATTTGTAAAGGTAACTTAACCTTAAAAATGTATCATGCAAATAAAATTATAGATCAATATCACTCATGTGTATTAGATACAAAACTCATAAATTAAGTATTAGGAAAATGAATAAAGAAATAGAATAAAAAATAATTTACCATATTGAACTTTTTTTAAACATTATATTCTAATATGAGTGGATTTAGTAATAAAATACATGAGTCATTTAAAGGTTTAAAAATTTTATGAATAAATGAATCAAGAGGTGTTTAATAAATTTCAGTACTACTTCCTGAATAAAAGTCCTCATAAAATAGAAAACAATTTTTTTTATTTTTTTTTAAGATTTTATTTATTTATTTGACAGACAGAGATCACAAGTAGGCAGGGAGGCAGGCAGAGAGAGAGGAGAAAGCAAGCTCTCCACGGAGCCAAGAGCCCGATGCGGGGCTCGATCCCAGGACCCTGGGATCATGACCTGAGCCGAAGGCAGAGGCTTTAACCCACTGAGCCACCCAGGCGCCCCAGAAAACAATTTTTAACACAATTAAGGATATCTTCTTTAAACTATGATAAATACCCTTCTTACCAGAGAAAATAAAGAAATTTTATCCTGAGAATCAAAGATACAGATCCTGATAATTACCTCTATTATTTTACATTGTCGGGGAAGTTCTGATCAATATAATAAAATAAGAAGGAAAAGTAAACCAATTGGAAAGGAGAAGATGATGTTATCTTTATTCATATAGGCAGTATTTTCTACCTAGAAAACTCAACAACATCAACTGAAAATGTCTTAGAACTACTATAAGGGTATGTACTATGGATACAAACACAAAAATCATTTAAGAACAATAGGAACAACAAAAATTATAAGATGTTTAGTAACAGATTTAAGAAAATAAGTGAAGTATCATGTGTGGGGGGTGTCTCTTTATTTGGATAACTCGAATGTAAAGTTAAGGTATTCATGGGAAGACTGACTATTTTATTTTATTTTATTTTTTTTTTTTTAATTTTTTTATTTTAATAAACATATAATGTATTTTTATCCCCAGGGGTACAGGTCTGTGAATCGTCTGGTTTACACATTTCACAGCACTCATCATAGCACATACCCTCCCCAATGTCCATTTCCCCACCACCCTCTCCCATCCCCCTTTCCCCCCGCAACCCTCAGTCTGTTTCTTGAGATTGAGTCTTTTATGGTTTGTCTCCCTCCCAATCCCATCTTTTCATTTTTTCTTTTCCTACCTCCCCCCAAACCCCCCCACCTTGCATCTCCCCTTCCTCATATCAAAGAGATCATATGATAGTTATATTTCTCCGATTGACTTATTTCGCTAAGCATGATACCCTCTAGTTCCATCCACGTCGTCGCAAATGGCAAGATTTCATGTCTTTTGATGGCTGCATAGTATTCCATTGTGTATATATACCACATCTTCTTGATCCATTCATCTGTTGATGGACATCTAGGCGCTTTCCACAGTTTGGCTATTGTGGACATTGCTGCTATAAACATTCGGGTGCACGTGCCCCTTCGGAGCACCACGTTTGTATCTTTAGGATATATACCCAGGAGTGCAATTGCTGGGTCGTAGGGTAGCTCTATTTTCAGTTTTTTGAGGAACCTCCACACTGTTTTCCAGAGTGGTTGCACCAGCTTGCATTCCCACCAAGACTGACTATTTTAAAAACTCTCAGTTTTTCTCCAATTAATGTGTAAGTAAAGAAATTCCAATAAAAATCCCAATAGCAACTGATAATTAACAAAATGTTTCTAAAGTTTATCTGGAAAAAATATTTCACTACAGTCAAGAATAAATCAACAGTCAATCAGACAGTACTTGCCCTAGATGATATTAAAATAAAAATGTTGCCGTAAGTTAGAATACAGTTTTATTCAAGTAATAAATAGAGGAAGAAGTCAGAAAGAACGTATATGAAATATGCCATACTTCAATGCTAATAATAGAAGTACAAATTAAAACAGTATAAACTGTACTTTTTAACTGGGGAAATAGCCAAAAACAGTTTTAAAGACAATACTGAATGTTGGTGAAGACTAGAGCAACCAGACTGTTTATACACCACAACTGTAGGGAGATGTGCTAGTATATAGAAAAGTCTTGGGGCACCTGGGTGGCTCAGTGGGTTAAGCTGCTGCCTTCGGCTCAGGTCGTGATCTCAGGGTCCTGGGATCGAGCCCGGCATCGGGCTCTCTGCTCAGCAGGGAGCCTGCTTCCCCCTCTCTCTCTGCCTGCCTCTCTGCCTACTTGTGATCTCTCTCTCTCTCTCTGTCAAATAAATAAATAAAATCTTAAAAAAAAGTCTTAAATATGGCAGACCCTTTGGCAGAACCACCTCCTATTACATTCCTTCACATTTGGTCATAATAAACAGATGACTGAATGAAGGACCTGAGGACTATTAAATTTCAAGGGAAGAAGTGTGCCAGCTTATGAGCATCACTTTCTTTTTGCTGATGATGCAAGGAGTATCAGTGAAAAAAGAAATCAGTTTTCCACCTTGGGACTTGTTTTCTTTAGTCTTATATTGTCATTAATGTTTAAACTTGCAATTTTAATAACATCAAAACTGCGATCATGTCAGTAATCACTTTGTATTCCATTTCCTTTAAAAAATGCAATTAAGGGGTGCGTGGGTGGCTCAGTGGGTTAAACGTTTCCTTCAGCTCAGGTTATGATCTCAGGGTCCTGGGATCAAGCCCCGCATTGGGCTCTCTGCTCAGCAGGGAGCCTGCCTCCCCACCTCTCTCTTCCTACCTCTCTGCCTACTTGTGATCTCTCTCTCTGTGTCAAATAAATAAAATCTTTAAAAAATGCAACTAAGTAAACATTGAAAGAATTAAAGGGAAAAATGATTAGTGTATCTTGACATTAATCAGGTGAATTTAATCATCATCAATTATAACTTTTTGGTTGACTTGGTTTTTTACATTTCATTCCTTGTTTAACACAAATAAATCACTCTGTACCTTCCTCAGAAGAGTATCTTTCATAACCTTTTAACTCCTGAAGGAAATAAAATGTTAAGCAACTAAAAAATGTAAGATCACAGTAGCAGAAAGATAGCAATACAGAAATTAACTGCAATTAGATTTGCATAATGACATTTTCATACAGACATGTAGAGGTCCCTTCCTTTCTTATTATCTCATTACTCATCAATTTTTTTTTCTCATCAATTTTTGAACAAAACAGCAATTTCTTAGAAGTAGAGCTAGAAATGTATTTTTTTGAAGAACATCTTCTATTTTATAAGACCACAAACTTCCTAAATAACATTAGGCAAATGCAATCAACATCTAGAGAAATTATTAACTAAAAATGTGTATCCATAGTTATTACTATGATACATGGAAAACTGTTTAACATTAGTAGTCCAAAATATTTTGAATACTGAAGACAATGTTTGAATTACTGAAAGGATTTAAGAAATTTCCAATTAAAACTATCCTCTCTACTCCTGTGGATAAGGTCCCTTAACCAAACAAAAGTCCTGTCAAGAGGACCAGGTAAAATTCCTGCTTATCCTTTGGTTGGATATTTCTGTTTCCTCACAGCTTATTGAATTATTCAAACAAGCCAGTCACATCCTCCTGCTGGAGCATCCCACCCCTTTGATACTACAAAATCTGCCCTCCACAGTCCCTGGTTATTTATTCTGTTCCTGAATGCAACCTCCATGTGCTCCTCATGGCATGCAGTATCCTCCTTTCTTGAGCTTTGAATATATGTGACTAATAGGCTGTTATTATCCCGTGTCAGGTGTTGTGTGTTCAACCATCTCAATAACAAGGGTCAGAATCTCTCCTTCATTAATGGGATAAAAAGCAAACAAAATAATGAATAAAACTCATAAGAAGTGTTAAGGATAGAATGCTAGATAGTAGTTTAGGCACAAATTATATACATTTTAGATACTGATACTGGGTAAGCATGTAACTTGTGAGACATAGAATATAATATTTGGTAAATACAAATAGCATGTAAGTTTGTTACATGTAATACACATTAACAGTGTGATACAAATATATTTTTGTGATGGAACAAAGAAAGCTGGTTTTACATAGAAAGGGATCAAAGTAGTGCATCATAATTTATAATCATGCCACCCCTAAGGCAACAGCTGTGCCATCTTTAAATTGGCCACCCACTGGTGACACCCAATTTGATTCTGTCATGGTCCTATGTGTGTTCTACTGAAGAAATGAATACAAAATTCATAGTTGCCCAGCAGGTTAATTGGCAAGCTACAGCTGTGGCCAGCCATATCCATTCCCACCTCACCATGTCTCCCAGATGGAGCATGTTATGGTTCTAGGAAATTTTTGCCAGTTGTTCTTCCTCAATCATACCAAATCTCTGTTATTCTTTTTTTTTTTTTTGCTTTTTTTTTTCTTTTAAAGCTTATTTAAGTAATTTCTACACCCAACATGGGGCTCAAACTTGTAACTCCGAGATCAAGAGTCACATGCTCTTCTGACTGAGCCAGTGAATCGTCCTCCAAATCTCTGATATTTCTAATCCATACCATCAGCAGGAGTAGCTTATGTGTGTTGGGGGAGAGATTTTATATGTCCCCTGTGTGTGTGTGATTACTCCATCCCACTTGTATCTTCTCCTAAGTGTGATAACTTTCCATCCCTTGTCCCTATTTCTCACTGTTCATTGTAAATTAATTTAATAAGCCACGTGATTTGAGTTACTTCATTTGTTCCATGAGACTTTATGTACCATGAATTCTTTTTTTTTTTTAAGATTTATTTATTCGTTTGAGAGAGAGAGAGAGAGAGAGCAAGGGAGGGGCAGAGGGAGAGGGAGAGTAAGAAAATCCTAAGAAGAGACCCCTCCAGTCATGAAGCTCAATGTGGGACCCTACGCCACAACCCTGAAATCATGACCTCAGCTGAAACCAAGTCTGATGCCCAACTGACTGTGCCATCCAGGTGCCCCAATGTTCCATGACTTCTGAGATGAGTTACTTGGTAGTAAACTTGAAAACCACCTTTGCATCAATTTAATTTCCTACATAGCACTTTTCCCTACACCTTTCCTACACTTTTTCCCCTACACTTTTCCATTCATTTGATAAGTGACTTTTTTCTTTTACAGATAAAAGAATCATTTGAAAAAATGTTCCATACATCTTATTAATAGATATATTTCCAGCTAAATTGTCCTTTTCATGTTTAATTGTAATTTGTCAAATTTGTACTTCAATTTTGTTATTTTGATCAACTGTGCACTAAGAATTGTAATGACAACTTATGCCCCATGTGATTTTTAAAAAACTTAAGAGTTTAGTCTTGGGTATTAAAAAATCAAAGGAGATGACTTGCAAACATAAAATATATTTAATTAGGATAAAATCTCATGACAGAAATGGAATGATAACATATTCAGGAGAAAAAGTAAAGATACATATATCTTGCTTATATAAAATAGCTGTTCACATATGTGTAAATGGATGATGCCTCACTTCAAATCAACATGATGTCTAGAATTTATTGGATATTTTTGAAATAGCAGTGAAACCATTTTGTTAATAAGGACCTATGAATGATGTTACAAGTAGGAATGACCCTTCTCACTAACACAGCTAACAACACAACAGCAGAATTTTTACTTCCTGTTCTGGCAACTCTAAGTTCTGTTGATTTAGAGGTCTTAATCTCCAAGGGATGAATGCGTCTAGTAGTAGACACAATGATTTCATTGAATTGAAAGACGAGACTGCCACCTGACTATTTTTGGTTCCTAATGATATTGAGCTGACAGACAGAGGAGGGGTTAACTTCCTTCCTGGAGAGACTGATTCAGAGTATCAATGTATCTTAGTACCTTCATGTCCAATAGTACAAAATAGTAAAAGGCAATAATGGCCCATTAAAAACTCCAATCAGCAGAGGGGCTGGTTAAAAGTGAAGGGAATACAGAATAGGTAGGGGACAAACGGAGTTTTAAATATCAATTATGGCCTCATGACTGTTTCAGACACAAGAGACAGAGAAGCAAGACATATGAGTTTCCTTACTTGTTACATAAATATTTTCTTTCTCCATTTTCCCTATTATTTTATTTCAGACATACTGGTACTGGTTAATTTTACAATTTAAATTTTAGATTAAATATGTAGGTGGGATTATTACTGAGCTAGAAGAGGAATTAACATCTCCTGTATTGGTATGGGGATTCTGTGTCTTCATTTTAATCGGGGAGAGGGTATGCGAGAGCACCTGTGTCTCCATGAAGAATACTTACTAGAAACAAGCACATTGTTCTTGTTAGTTCTGTTATATGTAACTTCAAATATGGGAATAAAGATGAGAATGGGTGCTAAGCAAACAAATGGGTAGACTGTGCTAGACAGTTTCATTTGCTTTCAGCTTTGTTTCCCATGGATTTCCCTGTATCACACAATGTTGGATACTTAAAAACTAATTCTCAGTATATTTGCCAGTTAGCTTCTATTTAGGTTGAGTTTATGGAAGGCACAGGTGAAACTGGTTGGCAAAAGAAAGAGAGAATTATTCTTTTCTTTTCTTTCTTAGGTTTCTTGTAGTGCCTCTGAGAAAGTCTCAAGCAGACTGGATGACCTAGTCTTCTGGGTTCTTCTGACAGTGAAATTCAAGGGGCCATATGTCAGCTTATGCTCCAGTAATCTTGGTCGTACAGGGCTCATGGGCATTGGATCTAAAACCAGCAGCAACAGTGTTGGGTGACCCCAAATTCTCTGTATTTTTCAGGGTCAGTAGAAAATGGATGGCTTAAGGTATTTAGATTTCAGTGAACAAATTTATAAGTTGATGTAATTATTTTGAAACATCAATATTTGAAACATGCCTGAAATTAAATCTCTTTCTTACTTACTTTTTTTTTTACTTAAAATTTGAAAAAAAAAAAGCAAACTAGATGACAGTGTAAAAATGTGCAAACACTTTTAGAGGGCATATGAGCAAAAAAGAAGACCTTATCCTGCAAGGTCAAGACTGGCTCATAATTATATTTCTAATTCAGTTCATGGGAAAAACAAAAAGAAGCAGCCCAGGGCAAGCAATTTCCTTTTAAAGGAGAGCTTAAATTAATTGTTTCCACTCCTCTTTCTTTGGTGATAATGACATGGCCACACCTAATCAGAGTGAGAGTTAGAAATTTAATCTTTAGCTATGTGTCCATATGCTCAGGAAAATTCACTGACTTTAAGGAAGATTAGGTTTTTACTCACTAATAGCAATCACTATCCCTGTATGCCCAAAAGCCTATTACTCAATCTTAGATTTATATCGGAAATACCTAATGAGGTTTCTTTTTCCTGGCCTCCAAGGCCCTCTTAGCCTCTAGAACCAAATGCCTAGGACTCAGAATTTCTACTTCTAGGAATATGCGTTCATTTAACAAATACTGATCAAACTCCCACTATATGCTCAGTATTGTTCTATTAGCTAAGAATATAGTTTTCAGTAAGACAAATATGATCTCTGCCCTTGTGGAGCTTATATTATGCTGCGGGTATCTGACGATAATTTAAAAAAAAAAAGATACTACAAAGGAAAGATAAATGTTAGCAAGAGTAGAAGCAGAAAGTCCCCCTCTTTAAATATTTCAGACCCAAGGCAAAATGGCAAACAGAGGTACTACACATGATTATTAGGTACTTAACTATATATCCTTTACAAGTATTCATGGGATAATCACAAAATTAAGAGTATATAATGCTGCAAATTGAGTCTCTTTATCTTATTTATTTATTTATTTATTTATGTTAGTTACCATAGGGTACATCAATAATTTTTGATGTAGTGTTCCATGATTCATTATTTGTGTGTAACACCCAGTGCTCCATGGAATATGTGCCCTCCTTACCTATCACTGTGTTCTTTAATTCCAAAAAAGTAGAAATATATGATATTCTCTGATTACAGAAAATACAAGGAACCTTATGTCTCAAATTTAAATAAAGCAAAAAAAATATTTAAGACGCTCTTGGGTAAGAGGAAATATACACTGCTATTTCAGAATTCATAGAAATAAATTATAATGAAAATAAACATGTGGGGTACAGCTAAAGTAGTGATCAGAGGAAAATTCATAACATTAAAAATATATGTTGGTAAAAAAGCAAGAATAAAAGATAATTTAAATAAGCCTCTGACTGAATTAGAAAAAGAACAATAAAAAAAGAAAAATAGAAGATATTAATAGAGTTAAGAACAAAAATGAATGAATTAGAAAAATAACAATAGGACTTATTATGATTACAAATAAAATGTAAACTATAAAAATTCTCAATTATGACTTCTTGATTTAAAAGTAATAGGCTCAGTGAAATAAGTCAAGCAGAGTCAATTATCATAGGTTTTCCCTTACTTGTGGAGCATAAGGAATAACACAGAGGACATGGGGAGATGGAGAGGAGAAGTGAGCTGAGGAAAATCGGAGGGGGAGACAAACCATGAGAGACTGTGGACTCTGAGAGACAAACTGAGGGGTTTGGAGGAGGTGGGTTGGGGGAAAGGGTGAGCCTGGTGGTGAATATTGTGGAGGGCAGGTATTGCATGGAGCACTGGGTGTGGTGTATAAACAATGAATTTTGAAACACTGAAAAAAAAATAAAATTAAGTTAAAAAAAAGTAATGGGCAAATATTTAGCTAACCTAATAAGGAGAGAAAGAGAGAAAACATGCATTTGAATGAAATAAAAAATGATAACTGGGAAATAATCACATGAGATAAAACTAAAACTATAATAAGCAATTTTTTCAACTTTATGCTAATAAATGTGAAAAGTTGGACAAAATAGGTAATTTTCTAAAAAAAAACATACCTTACCAATACTGACTACAAAATTGATAGAAAATTGCAACAGATTAATTTCCATAGAATATGAGAAAATTATCAAACACATTATGCCACTAGACAAAAACAAAAACACAAAAATATATCCAGTTCAGATAATTTGACAAATTCTATCTAGCTTTTAAAGAGCAACTATTTTATACAGAACATAGAAAAGGAACAGAGCCAAAAGCTACTTACTTTCCATGACATTATTTTAACACTGATACCAAATTATAAAATTGGCACAAAAAATAAAACTGTAGACCAATATAATCTAGAAAAATTGATGCAAAAAATCAACATACGATATTAATAATCCAATAGGACATTAAAAGAAAAGATCCATAGGGAGTGAGTAGTTTGCTTGAGGAATGCAAGGATGATGTAGTAACAGGAAATCTAATATACTTCATCATCACTGTAGATCTAAGAAAAAAATTTTTATTAATTCTAAAATTGCTGGAAGACACACAATGAACTTCAACAAACTCTTAATTTAAAAAATAGTTAATAAAATATGAATGTGTAGGGACGTCTGGGTGGCTCAGTGGGTTAAGTGGTTGCCTTCGGTTCAGGTCATGATCCCAGAGTCCTGGGATCGAGTCCTGCATCTGGCTCCTTGCTCAGCAGGGAGCCTGCTTCTCTCTCTTCCTCTGCCTCCTACTCTGCCTGCTTGTGCTCTCTTTCTCTGGCAAATAAATAAAATCTTTAAAAAAATAAGAATGTGTTGCTATGTTTTTAACATAATATAACAGAATATATATATATCCTATATATATTCTATATATATATATATCCTATATATATTCTATATATATATATAGGCCATATATATACACATATATTCTATATATATATATATATATAGACCATATATATGTACATATATATGTGTGTATATACATTCCCAATAAAGTAAGGCACTAGAAACCAATATCTACTAGTAGTATTATTACTTAATATTATTTTGGAAATACTGGCTAAAACAATCAACAAGTAAAATAAATTAGCTATAAATGAACAGGGAGGAGGTAAAATTATCGCTATTTGTAAATGATAAGATTGTATTCATAGAAAACCCAACAAAAACAATTGAAAAACAAAAAGTACCTCAAATTAGTAAATTAGTGAGGTACAAAATAATATGCAGAAGTAACTTTCATATGTATACAAAACCACCAGTAAGGTTGTTGTTTCAATGGAATGAATGACATAATAAAAGAAGCCACACATTTATAATAGTAACAAAAAAAGATAAGACATTCAGGATAAGTATTAAAATCGGTAAGTTTTATATAAAGGGAGCACTTTAAAGTCATTCTTGAAGTACACATAAAAGGGTAGACAATAACTGCTTCCCTGAATAGGAATTGTCCAAAAAAGCACATGTTATTATTTCTCCCTAAATGAATCTATAAATGTAATATGAACTCATCAAACACACAAGATTACACAGTTAATAAGTGGCAGAGCTGTAAGAGGAATTCAGAAGAACTGTTTCAATGTCAGTGTCCCAACGTCCTGCACTAAACTGTCTAGAGAGCATCCTCATTCTTTTTAAAAAAAAATTATTTAAATTCAAGTTAGTTAACATACAGTATAGTATTGGTTCCAGGAGTAGAACTTAGTGATTCATCACTTCCGTACAACATCCAGTGCTCATCACAAGTGCCTTCTTTAATACCCATCATCCATTAGCCCGTCTCCACACCCATCTCCCCTCCAGCAACCCTCAGTTTGTTCTCTATAGCTAAGAGTCTCTTATGGCTTGACTTCATCTCTGTTTTTACCTTACTTTTCCCTTTCCTTCCCCCATATTTATCTGTTTAGTTTCTTAAATTCCACGTATGAGTGAGGTCATATATTATTTCCCTTTCTCTGACTTATTTTGCTTAGCAATATACACTCTCATTCTATCCACATTGTTGCAAATGACGAGTTTCATTCTCTTTGATGGCTGAGTAATATTCCATTGTATGTATGTGTGTATATGTATGTATATATAATATAATATTATACACAATATATAAAAATATATAAATATGTTTAAAATTATATATATGTGTGTGTATACGTGTGTGTATGTATGTGTGTGTGTGTGTGTGTGTGTGTGTATATATATATATATATATATATATATATCTTGCATCTTCTTTATCCATTCATCAGTTGATGGACATTTGGGCTCCTTCCATAATTTGGCTATTGTTGATAGTGTTACTATAAACACTGGGGTGCATGTGCCCCTTCAAACAAGCACTTTTATATCCTTTGGATAAATACCTGGTAATACAATTGCTGGGTCATAGGGTAGCTCTATTTTTAACTTTTTGAGGAACCTCCACACTGTTTTCTAGAGTGGCTGTACCAGTTTGCATTCCCACCAACAGTGTAAGAGGGTTCCCCTTTCTCCACATCCTTGTCAATATGTGTTGTTTCTTGTGTTGGTATTTTAGCCATTCTGACAGGTGTGAGGTCGTATCTCATTATGGTTTTGATTTGTATTTCCCTGATGATGAGTGATGTTGAGCATCTTTTTCCCTTGCCTCCAGAGACACATTTAGTAAGAAGCTGCTGCCCCTGAGGTTACAGAGGTTGCTGCCTTTGCTCTTCTCTAGGATTTGGATGGTTTCCTATCTCACATTTAGGTCTTTCATCCACTTTGAATTTATTTTTGTGTGTGGTGAGAGAAAGTGGTCCACTTTCATTCTTCTGCATGTGGCTGTCCAGGTTTCCCAACACCATTTGTTGAAGAGACTGTCTTTTTTCCATTGGATATTCTTTCTCTCTTTGTCAAAGATTAGTTGACCATAGAGTTGTGGGTCCATTTCCAGGTTCTCATTCTGTTCACTGATCTATGTGTCTCCTTTTGTGCCACCACACTATGCAGTGTCCAGTGTGCCACACACTGTCTTGATGATGACAGCTTTGTAATACAGCTTGGAGTCTGGAAATTGTGAGGCCTCCCACTTTGCTTTTCTTTTTCAACATTCCTTTGGCTATTTGGGGTCCTTTCTGGTTCCATGCAAATGTTAGAGTTGTTTGTTCCAGCTCTGTGAAAAATGCTGTTGATTGTATTGAATGTGCAGATTGCATTGGGTAGTATTGCCATTTTAAATATTTTATTGATTGATTTTTAAAAATTAACATATAATGTATTATTTGTTTCAGGGGTACAGGTCTGTGAATCATCAGTCTTATAAACTCACAGCACTGACCACAGCACATACTCTCCCCACTGTCCATCCCTCAGCCACCCTATCCCTCCCACCCCCTCCCCTCCAGCAACCCTCAGTTTGTTTCCTGAGATTAAGAGTCTCTTATGGTTTGGGAAAAAAAAAAAAAGAGTCTCTTATGGTTTGACTCCCTGCCCAGTCCTATATTATTTCATTTTTCCCTCACTTTCCCCCACGACCCCCTGCCCTGCCTCTCTTATTTAATTATTTGTGAGAGACTGTGACCAAGAAAGCAAGATTGCAGGAGGGGTTGATGGGGAGGGAGAAGCGGACTCCCTGCGGAGTCGGGGACCACAATGCAGGGCTGGATCCCAGGACCCTGGACCCTGACCTGAGCCAAAGGCAGATGCTTAACAGACTGAGCCACCCAGGAGCTCTGGTAGTATAGCCATTTTATCACTATTTGATCTTCCAATCGAAGAACATGGAATATCTTTTCCATTTCTTTGTCTTCTTCAATTTCTCTCTGAAGTGTTCTATAGTTTTTGGAGTACAGATCTTTTACCTCTTTGGTTAGGTTTATACCTAGGTATCTTTTTAAAAATATATATATTTTTTATTTTTTAAATTTTATTTTATTTTTTCAGTGTTCCAAGATTCATTGTTTACGCAGCACACCCAGTGCTCCATGCAATACGTGCCCTCCTCGGTTTTTAATAAATTGTAAATGGGATTGATTCCCTGACTTCTCTTTCTGCTACTTTGTTATTGGTGTATGAAATTGGTGTATAAAAATGCAGATTTCTGTACATTGATTTTATATCCTGCGACTTGGCTGAATCCACGTATCAGTTCTAGCAACTTTTCAGTGGAGTATTGCGGGTTTTGTACATAGAGTATCACGTCATCTCTGAAGAATGGAAGTTTGATTTCTTCCTCGCTGATTTGGATTCTTTTTATTTCTTTTTGTTGTCTGATTGCTGAGGCTAGGACTTCCAGCAGAATGGTGAACAACCGTGATGAGAGTGGACATCCCTGTCATGCTCCTGACCTTAAGGGAAAAGCTCTCAGTTTTCCCCCATGGAGGATGATACTAGCTGTGGGTCTTTTGTATATGGCCTTCTTGATGTTTGAGGTATGCTCCTCCTTTCCCTACTTTCTTGAGGGTTCTTATCAAGAAAGAATTCTGTAGTTTGTCAAATGCTTTTTCTGCATCTATTAAGAGTATGGTATGATTCTTACCCTTTCTTTTATTAATGTGGTCTATCATGTTGATTGATTCATGGATATTGAACCACCCCTGCAGCCCAGGAATAAATCCCACTTGGTCAGGGTGAACAATCCTTTTAATGTACTGTTGGATCCTACTGGCTAGTATTTTGGTGAGAATTTTTGCATCCATGTTCATCAGGGACATTGGCCTGGAATTCTCCTTCTTAGTGGGGTCTTTGTCTGGTTTTGGAATCAAGGTGATGCTGGCCTCATAGAATGAGTTTGGAAGTTTTCCTTCCATCTCTATTTCTTGAAACAGCTTCAGAAGAATAGGTATTAATTCTTCTTTAAATGTTTCATAGAGTTCCCCTGGGAAGCCATCTGGCTCTGGACTCTTGTTCGTTGGGAGATTTTTGATCACTGATTCCCTTTCTTTACTGGTTATGGGTCTGTTCAAATTGTCTCTTTCTTTCTGTTTCAGTTTTGGTAGCTTATATGTTTCTAGGAATTCATCCATTTCTTCCCGATTGCCCAATTTGTTGGCATATAATTGCTCATAATATGCTCTTATAATTGTATTTCTGCAGTGTTGGTTGTAATCTCTCTTTTTCACTTGTGATTTTATTTGGGTCCTTTTTCTTTTCTTACTGATAAGCCTGGCTAGGGGTTTATCAATTTTGTTAATTCTTCCAAAGAACCAGCTCCTAGTTTTGTTGATCTGCTCTACTGTTTTTTTTTTTTATTTCTATACCATTTATTTCTGCTCTAATCTTTTTATTTCCCTTCTTCTGCTGGTTTTAGTTTTTATTTGCTGTTCTTTTCTCAGATCCTTTCAGTTTAAAGTTAAGCTGTATATTTGAGACGTTTCTTGCTTATTAAGGAAGGCCTGTATTGCTATATACTTCCCTTTTATGAGTGCCTTTGCTATGTCCTAAAGGTTTTGGAGTGTCATGTGTTCGGTTTCATTTCCTTCCATGTATTTTTTTTTTTTAATTTCTTCTTTAGTTTCCTGGTTAACCCATTCATTCTTCAGCAGGATGTTCTTTAACCTCCATGTATTTGTGATCTTTCCAAATTTTTTCTTGTGGTTGACTTCAAGTTTCATATCATTGTTGTCTGAAAATATGTGGTCTGAAAATATGCATTGTATGATCTCAATCCTTTTGTACTGACCGAGGCCTGATCTATGACCCAGTACATGATCTCTTCTGGAGAATGTTCCATGTGCACTAGAAAAGAATGTGTATTTTGCTGCTTTAGGATGAAATACTTAGAATATATCTGTTATGTCCATCTGGTCCAGCATGTAGTTCAAAGTCATTGTTTCCTTGTTGATTTCTGCATAGATAATCTGTCCATTGCTGGGAGTGCGGTGTTAAAGTCCCCTATATTTTTATATTATTGTCAGTTTCTTGATGTTTTTATTAATTGATTTATGTATTTGGCTCCTCCCAAGTTGGGGGCATAAATATTTAAAATTGTTAGATCTTCTTGTTGAACAGACCCCTTTATTATGATATAGTGTCCTTCTTCATCTCATATTACAGTTCTTGATTTAAAATTTAGTTTCTCTGTTATAAGTATGGCTACTCCAGCTTTCCTTTTTTATGTATGGTGACTTATGGTAATTACACATATTGTGGTAATCTTTGCATAGACTGTATAGAATTGTCAAGTCACTATGCTGTGTACATGAAACTAAAATAACTCCAGCTTTCTTTTCATGTTTATTAACATGATAGATGGTTCTCTATCTCCTCACTTTCAGTTTGGAGGTGTCTTTGGATCTAAAATGAGTCTCTTGTAAGCAGAATATTAATGGGTCTTTTTTTTTTTTAAATCCATTCTGATACTATATATCTTTTGATTGGAGCATTGAGTCCATTTGCATTCAGAGTAATTACTGATTTGAGTTTAGTGTGGTTGTATTACCTGTAAATTTGCTGTTCCTATATATTGGCCCTGTTGCTTTCTAGTCTTTGTTGCTTTAGGTACCCGTTCCTTTTTGTGCAAGATCATATTCCAACTGTAGAGATGTAGCAAAATTTACTTACTCATTTTCCTATTGATCCCCATTTAGATTCTTAGCAACATTTGGTTTTACAAAGAATTCATATGTATATATCATTTCACACATGCACACAAACATCTCTGGGTTCAATTTCCAAAATGGAATTGTTTGGTCAAAGGATATATGCATTTGAAATTTTAATAGATATTGCTAAATTTCCCTGGAATATGTACTACTCTGAGCAATAAATTAAAATGCCTGCTTACATAAATCTTTGGCAATGATCGTATCATCAAGTCTTTTGATTTTAGCCAATGTGATAATTGAAAAATTGGAACTTGAAGTAGTTTTAACTTGTTTTTTTTCTTATTATGAGTCAAGATGTCTATCTTTTCCATTCATAGGTGCTACATCTATTATCTATCTATAATAAAATTCCTAGGAAATTAGAATAAATTTCTAATTTCTATATAAGGAAAAGTAATTGCATTTGTAAGTAGGATAGAAATTGGGCAAATAAGGCACAGGGGTGAAAGAGATACTTGCGCTGAACAGTTTATATTTTATATATATATGTGTGTGTGTGTATATATGTATACACACACACACACACACACACACATATATATATAATATAAATCTCACTTGGTCAGGGTGAATATATATATATATATATATATATATATATATATATATATATTTCTGAACCACATGAAGTGGGTTTAATTGTGTCCTCTCAAAGAAATATGTTGAAGTCCTAACCCCAAGTACCTCAAAATGTGACCTTATTTGGAACTAAAGTCATTGTGGATGTAATTTTTTTTAAAGATTTTATTTATTTATTTGACAGAGAGAGATCACAAGTAGGCAGAGAGGCAGGCAGAGTGAGAGGGGGGAAGCAGGCTCACCGCTGAGCAGACAGCCCGATATGGGGCTGGATCCCAGGACCCTGGGATCATGACCTGAGCTGAAGGCAGAGGCTTTAACCGACTGAGCCACCCAGGTGCCCCTGGATGTAATTATTTACATTAGGATGCAATCATACTGGAAGAGGATGGGCCCTTTTAAGAAGAGAAGAAACCCAGACTCTGAGACACACAGGGAGAGGACCATGTGATGCTGGAGGCAGATACTGGAGTGATGCTGCCAGAAGCTACCAGAAGCTGGAAGATGCGAGGAGGGATCCTCCCACAGAAACTTCAGAGGGAGCATGGCCCTGGCCACACTTTGAATTTAGACTTCTAAACTCCAGAACTCAGACCTGTGAGACAATAACTTAATAATAATTTCTTCTGTTTTAAGTCACCCAGTTTGTGGCAATTTGTTGCAATAGCCTAGGAAACTGATACAAACACTTAATTGACAACTAAAAATATGCATTTAAGTATATTGTTTTGAAAGTTATTTAGTGGCAGCAGTTTGAGTAGGTAATGAATCTAGAAGGCAGGTCTCACTTCATACTGGATCTCTTGCTTCATATTAGGGTATTATTGACAACGGAGCTGAACTGTATTAAGCCAATAAGAAAGAAGTATTTGCTTTTGAAACTTAGAGACTTAATAATTTAACAAAAACCATTAAAGCCACTCTCTTACAGATTATACCTTCCTCATTTCTTTTTCTGTATGCATAATTTCATATCAATTACAGTAAGCCTTCACAGGATATTATGTTAAAGTCAGGAGCTCCTTATAGAATAGAATAGAACCTCTTTTTTTTTAAAATGTTTTTCAAAGATTTTATTTATTTATTTGACAGACAGACAGCTCCCCGCTGAGCGGAGAGCCCGATGCGGGGCTCGATCCCAAGACCCTGAGACCACGACCTGAGCCGAAGGCAGACGCTTTAACCCACTGAGCCACCCAGGTGCCCCGAATAGAACCTCTTTAAAGCAGTCTACTATTAAGGCTTAACATATTGAACAGAAGTAGCAGGCTTTGGGGGGGAATTACAGGTTTCACATACTTATAATATGAGAATCTGTGGTGTTCTGGGGTGGGGAAGAATCCATTAAGAGTTATTATTTTCCATTAAAAGCAAAAAGCATGCTCAAGAGACCGTTGTTAAAAACTGACTTGATTTAAGGAGGAAAGAAGTTGTATAAACAAATGAATCACCAGGAGATGGTTAATCAGCTTTGTGTGAGTCATTACAAGAATCCTTTAATACCTGCTAATAACATGCATTTGATATCATATTTATAATGTTGAATAGAATAAAAACACTATAAGCTGCATTAAAGTGTCACTTGTTGAAAATTACTTTAGATGTTTGTTTAAACCAATATAGAAAAATCTTAACTAAATGTGTTCTCGTATTTGGAACTGCCCTACATAGAGCCCCACAGATGAGTCTATCTGTGCTTGGTGGTCAGCTTTCTTGATAAGGATTGCTAAATCCCAAAATTTGAAAACTAGGGCAGCTGGGACATTGGGGAGGGAACATAGTCCTCATTCTGATTTGATACTAGATATTAACTCAATCTGTACTCTTATGGCATAGGACAAAGGCATGAACAAGGAAAGCAGAGGCCTGGGGCCTAGACCCAGTCACTTCACCTTCCATACCACCATTGTCTTATCTGTAAAAGAGACATAACAGTACCAAGAGACCTTGTGTTGAATGGTTTTTTCCAAGATGCAAGGTTATTTGGGAGATCATTGGGAGAGTGGATATGAAAGCACTTTGCAGTTTGTGAAGTTACATATATGGAATATTAATTTTTTATTTGATGAAGAAGTAGTTTTGTTCTAATAACTGAATACATTTTTGGACAAATAAAAGAGGAAATGAACACATGTCAAGTATGTTGCATTGTGTGGTCAGTTAAGTCAAGCCCATAGAAACTTTTCTTTTTTTTTTTTGAGTATACTCAACCTCATGTTATATTAGTTTCAGGTGTACAACATAGTGATTCGACATTATGCTCTGCTCACCATTAATGTATCTCCCTGCTTTCACCACACCACGCTATTACAGTATTATTGACTATACTCCTTATACTATGCCGTTTATTTCCATGACTTACTCATTCCATAACTGGAAGCCTGTATCTCCTACTCCCCTTCCCCCATTTTGCCCAACACTCCATCACTGCCCCTCTGGCAGCCATTAGTTTGTTCTCTGTATTTATAGGTCTGATTCTGCTTTTTATTTGTTTATTCATTTGTTTACAAAAATGTATTTTTAAGATGACTGTATAACATTGCATTTATTCACTTTCCCGTGAATTTATGCAAACTTTCTATTTTGCATAATTATATTTTAAAATATATCTGTTGATATTAGCCAGACCACTTTGAGAAATGTGCTAGCATTTAATATAGCAATATTTAAGAGGTGGAAATTAAATAAATATAAATTACACATAAGGCAACTGGCACTTAAAATTCTAAGTATACCATTTTTAAAAATGAATCTAATTACATTAATACCTCATATCATCAGATAACATTTCATAGTTAAAAAAATTTCCACTTGCATTACTCTTTGATTTTCACACTCACCCCAAGTTATTATTTATTTCAGTTTAATGGTAAGAAAATGGAGATTCTGAGAGGTTATCAAGGCTATCACTTCTGGTAAATGGCAGAATTGAACTAAGTCAGTTTTCCTCCTCCCCAAATCATTAGACTAAGCATGATGATTAATTTATTAAAGATATATGTATTGGGGCATATTCTATGCCAGCTTTTCCATATTTTAAGTAGAAATTTTCTTTTACTTACCCAGTTTTTAATTTTCATTGATTTTAATGCTGTGTTTCTTTAATATGGCAAAACAAATGGTAATAGTTGTACATATCTGGGTGTATTCCTGCTACCATGGTTTGGCCTGCTAACTTCTCTGCTATGTTTTCAACGCTGCAAATTTTAAAAGGTACCTACATGCACTGAGTAGATATTTAAATCAGCGTAACTGTAAGGAGTTAGTTCTCTGCAGGGATCTGAGAATGAAGGGTGCATACCTGAAGAAATGGCTGGGAAGAAACCTCCTGCTGTGCATGTCCGTGTTTTCCCCACCACTCTATAATGCTAAATGTGCATCAGACAAAGTATGGGGCTGTTTATCCAGTCTGGATTAAAAATGCAAGGATCGAAATAAGTAAAAAGGGATGAGGTTGGGAATGGAGTATTCGAGAAATTCTAAATGTCATAACATTTTCTATTTGCACAGAGGCAGCGTGGACAGAGAATACTTAATTGAGACCCACTGGCTCTACTTTGTGAGACTGGGCAGGTCATATCTCCCTTCCAGTCTACACAAACCGCGTCTGCAATATAAGGATATCAGGACTCTAAGGTGTTCTTTGTGTAGGTGCCCTTGTACAACATCATCTTCTGATTTAACACCTTTCTTCTCCCTTTCTAACTTTCCTCAGTCTGGCAAAGTCATACACATCCTTTAAGATACAGCCATAGCTCAAATGCAGCCTCTCCTATAACATTTCCCTGACTCTCCCAGAAACAAGTTCCTAAGAGCTTCTACACTCAAATGCACTTACCTGTAGTGTTATGTTAGAATGTACTATCTTGAGTTTAAGAAAGCTGTCTCTCCTGTGAAGTTGAGTTTCCCAATAACAGGGTTCTGTCTGATCACTTTTGTGTCCATAGGTTCAATGCATATTAAATGCTCATTGCAAACTAACTTTGGCTTAGAATAGACACTAAATAAATGTCTGTTGAAATATTAGGCCAGTCTTCAGTGGACTGCTGTCCCTGAGAGTATGGGCAATATATGCTAAGAGACTGACCTTGTGCTGAATGGAGAGGCTTACAAGACACATGGTAATATACAATCTCTTCTAACATCCTTTCAAGAGGAATGAGCACAAGAAAGATATAGACAGGTGTTCCCTTAACATTAAAAGCAAATGTGCAGGGCAAGTGGAAGGTACCCTGTTTCCTCTATAAAGCAGTTAGTGCCTTCATCCAGTAAGAACCTCCCTCAGGCTTTAAGAAATGAAAAATTAATGCACACAACTCCCATTGGATACAGTAGACATTGTGCATAAAAATTCCCATGCTTTATGTAATAGGACACAATCTCAAAGTATATTGGCTAAAAATAACTGAATTTTAAAAATTTATTCTTTGAGCTTTCCCTTTATTGATTATAGAAATGTTTTAATAGGTGACTCAAATTCATTGTTATTTCAAACTGAAAAATCTTTCATCATTTCTACAATTTGGCCATACAGATATCCCAACAGGCACACCATTTTAACTAATCCTCAGGAGTATCTGAAAGTCAAACTATCTGAAATATGAATTCATAGATATAAATTTCTCCTATACAAATAATGGAAATTTTGACCTCAATAAAAGAAGAATATAGCCTTTAGATAATTCATTGAGAAGATGCTTACTTCCTGGCTTTTTAATAGAACACATTTTCTTTCCTTTTGTTTATAAATCTCTCAGCACCTTGTGAATCTTAATTGCCTGATGTTATAATTCAGAGGCAGACATATAATAGCAGGCTTTGTGACAGGTAAGTGCATACAGTGAAATGGAGAAAAGGGAAGACAGAGCATTGAGAGAATGAATTTTAAAGCTCACAGATAGTTGCTGTCTTGAAACCACACCCGCACATTCATGCCCAGTTCACACCCCTCTCCTGTACTTCCCAGTTAACCTCTCCATGAAGCCTGAAGTATAGACCAGTTGGGTTCACACACTGTGCAGATATTTGTTCAAGAAAATAAGGATAAGGTCTGCTACTTCACTGCTTTGATTTATGTACAGATTGAATTCACTAAACTGATGGAGAACCTGAAGTATGAATCTGACTTAAGTTTCCACATCGAAAAGAATATTAATTCATTCAGGTCATGAGCAACTTCATCGATCTGCCCTCGTTCATAATTTAGAGAGGTGCTTGGTTCAAATTATCCTTCTCTATTTGTGGGTACTTATATGGTGGAAAGCTAATAGGCAGGGGCTGGTGAGGACAAGGAAGCCTAGCTGAGTCAGCTGGCTTAGGCCAATGAGCCCAGTGCACAATTAGCTTTGGTCACAGTGATTGTTTTAGAGGTAGGTAGATGGCTTATCGTTATCTAATATATGTGAATGGCAGGAATTTTGATGTGGCTTACTTCAGACCTTAAAATTAACTCAGAGGTGATAAATTTCAGGACAACAAGACCAAGATTAGAACTGAATGAGTTCTAAGGTCTATGCTTTGTAACCTCCACCATGCATCCAGAAATTTCTAAACGAAAGACATCTAATATCTTGTAAATTTAGTCACTGGCACCATTTCCTCAGGGGTCCAAAATAATTCACAGGTTGTTTTCTTAAAGTACTTACAACAAATGTGTATCATAGGGAATGACTTAAAAACACACTTCAAAACACTTAATGTGCCAAAAAATCTTTACTGTTAGGGAAGGAAAGTGAATGCACAAAACACAGCATATAAAGAGGTAAGACAATTAAAAAAGAAAGATTTCAGTATATATTTTGATGTATTTAGTTTGGAAAACATTCCCCAAATATGGGAAGGTGACCAAAGATAATTACGATATTTGAAAAAGAAGAAAGACATGACATGGGACATTGTTTGCTTTTACTTATAAAATAGAGACAGCTTAAAATTAACTTATAAGATCAGATATGGAGTCAACCTGAAAACTAAAGTTTTAACTAAGCAAAGCTCATATACAGTTCTGTAAACTGATCCTCTGGTTATTAAGAGACAGAAGCTATTGTTATGGCACATGCCTCTCTTATATTCTCTTTATGAAAGAAGTAGTATGTGATAGAAGGAGGAATATGAGATGAGGAATCAGAAATGGACTGTAATCCTAGCTCTACAAATGACAGGTACTGTGACACTGGACAACCCATTTAATTGCTGTGCATCTCTGTGTTCTCATCTGTCAAGTGGGAATAATGTTAATACTCCTTAAATCTGGTTTCTAGTCAAATGTAATAACATATAGCAAATTCTTTATTTTTTTATTATTAGTTTGAAATATTACATAGTTATTACAGGATATCAATAAATATGGAACACTATAGTGACAAAACAGAAAGTATTCTATATGCATACAATCTTGAGATTAACTGCTATTGATGTTAATGCATTTCTCTCTTTTGATGTATTTTTCTAATATAATTGAGATTATCCTAAAAATAAAATTGTCTATTCTTTACTTTGATTTAATGTGCTATGATAATAATTTCCTTAGGACTTTAGAAACATTTTAAACATAATTTTAAATGCTACATATTTATGGTGTTAATTTCTTTGTTTAAATAATATTTGGTTATTTGGTCCTCTGTCTATATATTTTTGTTTTTCTATATAATGATTTAGTAAAAATATTTATAAGTCTTTTATTGAATTTTAGTTTATTTCTCTAGACTAATTCCCCAAAGTGGAATTATTGGGTGATGATGAACATTTTTTAAAAAGATTTATTTATTTATTTGTCAAAGAGAGAGAGAGAGAGAGAGAGAGTGAGTACACAGGCAGAGTGGCAGACAGAAGCAGAGAGAGAAGCAGGCTCCCGCTGAGAAAGGAGCCCAATGCAGAACTGAATCCCAGGACCCTGGGATCATGACCTGAGCTGAAGGCAGCCACTTAACCGACTGAGCCACCCAGGCGTCCCGATTATGAACATTTTTTAAATGATCATGCATGCTGCCAAATCATCCACAGAAAGTTCCAACCACTTGATTCATCCACTAGGTCATTATGAGAATATCTGTCTTACAGCAACTTCGCTGAAATTTTGCCCTTAAAATTTTCATTAAAAATTATTTTATTTTCCATATCTTTGATCATTTTGCAAATCTTTGATTAGTCATAAAATGAAACATTTGAAAAGGTCTCTGGAATAGTCAAATGTTACATAAACATTCTTTTTTGAAGCCATTTGTTATCATTACTCTGCTGTTACCTCTGGGCTCAGAGGTGCCAATCCATGCCCTGGACCTTGTCTGTAGTTAAACTAAAACCCTGCCACACCAAGAGGCATATTTCAGAATCCTCTGATTCCTCAAGCCTTGTAATAAGCATCCGGTTTACTTGCCTTGGATATCTGACTTGATTACTGATCTATGAGAATGTATTTACTCACTCTACCACACTTCACTTATTGACCTCTCTAAGGATACTTACCACCCTGAAGGAGCGTCCTACAAATATTATGAAGTTGCTATTATTGGGGCCAATTAAATTCTGTGAAGATATTAGAGATGTTACTTGTTCAATTGTGTGGTGGCTAAAGGCAAAATGAGATTAGTATAAGGGAGCTCATTTCATATTCTTATTTCCCATGGGAAATCATATCAAGTTTAATTTTGCTTACATGAATTATTTGAATGATGATATTGAAAACATAATTTTCAGATGTGTAGATCCTATTAGTGGTATAAAATCAAGACAAGCAACATAATAAGATTTACAATGTGAACTAAACTGCGCTGGTATGAAATTCAGGCAAAAGTAACATTCAGCCAAATCCATCAGCTCATGGGAAATATCAGTCCAACCTGCTTTTTGACTAAAACAATAGGTAAGTGGACAAATTTGGCTAAACTGGTAGTATCCAGTTTGTCAGGCTTTAGTGTAAATAAAACAGTTAGTAGGATACAGTTTAATTTCTGTTCCCTGTTTGGCTCTTACTTAGATATTTGTTTTTATACTGACCCCCAGTCACTCTCCTTATCTTTCCCCCTAAGCCATCTCACCTTTTTTCTCCTGGACTGCCATTTAGAGGTGCTCACTAATGGAGGCTAACTAATGTTGCTTTAACTCATTTTTTGCCCTTTCCACCTAGAACAGATTTCTTATTTCTTTGCCCTATCTCATGAAAATGTAGACATGATTTTATAATTTTCTTCTAGCAAGCTACCACTGTTCAGATTAATTCCTGCTGATTCTAGCGAAGACTACAGAGAAATTTTATTGCTCAAATGGAAATGAATTCTCACTCATTCCAATTTTTATAAGACTGTAGGTACCTATATAACACTGAATACCACCAATGAACCAACAATGAAGCCATTCAAGAAAGCTTTGTGATTAACCTTTGGTGATTTTAAACAATGCCTCTCTGGACACATTCATGAAATGAACAAAGTTTGATTACATGCCTGGTCTTTCCCACCATTCTCCACACTGCTTCTCTCCTTCCCCATGAAAGCAGTGCTCCCACAATCCCCTTTCCCTTCTGACAAACAAATACTTCTCTTAGGATAAGATTGCATTAACTTCCTCACAGAATGAGGTGTAAGAACTGATGAGGCTGAATGTAGGCCTCCTCCCAAGGAGCTGGACTATTAACAGCTGACGCTAACTTCACTTAAATCAAGGTAATAGATATCTAGTTCCATAATGGAAAAAACTTGGCACTTATGCCACCACTGTTCTCTCTCACATCCATAGCGGTCATCATTGATTGATCATAAGACTCTCTCCTGCTGAGGCAGGAAGCACCCTCCTCAGAACACAACAACCCTCCTCCTCAACACACTGATTCAGGCAGTGACTGTTAACTAATCAGAATTGGTATTTAAAATGAAACTTGGGGCACTTGGGTGGCTCAGTGGGTTAAAGCCTCTGCCTTCAGCTCAGGTCATGATCCCAGGGTCCTGGCATCGAGCCCCACATCAGGCTCTCTGCTCGGCGGGGAGCCTGCTTCCTCCTCTCTCTCTACCTGCCTCTCTGCCTACTTGTGATCTCTCTCTGTCAAATAAATAAATAAAATCTTTAAAAAAAAAATAAAATGAAACTTATTTGCCACCTATGGTTTTAATGGAACATTTTTTAGGCTTGGGAAGTCTAGCTGATAAAGGTGTTTGGAATCACATTCATTCCCTCTGAACTTACACCATACAGATAATCGTTCATATTCCATTTTTAACTTTTAATTTTTAAAAATTTTTATTTAAATCCAATTAATTAACACATAGAGTACTATTAGTTTCAGAGGTAGAGGTCAGTGATTCATCAGTCTTCTTTTTTTATTGTGTTATGCTAGTCACCATATAGTACACCATTTGTTTTTGCTGTAGTGTTCTATGATTCATTGTTTGCATAACACCCGGTGCTCCATGCAACCCGTGCCCTCCTTAATACCCATCACCAGATTCACCTATTCCTCCATTCCCCCTCCCCTCTAAAGCCCTCAGTTTGTTTCCCGGAGTCCATAGTCTGTCATGGTTCATCTCCCATTCTGATTTCTCCCCCTTCATTTTCCCCTTCCTTCTCCTAATGTCCTCCATGTTATTTCTTATGCTCCACAAATAAGTGAAACCATATGATAATTGACTTTCTCTGTTTGACTTATTTCACTCAGCATAATCTCTTCGAGTTCCACCCATACTGATGCAAACATTGGGTACTCATCCTTTCTGATGGCTGAGTAATATTCCATTGTGTATAACCCTATGACCCAGCAATTGCACTACTGGGTATTTACTCCAAAGATACAGATGTAGTGAAAAGAAGGGGCACGTGCACCTCAGTCTTTTTTTTTCTTTAAAGATTTTATTTATTTATTTGAGAGAAAGAGTGAGCAAGAGAGGGAGAAAGAGAGAGAGAGAGAGAGAGAGAGAGAGAGCAAGCACCAGCCAGGGGAGGGACAGAGAAACTGACTCCCTACTGAGCAGGGAGCTTGACATGGGACTCAACCCCAGGATTCTGGGATCATGACCTGAGCCAAAGAAAGACGCTTAACAGACTGAGCCATCCAGGGGCCCAGATTCATCAGTCTTATATAATACCCAGTGCTTATTACATCACATGCCCTTTTTAATGTCCATTACCCAGTTACCCCATCTGTCCAACCTCTCCTCTAGTAACCCTCAGTTTGTTTCCTATGATTGAGAGTCTATTATGGTTTGTGTCCATCTCTGATTTCATCTTGTTTTATTTTTTTCCTCTCTTCCCCTATGATTTTCTGTTTTGCTTCTTAAATTCCACATATGAGTGAGATCATATGATAATTGTCTTTCTATGACTGACTTAGTTCATTTAGCATAATACCCTCTAGTTCCATTCACATCATTGCAAATGGCAAGATTTCATTTTTTGATGTCTGGCATATATATACACACACATACGTACACACACATACGTATATATACATATATACGTGTGTGTATATATACGTGTGTATATATGTATATATATGTATGTATATATACACATATATAAATGTATGTATGTATATATGTATATATGTATGTATATATGTGTATATATACATACGTATATATGTATATGTATGTATACATGTGTATATGTATGTATATATGTATATATACATACATATATATGTGTATATACATACATATATATGTGTATATATATACATATATATGTATATATACGTAGGTATATATATATTTACTCACACCTTCTTTATCCATTCATCTGTTAATGGAAATCTAGGCTCTTTCCATAGTTAGCTGACCCTCAGTTTCCTTACATGTAAAATGAAACTAAGAATGACTGATAGGGCTGTCCAGAAGATTAAATGAGATACTGTGGGTAATGGTCTTTCTCACTGTCTGGTGATAGCCAGTACTAAATTTATGTGCCTTCTATTGGTAAACCTTCCTTAAAAGTAAGAAGAAACTTTGGTGTATTTAACTCTATTGTGAAAAGTGGAAAAAAGGAGGTATAAGAAATTCTCACTAGGAGAAAAAGCTTATAACTCATTTAATTTCTGAATCAGAGTCTCAGAGCTACAAGGAACTAATCAATCAGTGGCTTTGACTAGAGTGGCCAGGGTCCCACTTCAGCTTCCTGTATGTACACCCATTGTTTAATCACTTTCTTTGACCCAGTTTTCCTTGTATCTTACTTCTTAAGTGGTACTACATTACGGGGAAGACCTTCCTTGCTCATACTTTCAACATTAAATAGAATTATTCTAAATTTAGATTTCCCCCAGATCTTACATCCGTCTAGATTTGTAGTCCATATGAGGCAAGTTTCATCCCTAGCATTTTATGTCAGACATAAATTACAAAGCAGTCAAAAATGACCTAGCATCCTTCATGCATTAATATTTTTCAGTTTTTATCACTATTATACTTTGAATAAGTTATATTTGGAAGACACCGAACATCTTCAAAATTCCCTGATTTTATAATAATTCTTGCCTTTTCTGACAAGATGACTCACCAGGACCAGGACATAAGTCATATGTGGTTTTCCAGTATTTTCCTTTTTCTTAACAATCCTTTACATTTGTATAATATTTTATAATCCAGAAAATACTACCCTTCACTTTTTGAGTCTCAAGCAATTCTATGAGGTACCAAGGGCAAGTATAGTCACCTTTTGGCATATAAAAAAAACTAAGCTCAAGCAAGGTTAAATATTGTGCTTGAAGTCAAAATGCTAATACATAGTAGAGTTCAGAGTAGAGACAAGTTCTGTATGAAAGTTCAAACTGTTAGCATATCCCAGTACATAAAACACACAGAGAGTATAGTTTTAGTCAACAGGACCAATAAATATTATTCCAATTCCAAGTCAGAGGAACATCAACATCTCCCCAAACTCAATTTATTTTTTATTCTGAACAATGTGTTCTTTCTTACTTTCGCCCCCAATTAAATGCATTCTGCTCTGGATCTCAGTGAAGTCTTTAATTGAAGCAAGTTCAAGTGAATTCTCTATTACACATTCAGAAAGGTCTGAAACATCCAAATTTCTGTCAGCAGAGAATCTCTGGGAATGCAAGAAAACCTGCTATATTGTATATTCCTGAAATAAAGTGTTTAGCCATTAACTGATTAATTTCATTGTCCTCTTTAGATCAAGGCTATGGACTGGGATCTTAGATCTTTCCCACAAACCACTGAGATTTTATATGTAGTATCAGAATTCCATGAATAATGATTCACTACCAAGCTATGAGCTCACAAAACATGAAAGTTTTGAAAATGCATGTCTTCAAAAGCTGGAACTAAAGGTATAAAAAATGTTAGACAACATATCATGAAAGATGCAAGTGGGATGAGGTCAAGATGAGTGTTTGTATTTAAATATTTCTAGCTCTGTGTATTTTGAGGAGGAAGAGAAATATACTAACTAGACTTTCTTAATATAAATATACATATTAAAAGGTAATGGTAAAACAAAACGAAACAAAACCACCACCACAACCACCTCAGAAAATCTAAGTGTAACTCTGAGAAGCAAACTGAGGGTTTTGGGGGGAATGGGGGGTAGGGGTTAGGTGAGCTTGGTGGTGAGTATTATGGAGGGCACATATTGCATGGAGCACTGGGTGTGGTGCATAAACAATGAATTTTGGAACACTAAAAAAATTAAATTAAAAAAATAAAAACTAAGTGTAATTACTATAGATTTAGAAATAGAATAGCTAACTTTAAAGGCAGTGCTGAGGAAAATGCAGGAGTAAAGAAAGTCTAATGAACTCAGTAGAAAGCTGTAAAGAAGGAAGGAAAAGGAAAACCAGATAAATCAAAAAGGCAGAAATTAGTAATATCAGTGATCACATGAAATGCAAGAATTTCAATTCATCTATTACCTGACAAATGAGGGGGAAATGCATTTATATTCTTCTTAAAAGAGATACACTTAAATCAAAATCATATATGAAGATTAAAAAAGATAAAGGAAAATACATTCCAAGCAATGCATAACCCATTAAAGGTAGTGCAGCATCATTAATTTCAAAGAGATCACATTTTAAGTACAAGACATTATTGTCGATATACATGGACACTGCCAAAAATATGGCAACCATAAACTAGTATATACCTGGTAACATAGCCTTGGATTATATAAACTATTACCAGGACTATTAGAATTTCTGGTTTCAGCTCTGTTATTTCAAGAGCTTAGACACTGTTAATCCAATTTTTAGAACAGGAGAAAAGTGGAGAAAAATGAAGATGAATGACATTGTTTGACCTATCTGAGAACTGAAGTCATAGGACAAACCACCACACTGAAATCCAGAGAGACAGGAAAATACAGAGGATCATAGTTAAGATGAGTTTATCTGAGTCAAAAGATACCTTAACTGCAGACTGATGGGAATAATTAAATGGTAACATTGGTGAATTTCTAGAGGATTTGTGTGGATTTGCATGGGAGAAATAAACTCCTGGAGTCCAATATTACTGACATTTTCATGGGTTTTCACTGCTAGAACCCCCACACCATGTTCTCATGATGAAGATGAAAAAAATTACTTCATGCTCTGGCAGGGTGAGGGAAAAAAGTAAACACCTTGAGATATACCCAGAGTGTCCTCCATAACAAAGGCCTACTCTTTTGGAGAAAAGACTTTACCAGAGCCTTATCCAACTTAGGGTCAGGGCAATTAGCCAGCTCCAGGCCCCTCTAAGTTTTCTAGAGAAAAATGTAAGGCTAAAAAACATTTTTGAAGGCCACAGCCCAGGTATTCAGTACTACCAAAATACTGAAATTTAATCAAATAGTAGAGACTGCTTGTCCCTGCCCATACTTTACCATCACATCAAAAGGGCTACAGTATAATAACAGGAAATTACTGCTGAAAGAGCTGGAAAGCTTAGAGTTTATTTTTGAAGGAGTTCTTAGGTGAAACTGAAGGACAACAGAAAGGACCAAACAAGGTCATTAGCAGTAACTAAAAGCTCTGGTACCTGTGGCTATAGCAAACATGAAACATAGCCCAAATCCTTGCCAAGATAATGTAAAACTTCATAGTAAAAGCATATTTACCTCAGTTTCTTTTTACCTGGTACATCATGTCTGGCTTTCAGCAAAAAACTAAGGCATGCTAAAAAGCCAAGAAAAAAATACATTTTAAGGAGATATAGCAAGCATCAGAATCAGACTTAGAAAAGGCACACATGTTGGAATTTCAGACAGGAACTTTAAAACGAGTATGATTAGTATGTTAAGAAAAGGCTATAATGAAAAAAAGAGAATCTAGAAGAATAGATGGGCAATTTGAACAGAGATAGAAGCTCTAAAAGTAAGCAAAATCAAAGAATGTTTTTGATGGCCTTGGACATGGCCACAAAAAGAATCAATGAGCTTGAAGATCTTTCAATTGGAAGTCTCAAAACTGAAATACAAAGCAAAAAAACAATGATGAAAATAACAAAATATCCAAGATCTGTTGTGATAATGTCTAAATGTGTAAGATATGTATAATTGGAATATCAGAGGGAGAAGGAAGAGAGAAAAGAGCAGAAAAATTATTTCAAGTAATAATGGCCAAGAACTTTAAAAAATTAATGATACACCAAACCACAGATTCAGGAAGCTCAGAGACTTATTCTACTTGGTAGTAGAATAAATATCAAATAATCTACACCTAGGCATATCTTATTTAAACTGCAGGAAGTCAAAGGCAAAGAAACAACTTTGAAATTTTAAAAAAGAAGTATAAGTGATATTGTAGATATCACATCACCATTGATGTGAATTGACAATGTGATTAGTCTAAATGCACATGTTAAAAAGGCAACAAATAAAAAAAAAGAGCTACACACACAGAAAATATTCCAAGTAAATCAATAATCACTTCAAATGTGAATGGTCTAAATACAGACATTAAAAAACAGTGATTGTTAAAGTGGATTGAAAAATTATTACCTTAACTATATTATCCACAAGAAATGCAGTTTAAATATAACAAAAAATATAGATTAAAAATAAAGGGGTGAATAAGTATATAACATGTTCTCACTAAACAAAAGAAAGCTAGAATCACTACATTCAGATAAAGCAGATTTCAGAACAAGGAAATTTATCAGGGATAATGAGAGGAACTACATAATGATATAGGGTCCATTCTTCAAGAAAATGTAACAATCCTTAGCGTGTACCATTTAACAAAGAACAACAAATGTGAGGCAAAAACTGATAGATAATTGACAGATCAGACAGGCATAAAAATCAATAAGGACACTTTACCTGAAACATTACTATCAATCAACAGTGTCTAACTGACATTTACAGAGTACTCCATGCAACAAAAGCAGAATGCACATACTCCTCAAGCTCATATAAACACTCACTAAGACCATATTCTGGGCCACAAAAGAAAGCTTAATAAATTTTAAAAAAATGGAATGATACAAAACATGCTCTCAGACCACAGTGGAATTAAACTAGAAATCAACAATAGAACTATAGCTGAAAAATTAAATAGTGGGCTATTGAAATAACACATGGGCCAAAGAAGCATTTTCAAGAGAAATTTATGAATATTTTAAGCTAAGTAAAGGGCATCTTATCAAAATTTATAGGATATATGAATGGAGGAAAATTTACAGCATTAAACAAATGTATTAAAGACAAAAGATCTAATATCAATAATCTAAATTTCTACCTTAGAGAACTGAAGAAAAAAAAAGTAATTGAAACCTAAAGCAGGCAGAATAAAATAGATGATAAAAATTAGGGCAGAAATTAGTGAAATTTAAAAGCAGGTATAAAGAGGTCAGAGAAGAATAGCACAGAGGATATAGGGAAAGGAGGTAAAACTGAATGGGAAGAAGGCAGAGGAGGAGAAAAGCCCTGAGAGACTCTTAACTCTGGAAAACAAACTGAGGGTTGCTGGAGGGGAGGTGGGTGGGAGGATGGGGTAACTGGGTGATGGGCATTAGGAGGGCACCTGATGTGATGAGTATTGGGTGTTATAGGCAGCTGATGAATCATTGAACACTACATCTAAAACTGGAGATATACTATGTGTTGGCTAATTGGATTTAAATAAACACACACACACACAATAAAGAGGTCAGAGAGGAAGATAGTGGCACCACAGGCAGACCCTAGGTGTGCCTCATGTCATGAATACTACCAGATAACTATTAAATTATCCTAAATACCCCAGAAATCAATCTGAAGACTGGCAGAACCCTACAACTAAAGGTAGAGAAGAGGCTGCACTAAAGGTTGGAAGTGTGGAAAGGGGTTTGGGAAAGAGACAAATTGTGGTTCCTGCACATTTAGGAGGGATCCACAGTTTCAGAGAAGAGCCAAAGACTACAACACAGGGGAAGGTTCCGGGAAAATGAATCCCCCTAGCAACTGGCTTGGACAGTGAGAGGTCGAATTTCATGAGTTCTGGCAACCAGTAGGGCTTAAAGCATGGAGTTTTAAAGGTCAATAGGTTTGACGGAGATAGAGCCTGGGAGGGCACTGCACTGCTCTTGGAGAGAAGGCAGGCAGATAGCCCACAGGCAAACAGCAAGGAAAAAGTGATCTGAAGAGCACCTGGAGCACTGGGGAGGTTAGTTGCTCATCTCAGAGAATGCCCCAGAGAGTCAGCATTTGTGAGGGACCCCTCTGGGAACCAAGGAACTGGCAGGAACCATTTCCCTCTCCCACCCCTCAACATAAACACAGAGCCACCTGTGGGAACCAGCACAGCGCCTACACTTGCTACCTAACTTGTTTATGCCAAGCCCCACTCCCCGAGCTCCTGTGAAACTGTCTTTCCCAGTCATACTTACTTCAGTCCCAGATTCGTGCTTCCCTAGAAGACTGGCACAAACCCCTACCAACATCATGTCTCTCAATGCTTGAGTTTTGTGAAGCCTTGATTCCAGTGGTGGGGGCAATAGGTTTAATTTCATAAAAAGACCTCAGCACACCTAGATACAACTTGCCACATTCAGGCCAGGAACCAAACACTGCCCAAAACAGACAAAAAGAGACTCTACAGATGACTGACGGATAAAGTGGCCAGGACACAACAGCAGAGCATATGCAGCACACACTGGAGACCCTCCCCGAGTGCAAGGCCCTGGGGAACAGGGAACACTACACAGCAGGGCACCACAGGACCTCTTCTTCATGAAGATATTACCGTCAACAATAAGATATGTAGCTGTCTTTCCTAACACAGTGAAACAGGCACAGAAATTTAGATAAAAGAAGAAAACAGAGAATTTGTCCCAAATGAAAGAACATGACAAGGTCATGGCCAGAGATCTAACAAAACAGATATATGTAATATGCTTGATAGATGATTTAAAGTAGTGATCATAAAGATACTTGATGGAGTTAAAAACAAAGTGGGGGACATCATGAGACCATTAACATAGAGATAAGGAATAACATAGCACAGATTAATGGTCCAATAAATAAGAAACACACATGATGGAATGAACAGAGGAATGACTTAATGACCTAGAAGACAGAGTAATGGAAAGTAATCAAGCTGAGAAAAAGAGAGAAAAAAAGAATTATGCAAAATGAGATTAGAATTAGGGAACTCAATGACTTCATCAAACATAATAACATTTGTATTACAGGAGTCCCAGAGGAAGAGAGAGAAAAGGGGGTAGAGAATTTACTTGAAGAAATAATAGCTGAAAAGTTCCCTAATATGTAGAAGGAAACATATATCCAGATCCAGGACACGCAGAGAACCCCCAACAAAATCAACAAAAGCAGGTCCAAACCAAGTAATTAAAATGGCAAAACTGAATGATAAAGAAAAAAAAATTAAAAGCAGCAAGGTAAAATAAGTCAGGTACATAGAAAGGAAACCCCATAAGGCTATCAGTGGATCTTTCAGCAGAAACTTCCCAAGCCAGAAAGAAGTGCCATGATATATTCAAAATGCTGGATAGGAAAAACGTGCAGCTAAGAATACTCTATCCTGCAAAGCTATCATTCAGGATAGAAGGAGAGAGTTTCCCAGACAAATGAAAACTAAAGGAGTTCATGACCACTAAAACAGCCCTGCAGGAAATCTTAAAGGGGGCTCTTTGAGTGGAAAGGAAAGACCAAAAGTGACAGCATGAAGGTAGGAAACAAAAAAGCACTAAAAATTGAATATTTCTGTAAAAAGTCAGTCAAGGAACTCATAAAATAAAAGGATGCAAAACATGACATACCTAAAATGTGGGGAGGAGAGGAATACAGAATAGGTTCAAACTCAAAGGACCATCAACTTAATATAGACTGCTATATGTAGAAGATGTTATGTACAAACCTAATGGTAACCATGAATGAAAAGCCACTAATAAATATGCAAACAATAAAGAGAAAGAAATCCAAATAAATCACTAAAGAATACCAGCAAATCATGAAAGACAGACAAGAAAGGATCAGAGAAAATCCTCAGAAATAACCACAAAACAAGTAAAATAGTAGCAGTAGATACATATTTATCAATAATTACTTACTGATGAATTATCAAACACTACATCTGAAACTAATGATGTACTATATGTTGGCTAGTTGAATTTAACAAAAATAATTACTTTGAATGTAAGTGAACTAAATACTCCAATCAAAATTCATAGGGTGATAGAATGGATTAAAAAAAAAACAATCCATGTATATGCTGCCTACAAGAGAGTCATTTTAGATTTAAAGACACCTGCAGATTGAAAGTGAGGGGATGGGGAAACATTTGTCTTACAAATGGATGTCAAAAGAAAGCCAGAGTAGCAATACTTACATTGGACAAAATAGACTAAAACAAAGACTATAACAAGAGGCAAAGAAGGACACTATATAATAATAAAGGGGACAATCCAACAAGAAGATATAACAATTAGAAATATTTATGCACCCAACATGGGACCATACAAATACATAAAACAGTTAATAACAAACATAAAGGAACTAATCAATAATAATACAATAATAATATGGATTTTAGCACTGCACTCCCATCAATGGACAGATCATCTAAACAGAAAATCAAGGAAGAAACAATGGCTTTGAATGATGTAATGGATCAAATGGATTTAACACATATATTCAAAACACACCATTCTAAAACAGAATACACATTCTTTTCAAGTGCACATGGAACAGTATCCAGAATAGATCACATATTAGGCAACAAAACAAGCCTCAACAAATTTAAAAAGATCATGCCATGGATCCTTTCTGAACAAAATGCTATGGTTCTAAGAAGGAACTTACCTCAGGAAGCAAGAAAAATCTTAAAACACTTTAACCTTACACCTAAAGGAGTTAGAAAAACAACAAAAAACAAAACCTAAAATGTGCAGAAGGAAGGAAATAATAAAGATTAGAGCAAGAATAAATGATATTGAAACTAAAACAACAACAAAAACAACAGAACAGATGAATGAAACCAGGAGCTGGTTCTTTGGGAAAAAAAATCAGTAAAATTGATAAATCTCAAGCCAGACTCATCAAGAAAAAAGGAGAAAGGATCCATATTAATAAAACCACAAGTGGGAGAGGAGAAATAACAATAAACACAACAGAAATATAAACAATTATAAAAATTATCAAAAACTATATGCCAACAAATTGGACAACTTAGAACAAATGGATAAATTCTTAGGAACACATAACCTACCAAAAATGAAGCAGGAAGAAATAGAAAATTTGAATAGACAGATTAGCAGGAAAGAAATTGAATTGGTAATTAAAAAACTCCACTCTATATAATCTCATGGTGTTACAGTAAGAATGGCTACAATGAAAGTGCTATGTGGCTCATGGAGGAATATGTGATGAGTGATTTTTAATTTGTTTGGTATAGACAGATGGAGATTGCAATGACTCTTCCCCATAAGGAGAGTATAAGGAAATGATGTACTATGTAATATGTCAAGGGATTTAGTGTCATAATTTGTGATAAGACATAGCTGCCTAGTTTGAGTAGTACACAGGGGGCTTCTACATGTGTTTTTGGCGATCAAAGGTATAGCCATTTTACTCTAAATGCTTTTATGTATGCCCGTCATAGGGAACTATTAGATCAAGAATTGGAAATTTTTGAGTTCAATATTGAATTATTAGAAAACGTAATGAACCTATAAGATTTTGGATAAAAATTAGTGCAATGAGAAGTGGAAGTGATTCTTCTAGTATATAAAATAAGAAAACAAACTACTGTATTTATTGTTCTGTCTGATTTCCCCAGCATGTAATAATACTGAGGGTTGGAACTAATGTTGCTTCAATCCAGCAATCCAATCCAGCAATCACTCTTCTAGGTACTTACCCAAAGAATACAAAAATATGAATTCAAAGGGCTACATGCACTGCTATTTATAGCGGCATTATCTACAATAGCCAAATTATGGAAGCAGCTCAAGTACCCATTGATTGATGAATGGATAAAGAATATGTGGGATGGATATATCTATATACATGCAATATTATTCAGCCATAAAAAATAATGAAATCTTGCCTTTTATAGCAACTATGGATGGAGAAAGAGAGTATAATGAAACAAGTCAGTCAGAGAAAGACAAATACCACAGGATTTCACTCATATGTGGAATTTAAGAAATAAAACAAATGAGCAAAGGGAAAAAAAGAGATAGATGAACCAAGAAACAGACTCATAACTCTAGAAAACAAACTGATGGTTATCAGCGGGGAGATGGGTGGAGGGATGAGTGAAATAGGTGATGGGGATTAAGGAGTGCACTTGTGATGAGCACTGGGTGATTAAAAACTTAAAAAAAAATGAGATACGCTTGTATAATAGAGTATCTAGCAGAGGCTGCTGTCCATAGTAGCACTTAATAGATGCTGGTTAAAGGGGAAAAAAGTAAAAAAAAAAAAGAATGCTCACTGAATAATTATAAAAGCATGAGGAGGCATACATGTCCAACAACAGACAAAAGGACAAATATATTATTGAACATTCTTACAATGGGAGACTACAGAATTAAATATGGATGAACAATATATAACAACATAGATTTCATAAACAGACTATAGAGAAAATCAAGTATACAATAATATAAAAATTAAAGCATTCATGTAACTTTTATAAGATATAAAATACAGCTCTATATGTAGTAAAAATTATGACTGGTAAGATACACACTGAATTTATGGTAGTGACAGGAATGTGTCTAAGGACGTTAGACACATTAGACACTATTAGACGTTGTAATGTTCTACAATTTTTGTAAGTAGAATATTTGAAGTAATAAAGATCCAAAGTAAAAATAGGTTTTGTGTTCTTAATAACATTTCAGAGTACATGGCATTTATGAACTAAGAATAACCAACCATAAGGGGAAAATGTGAAATTAGGAACAATTTTCCAGAAATGAAAATTCACAATTGTCAAATAAAAATATACCACGAGGGAAGCATAAACCAGATTGATGCATAATCAAATCACTGAAGTAGAATACAAATTTGTTATATTTTACCAGAACCCTGAAGAAAAGAATGAAGACATTAACATAATAAAATAACCTCTAAGAGACACAAAGAACAGATTGTGGAAATCTGAATTATACATAATCTGAATCCCAGAAGGAAGAACAAGTATTAAAATTATTAATGAAATTAATGATGAAAAAAGTATGAAAGAAAATCTTGAAGTGAAAAAGACCCAATCATCATTAATAAATCTGTGTACCACACAATGGCAAATAATGAAAAAGAACCAAGATTTTGATTTATTTTGGAAAAATTCTTGAATTTCAAAATTTTTCTTTGTCCTTATAAGCAATTTAGTAGAAAAAACAAGTTGATGGTAAATGATCAAATTCAGTTGCTTTTTCTGCTTTTTCTTTTCTTTTCTGCATTTAAAAAAATATTGTATTTATTTATTTGACAGAGAGAGATCAGAAGTAGGCAGAGAGGCAGGCAGAGAGAGGAAGGGAAGCAGGCTCCCCAGTGAGCAGAGAGCCTGATGCACGGGGCTCGATCCCAGGACCACCTGAGCTGAAGGCAGAGGCTTTAACCCACTGACCCACCCAGGTGCCCCCTTTTCTGCATTTTTTAAACACTAGAGGAACTAGTGGCTGGGAGAAACACCAAGAAAAGATTTTGTGAATGAGAAATTATATACATAGTCAAGGTGGCACTTATGGGAACTTAGCAACAACAGCACTTTCTCAGATATCTAAGGGTACAGAAAGAATGCCACCTACATAATTCCCAGAAGTATACTCCTCCTCTCAAATTGCTAGAACTTAAAGATTTTCTTCAGTTTCCTCTGGAAATCATCAAAGCAAAAAACTCGAGTTGTTTATAGGAAAAGACTTACTGTGAGCACTAAAGTCAGTTAAAATACAGACTTAAGTCTAAATAATTTAACTTTGGCAATAAAATCTAAAACTATGCTAAAAATACCTCTTAAAAGATGATAGATTTTATAAGATACTTCTGTGACAATAAGTAATAATCTGAATATTAAATTTCATAGGGAATAAACAGAAATTGCCAAGGAATAAATCTCTCATCAGATAGGATATGAGACACATGGTTTCATTGTTTAAATAATTATAATTAAGTTCAAATATATATTTCAATATTAATGTAACCTCTTGAAAAAAACGGTGTATGTATACCTTCCAAATAAACTGAGAAAGGTATTTTATTTAATAAAACAGGAAAACATGTCAATGACAAACAGGCTATAAAAATATATAAAGCATCAAGTGGTGTCTGGATGGCACAGTCAGCTAACCATCTGACTCTTGGTTTGGGCTCAGGTCCTGATCTCAGGGTCATGAGATCGATCCTGGCAATGGGCTTCCCACTCCACCTTCAGTGTGGGGTCTCCTCCTTCAGATTCTCTTTGCCTCTACCGCATGCACTTGTGCTCTCTCTTTCTCTCCCTCTATCTCCTCAATCTCTCTCAAATAAATAAATACATACATAAATAAATAAATACATCTTTTAAAAAACATAGAGCATCAAACAGGAGAAGCATAAAAATGGATTTATTCTAAGGAAAAAAATATAAACAGTTTCATTTTAGAGTGCAAAACAATTCAAGGAGCCTATATCCCTGAATCAGTACCCAGAGGATAACCACTCAGTCAGGATCATTTGCACTGGATTTTGCAGGAGCAAGAAGTATGTGACACTTGTTACCACTGTAGGAACCTAACGTACTAATGCATAAATTAATGTCTTGGAGTGCCCCGTAACAAAAACCTAAAATACGTGTTGGGTGCCAGGAAGCAAGGTAACAGACGAAAGAGGCTAGAAAGATGACAATGTATTGTTTGCAGTGTAAATCTTTTAATAAGTCATTACCTTCAGTAACTTGGAGGTATAATCAGATGTATACTTAGCCAGCAATCCTAGAGAAAAAGGTTGAAAAACTTTGTAGTGTGTGCTGCTGGGTATTGCCTGCAAATATTTGGTGAGATAATACACCAAAGAGATGAACTCAGAATACAGTTTGCAAGCTGACTAGGAAGAGAATTGGGAATGAAAGAAATGAGGGGATAAGATTTCAGTGATATTTCTCAGCTGAATAAAGTGATTCAGGACAATGATGAAATTAAAGGTATGGTTCCCCACCCATTTTTACAGATAGCCTTAAGATAGCTACTATTAATGAGAAAGTGTGTGTATGTTTTTTGTGTAAGGATGCAAAGTAAATCAAACTTGAGAATTATATGTAGGAAATGCTTGTTCGTATGAAACTGACTTGAAGCCAATAGATCAAGATCCTTCAAAGTTTTTGATAATTGGAAAATTAGAAGAACTTCCAGTCTCCTTTTTCAGTTTCTGTAGTAAGTTAAGACAGCTGTGGAGCCACAGGACACATTCTCATGTATTTCAGGTGTGACCAAGGAAGATAATGTAAAAGAAGAACTTCCTAGAAGGTAGAGCCCAGCCTCAGCAATAATCAACAAGGATTCCCTTTCAGCGAGTAGAATTGGGCCTTAATCAAGAGACTTCTTACCTCCACAGGGTAGGGGGCCTTCATAATGCCTGATTTTCAGGATTTCAACCTTACAGTGTGCTAGGGACTGATGGGTAGTATGTATTCCTTTATTCCTTTTTGTGAATGGAAAGCGCTTCCTTCCTCTGTTTGCTTGCTTCCTTCCTTCTTTCTGTTTTACCTCTAATATCCTTTTACTTGCTCCACTATTATATTTTTGATATGTGTGGTACCGGCCAGATAATTTTTCTTTAGGTCATAGGTCACCAATCTGAAATCAATGACATCTAGTCCTAAGGGAGAATACTGGGCATAGTTTGGAGATACTGAAATTTAAGCTGGATTCATTACACAGATGGGCCTTTGGTTTTTCTTCATTAGGGAGTAGATGAACATTTTTAATTTTATGGGAAGGAGGGTGAAATGGATATTTGGCAACCAGAAGGGCAGACTATGGCAAAAACAATGCTATTTGCCTGGCAACACACGAAAACTACATTTCTCAGCTTCTCTAGCATCTAAATGAGACCTTGCAAATAGTAGCTCTGGTCAATGGAATGTGTTAGAAATGAGGTATTATTGTTAACAAAAAGATTTTTGAATTTGTAAAAAAAAATAGTCTATATAGTCTAATACAATGAGAAGCACATAAAACACAGATTTCATAGAAAGGATAAAAACAAATATCTAGGCAAATATATAATGGAAATCCCAACAAAATGAAAGCAGGTATTTTAATATTACTGAGAGATAAAGGTGAATGCAAACCTAAAAGCATTCAATGGCTATAAGATTATATTTTATATTTAAAAGGGCCATCTGTACCCCAATGTTTATAGCAGCAATGGCCACAGTCGCCAAACTGTGGAAAGAACCAAGATGCCCTTCAATGGATGAATGGATAAGGAAGATGTGGTCCATATACACTATGGAGTATTATGCCTCCATCGGAAAGGAGGAATACCCAACTTTCGTAGCAACATGGATGGGATTGGAAGAGATTACGTTGAGTGAAATAAGTCAAGCAGAGAGAGTCAAGTATCATATGGTTTCACTTATTTGTGGAGAATAACAAACAACATGGAGGACAAGGGGAGATGGAGAGGAGAAGGGAGTTGATGGAAATTGGAAGGGGATGTGAACCATGAGAGACTATGGACTCGGAAAAACAACCTGAGGGTTTTGAAGGGGCAGGGGGTGGGAGGTTGGGGGAGCCAGGTGGTGGGTATTAAGGAGGGCACGTATTGCATGGACCACTGGGTGTGGTGCAAAAACAATGAATACTGTTACGCTGAAAAGAAATTAAAAAAAAAAAAGTCACACAGAACAGTGAAGGCATACCAATACTGATAATTTATGTAGTGAATAATATTACATCAAAATATAAAACAATACTTTTTATGGATAGTAAAAACTGATAAAATACCATCATGCTTGGACTGTGTTATACAACTTGCTTTGTCTTTGATAAGTCAAATTGATAAATACAAATGATATGGATGAATTGAATGTAAATAATTCAGCTAATGGGAAGTTTTATGTATATATCTATCCATTTATCCATCTAATTGTAAAATTCTTTTCTGGTATACAAATATTGGTTTGGTGAACTGTAATGTATTATGCCATATAGAAACTTCATAAATTCTAAAATTCAGAAATAGGAAAGTCCAAAATTTTGGACCTAAACATTTAGACTTAAAAATTTTACAAAACCATTTCGTAGGTCAAAGAGGAAATCATAACTTCAATTATAGAGAATTCTAAATGTAAATCCAAGGAGAAAACTACACATCAAATCTTTAAGAAGTGCCTAAGAGGTATTCACTGAAAAATGACTGGCCAAACCATAAATACTCACAGTGTTCAGTAAAACATAATTAGTGTCAGTTGATTTCATTATTACAGAAAACTTTTAAAATGAACTACATGGTCTAAGCATTAAAAGCAACAATAAAGAACAAGTACCATATGTTGCAGGAAGAATGAATTAATAAGGATAAAATAGCAAATTAATGAATTTGAAAACATAAAGGCATAGAATAGGTGAAAATATTAATAAAAAGAGTAACTTCTGGCAAGCCTGACCGAGGGAAAAAGGAGAGAAAATGCATATATAAAATATTTGTAGGTGTCAGAAAAAGTAACCACAAATAATAGAGAGTATACAATTATAAGTAGCTATGTACAACTTTATACTAATAAAGTTGAAAGTCTTGATGAAATGGATGATTTTAGAAAAAAGTCAGTTATGCAAATGTATTCAGAAATAGAAAACTTGTGTATCAACTGAATTAAGAGGAAAAGGACTGCATTAAAAAATAGTACCCACTCTAGAGATTTTATAGGAGGTGATTTCTTCTAAATTATTATGGAACAGTTAATTATCATCAATTTATGCTATTATAGAACACAAATGAATATGTTATTTTTCAGTTCATTTTAAAAAAAATAATATGTTCTTGAAACAAAATACAAAATTATATTTTTGGGTTTAATCTTTTCTATGCACCCCAAAATACATGTACTGAATAAAAAACTACCAATTCAAACACAGAGCTATAGACAAAGAGCCAGAACGATTTACTTCAGAGAGGTATATATTTTTTATTCATGAAACTTCTGTTCATCATATCAAGTGGACAAGGATCAAAACCATGTGATCCCAATAAGGCACATGTAAAAGGAATTTAGTGTCTATCCCCCATATAATATCATAGTTAACTGAAAATAAGTATTCTTAGATACAAATGTAGTGATCCAAAGGGGTATGTGCACCCAAATGATTATAGCAGCAATGCCCATAATAGTCAAACTATGGAAAGAACCTAGATGTCCATCAACAGATGAATGGATAAAGAAGATGTGGTATATATATAAAATGGAATACAATGCAGCCATCAAAAGAAATGAAATCTTGCCATTTGCAACAACGTAGATGGAACTAAAGGGTATTATGCTGAGCAAAATAAGTCAATCAGAGAAAGACAGTTATTATACGATCTCTCTGATATGAGGAATTTGAGAGGCAGGGAGGGGGTTGTGGGGGATAGGGAAGGAAAAAATGAAACAAGATGGAATCAGGATGGAGACAAACCATAAGAGACTCTTAATCTCAGGAAACAAACTGAGGGTTGCTGGGGGGTGGGAGGGTAGGGATAGGGTGGTTGGGTTATGGACATTGTGGAGGATATGTGCTATGGTGAGTGCTGTGAAGTGTATAAGCCCGATGATTCACAGACCTGTAACCCTGGGGCAAATAACACATTATATGTTAATAAAAATAATTTAAAAATAAGTATTCTTAGATTAAAAAGATAAAATACATATACCTAAAACTTACATATGGAGTAAATGTTGTATCTTAAATGCTGTAATATAAAAACATTAAAAAGTGGAGCAATACACAATGGTATATAGTAGTATTGTATGGTGACAGATGGTAGTTACACTTGTGGAGAGCATGGCATAATGTACAGCCTTATTGAATCACTATGCTGTACACCTGAAACTAATGTAATGTTGTGTCAACTATGCTTCAATTAAAAAAAAAAACTGGAGCAATGCAAGAATGATTTCCATCATCTCTAATGCTTAACTGTTTTGGAAGTTAGAGCCATTACAAGAAAAAAATGTATATTTCTTGAGAAGGATAAAAATAATCTACTCAGGTAATAGATTGTTCAACCTGAAAAATTCAGGAAAAATGACTTGAGGTTTATGAATTCACTGAACTTCTATGTTTTTATCCAGAACAAGTGAAAATAATGCTCACTGCTAAGGGTTACTGTGAAAAATAGATGAGGTAAAGTAGATGAAGTTCCTGGCACAGAGTAGGCTTAAGAAATTCATAGTTCCCTTTCCCTTCATTTGGCCTTATCACTCAGTTGAGGAAACAGAGTATGGATGCTAGCATGTAAATAATAAAACATAGCAGGCAGCATAGACAAAGAGTCACGTGAATGGTATACATAACTGACACAGTAAGAATTCAGAGGAAATTTTCAAGGACTGGGGTTGGGAAAAACTCCTCAAAAGAAAGAAAAGCTTAGAACACAAAAGGAGTCAGGAAGAACTTCCAAATGTAACCCACTTATGTTATGGGCTGAACATGGTGGGGATACAAACAACAAGGTTTGTTACTGCATTTTTTTCAAATAAACTCTGTAGGATCTTCCTTCACCTCCTTCTTAATATCATGGAGGATTCCATAATTTTTCTAGCCATGTTTATTTATTTAGAATAGTGTCTATTTGATGGTATTTAAATATCCAGTACCATCAAAATAAAAACTCTATCATCACTCATTTCATTGCAATTGTTACTTCCTGCTCCCCAGCCCCAATTTGTGCTGATGAAAACAGCCCTCCTATCAAGATTATTCCAGCCTTTCCTGCCAAGATTATTTTATCCGCTCTACTACTCACAGTGTCTACTTGGCCCATTGGACACAGAAACACTTTAATTTGGTGACAGTGCAACTGGCTTTCAGGGAAGCTCTTTCTCCTAAAGGTCTCAGGAACAGGCTTTTCAACTTTGCCAGGTAAGAATCAGACACTGGTCTCCATGTTTTCTCAAATTCCAAGGAACATGAGTTAAGTTACAACAAAAATTTTAATATCACTTTAGCCATATGACGTTGTTTACACCTTGCTGGGCCTTTTCGTTTGGCTGGAGATGGGTTATGGCAAAGGGTACTGAAATGTTATAGTACTCCTTACTACTACACATACAACTATCTTCAAAGAAATAATTGTTTCATTATATGAATAATTTATTTTGAATGTCTTGAAATAAGTCAAGCAGAGAGAGTCAACTATCGTATGGTTTCACTTATTGGTGGAGCATAACAAATAACATGGAGGACAAGGGTAGATGGAGAGGAGAAGGGAGTTGAGGGAAATTGGAAGGGGAGGTGAACCATGAGAGACTATGGACTCGGAAAAACAACCTGAGGGTTTTGAAGGGGTGGGGGGTGGGAGGGTGGGGGAACCAGGTGGTGGGTATTAGGGAGGGCACAGATTGCATGGAGCACTGGGTGTGGTGAAAAAACAATGAATACTGCTACGCTGAAAAGAAATAAAAAATTTTAAAAAAATATATTTTTTTAAAGATTTTGTTTATTTATTTGACACAGAGTGAGAGAGATCACAAGTAGGCAGAGAGTCAGGCAGAGGGAGAGAGGGAAGCAGCCTCCCCACTTAGCAGAAAGCCTGATGTGGGGCCCGATCGCAGGACCCTGAGATCATGACCTGAGCTGAAGGCAGAGACTTAACCCACTGAGCCACCCAGGCGCTCCTATTTTGAATGTCTTGACTTTTGTTATACAATATGGAGGTGGGTGATGGTATAAAAATTCAGGAGTAGTTTTATCCAGCTTTCAAATGTTCTATAAGGGCATGTCCATCAACTCTTTTTGCAATATATGGGTACGTGATATCCGCTATCTTCAGTTTGGGAAATTACAAGATTATATGTAAAGTCCCATTTAACATCCTGTTAAATAAGCACGGGGAATAGCATAAATAGCAGCTTAGAAATGTAACACTGATTTCTTCCAAGAACAATGACTAGATTAATTTGGTTGAAGCAAATGATATTAGCAATGTGATAGAGTAAGAATGTTAAGGGTACTTAAAACAAGACCACAGATGACTTTTAAAGAAACCTAGTACATTCAGCACAATCTCCTCCAGTCCTGTCCATGTTCATACAAAAGTTGGGTATTCATTCTTTCTGATAGAGGCATAAAATTCCATTGTATATATGGACCACATCTTCTTTATCCATTTGTCTGTTGAAGGGCATCTTGGGTCTTTCCACAGTTTGGCAACTGAGGCCATTGCTGCAATGAACATTGGGGTACAGATGGACCTTCTTTACACTACACCTGTATCTTTGGTGTAAATACCCAGTAGTTCAATTGTACGGTCATAGGGAAGCTCTATTTTTAATTTCTTAAGGAATCTCCATACTGTTTTCCAAAGTGGCTGCACCAACTTGCATTCCCAACCAACAGTGTAAGAGGGTTCCCCTTTCTCCACATCCTCTCCAACACTTGTTGTTTCCCGTCTTGTTAATTAAGTCAAGCAGAGAAATTCAATTATCATATGGTTTCACTTACTTGTGGTGCATAAGGAATAACATGGAGGACATTAGGATAAGGAAAGGAAAAGTGAATCAGGGGAAATTGGAGGGGGAGATGAACCATGAGAGACTCTGGACTCTGAGAAACAAACTGAAGGGTTTGGAAGGGAGGTGGGTAGGGGTATGGGTGAGCCTGGTGGTAGGTATTAAGGAGAGCATGTATTGCATAGAGCACTGGGTGTGGTGCATAAAAAATGGATCTTGGAACATTGAAAAAATAAAATAAAATAAAAATAAAAAAATACAAAAACCTAGTACATGTATTTTACCCTGTAGGCGAAGTTGTACATCAAGAAAGGCATACATATTCACAAGGCACTCTTTTTTTTTCTTTAAATCTGAAATCTAGATGGGGTTCTGTTGTAGTGTTAGTAATTGTATATATCTCATGGAACATATTTATATTATTATGATCTAACCATATATACTAATTTCAGCCTATTTTCTGCCATGTCAGAACAATTCTGTATCCATAAAAAAAAATGAGAGTAGAGTCACTGTGTTTTTTCACTTTTAGAGGTCATTATCAACTGCCAATTCATGGAACCATAGGATGTTTAAACTGTCTGAGCCCTTACAGATATTGTCTAGGTTAATCCCCACATTATTCAGTTGAGGAAACTACAAAGACAGTAGGTCAATTTATTTAACATTACACAGCTAACCAGAAGTAGAAGCTGGACTAAATGTCAACCCAATAGTCTTCTATCTCAGTGTTCCCTGACTAAAGAAATTGATCCAGGAGACTATAAAATAATGGCGGTTTTGTTTTCATTTTTGTTCTGAGTATCAGGGCTTCTGAGTAAATGGTTTATTTTACCTTATAGACCTCATACAATCATGTAACACATAGATGAAATAGGCTTGGAGTAAGGGTGGAGAATATGAGTTCTGTTTTGGACATCTTTAGTGTGCTTGACTTCCAAACTATGATATAAACTTTGTGAGGGTTGATGCTGTATCTGAGTTACCACTTTTTGTATTTGCAGTTTCTAGCACAGTACTCAGCATATAGTAGGCACTCAACAATTAGCATTTATTGGGGCACCTGGGTGGTTCAGTCGGTTAAGTGTCTGCCTTCAGCTCAGGTCATGATCTCAGGGTCCTGGGATTGAGCCCTACTTCTGGGGGGCAGTCCTTGCTCAGTGGGGAGCCTGCCTCTCCCTTTACCTTTCCCCCCTTCTCATGCTCACGCTCTGTCTCTCTCCAATAAATAAATAAAATCTTTAAAAAAACATTTAACATTTGTCATTATTATTATTATCATTATTATTATTTAATAATATTTAATTACTATTATTATTAACTTAGCTTTAAGAAGACAGTGATAGTGTCTGCATTGGTGCTTAGAAATGTGAGGAAATGAAGCAGGATGAATCAGTAGTAAGGCATGGCTGATTTATCTCTTGTGCCATGAACTATCTCTGAAGATCCTAGTGGGTTATGACCTCATAGTTCAAAAAGCTTTCATATTGAATTTTTCCTGCCACTCATTCATTACTTCACAGATATTTATGGTGTACCTAATATATATCAGGTTCTGTGCCCAGGACTGGGGCTACAGAAGAGTATCAGGGATCCAATATTTAGTAGGAAAGGCAAAAAAAAAAAAAGTGAAAATTTTAGGTTCCTCCAGCATGAGGATGGGATGAAAGCAATGCTACAGTATTACAGAAGAAGGAACAATTAAATCTGCCCAAGGGATTAGGGAAAGTTCCAGCACTGAGTAAGATTGGCACTGTTCTCCGTATAACATCGCTCTCCTTAAAGTTCATGATCTTTCTTTTGATGTGAATAAATGCTATGTTACATAGAAAATGTTCTAGTCATCATTTTATTATGTTTTCTCTCAGCTTCTAATGAGAAAAGTTTCTCACTTGGTTTTAAGAGTTCTTTTTTTAAAACAGAAATGGAAGGAAAACTTCCAAACTCATTTTATGAGGCCAGCATTACCTTGATTCCAAAACCAGACAAAGACCCCATTGAAAAGGAGAATTACAGACCAATATCCTTGATGAACACAGATGCAAAAATTCTCACCAAAATACTAGCCAATAGGCTCCAACAGTACATTAAAAGGATTATTCACCATGACCAAGTGGAATTTATTCCTGGGCTGCAAGGTTGGTTCAACATCCACAAATCGATGTGACACATTAATAAAAGAAAGACAAGAACCATATGATACTCTCAATAGATGCGGAAAAGCATTTGACAAAGTACGGCATCCTTTCTTTTTTTTTTTTTTTTGTTTATTTATTTGACAGACAGAGATCACAAGTAGGCAGAGAGGCGGAGAGAGAGGAAGGGAAGCAGGCTCCCTGCCAAACAGAGAGCCCGATGCAGGGCTCGATCCCAGGACCCCAGGATCATGACCTGAGCCGAAGGCAGAGGCTTTAACCCACTGAGCCACCCAGGCGCCCCAGTACGGCATCCTTTCTTGATCAAAACTCTTCAAAATGTAGGGGTAGAGGGTTCATACCTTCATCTCGTCAAAGCTATCTATGAAAAACCCACAGCGAATATCATTCTCAGTGGAAAAAAAACTGAGAGCTTTTCTGCTAAGGTCAGGAACACGACAGGGATGTCCACTATCACCACTGCTATTCAACATAGTACTAGAAGTCCTAGCCTTAGCAATCAGACAACAAAAAGAAATAAAAGGCCTCTGAATTGACAAAGAAGAAGTAAAATTCTCACTCTTTGCAGATGATATGATACTTTATGTGGAAAACCCAAAAGACTCCACTCCAAAACTGCTAGAACTCATACAGGAATTCAGTAAAGTGTCAGGATATAAAATCAATGCACGGAAATCAGTCGCATTTCTATACACCTACCACAAGATAGAAGAAAGAGAAATTAAGGAGTTGATCCTACTTACAATTGCACCCAAAATCATAAGATACCTAGGAATAAATGTAATCAAAGTGGCAAAGAATCTGTACTCAGAAAACTATAAAGTACTCATGAAAGAAATTGAGGAAGACACAAAGAAATGGAAAAATGTTCCATGCTCATGGATTGGAAGAACAAATGTTGTGACAATGTCTATGCTGCCTAAAGCAATCTACACATTTAACGCAATCCCTATCAAAATCCCATCAATTTTTTTCAAAGAAACGGAACAAATAACCCTAAAATTTATACAGAACCAGAAAAGACCCCAAATAGCCAGAGAAATATTGAAAAAGAAAACTAAAAGTGGTGGAATCACAATTCCAGACTTCAAGTTCTATTACAAAGCTGTCTTCATCAAGACAGTATGGTACTGGCACAAAAACTGACACATAGATCAATGGAATAGAACAGAGAGCTCAGAAATGGGCCCTCAACTCTATGGTTAACTAATCTTTGACAAAGCAGGAAAGAATGTTCAATGGAAAAAAAAAACAGTCTCTTCAAAAAATGGTGTTGGGAAAATTGGACAGCCATATGCAGAAGAATGAAACTGGACCATTTCGTTACACCACACACAAAAATAAACTCAAAATGGGTGAAAGACCTCAATGTGAGACAGGAATCCATCAAAATCCTTGAGGAGAACACAGGCAGAAATCTCTTTGGTTTCAGCCAGAGCAACTTTTTTTTTCTTTCTTTTTTTTTTTTTTTAGATTTTATTTTTTAAAATTTTTAAAATTATATTTAATTTTATTTTTTTTCAGTATTCCAAAGTTCATTGTTTATGCACCATACTCAGTGCTCCATGCAATATGTGCCCTCCATAATACCCACCACCAGGCTCACCCAACCTCCCACCCCCACCCCCCCAAAACCCTCAGTTTGTTTCTCAGAGTCCCCAGGGTGAGATTTATCCATGAGACGCAAGGGTGGTTCAACATTCGCAAATCGTCAATGTGATAGAACGAATCAATAAGAGAAGAGAGAAGAACAACATGGTCCTCTCAATTGATACAGAAAAAGCTTTTGACAAGATACAGCATCCGTTCCTGATTAAAACAATCAAAGTATAGGGATAGGGGGAACATTCCTCAACTTCATAAAATGTATCAATGAAAAACCCACAGCGGATATCATCCTCAATGGGGAAAATCTGACAGCCTTCCCTTTGAGATCAGGAACACGACAAGGATGTCCACTCTCACCACTGTTATTCAACATAGTACTAGAAGTCCTAGCAACAGCAATCAGTCAACAAAAAGAAATAAAAGGTATTCAAACTGGCAAAGAAGAAGTCAAACTCTCTCTCTTCACAGATGACATGATACTTTATACGGAAAACCCAAAAGACTCCATCTCCAAACTACTATAACTCATACAACAAAAAACCACAAAACGTTCAGGAATACATAGGAACAAGTTTTTACATCAGTGAGGAAAAGATGATTTGTTAATTAACTGTATGGAAATGATCTAATGAGGTAGAAAACTAATGTTGACTCTTATTTTTGACCAAGTAAAACACAAATTCCATATGTATTAAGGATCTAAGTAGAGAAAGTATTAGGGAAATGTGAACAATATGTGTATGAAGCTAGAGTGGGGTATGCTGCCCTAAGGCAAAACAAAAGCTCACCAAGACATTAAAAACTTAATTACTAGAACTCATACAGCAATTCAATAATGTGGCAGGATACGAAATCAATGTGCAAAAATCAGTTGTTTTCTTATACACTAACAATGAAAATATAGAAAAGGAAATTAGAGAATTGATTCCATTTACTATAGCACCAAGAACCATAAGATACCTGGGAATAAACCTAACCAAAGAGGTAAAGAATCTTTACTCAAAGAACTACAGAACACTCATGAAAGAAATTGAAGAAGACACAAAAAGATGGAAGGGCATTCCATGCTCATGGATCAGAAGAATAAACGTTGTTAAAATGTCTATACTGCTTAGAGGCATCTATATTTTCAGTGCCATCCTGATCAAAATTCCACCGGCATTCTTCAAAGAGCTGGAACAAATAATCCTAAAATTTGTATGGAACCAGAAGAGACTCCGAATTGCTAAGGAAGTGTTGAAGAAGAAAAACAGAACTGGGGGCATCATGTTGCCTGATTCCAAGCTTTACTACAAAGCTGTGATCACCAAGACAGCATGGTACTGGCACAAAAACAGACACATAGACCAGTGGAACAGAGCAGAGAGCCCAGATATGGACCCTCAACTCTATGGTCAAATAATCTTCGACAAAGCAGGAAAAAATATCCAGTGGAAAAAAGACAGTTACTTCAATAAATGGTCCTGGGAAAATTGGACAGCTATGTGTAGAAGAATGAAACTCGACCATTCTCTTACACCATACACAAAGATAAACTTGAAGTGGATGAAAGACCTCAATGTGAGGCAGGAATCTATCACAATCATAGAGGAGAACATAGACAGTAACCTCTTCAACATTGGCCACAGCAACTTCTTTCAAGATATATCTTGAAAGGCAAAGGAAACAAAAGTGAAAATAAACTTTTGGGACTTCATCAAGATCAAAACCTTCTGCACAGCAAAGGAAACAGTCAACAGTCAACAAAACAAAGAGGCAACCCACGGAATGGGAGAAGATATTTGCAAATGGCACCACAGACAAAGGGCTGGTATTCAAGATCTATAAAGAACCCCTCATATTCAACACACACAAAACAGATAATCACGTCAGAAAATGAGCAGAAGACCTGAACAGACACTTCTCCAAAGAAGACATACAAATGGCTAACAGACACATGAAAAACTGTTCATCATCATTAACCATCAGGGAGATTCAAATCGAAACCACATTGAGACACCGCCTTACACCAGTTAGAATGGCCAAAATCAACAAGACAGTAAACAAGTGTTGGAGAGGATGTGGAGAAAGGGGAACCCTCTTACACTGTTGGTGGGAATGCAAGTTGGTGCAGCCACTTTGGAAAACAGTGTGGAGATTCCCCCAAAAAATTAAAAATAGAGCTTCCTTATGACCCTGCAATTGAACTACTGGGTATTTACTCCAAAGATACTGATGTAGTGAAAAGAAGGGCCATCTATACCCCAATGTTCATAGCAGCAATGGCCACAGTTGCCAAACTGTGGAAAGAACCAAGATGCCCTTCGATGGATGAATGGATAAAGAAGATATGGTCCATATATACAGTGGAGTATTATGCCTCCATCAGAAAGGATGAATACCCAACTTTTGTATCAACATGGACAGGACTGGAAGGGATTATACTGAATGAAATAAGTCAAGCAGAGAGAATCAATTATCATATGGTTTCACTTACTTGTGGAGCATAAGGAATAACATGGAAGACAATGGGAGATGGAGACTCAGCAACTTCCTAGAAACATCGCCAAAGGCAAGGGAAGCAAGGGCAAAAATGAACTATCGGGACTTCGTCAAGATCAAAAGCTTTTGCACAGCAAAGTGAACAGGCAACAAAACCAAAAGACAACTGACAGAATGGGAGAAGATATTAGAAAATTACATATAGGGCAAATGACATAAAGGGCTAGTATCCAAAATCTTTAAAGAACTTATCAAACTCAACACCCAAAGAACAAATAATTCAATCAAGAAATGGGCAGAAGACATGAACAGACATTTCAGCAAAGAAGACAACCAAATGGCCAATAGACACATGAAAAAGTTCTCAACATCACTTGACATCAGGGAAATACAAATCAAAGCTACAGTGAGATACCACCTCACACCAGTCAGAATGGCTAAAATTAAAGTCAGGAAATGACAGATGTTGGTGAGGATGTGGAGAAAGGGGAACCCTTCTACACTGTTGGTGGGAACGCAGGCTGGTGCAGCCACTCTGGAAAACAGTATGGAAGTTCCTCAAAAAGTTGAAAATAGAGCTACTCTGTGACCCAGCAATCGCACTACTGGGTATATACCCTAAAGATACAAATGTAGTGATCCAAAGGGACACGTGCACCTGAATGTTTGTAGCAGCAATGCCCACAATAGCCAAACTATGGAAAGAACCTCGATGTCCATCAACAGATATATATACCTGATATATATATATATATATATATCACATCTTCTTTACCCATATATATATACACACACGCACACACATATACACACAATGGAATACTATACAGCCATCAAAAGAAACAAAATCTTGCCATTTTCAATGACATGGATAGAACTATAGGGCATTATGCTAAGCAAAGCAAGTCAATCAGAGAAAGACAGGTATCATATGATCTCTCTGATATGAGGAATTTTTGAGGCAGGGCCGGGGGTTGTGGAGTGTAGGGAGGGAAAAAAATGAAACAAGGTGGGATCGGGATGGAGACAAACATAAGAGACTCTTAATCTCATGAAACAAACTGAGGATTGCTGGGGGGTGAGGGGGGTATGAATAGGGTGACTGGGTTATGGACATTGGGGAGGGTGTGTGCTATGGTGAGTGGTATGAAATGTGTAACCCTGATGATTCACAGACCTGTACCCCTGGGGCAAATAATACATTATATGTTAATTTAAAAAAAGAATTCCTTTTTTTGGTATTTTAACCATTTTTTCTATTTATATTCCCCATTTTCTATTTTCATTTAGTTTAATCTCTAGGCCTGTAAGGAGGTTAATCATATTAAGAATTGGTAACATATAGGAAAAGAAAATAAACTGCAGATACAACAAATGTTTACTGTCCACTGTTGAACAGAGGCAACAGATTGAATTTAAGTTGTTGGCAAAGGTACCTGCTTCATGCATAAGAGATGAGAATGTCACAAATGTCATAAGCAGTGGAATGAACCCAACTTCATGGGTTCAAGTTTAGGCTTATAAAGTTACATTGAGGAACATGATAAAAAGGTAAAAGACTCTCCTATGAAGAAACATTTTGAGCAGCTAAACTTAGAATTAGTCACTAGTACTAGAAATTGAATGGTAGGTGAATTTCCAAAGAAATTCTCTGTAAGTTATGATTGTATTCCTAAACACATAATGAATTCATATATACTTCCTAAGTAGCCCAAGTCAACCACTGTCCTTTTGATTTGTGGTTACTGACAGGGCTCAGGCACTTTTGAATTCATCACCTAAGACTGAGAGTTAGCTTTTTCCTCCTGATTTCCTTAAAACCATTCAAACTCTCAGTAGTGCCCCTACCTACCATCTGCACCAAGAACGCCCTAGATTAATTCTGAGGGTTTGGTTGGCTTTTAATCAGTGACTGCATGAATGGAACAGACATGATGTGAAAATCACAGTAAATGTCAAGAAAGGATGCTAAAATGTATTTAAAAGAAAAAATACCCTGCTCTTCAGAACATGTTCTCAGTGTAAGATGTTATTATGAAATGAATTGAACATAGTAAACCATTTACAATTGATTGGTCTCCTGCTACTTAGATCAGTCTTATACATTTGGGAAAGAACGGAAGTTGTAAAATAGGAGCAGTTGATTTTATAAGTACTCTTGATTACAGTAGCAGAGTGTTGGCTATCCAGGCAAGTGCCTTCCTAGCTATGCTGTTCAGATTTTCCATTTCCTCATGATTCAGGCATGAATATAGATATAGATATAGATATAGATATATAGATATCGCTATATCTTCTGTATCCATTCATCAAATAAAAAGCTTCTGCACAGTGAAGGAAACAATCAACAAGGCCAAAAGTCCACCTACAGAATGGGAGAAAGTATTTGCAAATGACATACCTGATAAAGGGTTAGTATCCAAAATATATAAAAAACTCAATACCTCAAAACTCAATACCTCAATAAACAAATAATCCAGTTAAGAAACGAACATAAGGTATGAATAGACATTTTTCCAAAGAAGACACACAGATGGCCAACAGTTACATGAAAAGATGATCAACATCACTAATCATCAGGGAAATGCAAAACAAAATGACAATGAAATATCACATCACACCTGTCAGAATGGCTAAAATTAACAACACAGGGAACAACAGGTGTTGAAGAGATGTGGAGAAAGGGGAACACTCGTGCATTGTTGGTAGGAGTGCAAACTGTGGCAGCCACTGTGGAAAACAGTATGGATGCTCCTCAAAAAGTTAAAAATAGAATTACCTTATGATCCAGCAATTGCTCTACTAGGTTTTTACTCAAAGATACAAGAATACAAAATCAAAGGGATACCTGCACCCTGATGTTTATAGCAGCAATAACAACAAGGGCCAAATTATGGAAAGAGCCCAAATTGCTTTTAATTTATTCTAGCTGGAGTTCTTTCAGCTTCTTGTTATCTGTATGTCAATTCTTTTCCTCTAATTTGGGAAATTGTTGGTCATTATTTCTTCAAACAAGCTCTCTGCTTTTTTCTCTTTCTCTTTTCCTTCTGAGAGTTCCATAATGCAGATACTGATAACTTGATAATGTCCCATAAGTACTTTAGCCTCTCCTCACTTTTCTCCATTCTATTTTTTTTTTTTTTTTGCTCTTTGTCTTGGTGATTTCAAATAATCTATGTTCAAGTTTTGTGATTCTTCCTTCTGCCTGACAAATTCTGCTGTTGAACCCTACTAATGATTTTTTTCAGTTCAGTTATTGTATTTTTCAGCTTCAGAATTTCCATGTAATCTTTTATAGTTTTTACCTCTTGGTTGATATTCTCATTTTGTTTATGCATCATTTTTCTGAATTTGTTTTGTTGTCTATGTGTGTTCTCTTTTTACCTCACTGAGCATCTTTATGGCAGTTATATGAAATTCTTTGTCAGGCAGCTCATAGATCTGCATTTCTTTAGAGTCAGTTTCTGGAGTTTTATTTTGGTCTTTTAGTTGGGCCATATTTTCCTGTTTAAATTGATATGCTTTGTAATTTTTTGCTGGGAACTTGGCATTTGAAAAAACAACCACCTCTCTAAGTCTTTGCCTACTGACTTAATGCAAGGAAAGACCTTCACCAATCTGCCTGGCTGAGAACTAGGGATTTGCTCCCAAGGACAGAACCAAGAAATAACGTCCTAAATGGTTAATATCATAAAGATGAGGAATTCTCTAGGAGCCAATGTAACTTTTTATAACAACAAACATTGACTATAGGTTTTCCTCATAGAACCAAAGTCCAAATTACCAGGTATGTTACTCTACCTCTCTGAGCCTCAGATACTTCATCTTAAAAATGCAGATAATAACAGTATCCTACCACAAAATGTTGTGAGGATGAAATGAGATAATACATTAATGGGATTTATATAATGTGGCTTACACTGCACAAAATAAAGTTTTCATTGCCCCTCCACTAGCCCACCCAGCACCGAGTCATTTTGAAAATGCTAATCTATATTTTCTTGACATTGAGTAATGTCTTCCTCTTCACTGTTTCTACAAACCAACCTAAAAATATCTGTAATAATGTAAATCTGGCTTTGATGGCTCTGGGAACTTCCTAACATGATCTGCAAAACATGACCGACCCAACCCTTACTTAGCCTCACATACCTCACTGACCCTGCTGCTTGCCTTCCCCTACATGACTTGCCATAGTTGAGCATTTTTGTCACAATGAAATCCCAAGTTTCTATCCATGAAGTCCTGCTCTCCTGATCCTCAACTGAATGAGTAGAACAGGGAAGATATTTCACTTTGAATTTTGATCCTCAAATACACTTTTTTTTTTTTTTTTGCAAAATGGTTTGATTTCTTTCTTTAGAAAAAATTGTTTGCCATATGTCCCAAAGGATGCTTCAATACCTCAATTCATTGTCTTTTCTAGCTTCTTTCCTTTTCACGATGAGTGAGCCTCCACTGAACTATCTTTGAAATTCTACTTGTCAGGAATACAGCCAAAATATTGAAACAGATGTCAAAAATTATTTTCTCAACTTGGAATCATTAAATAGATCTCTATTCATAGACAATATTAAATATAATTACATGATGTAACTGAATTTTAAATCTAATGTTTTCTCTCCAAAACATCTGAAACAATGTTTTAATATGAGACTTTCATTGCTCCAGTGTGTCTCTTGCCCACAAATGGCTTCTCTTTTGTCTTAAATTTCAAACTTTAAAGTACTTTTAAACAAGGGAAGCTCACCGAAGACATTAAAATTGTAGTCATCCCCTGATTTCTCAGCTTCTCCAAGCTAGGGTCAGTACCATTACTTCTAATTTCAAGGTCAGGGGTACCTCCTTACTACCCAGCCTGCTTAATCCTGAGTTAATCCTGGTCAGACTGACATTAGATGTATGAGCATGACCCAACTCATTCAGAATCTGGAATCTGTCATGTTATCCAAGGCATGGCATGTTTTAGTGAGCCCTATAGCTAAATGTGTGTGGTCTTTGAGTCACAAGTTTTCCTTAGTGCTCCCATCACTGTTTTATTCATCCGTCCACACAACTGGCCTTCAGTTTTTTGCTGTTTTTTTAACCCCCCCCCCTTACCAGATATTTACTTTCTCCTCTGATAAAATCCATCAGATTGAATGGATAAAGAAGAACACACACACACACACACACACACACACACACACACACACACAGGAATATTACTCAGCCATCAAAAATAATGAAATTTTGCTATTTTACAACGATGTGGATGGAGCTAGGGTGTATTATCTTAAGTGAAAAAGTCAGTCAGAGAAACAAAATTCCATATGATTTCACTCATATGTAGAAATTAAGAAACAAAGCAGATGAACAAAGGGGAAGGCAGAAAAAGAGAGGGAGGCAAACTGAGGGTTGATGGAGGTAGCAGGTGGATGGTTGGGCTAGATGGGTGTGGGGTATCAAGGAGGGAACTTGTTGAGGTGAGCACTGGGTGTTATATGTAAGTGAGGAGTCACTAAATTGTACTGATACCAATATTACACTATATGTTAGCTAACTAAAATTTAAATAAAAGCTTGAAACAAAAAAAAAACCCATAAAACTCCATCAAATTCACTGAAAACCTGGAATCTTGGGTCTTGTAAGACACCTATCTCAAGGGACTGGATTAGCATTATCTGTGTGAGTTAGTACTACAAATATAGACTATCACATAGAGTGGTTAAGGACTTGGGCTACTGCACCATGGACCTTTGTATAAGTCTTAGCTGTAGGCTCAGCACAAATATTGTCTTGGAGCCCTGCTTTCCTCATGTATAAAGTGAGATAATACTATCCATTCTTATCGGGTTGTTGTGAATAATGAATGAGTTAATGAAGATCATGCACCTATAAGAGTATGTGGCATTTAGCAAGTGCTCATTAATATAAACTGCTACAATTCACTGACTATGCAGAACCATGATATTTTCACATTTAAATTTGAGGATTACCTAGTACCTAAAATTTCCAGCTATTATGAACTCTTTATACTCTCTAGAATATATGTTCCCTATGTAGAGCAAATTTGCATATGCTTTATTTGACTTTTTGACACAGGGGTCCAACCGATCTAGTATTTGTCTCTCTCCCAGCACCTGCTCTACACATATTATTCTACCTTTCCCCAGCATGAGAATACATGTTTATCACCAAAGCCTAGCTAGGTATAACAGCTGTGGAACTGGTAATCATGGAGCTCAACCTGACAAAACATTAAAACACAGGACCCCTTTCACAGAGTATGTTCCTCAAATTATGCCTATGTGAGAAACTGGCATACTTACCTTCAGGGATAGAGGATCTATCCCTGCTTTCTGAGCTGAATAAGACATGTAGCTGGTGCAATTCGCTAAATACAACCTTTAAGCCTTGTCAGTGAGCAAGGCAGAAAGCAAGTTATCCCTGCTGTACCTCCTTCCCAACATCCTATTAAAAAATCAGAGAAGACACACAGAAACAGAAGATAGACTACAGAGAAGAGCAGCCCATAAGTTGAAAGCTCTATCTTGGTGGAAGAGCCACTAAATGTATTTTTTTGTGGGAAGTGATTAATGGATGGTTAGAAGAAGGGAAGAATAACTTTTCCCACATGCTGGGTTAGTGCAGACATTGCAGATCCAACTAATTCCTGCAGAACTACACAGAGTGACTACCTATCTCACTTTGCTTATAATGGTCTTTTATACCCATTTTTCTGATATAAGTATTAATATAGTGCCCCTTTCACCGTCAAACCATCCCAATTTGGACAATATATAGTTTCTCTAGGACTACCGAGTGCCTCAATAATACATATAGAATTTATTAATGGCTTCTTAATATATATTTATACATATTCTAACAAGTTTACTCTAAAGTCACAAAATGGCTCCCTCTAATAACATGAAGTTTTTTTGTCTCACCTGAAAAGTATGTACATTTTGGAGGATGCTCTGTCAATTATGAACTAGCCAAGGTTTGTTTCCATTCTTACTAGCACTTTCTCAGATATTGAAACACCTCTAAAATAACATGGCAGGAAAAAAAAGGCAGAGGAGGCATCACCACAGGGAAGAATTTTAATGCCTGAAAAATGTTTTATTTTTCAGACAAATGGTGAAAAATTTAGACTTCATGCTTGTTTGCAAGAGCAAAGGAGAATATCTATGAAACAGGAATAAGAATGAAAAAGAGAGATCAAGCCGAGGAAAAGAAAAATTTACCAATGGATGACTAAAATAAGCCAACAATGACATATAAAAATATTTCAATACAGCAATTTGGACTGGAGGTAATAATTGACAAAATGTGAAAGAAAGTTCAATCAGTAAAGTAGAAGAAAATTTAAGAAATGGTAATAACACAAAATCAATGGGATTTAGAGGACCAAAGAATTGTAGGTGTTCAGAGGAGAAACTAGAACAATAGGAACCCAAACAGTAAAGAAAGATAAAACAAAAGAAAATATTCCCTCACTGATAAACAGATGTGCACATACAGATTGAAAGTACTCATAAATATTCAGGAAAAACTAGTGAAAAGAAACTCATACTTTGGGATATCTTTGCAAACCCTGTAAATTTTAATATCATACTTATAAAGTCACCAATCATCAAAGCAGGAAAAATGTTTACTGACAAATTCAGGAAAATCAACCTGAACAGTTTTCTACTTAGAAAAAAACTAAATACAAGAAGAAGATGAAGAAATTCCTACCATATTTTGAAGGATAAAAAATTGTGACCTAAGACTTGTACCCAACTGACCTGTGATACATGTGAGAAGAAAACAATGATGTTCTAAACTAGTGGTACTACCATTCTGCCCTTATCCACCTCGTAACACATACAGAAAAAGATGTTTCTATGACATAATAAGGTAAGCAGATGTGGCTGCTCACAACAAGAAACTATTGGCCTGACGCTCTGGCTGACCCAAACTATGATCTACCACCCCAGAGTTGAAGGGGGTCAATTCCCCAGCACATGTCACCCATTTTTGGTACAACTTTACCCTATGATACATGAGTTGGGAAGCTCTCTTCTCAGATGTACAAGGATTCACAAAACATGATTCTTGTTCCCTCTTCAGTAGAAACTACCTTAATTGTACATGATCTGTGAGAAAGATGAAGGTAGGATCTACGAATGATAATATTTTGAAGAAGGTGACAGGAGGGGTATTAAAGCCAACTAATGGGCACCTGGGTGGCTCAGTGGATTCAGCCTCTGCCTTCAGCTCAGGTCATGATCTCAGGGTCCTGGGATCGAGCCCCACATCATCGGGCTCTCTGCTTAGCAGGGAGCCTGCTTCCCTTCCTCTCTCTCTCTGCCTGCCTCTCTGCCTACCTGTGATCTCTCTCTCTGTCAAATAGAAAAAAAAATCTTAAATCTTAAAGCCAACTAAATATAGGTGTTTGAAATGAACAGCTGCTAGAGATATAGGTAGTGCATTGACTGCAAAAGCCTAAAACTGTTCTTGAAAATGATTCATTTGACTACAAATTATATTTCTATTATTTTGGGTTTTTAAGTATATATTAACTTAAAACTCAAAGTGCCATGAACAAGACCAATGCTGCTGAAGCAGATGGACAATTGTTAGCTCTTGTCTTGCTCCCTCTGTAGTACCTGTAACTGACTTTTTAAAAAATATGTTTTTAGAATTATATTAGTTATTAAAATATATATGTATGTGGGGATGGGGGAATGGGTGAAATAGGTGATGGGGATTAAGGAGTGTACTTGTCTTGATGAGCACAGGGTGTTGTATGGAAGTGCTGAATTAGGATACTGTACACCTGAAACTCATATAACACTGTATGTTAACTGACTTGAATTAAAATAAAAACTTAAAAAAATAAAATTACAGTGAGTATAAACTCTCAAAAAAATACATAAGTGTTTGAAATTAGAAATAAAAGGAAGTTCCTCCAACCTGCCCCCTAATTGTAATCCTAAAAGATAAGTACTACTAAAAATTTATAGTTTATTCTTAAAAAGTCATCTGTATTATGCCATATGATAATGTATTGTAAGTAACTGACAATTAGATTTTTTATTGGAATGTAAGTGCTTGACAATAAGCTTTTGTCTGCCAAGGTCTCCATTTCAATGATATCTATCTGGAATAAACACATTGCCAGCTACACAACTGGATAAAGAGCCAGGCCACCCCATCCATGAAGTTTCTTTTTTAGAAAGCCCTGCATGGCCTAGATAACTGACCTTCTCAATGACCTTGTTTTTCCTTTCCCACACTTCAGATTCCTTCTTTTATGTTTAAAATTCACCAATAAAGAGTGAACTTGTGAAACCCTAGGCCCCCACCCTCAACCTTAATAAAGGAAGAACATCAGGCCAGCATGATCTTTCTCCTTTTCTCTTCCCATGACTGCACTGTGTGGCCTCAGGCATGTCATGTACCCTTACAGGACTTGTGAGTAATAAACCTTGTATTTTCAAAGTTCCCTGGTGGTTGTTGCTCAGGTACGTCTTGCAATCATAATACAAACTACAAGGGTCAGTTCAGCCACAACACTGGGTCCTGCTGGAGAAATGTCTGTTGGAAGTCGACACAAGGAGTGCAGCCCAGGTGACCATCCCAGGCACTCCTAGCTGATAGCATCACTATAGATAGGCTGAGACTGACACAAAACAGGCAGGTCAGATGACATGTAACCCATGTAATGCAGTTTGTTTATTATTCACATTGTGTCATTTGAAGTATTTCAGATGGCATGTTGCATGTGCTATGTAATTTTTTGTTTCTACAAATATGGGATATAATATATGTTGTTTGTTTGTTTTTTTACTTAATATATGTTGGACACATTTGTCATGTCATTTCCTATATATCTCTCATCATTCCTTTCAGTTGGTGCACAGTATTCCATTGCACCAGTATATTAGCATTTCCTATTTTACTTATCAAATACCTCATTGACTGAGACTAGAATGTGCCCTACTTTTAAAATTTTTAAAAATGTAGTATTGAACATCCTTACAAATGAATCTTTATTTTTGTTTTTTTTTTAATTTAAACACAAGTTAGTTGACACATAGAGTACTACTGGTTTCAGGAGTAGAATTTAGTGATTCATCACTTACATACAACACCAGTACTCATCACAAGTGCCCTCCTTAATGCGTATCCCCCATTTAGCCCAGCTCCCCACCCATCTCCGCTCCAGCAACCCTCAGTTTGTTCTCTACTGTTAAGAGTATCTTGTGTTGCCTTCCTCTCTGTTTTTGTCTCATTTTATTTTTCCTTCCCTTCCCCTATGTTCATCTGTTTCATTTCTTAAATTCCACATATGAACGAAATCATATAGTATCTATCCTTTTCTGACTAATTCATTTCACTTAGCATAATACATTCTAGTTCCATCCATATCGTTGCAAATAGCAAGATTTCATTCTTTTTGATCACCACGTAATATTCAACTGTTAACACACACACACATATATATTATTGTGTATACAATATTACACACACACACACACACCACTTCTTCTTTATCCATTCATCAGTCAATCGCCATTTGGTCTCTTTCCATAATTTGGCTATTGTTAGTAGTGCTACTATAAACACTGGGGTGCATGTGCCCCTTTGAATAGGCACTTATGAATCCTCTGGATAAATACCTGGTAGGGCAATTGCTAGATCATATGGAAGTTCTATTTTTAACTTTTTGAGGAACCTCCAAACTGTTCTCTAGAGTGTAGCACTAGTTTGCATTCCCACCAACAGTACAAGAGCACTCCCCTTGCTCCACATCCTCACCAACACCTGTTGTTTCTTGTATTCTTATTTTTAGTCATTCTGACAGGTGTGAGATGGCATCTCATTGTGGTTTTGATTTGTATTTCCCTGATGCTGAGTGATGTGGAGCATCTTTTCATGTGTTTATTAGCCATCTGAATGTCTTCTTTAGAAAAGTGTCTATTTATGTTTTCTGTCCATTTCTTTTTTTTTTTTAATTTTTTATTTATTTTCAGCGTAACAGTATTCATTGTTTTTTCACCACACCCAGTGCTCCATGCAATCTGTGCCCTCCCTAATACCCACCACCTGGTTCCCCCACCCTCCCACCCCGCCCCTTCAAAACCCTCAGGTTGTTTTTCAGAGTCCGTAGTCTCTCATGGTTCACCTCCCCTTCCAATTTCCCTCAACTCCTTTCTCCTCTCCATCTACCCTTGTCCTCTATATTATTTGTTATGCTCCACCAATAAGTGAAACCATATGATACTTGACTTTCTCTGTTTGACTTATTTCACTCAGCATAATCTCTTCCAGTCCTGTCCATGTTGCTACAAAAGTTGGGTATTCGTCCTTTCTGATGGAGGCATAATACTCCACAGTGTATATGGACCACATCTTCCTTATCCATTCGTCCGTTGAAGGGCATCTTGGTTCTTTCCACAGTTTGGCGACCGTGGCCATTGCTGCTATAAACATTGGGGTACAGATGGCCCTTCTTTTCACTACATCTGTATCTTTGTCCATTTCTTTTTTTTCTTTTTTTTTCCTGCCCATTTCTTAACAGGATTATTTTGGGGGGGGATGCTGAGTTTGCTAAGTTCTTTATAGATTCTGGATACTAGCCCTTGATCCTATATGTCATTTGCAAATATCTTCTCCCATCCCATTGGTTGCCTTTTAGTTTTGCTGTTTCCTTTGCTGTGCAGAAGCTTTTCATCTTGATGAAGTCCCAATAGCTCATTTTTGCTTTTTCCCCCTTGCCTCAGGAGATGTGTCTAGTAAGAAGTTGCTGCAGCTGAGGGCAAAGAGGTTGTTGCCTGCTTTCTCCTCTAGGATTTTGAAAGTTTCCTGTCTCACATTAAGGTCTTTCATCCATTTTGAATTTATTTTTGTGTATGGTGAAAGAAAGTGGTCCAGTTTCATTCTTCTGCTTGTGGCTGTCCAATATTCCTAACTCCATTTGTTGAGGAAACTGTCTTTTTTTTCCATTGGATATTCTTATCTGCTTTGTCAAAGATTAGTTGGCCATACAGTTATGGGTCCATTTCGGGGTTCTCAGTTCTGTTCCATAGATCTATGTGTCTCCTTTTGTACTAGTACCACACTGTCTTGGTGATGATAGCTTTGTAATACAGATTAAAGTCTGGAATTGTGATGCCTCCTGCTTTGCTTTTCTTTTTCAACATTCCTTTGGGATTATTTGGAATCTTCTCTTGTTCCATACAAATTTTAGAATTGTTCGTTCCAGCTCTGTGAAAAATGCTGGTGGTATTTTGATAGGGATTGCATTGAATGTGTAGATTGCATTGGGTAGTATAGCCATTTTAACAATATTTGTCCTTCCAACCCAAGAACATGGAATATGCTTTCCATTTCTTTGTGTCTTCTTCAGTTTCTCTTAGAAGTGTTCTAAAGTTTTCAGAGTACAGATCTTTTACCTCTTTGGTTAGGTTTATTCTTAGGTATCTTAAGTTTTTTGGTGCAATTGTAAATGGGATCTATTCCCTGATTTCCCTTTCTGCTGCTTCATAATTGGTGTATAGAAGTGTAACAGATTTCTGTACATTGATTTTATATCCTGTGACTTGGCTGAATTCATGTATCAGTTCTAACAATTTTTCAGTGGAGTATTGCAGGTTTTGTACATAGAGTATCATGTCATCTCTGAAGAGTGGAAGTTTGATTTCTTCCTCGCTGATTTGGATTCTTTTTATTTCTTTTTGTTGTCTGATTGCTGAAGCTAGGACTTCCAGCAGAATGGTGAACAACCGTGATGAGAGTGGACATCCCTGTCATGCTCCTGACCTTAAGGGAAAAGCTCTCAGTTTTCCCCCATGGAGGATGATACTAGCTGTGGGTCTTTTGTATATGGCCTTCTTGATGTTGAGGTATGCTCCTCCTTTCCCTACTTTCTTGAGGGTTCTTATCAAGAAAGAATTCTGTAGTTTGTCAAATGCTTTTTCTGCATCTATTAAGAGTATGGTATGATTCTTACCCTTTCTTTTATTAATGTGGTCTATCATGTTGATTGATTCATGGATATTGAACCACCCCTGCAGCCCAGGAATAAATCCCACTTGGTCAGGGTGAACAATCCTTTTAATGTACTGTTGGATCCTACTGGCTAGTATTTTGGTGAGAATTTTTGCATCCATGTTCATCAGGGACATTGGCCTGGAATTCTCCTTCTTAGTGGGGTCTTTGGTTTTGGAATCAAGGTAATGCTGGCCTCATAGAATGAGTTTGGAAGTTTTCCTTCCATCTCTATTTCTTGAAACAGCTTCAGAAGAACAGGTATTAATTCTTCTTTAAATGTTTCATAGAGTTTCCCTGGGAAGCCATCTGGCTCTGGACTCTTGTTCGTTGGGAGATTTTTGATCACTGATTCCCTTTCTTTACTGGTTATGGATCTGTTCAAATTGTCTCTTTCTGTTTCAGTTTTGGTAGCTTATATGTTTCTAGGAATTCATCCATTTCTTCCCGATTGCCCAAATTTGTTGGCATATAATTGCTCATAATATGCTCTTATAACTGTATTTCTGCAGTGTTGGTTGTGATCTCTCCTCTTTCACTTGTGATTTTATTTGGGTCCTTTTTCTTTTCTTACTGATAAGCCTGGCTAGGGGTTTATCAATTTTGTTAATTCTTTCAAAGAACCAGCTCCTAGTTTTGTTAATGTGCTCTACAGCTTTTTTTAAAAATTTCTATATCATTTCTTTTTTTAACTTAAAGTCATTTAGCCAAAGTATAGTACATCAATTTTTGATATAATGTTCAATGATTCATTAGTTGAATATAATACCCAGTGCTCATTATATCACATGCCCTCTTTAATTCTCATCATCCAGTTGCCCCATTCCCCCACCTACCTCCTTTCCAAAACCCTCCACTTGTTTCCCAGAGTCAAGAGTCTCATATGGTTTTTCTCCCTTTCTGATTTTTTTCCCACTTAGTTTTCCCTCTCTTCCCCATTGTCCTCTGCAGTATTCCTTATGTTCTACATATGAGTGAAACCATATGATAATTGTGTTTCTCTGCTTGACTTATTTCACTTGCAGAATACCCTCCAGTCCCATCCATGTGAAACCATATGATAATTGTGTTTCTCTGCTTGACTTATTTCACTTGCAGAATACCCTCCAGTCCCATCCATGTCAATGCAAATGGTAGGTATTCATCTTTCTGATGGCTGAGTAATATTCCATTGTATATATGAACTACATCTTCTTTATCCATTTGTTGAAGGGCATCTTGGGTCCTTCTGCAGTTTGGCTATTCTGAAGCAGCAATGTATCATTTATTTCTGCTCTAATCTTTATTATTTCCCTTCTTCTGCTGGTTTTTTTTTTTTTTACTTTAATGATTTTTTAATTAAATTTTTTATTTATTTTCAGCGTAACAGTATTCATTGTTTTTTCACCACACCCAGTGCTCCATGCAATCTGTGCCCTCCCTAATACCCACCACCTGGTTCCCCCAACCTCCCACCCCCCGCCCCTTCAAAACCCTCAGGTTGTTTTTCAGAGTCCATAGTCTCTCATAGTTCACCTCCCCTTCCAATTTCCCTCAACTCTCTTCCGCTGGTTTTAGGTTTTATTTGCTGTTCTTTTTCCAGTTCCTTTAGGTATAAATTTAGGCTGTTTATTTGAGACTTTCTTGCTTCTTTTTTTTAAAAAGATTTTATTTATTTATTTGACAGACAGAGATTGCAAGTAGGTAGAGAGGCAGGCAGAGAGAGGGGAGGGGGGAAGCAGGCTCCCCGCTGAGCAGAGAGCCTGATGCGGGGCTCGATCCCAGGACCTTGGGATCATGACCTGAGCTGAAGGCAGAGGCTTAACCCACTGAGCCACCCAGGTGCCCAGAGACTTTCTTGCTTCTTAAGGAAGCCTGTATTGCTATATACTTCCCTGTTTTGACCACTTTTGCTGTATCCTGAAGGTCTGCTGCTAAACTTATGTGTCTACCTTTGTAAGTTAAGGACCTTTTGTCCCTTGCTGCTTTCAGATTTCTCTCTTTATCTTTGTATTTTTCAAGTTTCACTATGATATATCTTGGTGTTGACCTGTTTTTGTTGACCTTTGAGGAGAGTTCTCTGTGCCTTTTGGACTTGAATGCTTGTTTCCTTCCCCAGATTAGGGGAGTTCTCAGCTATAATTTGTTCAACTAGACCTTCTGCCTCCATTTCTTGCTCTTCTTCTTCTGGACTCCTATGATACAGATATTATTGTGCTTTGTGGAATCCCTGAGTTCCCTAAGTCTATATTCGTGATCTGACCTAATAGTTTACTTTCCCTCTTCTTTTCAGCTTCATTATTTTCCATAATTTTATCTTCTATATCACCTATTCGATCCTCTGCACCTTCCATCCTCACTGTGATTACATTCAGTTGTTTTTGCATCTCAGTTATAGCATTTTTTATTTAAGTTTGACTGGTTTTTAAGTCTTTATCTCTGTAGCCAGGGTTTATCTGGTGTCTTCTATGCTTCTTTCAAGCCCAGGTAATATTCTTATGACTGTTCTTCTAAATTCTTGTTCAGATATACTGGTTATATCTCTTTTGGGTAAATCTCTGGCTGTGATTTTTAAAAAATTTTTCTTTTGGGGAAAATTCCTCTATCTGGTCATTGTGTCTAGGTTTTTGTCTTTCACATATTAAGAAAGCTTGTTATATTTCTTGATTCTGAGAATAATACTATCTTAAGGAGGGCTCATACACTGTCCAGGGCCTGGTGTTTCGAGAAGTGTTTCTAGTGTATGCTGTATGCACTCCGTTGCTGTTTTGGTTGCTCTTTCCCACAGGTCAGTCCTCTACAGAGCTTCTCCTTGCTTGCAGTGGGGAATGTTTGGAACTTTAATTAGCTGTGCTTTGATTAGTTTGTTAAGATAAGCCTGGAAGAAAAAGAAAATAAAAGGAAATAGAAAAGGAAAGGAAAAAAGCTCTGACCCAAGAAAAAAGGAAAAGGGACAAAAAAAAGCATACAAAGGACAAAGAAGAAACCATAAGCTTGATTTCAAGGAAAGAGAAAGAAAGAAGGAATAAAGGGGAAAAAAAGAAGCCTGATTTAACAAAGAGAGAGACAAGGAAATAAACAAAGCAACAAAGGAACAAAAAACTATAAGCCTGATGCCAAAGAAAAAGAAACAAAAAAAAAGGAAGAAAAAAACAAAAAAACATATATATAAAAGAAAAAAGGAAAACAGAGAAAAGAACAGGAAAGGAAAGAAAAGGAAAAGAACAAAAGAAAAGTAAAGAAAAGAAAAAGAAAAAGAAAAGCAGAGAAAAGAAATGAAGTGAAATCCTGGTCCTATTTCCACCAGAACTGAAGCTGATGCTTTAGAGCACTCTATGATCAGTAGACTTGGTACATGCAGGGGACCTACGTTGGTCTTCTGAGAGAGAGGCCAGCTGTGCTGGCTCACAGTTATACCTGCCCCTCCTGGGCACAGGGGTTGGGGTTTGGTGTAAGAGACTCCAGCCTCCACTGTCAGTGCTGTGTTTCTCTCTGAGGTCAAACCATGCTGGGGGGTGTGGCTGGAAGTGGCATCACTCCACCCTCTCATCCTGTCCCAGGGCAGCTGCTGCTGTACAGGAGGTCCTCACAGAAAAGTGAACAATTTCTCCTGTGTCCCAGGCTTTTGTTAGATGCCTGCCTTTAACCTGTCTATGCTTGGCCCTTGGCTGCTTGGTGCCACATTGCTCCTGTGTTTTATCTCTGGCTGGTGGCTAGGATTCAAAACTGCAAATCTTAAAGGGCCCAGCAAGGTGCAGACCTGCTCCACTCCCCCAGAATAGAGCTTCCTTGTGTTCCTGGCACTTTTCTGCCCCAGAAAAGCAATCACACAGCACGCACACAGTTGCTGGAGTCTATTGTCCTGTGCAGTGAAAAGCTGTGATTGGGTTATCTGTCCTCTGCATGTGCACCTCTATCCCCTGTTGTTGAATGGTCACTCAGTGGCTCCTGTTCAGCCTTTTGTTCATGGAGAGTCAAAATAACTTCTTTCAAATGTACTCCAGGAGGGAGAGCAATCTTTCCCAGGACAATCCAGGGGATCCCCTCACCAGGGTGTGCTGTGCAAACCCTACATGCTGTTCCCTCTCCTGCTGTGTCCCTCTGGCCCTGACTTCGCCCTGTGCAAAGGTTTCTCTCCTCTTTGCAGCACCTCGGCTTTTCTCTCCCCCGATTAACAGCTTTGAATCTCGCATCTGTCACATTCTCTTTAATTGTGCATATTGTATTCTTAATCTTCATATTGATTTCCTAGTTGTTCAAAATGATTTGATGTTGATCTGTGTTCAAGGGACAAGGCAAACTCAGGGTTCTTCTACTACTCAGCTATCTTAACTCCTATAAAAGTATCTTTAAATTTGTGCATGAATTTCTATGTGATAAGTTTCTAAAAATAGAATTTCTGAGTTGGGGGTATGCTTTTAATGTTCAGAGTAATTGCTGTGTTGTCTTCTGAAAAGACATGACATTTTACAGCCAACCAATAATGACACAGTTTTCTGATATCTTTGTCAATAATGTAATTTACCATCCTTTCGCTTTGTCTTTTTTTCGTATGTGATAGACAAAATACAGTGTATTTCATGGATTTTTACTGAGGTTATCCATCACTTAATATGTTTATTAACTACTTGCCTTTCTTCAGTGCGTATCTTATTCCCATTGTTGGTCCTCCTTTTTTTCCTTCCCAGTTTGTCTGTGTGTTTTCCTCAGAAATGTGTAAGAGCTATTTGCAAATTAACTGTAACAGTTCCTCATCTATTAAAGAGTTACAATTTTCCAAGAAATAGTTTTGGAAATGTTTGTCCTGTTTCTTGGTATATAAAACTTTAAAACTTTTAAGCCATTCTTTTTATCAGTATTTTCTTTAATGGCTCTTCTCCTATCTAAGAAGAACTTCCTCACTCTAAGATTGCTCTTTTAGTCTCTCTCTTTTAGTCACTCTATTGTGTGGCCTGTTTATGACTCTAATCCTTATGATCCAAGTAAAGTTTGATGAACTGAGTACTTCAACATTCATTCAAATATTCTCAGAAAAATGTCATTTTCCATGATCAAGATCTGGAGAAATATGAATTGTTTCTCACCTTTCTCTCTCATATCTGTCCACCTTCCTTTTACTTTCCTTCTACTGTGATATTTAATATGTATCTCGCACTTACAGAAAGTGCTTGGCTTTCTCCCCAAATCTGCTCAACTGCCAATCTTCCACATATAAGTAAATAACATCAATATGTTATTTAATGGTTTCTTGGGCCAAAACCTAAGGTTCATTCTTAACTTCTCTCTTTTCTTCCTGGATGACATCCAATCCATCAACAGTGATGCTCAATCTACTTCTAAAATAGATCCTTCTTTCTTCTATCCTGGCCCTCTCCAACCTCTTCTCCAAACATCAGCCAGAGTGCTCTTTTGGAAATACATTTAATGTTATATCATTGCCCTTTAACCTCCTACAGTGGCCCTTCCCAATTACCCTTTGGTTATACCTCAGATTTTATAAAACAACTTGCAAGGGCCATCGTGATGTGGCTTCTGATTATATCTACCGGTTCAGGGGTGCCTGGGTGGCTCAGTGGGTTAAAGCCTCTGCCTTCGGCTCAGGTCATGATCCCAGGGTCCTGGGATCGAGCCCCGCATCGGGCTCTCTGCTCGGCAGGAAGCCTGCTTTCCCCTCTCTCTCTCTCTGCCTGCCTCTCTGCCTACTTGTGATCTCTGTCTGTCAAATAAATAAATAAAATCTAAAAAAAAAAAAATTAAAAAAAAATTTATATCTACCGGTTCATCCCTTACCTTTGGCTCCCGTCACATTTTATACTGATGAAAAACTCTAACCCTGCTCCTCCTCACATGGGCTTTATACATACCTTTATTTCTTCCTGAAGCATTTTCCCCTCCTGCTCCCATTTTTTAATGGCTCACTCTTAATTTTGTTTCAGGTGTCAGTTTTCCCCCTTACGTTAGGAAGCCATTTCTGACCACTAGCCCCCCAGATCACATTAGGTATCCCTGAAATGTGCTATAATTGGCACACCAACAATAGGGATAAAATAGTTTGTTTACATGTGTAAGTCCTCTATTAAACTGTGAGTTCTGCAAGACCAGCAATTCTGTCAGTTTTATTTACTACTGTCTAATACAGGTATGTCTTTAAAAAAAGTTTTTTGAGTATAGTTGACTCACAATGTTATATTAGTTTCAGATGTACAACCCAGTGATTAGATAACTCTATACATGGTTCGGTGTTCACCACAAGTGTAGCTACCCTCTGTCAACATACAATACTATTACAGTATACTTGCACAGGGACATCTGACCAAATCTCTTATGAATCAAATAATGGATTGGATAAGTGATTTGCAAACCAGATTCTTCAAAGTTCTAAAAGCTCCTCATGGATAACTTGAAGAAGGAGATGTAAAGGAGGAGAGGAGGTAATAGAAGGAGGGTTTCTGGAGCCTCAACCCCACTTCAAATACAGAAACTACACTTCTACCAATACTGCATATGAAACTTTTGCTTCTGATTTTGTTTAAGAAAAGAGCTTGGTGGGAAAAAATGTTTGATAAACAATTGAGGTCCATGATATTAAAGATCTCTGAAAGCTCTGAATCCTGTAATTTTGTGAAATTGCAATGAATTCAATGGCTAGAATAATATAAGATGAAGTAATTAGACTCTAGTCTACATACAAAGGGTCTTCAAAGAGGTTTGTGCCAGACTTAGAACATTTTCAGACAATTCACCAGATCATTTACATTACTATATGAGACAATCGTTCAGTAAGCTATTTCTAGGAGGACACATTTTTCCCCCCAAGAGTGCATATCCTACTGCCTAGAAACAAATTACTATGTCATGCCTGCAGAATTAGAATACTATTTTACTCAAACTGTTCTTCAAACCCATGACAGTTTCATTCCATTTTAGTTAGTAACCCAAATAAACCCATAAAATCCATAGCCTTTCTTTTGCCAATGGGAACCTCTTGATTCAGGAAATGTGATTGAATATAAAAGGAAATATTCAGAGAGGAAAGACACAATTGCACAACTAATTACATCATTTGCCTCTTGCTTCAGAGGTTAATGAGCATCCCAAGCAGGGGTCACAAAATGAAAATTAGACATTTTAGAAGTGAGATAAATAGGTATTGTAATCTTGCTATTAAAAGTTATTAAAGTTTTAATACTGTTCTATCACACACACACACACACACACACACAATTTTGTAATGTTTTCACATCATGAAACAAAGAATTCAAGAAGTATCAGGGACTTTGAAGACAAATGGCATACATTTTCTGCTCATCAGATGTGGAAAAGAAGCCCAGGGAATAGAAACAACTAACCCCAATCAGGCAAGCAGTAGAAATAAGACTGGAAGTCAGGACTATGACTCTTAATTAGATTATCTGTCTTCGATACTTAATTTAACTTTATTCATATTTTTAAAAATATATTATAATCTAAGAATAATATTCCCAATGAAGCAGGGAAACATAGTAGAAAGAATACAGGTTTTAGAGGAAGTTAGATCTGGGTTTGAGTTCCAGTTAGATCTTTTTCTAGTTTCTTAAACACCTTGGGCCTCAGTTTCCCCACATGAAAAACATGGAAATATCACTTGTGTAAGATTATGCTTTTCAAATATGGCCACAATAACATCTCCCATTCCGCATGCTCTTCTATAGAGACTTGAAGATTCCTACTCTCAGTAGGTGAATCTTTGTCCCATCCCCTCCAATCAGATTATACTTATGACTGTTTTGAACAGTAGAGGACAACTGAGTAATGTTATATGACTTCTGATGCTGAAACAGAAATGGCCCTGACCTTTCTACCAGCTTCTCTTGGGACACTTGCTTGGAGGCAGGTAGTTGCCATGTGTGAAGTCCAACTGCTCTGCGACTGCTATAGTGAACTGGCAGACAGTCCTAGCGGGGATTCCAGCCTACATCTACTAGACTCAGTAGCCAAAATCTACTGTCAGCCATGTGAGCAAACCATTTTGAATGTTCAATCTAGTTGAACCTTCAAATGACCAAAGCCCCTGCTGACATCTGGCTGCAGTGACATGAGAAACCTAAAGAACTAGTCAGTGAAGCCCTTCTTGAATTCCTGACCACTTAAATCATGAGCATAATAAAAACACTTTTGTTTTACTCTAAATTTAGGGTCACTTGTTATGCAACAACAATAATCAGAATACATAGTATAGAAGGACTAAAAGGTAAAGCAGATAGTACAGTGCTCATCAAAACAAACACAGCTAGTTAATCCTGAATTTCGAGAAAAGTGCTCATTTTTTTATATTAAGACAATCATAATTTCTCATTATACCTAATTTAAGTTCAACTTCAGAAACATGCATAATTGTTTCAGGTTAATTTTGGAGCCCTCATATTTTTCACTTTCATTCTCTTGCTCTCACATATACTCGTTTAATTTTTTTTAAAGATTTAAAAATAATTAATTAACGTATAGTGTGTTATTAGTTTCAGAGGTAGAGTTTGGTGATCCATCAGTTGCATAAATACCCAATGCTCATTACATCAAGTGCCCTCCTCATATACTCTTTTTTTAAAAAAATTTATTTGACAGAGAGAGATCACAAGTAGGCAGAGGGGCAGGCAGAGACAGAGAGAGGGGGAAGCAGGCTCCCCGCTGAGCAGAGAGCCCGATGTGGGGCTCCATCCCAGGACCCTGGGATCATGACCTGAGCCGAAGGCAGAGGCTTTAACCCACTGAGCCACCCAGGTGCCCCCTCCTCATACACTCTTAATTCTTTTCTTTCTCTAGGTCTTGGTCTTGTCCATTTAGACTGGCATCTAAATAAATTATTTTATCCTAAATAAATATGTATGTATTATATTTAGGTAGATACTATTATATAATAAATGTACATGTGGCATTTTAAAACTTCTCCCAATGCAGATATGCATCTATTTATAAAATTCAATATTCACTTATGCCAAACATGTATGCTTCTATGTAACAAATGTATATAGACTATATGCTTAGAGCATGTAAATAAAGCCACATAATTTAAAAAATTGCACCTGATCACTTGTCCTTCTAATATGTGAAGAACATACATAACCCCCACTGGTGGGGGTATTTCCTGCATAATGAATGAGGTAGGACTTATGTTTGGGAAGGACTTTCATTAATCAAAAATGACTATCATCTTAAATGCAATAATATGGCTATTTGCCTGCATACCACAGTACCTGAAAATAGTCATATCTCCTCTCTAAATAACATTCATGCAATGAAAACTGCTAAATGTTGGCATAAATCAAGGGGGCTTAGACCTAACTCAGTGTCCAGACAGAGTAATTTTCAATTTATTAGGTCCCTCTTCAGAAGCTATTGTTCATCCTCTCCACATTTTTATATCTCCCATCACAGAACACATTATGTATAAAGAAAACTTTTATCTATTGCTGTGGATAGAAGGAAGGCAAGTTACACTTTTGGAGGACACACTGTATACCAGGTATAACACACTGTTGTTTCACACATCATTGATACTATTTAATTCTCCCACTACAGTTTTGTGAAGTGAGAAACACTTGGATATATGTGTTTAGTAGTAGTACGAATAAGCAATCATTCTTTTCATAGACCCATCAAATACTAGTCTTGAAAGAAATTTTAGAGATCATCTAGTCCAGTGATTTTAAACCAGTTTGGCCTCAGTACTGGCAAAATATTTAACATATTTTTACTAATATCACTAACATTTTATCACTAGTATCACTAATGTTAATAACCAAAAGATCTGAGGAGAGTAGAGTTGGGATAGGAGCATGTGTAGTATGAAAAACAAAACAAAACAAATCATCCAGAATTTTCCACTATGCTCCTTTGGATGCATATTCCTTACCTCTCCCATCCTTTAACTGCCACCCCCATTTGAGAATCATGAGGTAGTGAATATTCTTTCATTACAAAGGAACAGTTACAATATTATGCCAACAGACGGGAAGTAATTTGGCCAAAGCACATACTGCAAGATAGTGTTAGAGGCAGGTTTAGAACCCTTGTTATCTCTATGTTCTTTCTTCTGGGACACTGCTTACTTCTCTTCCAAAATGTGCACTAATGTGGTTATTTTCAAAAATGCTGCATTTGAGAACTGATCAGGCCATTCTTATATAAGCAGAACTTATTGTGTCCAGAATGCAAATTATATGAGTGCAAGGGCCTCAATGGTCTTCATATTTTAGTCAATGTCCCATTTGCAAGATAAAGCCCAGAACACTGGTGTTGGAGTCATCATCTGTAATTCCAGGCAAATGAGAGAAACACCATGCATACTGATTACTCCCTCTGCAAAACTGAAGTTGATGGGGAATTTGGGATGGTCATAACCACGATAGGAATTAAAATGATAACCTGAACTGCTATCTGAACACGAATCAAAGTATTCTACCACTTACAGAAATCGTTTAATGGGTGTCCACTCCCTCAGAGATGTATTCTTTTTGCTCATTTTGTTGATTGATTTTTGGCCTGAATGTAGATGTGGGAAGCAGATATACTTTGATTCTGTAGCCTTTATTTGTATTCTTCTATTAATTCATTAGAGCAGAACATTCAATATATTTTAATGCAGCCAGAATAGAAAACAAGCTCCTTCCAGTGGCTTATTTCACCCCTATAAATTGTTTTTATCAAATTAAATCACTGGACAACAAAACCATTTGAATTTCTATACTGATGGTGAATGCTGCAGTTTAGTGGTTCTCAAGGATCTTGGCATTCTACTTCAGGATAGATGCACCTTTTGTTAGGCAAAACCATATTCACCATTGAGTCAAATGAACTATACCATCACAACCTATATAAGTTCTTCATTCAAAGCAATTTAAAATAATTAGTCAACACATTCATCCTAGTTCTCCCAACAAGTTTGTTGGAAACTTAAGAGTAGATGCTGTTCACTTACTTACTCAGGGACAGGAAGTGCTTGCTTTCCCTAAGGCTTCAGTCTTTAATTTTTTTCTGTGTCCTCATACTCCTAAGCAGTATCATTTACTAAACTCTAAGCTTGATCTCTACCCAGTGCAAAATACTACTCACTCTGAACATTTGGCCCTACCTTCTTGCATATTATCCATCTCATCAATACTGACACTATTTGTCTTCTCCAACAATTACTAACTCTTTCTTCCTTATAATTCTGATTAAGTTTCCCTTGGACTGTAACATTTTCTTGCCTATGACTTTCCACTTCTCATCTCTATCACCATCTTTTAGCATCCTTACTTAGAAAAAAAAAAACATTGTTTAAAACAAAAACAATGCTCTCAGGTAAAGCTGCTTCTTTAGTTATTTCTCTGTTGCTCACAATTTGCAAACTTGCAAAGGCAATACTTTCCATTTAAAATTATGGCTACAGATTGCATTGACTTCACTCTATTTAACTGAAATCAAATGATGCAATATAGAAAGGGAGAGAGAAAAAAAAATTAAAAAAATAAAAAAATAAAAAAAAAAGAAAGGGAGAGAGGGAATAAATAGAACTAGAATAGACCAGAGTAGACTAGAATCACAGGCCTGAGAGTGTGTGGGGGAAAATATCTTTTGCTTTTCCTTTAAATTCAATTGGAAAAAAAGAAGTATTAAAAAAAAAAAAAAGAACCACTTAGCTTCTGTGACTGTGGCCAGGTTAGAAGGTTTTAGCCAGTTGTTGTTGAATATCATCTATAAGAGAAAAAGTTTTGTCTGTAGCACCAAAGGTGAGCCCTGGGGACCAACACGTTTTCCAGCAATATGGGACTAAGAAGAACTAAAAATGTATGCTGTGATGGCACTATCATTTTGTTAAAGGATAAGTAAGTGAAACAGTGGGATTAGATGCTAGAAGCATGCATATTTTATTAAATAAAATTATTACTCCATTTAAAAATTCAATTGTGATTGCAAATAGCTTGAGAATAAAGAGTAAATTTGCATAAACTGTTTAAAAAGGGATTCAGATTCCAGGTTTTGTTCTGTCAAATTGAACTATCCAATGTGATGACTAATTAGGAATCCAGTGTGTTCATACTGTGGCCTCAGAAGAATTATAGCAATATATTTAACAATTAAAAAATAAATAGCGTTACAGGTAACTAAATACCACCTAATTGATTATGCTAGAGATGATTTGCTGTGGCACGTAAAGGTGGGTCATATTAACATGTGTGTAGAATTGCCTCATCATCTTTATTCGAAAGCAGTATCTTAACTGCAAGGCATCTCAAATACTGCATGGATTAAGTGCCATTGGTACTTAAATGTCAGCTAAATGCGGATAACCTATTCCTACATTCAAAAGTAACCCTGGGTCACATTTGTTATGTTTCTTAGTCAACCCAAAATACCATATAACATTCCATTTGAAGTTTTCTTTCCATGCCTTTTGGAGCTAAATGTAAGGTGACCAGAACTGAGAGATGTCGTTATCTATTCACAGAGTAGATGTGCCATTGTTGCACAGACACACATTATGAGACACTATTCTCTTTTGTTTTGAACCGTCTCCTCCAACCCCTCACACTTGGAGGCACTGATCCCTCTACCAACACAGTTCCTGAGCCAATCCCGCTGAGCGCAAGATTATCAAAAGAGCCACCACAAACTACCAAGTGGGGCCTAGAGCTACGTGTTTGCCTTTAATTTAGCAGGCGGGTTCTTGTATACCTGTATGACCACCCTATTGGTGCACTCTCTGTGATGGCTATGGTTTTCCTCCAACTTTTTGACAAGTCCTACAATTCCCACTGGACAATACTGAACCCTAGAGCCTGACATCTAATTTGGTTCTTGTTATCCTCCACCTCAAGTGGTGGATTCGGCATGCTATACCGTCGTTCCCCATTCTTTTCTCCATTCCTTAGACACTAGCTAGGATCTCGCTGGGAAAGAACTGAAACCACAATATCTGCTAAAACCAGCTCAAAATGATCTCATCGCTTTGGACTTTATACACTGGAGAGTCTGGCCATGATTCTCATCATCTAGTCCTACACCGAGGCTCAACCCCTCTAAATTCCCTCCTAGCTAACTTTCCTTTTTCCCCCAGGAAGCACCACCACTAAACCCTATCCCCTACTTGACCAAACTAACCAAGAGATAATAACTACAGATATTAACAATACAATAGCATTCCCCCCTCTCAACATTTTTAATAATAATGAATCTCAGGTAAAATAAGAATAGTTGACATGATTCTTCATGGATTGATCATGCGGTCAGTATTTTCATAGGTAAAGAGTTGCATTTGGTCTATCCTGCACTGAGTCTGGTCACAACAAAACTTATTGAGAATGGAGGGTGAAAATCTTGATGTCTATGTCTAATACTCTGAACATGTTGGCCTCCCCTTCCTCCTGATCACTGCTTCTAATGCATTTTTATTCTGAGATACAATGCTTTGAAATAAACACTATGTTTAAAATGTCTGCTTTGTAATTAGGTAGTCACATACATGTAGTTGAAAACAAGATCATAATACTACACTCGGAAACATATAATTTAAGCGAGTAAGAGGTTATGTATTCTAAGCAACCTTTGTTTCTTGAACAACTATTTTTAGTATGCAAATATACAGATGTGCACACTTGTTGCTTTCTAATGAATAAGTTGTGTCAGATCTAACAAGAACAGCGGCTGTTATTTTGTTATAATTTTAAAAAGAAATTTTCACTGCATCTTTTTTGTGTTTTATTTATATGAGGCTTCTATTTTTTTTGGTTACAGAATCTACACATATCATCAACATGAATACTGTGATATTAAACAAAAACAAGACTCTTAAGCCGATATGGCAGCAAATGTCTAAGTAATACTTGATGTTTTTAACTAGAATATCCACTGATTAGGTCAGATATTCAGCTCAGCTAAACCAAAACAAAAATCTTACAGCTGATTATAAAAATTACTGTCAAATATTCATGTCTTACCCAAATTGGAAATGGTACAAGAATACAATGTTCCTTGTTAGGTTATATTTCTTAGCAAGGTTACATCAATATCAATTATGTGCTAAGGTGTCAAGTGGCTTGTACAGAGTAACCTAACACCTTCATTAGTATATTGCAAATTCCGTGATCTTGATATACACATGCCTATGAAATAAAATGCTAAATTTGAACCATTTCAATAGAACCAAAAATTGTACTTCTATGCAAATTTTTTATGCATAACATTGAAGTTTAATGAGCTATATGATGAAGTCATTAATTTGTTTAATTTCTTTTTTTTAATTTTTTATTTCTTTTCAGTGTAACAGTATTCATTGTTTTTTCACCACACCCAGTGCTCTATGCAATCTGTGCCCTCCCTAATACCCACTTTTGTTTATTTTCTAATGCTACTGTATGCATATGTAAAATACCTGTATTTAGCTATATATGTGTGGATTCATATTACATATAAAACATGTTAAATATTCACACATACATACATGAATATATATATTCTATACATATATACATATATATTACATACATAATTTTGGAGGCATAGAATTTTGGTCATTTGAAGGTATACCACATATTTATGGGCATATCACCTATTTTAGTTAATATAATTCTCATATAATTATATGAGACCAAGGAGTACATTCTTTTTTTTACCAACAGGAAAGCCAAGACTCCAAAGCCCAGCATCTTTCCACAGCATTATCCATCAGGAAACTCTCTATCAGTTATTTCAAATTTTACCATCCAACGAAGGGACCCCTCAAAAATTTGTTTTCATTGTAGAAACTCTGTAGTTGATTTGATGGACATTATCAGCCAAAGTAGATTTTTACTTAGGGGCACTCCTTAGTATAGGATTTATTAGGTGGTAGGTGAGGTGGCCAGTGGAGAGAGGATGATGAGTAGAGCAGAAATTATATAGGATAATGCATGCCTATTGCAAAAAATAAAAAAGAATGGGTAAGTATATAGGAGTCAGCATGAGAGGAAAACATCAGAATTGAGAGAAACTCTTCCTAGTAGAAAGGCAATGGAGATGAATATCCTTGTACCTCATGCTTTTGGGCTAAAAGGGGATTTAATTAATAGCATACCACTAAACTCCCCCTAAAATACACATAATAACAAAAAAAAACCCTCCATTAAAAAGAGTCTACTGTCTATTGTCCTGATTTAAGAGAATTTTCTATTAACTTCAAGACCGATAGTATTGAGTTAAGACTCAAAATCAATTAATATAACTTACACATCCCTGTATAAAGGAAATCTGAAAGCCTGCAAGAAAGATGCTTTGCCCTTCTCCTCCTGTCTGTTCTGTAACTGAGATATCTGGGGTTTGTACCAACCAGAAACCTATACAACCATCTCTCTCTATATATTATTGTTTTTACTTTTTACAGCCATCTTATTGGGGTAAAATGTATTTACATATATTAAAATGAACCCATTTTACTATCCTGTAAGATCAGTTTTGACAGGCACATATGCTTCCATAAACATCCCCACAAAAAAGATACAGAACATTTTTATTGCTAGAAAAGTTCCCCATGCCTGCAACTGTTTCTAGTCAGCATCAAGCTCCTCCCATAGGCAATTATTGATCTGATATTGATTAACCACGTTGAGTTTGCCTGTTTTTAAATTCCATATAAATGATATTATACAGTAAATGCTCTTTGTATTTGGCTTCTTAAGCTCAGTATAATGTTTCTGAGATTCATCTATGCTTATGTGTGTATCAGTCATTCATTTTCTTTGCATAGTGTTATTAACTATGTCAACACATTTAAACATTTATCTGTTGTGTAAATTATTATTATTGTTTTCAATATATAGCAATTAAAAAACTGCTAAAAAATCTGCGAACAAGTCTTTGAAGAATATATGCTTTTATTTCTCTTGGGTAAATATCTGGGCAAGGTCCCTTAGAGGATTATTTTAAGCCTTTTAGGACAACTTCTATAGTTGCCTTTTCTCTAAACCAAGCATATCCCTGCTATTGAAAACAACTCTTCTGAGATTTCTACTAAATGTATCAGGTGTCTAGTGAAGTCTCTCCACTCTGGCTGGTCAAAACTTGAACGAATTCCAGTCCTGTGTGAACTCTTAGAATTGTTCACCTTATAGCATTCCAGTACTACACTGCTTAGTCTTGGGACATTTTAGCCCATGAATGTACAATTTTACATTCAATGATATACCCACGGGGACCCAATGCGGACTTTTGGAGCTCTTTGTCTATGTAGAGCCCCTTTCCAAGACTCTGCCCCACATATTTTAACTACATTGGCCTCTTTTAACTCTAATACCTGTCTCAATTCAACGAAACCTCTGTGTTATGTATTGGTTCCCCATTCCTGCACAGTAGTGCAGAAAGTTTCTCTGGGCAGAAAGACTGGGTGATCATAAGTTTCACCTCCTTTGTTTTCCTTCTCTCAGTTATCACTGTCATGATCTGCATGTTTCTCAATATCTGAAAAATATGTTTCATATATTTTTTCCATTTTTCCACTTGTTTCCAGTTCAATGCAAGGCAGATTTCAGACACTTTGTGATGACTGTAAGGCAATGTTCATCAATATCGTTTTTGAAGGTCATCCAAAGTACTAAGTCCTTCCCCTTGGATCTTTGGTTATTCCCCACAAAGTGAGATTACAATCATTCACATACAAGATAGAGCAGGAGATTGAGGGGAGTGATAATTATTTATTGCTTCTGGAGGGGGATAATAACCACCTACAAATTTCTAATGGATGGGATAGAAAGAGCAAGAATCCTGGTTTCATCACATGTTGGGGACCTTTGGGTTGCATGTGCTTCTTTGGTTTAGTACAATAAAGAGAGAAATGGTGGAAATGAGTAAATATTTCAACTCATTTCCAATGAGACACACTAGAAGAATATTCACTGAAAATTGGGCCAACACCTGTACACATCCATCTGTCCTTTAGCCACAAATATGCCACGGGAATTCCACCAGCACCCAAATGGAGGGTTTTCCAAGTGTAAATTTTAGGTCTGATTATGGTAGCCAAGTATGTTGTCAAGTAAAGACATGCTGATTGTGACTTTAATGCAAATGTTCTTACTCTAGTATTTTGAGATTCATTATTCTGCTGATTTCTTGCTTTCACATGAAACCATAAAATTTATAGTTTAATATTTCTGTTGTGATTACCTGGCAACACTAGTCATATGGAAAGAGAGTGGGGACATGAAAGAGAATACACCACAGACTCTGTTTGTTGATAAGCATGGGATCTGCATCAATATGTTCTTGTTTCACATTGAATAAACAGAAAGAAAGCTACTTTGGTTCTCCAATAAAACAGAATAGAAACAAAGAAATGGAATTTCATCTTAATGACCCACTATGCTTCTGAAAATCATTTAATACCTCATTAGAAGTAAAATACTTCAAAAATCTATTAGAGACAATACTATCAAAAGTCAGTTCTTAACAACTTGATCTATAGATTTAGTGCAATCCTAATCGAACTCCCAGAAAGTTATTTTCTGGATATTGACAATCTAATTCTAAAATATATACGGAGAAGTAAAAGAACAAGAATACTCTAACACAATATTGAAAAGGAATAAACTTAGAGGACTGACACTACCCAACTTCAAGACCTGCTATAAAGCTACAATAATAAAGACAGTGTGGAAGTGGTGAAAGAATAGACAAATGCATCAATGGAACAGAATAGAAAGCCTAGAAATAGATCCACATAAATATAGTCAACTGACCTTTGTCAAAGGAATGAAGGCAATGTAATGAAGCAAAGACAGTCTTTTCAACAAATGGTGCTGGAACAACTGGATAACCACATGCAAAAAAAAAACCCAAAAAACCCTGAATCTAGACATTAATCTTATATCCTCCAAAAAAATTAACTCATAGTGAGTCACAGATCTAAATATGAAATACAAAATGATAAAACTCTTGGAAGATAACATAAGAGAAAACCTAGGATAATCTGGATATGATGATGGTTTCTTAAATACAACACCAAAAGAGTATCTATAGAATAAACAATTGATAAGCTAAACTAATCAAAATTAAATATTCCTGCTCTGCAAATGCAACACCAAGAGAATGAGAAAACAGTCACAAACTGGGAAAATGTATTTGCTTATGACACATCTAATAAAGGACTGTTATCCAAAATGTACAAAGAACTGTTAAACTTCAACAAAAGAAAATTAAAAACCCAATTAAAAATGAATCAAAGATCTTAAAAGGCACTTCATCAAAGAAGACATACAGATGGCAAATAAACATATGAAAAGATGCCCCATATCTTATGCCATCAGGGAATGCAAATTAAAACAACAATAAAATTTCATTCTACACCTATTAGAATGGCCAAAATTCAAAATACTGATACCAAGTGTTGGTGAGAATGTGGAACAACAGAAATTTTCATCATTGCTGGTGGAAATGCAAAATGGTATAGCCACTTTGGAAGAGTGTTTGGCGCCGTCTTACAAAACTAAACATATTCTTACCATATGTTCCAGCAATTACACTCCTCAGTATTTACTCAAAGGAGTTGAAAACTTCTGTCCACACAAAAACCTGCACGTGAATACTTACAGAAGCTTTACTCATAACTGTCAAACTTGGAAGCAACCAAGATATCCCTCAGTAGGTAAATGGATAAATAAACTGTGGTACATCCAGACAAGAGAATATCATTCAGTGCTAAAAGAAATGAGCTATCAAGCATTGAAAAGATATGCAGGAAACCTAAACCTATATTAGTAAGTAAAAGAAGCCAATCTGCAAAGATTACATATTATATGATTCCAACTATGAGATTCTGGAAAAGGCAAAACTTTGTAGACCATAAAGGGATACATCATTGCATAGGGTTATGGGGAAAAGAGGTATGATTTGGAGAAGCACAGATGATTTTCAGAGCGGTAAAACTATTCCTTATGATGCTACGATGGATTCTTGTCATTATGCATTTATAAAAACTCATAGAATGTATATCAACAACAGTAAATTCTAATATAAACTATCAACTTTGGGTAGTGATGATACATCAGTATAGTGGGGAAGATTGTGAGTACATGATGGGAGGGGTTATATATGAAATTAATTAATTAATTAATTAACTAATTAATTAATTAATTAATTAATGGTATGGAAAGGGCCCAAATGCCCATCAACTGATGAATGGATAAAGAAGATATAATGGCATATTGTTCAGCCATCAAAAAGAATGAAATCTTGCCATTTGCAATGATGAGGATGGAGCCAGAGAATATTATGCCAAGTGAAATAAATCAGTCAGAGAAAGACAAATACCATATTGTTTCATTCATATGTGGAATTTAAGAAATAAACCAAATGAACATGGGGGAAAAATAAGAGAGGCAAACCAGAAAACAGACTCTCAACTACAGAGAACAAACTGAAGAGTACTGGAGGGGAGGTGGGCAGTGGGATAGGTTATATGGGTGATGGGTATTTACAAGGGCACTTGGGGCACCTGGGTGGCTCAGTCAGTTGGACATCTCACTCTTTGGGTCAGGTCATGATCTCAGGGTTGTGAGATCAAGCCCTACATTGGGCTCCATGTCCAGTAGTTAGTCTGCTAGAGATTTTCTCTCTCTCCCTCTCCCTTTGCCCCTCCCTCTGCTCTCTCTTTCTCTAAATAAATAAATAATAAATAAAATCTTTTAAAAAAAGGAGGGCACTTGTGATGAGCATTGGGTGTTATTTGTAAGTGATGAATAACTAAAGTCTACAGCTGAAACTCATACTACACTGTATATTAACTAACTGGAATTTAAATAAAAATTTGAAAAAAAAGAAATTTCTTTAATTTTGGCTCATTTTGCTGTGAAAATGAAACTGCTCTTAAAAATAAAGTCTATGTGAGTAAAATGAATTCATACTCAAGATCAAAATATAACCTCTGTATTTTGTATCCTTTGGGTAAATACCAAGTAGTGCAATTGTTGGATCGTAGGGTAGTTGTATTTTTTAACTTTTTGAGGAGCCTCCATACTATTTCCTACAGTGGTTGTACCAGTTTGAAAGGATACAAAAATACAGATTCGAAGGGGTACATACACCTTGATGTTTATAGCAGCATTATCAACAATGGCCAAACTATGGAAATAGCCCAAGTGTCCGTTGACTGCCGAATGGATAAAAAAGATGTGGTGTATATAAACAACGGAGCATTACTCAGCTATCAAAAAGAATGAAATCTTGCCATTTGCAATGGCTTGAATGGAACTAGAGTGTATTACACTAAGTGAAATAAGTCAGTCAGAGAAAGACAAATACCATATTATTTCATTCATATGTGGAATTTAAGAAACAAAACAGATGAACATATGGGAGGGGAAAAAGAGAGGGAAGCAATCATAAGAGTCTTAACTATAGAGACAAACTTAGGGTTGATGGAGGGAAGCGGGAGTGGGATGGGCTAGACGGTTGATGGGTATTAAGGAGGGCATGTGTTATGATGAGCACTGGGTATTATATGTAAATGATGAATCACTAAATTCCACTCCTGAAACAAACATTAGACTATATATTAACTAACTGGAATTTAAATAAAAATCGGGAAGAAAAAAAACCACCTCATTTTAAAAATCACAAAATAAGAAGTTCAAGTACATTCTCTCATCAAATTGTAAGAAAGTTAGAAATCAACATTAAATCATATTTAAACCCAATTACTGATAAAATTAAAAAAAAACTCCCCTCAAACTCCAAGTCAAAAGAAATATTTAGTATGGAAAGATATTTAGTATGCAATTTAATACATTTATAAAATAATAAAATCCTATATAGCAAAGCTCAATGAATATGGTGAACATAACAGAAGAAGGAATGTTTGCATTGTTTAAAAAGAAAGAATGAAGGTAAATTAGCTCAATATTCAATCACGAATTTTGATTTTGATGAAAGGAACTTAGGCAGTAAGTTGATAAACACATCTTGAATATAATTTGTTAAAAGCATTAATATACAGACATCTGACAAACAAAATCAAGAAAAAAGAGTGGACATACAAAGAAGCAGCAGCAGTGAAAGACACTAGTGTGCTGACCATTTTATAAACACTTGTCATTTCATGCTTTCATCATAACTCTAAAATTGGTTATATTATGCTCATGTTATAGAGGAGATGAATACAGACCAGAAAGGTTGCATGATTTTACAAGGATCACACAGCCAGTAAGAGAGCCAGTGATTCAAATCCATCTAACTATAGAGCCCATACTCTTTTTTAAAAAAAGATTTTTATTTATTTATTTGAGAGAGAGAGAGAGCAAGAGAGAGAGAGCATATAAGCAGGGGGAGGGGCAGAAGAAGAGGGACCAGCAGACTCCCCTCTGAATGCAGAGCCCAATACAGGGCTTGATCCACGAAACTGAGATCATGACCTGAGCCAAAGTCAGACACTTCACAACTGAGCCACCCAGGCACCCTGAGCCCATACTCTTAACTGTATTATCATAAACATTTTCAGATACAGTGACAAGTGTTATGATAATGCATTTGAAATCCTCAATAAAATACTATTTTCTGAGAAAATTACCAACTTTTTCTAAATCCAAAAGCTGAAAGAATTAATAACTGTGGTAAAAACTGAAAGAAAAAGCAACAACAAAGAAACATTCTCCCAGTACTTCTGAGTATGCGGTTTAAGAGATGCATTCTTTCAAGCATCAGATATAGAATCATTTCTATTCCTTATACCTGCCTAAAAATATTGAAGCAAAGAAAGTACCCGAATTGCTTTGTTCCTTAAATTCAGATGGATTCTTATTTATTTATTTATTTATTTATTAAAGATTTTATTTATTTGACAGACAGAGATCACAAGTAGGCAGAGAGGCAGGCAGAGAGAGAGAGGAAGGCGGGGGAAGCAGGCCCCCTGCTGAGCAGAGAGCCCCACGTGGGGCTCGATCCCAGGACCCTGGGATCATGACCTGAGCCAAAGGCAGGGGCTTTGACCCACTGAGCCACCCAGGCCCCCGGATTCTTTATTTACACAAGTAAATTGTAAAATATTGTAGAATATTCAAATTTTACAGAAAAATGTCCTCCTTTATCATCGTATTACTCTAAACATGTTTGCTAGACATACCTTGCTACTTTAAGTAAACCTCTTATTGGAATCTGCTCATTTTGTTGGGCATATGAAGTTGCTAATGATTGTACTGTGCATTTGCATGCATAAACTGGTAGAAATATATCTTTCTTCATATATGTAGTTGTTTACATTGTGCTCCATGGATCATTATGCAACTTACTATAGTCAATGATAATGTAGGAAACTTTCCATTTTGTCATCTATATTATTTTATTTTAATTTATATTTTAACTACAGCAGCATATTTTATAGTGCAGCTATACCAGGGGTTATCCCACGCCAATGAGTATTTGAATTATTTCCAATATTTCAGGATCTCAATGTAATGATAAACATCTATATCTACATCTAGATCTGTATCTGATGGATAACACACACATGCCAGTGTCTAGCACATAATACACACATCCAGGCTAAGATGTGTAAAGTAGAAAGGACAGTAGTAGAAAGTAGTAGGATACAACATTTATATTTTAACTGTCTTCCAAAGTGTCAATAATAATTTACACCATCATTTAAAAAGAGAACCCCATTCTCCTCACTTTGGTCAAGACAACATTACTGAATTTTTAAATAATTGTCAATCTGTTAGGCAAAAAATGGCACTTGACTACTTTTGTTTTTTAGTTTTCATGTCTTAGATTACTAGTGAGATTGACCATCTTTTCAATTTTCCCTGTGGCAAACTCTCTGCTCCAATCCCTTGCTGTTTTTTTCTATTTGATATTTATATTTTCCTTATTGATTTTTAGCAAAATTTATACATAACTAATGTTGTTACCTTTTATATGTGTTGGAAATATTTTCCTTCAATCTTTTTTTTTTTTAATTTTGCTTTCTGGTGTTCTTGTCATATACAAAGTAGACTGTATTTAATCTTTACACATCAAATTTAACAACATTGATCATTGCAGGCTTGCCTTCTGAGTCATGCTTACAAAAGCTTCAGCATCCAACATTAGGGACATATTCTCATTAATGTGTCATTCAGAGAAAGTGATTAAATTGATCCAAAAAATGGTTTTTATAAACATGTCATCCTTCATATAGATCAATTATACTTTTGGTTCCATGTGATGTGTATTAATTGATATTTTTTTATTTCTTTTCAGCGTAACAGTATTCATTGTTTTTGCACCACACCCAGTGGTCCATGCAATACGTGCCCTCCTTAATACCCACCACCTGGTTCATCCAACCTCCCACCCCTCGCCCCTTCAAAACCCTCAGGTTGTTTTTCCTAAATGTTTTTTACAATGATTGAACAATGTTTGAGTAACTGTATAATTAATGTTGGTGTTTGTGTTTTGAGTATATGTGCTTGCATTTGTTTGTGCACAGTAATCAATTTATTTTATTTTAGGTTGTACTGAAGTTTTCAATTTCTGTTACCATCAAATTGGGGAAAAAAAACTATATGATCCTGGGTTGTCAACCAACAGGGAGAAGAAGAGGAAGAGAGGGAGTGCATGAGAGCCAGAATGAGAGATATAGCTCACAGGAAGCATGTATTGTATTGTTATAGGTAAATAATTATGCTGATTTTAATTTCATGTGATGCTTTGACTTCATATATCATCACATTTTGTTGCTCAAAAAAAAGAGAAACATAATCTCCATATTTTCTGATAACATTTCTGTACCCTCCTCTTAACTTTAAATATTTTATCCACAGATGAGTTATTTTCCCTTTGCAGAAGTTAATGGAATAACTTATAATAATAATAATAATTATAAGGGATTATTATTATTATTATGAGCACTGCATTCAGCTTGCTTCTGATGTTAAGCACCATCATGTGACTTCTATTTTTCCTGGATTCTACCATCCCACTGCTACCAAAGCTCATTTTTGGAACAGCAACTCCTGTCATTAGCTTTGGCCTACAGATACCACCAGCACTGAACTTCACAGTGATGCTGGTACATCTTTCATTGATGCTTTCCTTATTGCTTTGGTATGTGATCTACCCCAAGGTTCCCAGTGGAACACAATAATTTGAAATGTTTCCCACCTTGTACAAGAAAGGTAAGGTAGTATATCTAGAATGTCTACTTTTTTGAAACTTTTAATCCCTCCTTTCATGTCTATTATGGCAATTCTGAAATCTCAACCTCACTTCTTACAGAGCAACTTTTTTTTATTTTCAGGGTACCTTCCCAACACCTTCTGCACACTATCCTGAAATTCTTACATGGATCTTAAATCTTATAACATGGAAGAGTATCCTCAAATTGACAAACTCTTATCTGACTTTAGGTTCTACTTCTCTCAGCAGACTCAGAATTCAGTCTTGTGCATCCTCGTCAGCTCTTGATTGTAATAAGAATAATTCCTAAGTGCTGAGATATTTATATAAATCATATAATGCTCACAATAAACCCTGTGAAACAGTCATAATATCCCATTTTACAGATGAATACACTAAAGTATAAAAGGATGAGATGGCTGGTACAAGGTCACCCTTTGAGTAAGTGAGGGGTTAGTTTCATTCCAAAAGTTGTCTTCTTAATCATACTCCTTTCTGGTTCAGGCAACCAGCTCAGAAGTGGTGGATTTGGGCAGAAGGATAATTTCTTGACTCTTTAGTATAATTTTCTAGTCACTATAGCATTGATATGAGAAACAAAAGCAGAAGAAAAATTATTGTTTCCTTACTACTTATAGCCCATTGACAAGTCTTTGAAACAGTCAGAGTGACATTCCTCTAGGGATTCAATTGTCTCTATGTTGACACTTTGCTAAGGGCAAAAGGCAATCTTAGCCTGACCCCCAGGATCCTGTAAGTCTACTTTAGCATATAAAAATTCCTTTGGCAACTTCCTTTATCTCTACCCTCCCCCCCACCAAGATCTATGCTGACAATCGTCCCCAAGCATATAACCTACCAATATACATCTGAAGGGTCTCATGACTAAGGTTTCATTAGACAGTAATAAATGACCTTTTACCAACAATAGCCAGCCCCCTCAAGGTCCTGGAAACCTTGCTTCCAAATTCCTTAGAGACTGATGGTATTCCCAACCCATCCCAACTTGAAAGTATATAATGGGCCACTCCTTGTGACTCCAAGGCAGCTCTTTCTGCCCAGGGTTCTGTCCCTGTACTTTAATAAAACCACCTTTTTGTACCAAAGACATCTAAAGAATTCTTCCTTGGCCTTAGGCTTTGAGCCCTGACATCTTTCCTATAACAGCATCACTTTAACCATCCAATTACGAAGATTTTAACTATCAAATTAAGCCTCAATGAATTCATTCTTATATATACTGTGCTGTGAGAAAATAAGTTTTATAAGTGGAAAAAAAATCCTAGATAATATAATCACTGGAACCAATGAATATAAGTGAAGTACATACAGGAAAAGTTATGTGGAAGGACATCTGTTAAATTATCAACTGTGCCACCAATCATACACTTTTCCCAAGCATGTTGCATACAGATTTACCCTTCAGAAGGTAGACTATTTCAAATTATGTCTATGAAAAAGGCACAATAGGTAGCCATCAAGGACTCATACAGTTGAATGGGGACCAAAAATCTATAATTTAAAGATCGAGAAGGCTCATTTTTATAAGCAGTAAAATACAAAGGTCAGAAGCATAATTCATCCTTAACTTTTTCTTCCGGTATAATTTACACTAGAATTATGTTAACACTTGTGGCTTTTGGGCAATCAAGGTCACCTTAGCTAACAATGCAACTTGAAAAACTTGTTATTTGGCAAACTAGACTTGAAAGCCTCACACAAAACCAGTCTATATAAACTGCATCCAGTCGGACAGAAGTGAAAGACACGAAAGTCCACCTTGAGTAAAAGGCCCAATAGTGTCATAGAGATGTGCCTCCGATAGCTTTCAAAATAACTAGAAACAGCACAAAAGCATGTGTATGAGAAAACATTTATTCCAAGCCTACTAGAATCAGCAATTGGTATAGCTGAAAAGGGAAAGGAATACTTTCAAATGCGCCATTTAATACCATAGCTACACATCTACAGTAAGTCCGGTCTTGAATATAGTCGCAAAGTAAAAGGTGAATTTTAATTACATACCGGAGTAGAAACAGACTTCAGGTAGGAATACTTGGACTCTGACACTGGCTCTGCCACTAATACAGTGTGTGACATTGGAAGAGTCACTTTCACTTTTCAGAGCTTATTTTATTCATTGGTAAAATGAAATGATCTTTAGAGGCTTTTCAAACTCTAAAAAACTGACTGCAAATAAATAACTTTTTTGTTTTTAACATACTAATATTTTCCCAATATCTCTAAAGTGGTTGACTGAAATACTGCCTTTTCAGATGGCTGTTGTAGAGATCCTGCTTAAGGAGAGGTTCCTCAAAGAACGGAGTATTATCCCACTTTCTCACAAGTGGGAGAAAGTTCAGAACATGCTAATTGGGCAAGCTTGAAATTCCAAAGATCTGCAAATGGAACAGGTGCAAATGTAACTGGTGATAATTGATGGCTAATTATGCAAGCAATAACACACCCCAGGGTATGGGCTTGTCTGCCAATACATACGCGCCTTGGGTGTGAGTTTATTAGCAGGCAAACCCACACCCTGGAGGTTATATTTTACAGACAAAATGCTTTTGAAAACACAACATGGTTTTAAGTGGAGTATAAGATTCTGAAAATGTATTAGCACCTAAAATAGTTCAACCAGAACCAAGTCAATAGGCCAGGTTCAGAAGAACATTTCCTTGCATATCCCCCTTTGACCACTCACTCAGTACTTATCATTTGACCCCTTGTCTCTATACCTGCTACATTCAAAAAAGCGATTTGGAAAAATATCAAATGCCTTCATTTGCCTTTAACTAGCATTTAGTGAGAACTCATAGGGTAAGGCCAGGATCATAAAGGATCAAGTATATTTGACCACTCTATAGTAAATGGTTTTCTAGTCTCTTTATTCTGATGGAGCATAGGCCTCAGGAATTGATATTTCATTGATATGTAATGATATTTAATGGAATTTAATGGAACTGATATTTAATTGATATCTAATGATGATTTTTAATGATGATATTTAATGATATTCAAGGATGACAGCCAGAGAGACAATGCCCTTAACTGAGAAGAAAATTGAAAGAAACTTACGAAAGGGTAAGATTATGAAGTTTTTGTTGCCGCCTGGGCAGATGACATGGGTGGAAAACTGTCAGATACAGACTACTGGAACCACTGGTGTATGGGTCCATATTCAGATTACAGCCAGAACCAGGTCAATTCTCACCACCTCCACTGTTATGACCCTAGTCCCAGTCACCATCATCTCTAATCTGGACATAATTGCTTTCCACCTTATCCCCTTTCGGTCTATTCTTAACACACTAGCTAAAGTGATTCTGTCAAAATAGAAGTCAGATCATGCCACTCCTCTGCCCCTCAAGATGCTCGGAGGGTTCCCTTCTCAGTCAAAGTGAACATTCAAGCCTCATAATGGCTATAAGCCACAGATACGGCCTCCTCTGTCCTCTCTGACCTGTGTTCTTCCCTACTATTTTTCTCTTTCACTCTGTTCCAGCCAGGCTGGCCTCTTTCCTGTTCTTTGAAAGTACTCATCATATAGGCACCACAGAGAGATTTGAAACTTGTTGTTTCTTCCGTCAGAACACTCTTCTCTCAGATGTCTACATGGCTTGCCCCTTTACTCCCATCAGTTCTTTACCTAAATGACATAATCTCAGTGAAATTTTCCCCAACCATCCCACCATCTATCCAAAATAAATTTGTAAACTGTTCCATACTCTCGACCCATTTTTCTGCATTATTGTTTCTCATAGTACTTGTGAACTTCTAATATATAATTTTGTTTTTGTCCTTACCTCTTTCTCCCCACCAGAATGAAAGCTCCAGGCAGGCAGAGATTTTGTGTTTGGCTGATTGATATAAATCCAACACAACTGCATAAAGCCTAATGTATTGAATGTTGTTAATAAATATCTGTGAATTAACAACTGAAATGAGACTATTATCAGCCAAGATTCTAGTAGTAGTAGAGGTTAAATACTAAGAAGGATGAAGAACACTGGTCAAAACTTTAAAAATTTCTTGTGTTTGTCAGAATCATTAGGTTCACAAGAATGTACAGGTTTTGTTCTAAGGTAGATTGGATATGAACATAAGATGAAGCTAATTTTCCAGCTATATGGTCAACCTCGGATTTCAGTGCTTCTAAGATTTCAACAGAGGCCTCATAAAGAACAAAAACTGTGTCCTAGCACGCTCAGGGTAATGATGTCAGCTTATCCCAAGTGAAACATCTTCTATCTATCTAATAATTATATTAGGTTGAATCAAATTAAGTTGATAACATTCGACAATTTTTAACCTAAAAAATAGAGATTTCGTGGTTCAAACTGACACTTCCCAAATGACTTGAATCAGTTATTTTTTGAACTTTCCAAATAGAGTGCTTTTATTAGAAAGACTACCAGTCACCCTGGAAGAAACTGTCCTTTCTCATGCCCACTCTTGGTTATTTTGAACTCTGGTTGCCTTCAACTTACATACTGCTCCAATCAGATATACCCAGAAAGTATGTTAATTTCACTCAAAACACAAAATAAAATCCACTGCAACCAGCCAGTCTTCTTAGAAAGCAGATGAATTCGTAAGGCTCTTTCTGGTACAAGTGATAGAGGCAAACCATAATAGACTTTTAACTCTAGAAAAATAACTGAGGGTTGCTGGAGGGGAGGTGAGTGGGGGGATGGAGTAACTGGGTATGGCAATTAAGGAAGGCACTTGATGTAATGAACACTGGGTGTTATATGCAACTGATGAATCACTAAATTCTATCCCTGAAGCTAATAATATCTTATATATTAACTAAATTGAATTTAAATAAAAAATTAAAAAAATAAACCCAACTCTCGATGCTTACACAAAAATGGGGATTTACTGGCTCATAAACTGAGAAGTACACAAATTGAGATGCTGAGTCTAGAGGCTCAAATCCTTCTGTCTCACCATCTCTTTGTTTTGCTTGGCTGTCTTCTAATAGATGTACTCTACATGTGATGGATAAGATGGCTATAGATATTTCTAGTTTCATATTCTCCTTAGTTAATCTGGCAGAAAAATTTCTTTATTCCAATTTATACACTTTGGGGAAGATACTGATGGGCTCTCCATGAGTCTACTATCCACTGTTGGACCAAGATTGTATTCAAGAATGGAATATAATGATTTGTTCAGCCTGGGCCATATGTTATGGTAGGGATGGGAGTTCATGGTATGCGTATGGATCAATGTAATTGACAATTCTACTAGGACCTCAAGTACTATCAGATCCTCATAGTCAAATATAACTCTTATGAGAAGAGAGGATATGGATAATACACAGGGAGGGCAATAACAATCACCATAAGTCCACGTTTATGTACATATTTTGTACAAAAATTCAAAGAGTCTTCTTGAAAACTGGCTGGCACATAGTTCAGGCCTAACTATGATAACCACCTAAAACTCATCTTTTTTTCTAGGATTTAGCTTTGCATTATGGCACTATCGACCCAAAGGAATCCCCATGACTCCTAGGGGCATAGGTTTCCTCTGAAGAGGAAAGTTGTATGGTATTAGGTGAGTCTCTTTGGAGTCAGCGGGAGAGGCATCTGGCTTCTCTGGTACTCATGGATATTATTTCTTTTAAGAAGTAATAATAAGTGGAAAGATACTCCAAAGAAACCAAACATCACCAAGGATCAAGTAAACACTAGAAGGCACTCTACAATAGGTTTAAAATTACATTTGTTAATATCACTAGGGGAAATTTAAAGCAATAATGCTAAATTTCCTGGAGGGCTTAGGTGATCAAATTCTTCAAGAAGCGAAACAACTTAAAGAACTGTGTCCCAGACACACAATATAATGAAGATGTTAGGTGTAAAGTCGTGTGTAGAGAACACCTGGGCTAGCCTAGAGGTTCTCCATTCAGCTGGGAAGTTCTGTTTGCTAATTTGTTTTACTATCCTAAATCCTAGGACTCATCCCAGACCAGATGTTCTTGAACTTTTGTGCAGATTAAAATAATGAAATAGAAGTGAGCTCTGCCTGATGATACGGGGTTTCCCCAAACACAGACAGGATGATCATATTCAGGGAAACTTGCAAGTATGACAGGCACAGTTAATAGTGATAATATTATCAGTAATGGTGTTACATGAATCATAATCATTAATTTTCTTAGATATTATTGTCATGAAGTTTTCTATATCTAGTCTCTTACATAGCATATAGACACTTTCACAGAGACAGGTCCAGGAAACAAATCTAATTCAAAGTTTCTTAATGTTATGTTGAGAAAGAATCTACATCAAAAACTAATGATGTACAGTATGGTGACTAACATAACGTAACATAAAAAATAAAAATTACAGTAGAATTTGTCATACATACAATGAAATATTAGTCATCAAAAAATGAAATCTTACCATTTGTAATGACCTTGATGGAACTAGAGGGTATTATGCTAAGCAAAATAAGTCAAACAGAGAAAGACAAATTATCATATGATTTCACCCATATGTGGAATTTAAGAAACAAAATAGAGGATCATAGGAAATGGGAGGGGAAAATAAGATGAAATTAGAGAAGAAGACAAACCACAAGAGACTCTTAACACTAGGAAACAAACTGAGGGTTACAGGAGGGGAGTTGGTGGGGGGGTGGGGGTAACTGGGTGATGGGCATTAAGGAGGGCACGTAATGCATGAGCAGTAGCTATTATATAAGACTGATGAATCACTTACCTCTACCTCTGAAACTAATACTATACATTAATCGAATTTAAATAAAATGTCATGGAAGGAAAAAAAGAATATTTTTTCTTTCCTTTTTATTATTTGTCAAAATTTATATAATAGGTAAAAACAATTTGGTTGACATAAAATACAGATATTGCTTAATCTTTCCATGAATCATTTAGAGATAATTATACCTACTGGAAGGAGGCACAGGTGGTAGATTTCTTCCACAATAATGTACCATTTCATTTCAACAAGCAATTGGCAACTGCCTTTGCCAGATTCTACTCCACACTAAATGACAATCAGAAATGCAAAAGCATTGGCATGAGGTTTCATATTCCACCACAGAATAAGAATAATCTCGTTATTTAATTTGAAATTACAGTTAAGTCTTTTCTATATTCTTTGACGTCTTTTTTTCCTGTCACAGACTCATTGTCAATAAATTGGCTGTAACAAGAAACACCCAAGTGGAATTTAATGTATTGCCTTAGATAACAACAATGAAAAGTGTAATAGCTTTTACCATATAGGATGGTATTCTCATTCCAGCTAGTGACAAGAAACAATTGCTACTATATTAACGGCGACTGTTTCAAACCTTAATGTAACTCCCAGGAAACTTGAATGTGCATCTTTCTCCTTCTGGAAAAGTGCAATGTGAACTTCTCTGATCAGATTATGTCATTGAAAACTCAGCTGGGTTTAGTGATGGGCAAAAAAGAAACAAGAACAACAACAACAAGACACACACACACACACACACACACAACACTGAAGCATAAAGCATAATTTTTATCTCTATGGTATAAAGCAGTCTTACAAATCCTGTATTTAACATGTTGTAAAATGTCTTCCTGGGGCAGTCGACTACCTCATTTCCCACTAGTACAGGACATTTCTCTTGATATAAAACTGACAATAGGGCTGAATAAGGAATTGACTAAGATGTTCATTTATATAGAGTTAAGGATGGTTTAGTCCAGGGATAGAAAATATGAGGAAATGGAAGCTGTATCAGATTGTAGATAGACAGGCTAACTGAATAATCAACATAAAGAAGCCAGACAGAGAGGAAAAGTAGTGGGGAAAAAATAGATACAGAGGAGTACTCAAGAGAGCAAAAGCTTGGAGATGATTAGAGACAGAGCAAGGAGAAATCCTGATGCCCTGTGAGAAGATATTGCAGTTATTTTTCAATGGGCTCCTGGGACCTCAAGTACTGGTAAGAGTAAGCCATTGAAAGTGTTACTGTGGTGATCTTTCTACATTAATTATCCCAACTCAATACCCTCCAAAAGATATTTATTAAGCACTCTCTGTGTATAGAGTGCTACATTACACCCACAGCTTCCTGGCAGTAGTTTACAGCAGAGAAAGTGATTGCTTTCATTGTCTATGTCCCCTCTAGTTGATTGGTAACAGCCACCTGGAGCTCTGTGTGGATGAAGATTCTGGTAGTATATCTGGGCTCAGCAGGAATGACTGCCCCAAGGTCTGTCACACTTCCTTTATAGGATTTTTTGGTGAGGATTAAATGAGATAGCCTATCTAAAAAGCTTAGCATAAGGCCTGGAACAGAGTGAACTATGTGAATAAGATGCCTTTTAGTAGAAAGTATTACAAAATCAAACATATTTAAAGAATAAAGGAAACTGGCTCATTAATCGAAAGGTCCAAAGGTTGGGTATGTTTCACTCAAACTTTCAACACAGATTCATGATGCTATCAGTCTCTACAGCAGAGATCAGATGCTATCTATGTCTCTATAATTATCACAGCTCTACTCTCCTACCCAGGCTATATTTTTCCCCAGACTGGCTTCCTTCATGGTAGCAAAACAGCTCTAGCAATTCCAGGCCTCACATCCACACATCCAATACTCAACCCAGCAGCCCATACTGGAGTGAACTTCTATAGAACAAATGGAGAATGGATGTTGGGGTTTTAACTACAAATATCCATTTCATAAGCACTCAATAAAGGTAAATTATTATACTTACGAATATTCTTAGTAAGATGGGTGACTGGTAGCTTTTGTGTTATACGTTTGCCCAGTCTTGTCTCATCCATTTAGTATTATACTCATCCAGATTATATTTTAATAAACAAGTCAAAACTAGTCATAGAATAAATTAAATGATCAATGAGTTCTAACAGCAAGGTTGATTACTTTGTAGAAATCTAACATTGGAAAACCCAAGGTTGTTTATCCAATACAATCTTCCCAGAGGAAGAATGGTCAAAACCAGTTATACATCACTGGGTTTTTAGCCATGTGCCCCATCTTCTTAGAGGAGATCAGAATTTTTGCGCCCTCTACCAACCCTGATTCCACTATTTCCTGACCATCACACTTGCTGATGGCTCATTTCATAGATCATTCTTTCCTCTGGCCCTAAGGTTAGATGTGACTCACTCCCTATCCAGGGCTAGTAGAAAGCCTAAAAATAGTTATGTACCAATCAAACCCTCATCTAGTTACTTCTGACTATGTACCAGGTATTGTATTCAGATCCAGAAATACCCTGAGAAACTCTCCAGGATGTGATGAATGCTATAATACAGATATAACCAAGGTCCTAAATGATTACAATAGAAGTAACTTTCTTTTCCTGGAGCAGTAAGAAAAGTTCCCCCAAAGGAAGCAGGCTTTGAGATCAGTTTTGGGTTCACAAAATTTTGAGTGGGCCAATAATTAAAGGAACATGATCCTATGATAAACTACACATGTGTTACCAAATCCACCAAAAAGATTTTTGAGCAATTTGGAATTCCTTCTTTAAAAAACACATTTTAATTAATTAATTAAGTAAGTAAGTAAGTAAGTAATTTGAGAGAGAAAGAGACTGAGTGGGAGGGAAAGGGAGAGAGGATACGAATTCAGAGCCTGATGCAGGGCTCAATCCAACAATTGTGTGATCATGACCTGAGATAAAACTAACAGTCAGATGCTTAACCAACTGAGCCACCCAGACACCCCCAAATTCTAATTCCTTTAACAGAACTATGTGGGATTCTATAATTTAGATATTGATGTAAGTGTATTTTTAATTAAAAACATGAACGCTGTCAGTCATTCATATTCTAGTGCAATTTTATTCTGCCAGAGTGCTTCTCTCATAATTCTTAATAGGTATGCCTTGCTCTAAAAGATTGGGAATTAGATTTGAGCTTATGACTATAAAGTTTTCTTTAACCTATGATTACTGTGCCGTGCTGTAATTAAACTGGAATCAGGCAAGAATATAGATTTAAGCATATCCTGAAGGTTCTATGACAGGACATATTGATTTTATAAATTTTCAAATTCTTAGTCTTTGTTCTTAGTTCACAGGACAACTGTTGAGTGACTGTGGTCATGACCACATTCTTAAAAGTGGGCAAAGAATCAGAGGCAAAATCATAGGGGATAAGACATCATGCCCATCTTCATCCCTTTGTCCTTGAATGATGTTAGAGGAAAAATGTGATTTGATTTATAATTTGATTTGATTTATAATTAACAGAAAAGCAAAAACTTTACCTCCTTCATGACCTTAGTTCCCTTATAGATAAACATTAAGGATAATCTATTTGTACTTCATCATTTCATACATGGAGAAACTGAGGTCCATGTTTTCTATTTTACCTATGAGCCAATGATCTTTCTACAATAATTATCTCAACTGAATACATTTCAACAGATACTTTGAAAACAATCTATATGTACACTGTGCTGCACTAGACCCACGGTTTTCAGGCAGCTCGCAGCAAGTGCTTGTTTCTTTTTCGCTCTCTTTCTTCCCAGCACCTAGCACAATATCTTACACATAGCAATACCTGTTTTTTGAAATGATGAATTGCAGTGTGAGGCTTTTGCACAGCTAAATATATGAGAAAAAAAGAAGAGAAATTGTTAAATGAACCAACACATTCCCCTTTACTTACTGCATCCCAACTAGTACAACTGTAAGTACCAAATCATCTCTTTTTGTCAACAAGTATTTAGTTAGAGCTAATTATCCAAAAGAAAAGAAAGCTATTGGAGAAATTTTAAGAATACACTGAGAGGAAACTCATGTCAAGATGTGATTTATCATCTTGGGTGAGTATGGCAAAAGCTGCATTTAAAAAAAGGCTTAATCAGTAAAAGCACCCATAATAATGAAAAACAAATAAAACTTCCTTCAAGCATCACAGATCATTTTGGACAAGAAAAAAAAAATCAAAAAAATTTAAAAAAGGCTTAAAAGCTTTGAAGAATGCATACAGATGCTTTAAGAAAGAGAGGTTAGGGAAAATTTCTATTAACACACCTCTTATATTTTAAGTATGCATTTCATGGTGTTAGTATTTTATGTTGCTGGCTAGTTATTTAGCTCACTAAAAATTGTAAATGTTATAATGTAGAGACAAAGAGAGAAAGTAAGATCAAAAGCATAAGGACATTAAAGATCTGCTGTTTCAATGGACTCCAATATGCTATTATAATCTCAGTAGATGTCAATGAGGCTTCCATTATCATCAACATGAATGGTCACAATGGCTCTTTGAAATCCATTATCTCTAATGTCAGAGTCTAATCTGTACTTCTTCATAGCTGAGGCACAACTAAACTTCTCCTTTTGTTTTTTGACTATGATTTTGCTATTGGATCAAGTTGTATAGGTACAATCCTGGCTGCTTTTCAATGTCAACTAGCAGATATCTTGGCCCTGTCTCACATTATCTACTCCCCAGCTTCAGCTACTGTTATAAACTGAATGTTTGTGTCCTCTGCAAATTCATATGCTAAAGTTCTAACCCAGACATGAAGACATTTAGAGGTGGGGCCTTTGGGAAGTCATAGCTTCGGAGGAAGCCTTGAGGGTCAGGCCCTCATGATGGGATTAGTGTCCTTCCAGCAACAAGAAGAGAGACCAGAGCTCATTTTCTCTCTCTCCCAGCCCTAAGAGGGCGCAGTGAGAAGTTAGCAGTCTGCAAACCAGGGAAAGGGCCCTTAACAGCAGCCAGATTTGCTGGCACCATGATCTTGGAATTCCCAGCCTCCGGAACTATGAGAAATAAATTCCTGTTGTTTAAGACACTCAGTCTATGGTAATTAGTTACAGCAGCCCAAGCTAAGACAGCTACACACCTGGTATTTTCATCTGGGATGTATATGCCCATAAATTTGTGCATATATGTATGTGTGCTTGTGGGATATATTTCATTTTGCAATGAATATTACAAAAAGTCTTCTATCTACAAAATAGCAATATATGATGAATAAAATGACTTAGAATTGCCTGCAGTTTGGACACTTTTGCTACAATCAAATGTAATCAAATCAGTAGGAGATATTTAATGTTATTTAATTTAGGAAAGTGGTTTTTTTTAAGCCATTTAATGTTTTTCTTCAACCAGAATACACTTGGAACTCCAATATATCAACTAGATTAAAGTAAAGAACTTCTAGCCTGAACCTTTTATTTTACAGATGAGGAAACTAAGTTCTAAAGAGAGAATAAGATTTATTTAATTCCACACAGCCAGTAATTGGTAAAGCCAAGTCATAAAACCAGCTCGTTCTAACAGGTTTCATCACCCTGCTACCACTAACTAGCTGTATGACTTGAGTGAGTCATTTAAATTCTCTGAGTCTGTTTTCTTCATTTGCAAAATGAAAATAAGGCACCTACTTCCATAATATCTATTTTTAAGCATTATATCATGTACTCTATGTGAATATTTCTAGTAAACTATAATGTGCTATAGAGATATTACTTACCATCTTCACCATTTCCTGACACTGAACACAGTGTTTTGCTATCATATATTTAGCTTTTGACTTTATCTTAGCAATAGGATCCTTTATTCAAACATAATCTAACTTTGCCTTATTCCCAGGAGACCTGGAAGGGCTCAGCAGAACCCTGAGGTTACAGGAATTATACTTAGGAAACACCGTGTGTCTATCTTCTTTTTTACAGATGGACAATATATTTACTTTTCTCTATATTTCATCTCAGATCTTCTGAAATATAACTAAGTAGGGATTTTTTTCTATCTCTAGAAAACGGTAGGAATAACTAAAAAACAGTTTCATGTGCAGTAAATTAAACTGCACAGAACAATGTTAACAGAATAGTTAGACCTATTTAGGCTGAGTCTGTAATAGCCACAGATTTCTCACCCCTCCCTACCCAGAGGCTTGTTAGTCAGTTTATTTATTCATTAATTTTTTTAAAAGATTGTATTTATTTATTTATTTGAGAGAGACAGCATGAGTAGGGGTAGGGGCAGAAGGAGAGGGAGAGGGGAGCTCAATGTTGAGCTTGATGCAGGGCTAGATGTGGGGCAATGAAGGGCTTAATCCCAGGACACTGGATCATGACCTGAGCTGAAGGCAGACACTTAACTGACTGAGCCACCCAGGCACCACTTGTTAGTCAGTTTATACCCAGTCATTAGGCCCCATGAGATCTGGACTATACCATTCAAATGTACCAGCAGCACAGAGAGCTCCAAAAACCCTCATATTGATTGAACAAGATATTCTTCTGACATTCATGATCTCATTTAATCCTCAAACTGACCTAATGAGGAAACTAGAACCTCTCTTCTAGAAATGATGCATCAGAGCCTCAGAGAAGTTAACTGACTTGTCAAGCAAGAGAGCCTGGATTCAAAATAAGCTCTATAGGATTTCGAAGCTCTTGCTCTGTTAAGTCCCAAAGCCATACGACAAATTCATTGATTCTCTTAAACTGTTGGTGGGAATGCAAGTTGGTGCAGCCACTTTGGAGAACAATTAATTCACTTATCCAACAAAAATTATCCACTGCTACTGTGTTCAAGGCATTATAAAAAAATGAAACAAATAAATGAGATTACACTCTGTAAAATTCTAGAATAATAAGAATAATATGCAGGCAAATTTTTAAACTTGTGATAGCAATGATTTACTTGAGTGAAACTTCATTTTCATCTTCATTCTTAGAAGTCATATATTGTCAAGTTATACTTTAGGAATCAAGTACTACCATGGTTAAAAGATACAATACCCTATAGGTTTAGATAATCTTGCTAGAACTCCATGCTAAATTTAAAAGCCTTCTAGTTACTAACTTGTGTCTAGAAATTAATTTAATTTCATATGTATTAATTCAAATTCAAATTTATTCATATTAACTTAATTTCATATATGTATGCATGCATGGACATAATCAACCTTGACATATTCAGTAATACAATGTTTTAACTTACAGAGCTATAGACAGACTGAGGTTGATAAAAAATATATATATAATACATAACTGCCTTAAAATGGACATGACTCCAGGACTTCAGTACTGAGGGACACAATGCCAAACACTGGAGTAAGGCTAAGCATAAAGTAAGGCTTACAGAAGGAATTCAAGTATCAGTGTCTAGATCTACCTTTTACTCTAATTCTATGCTCCCTTCCTCAGCTAAGTAAGTAGCTTATCATTCCCCTAGAGTCCTACTCAGCTTGTACATTTGGGACTTGAATTGGTCTTGCTTAGGGACTAGTTTTAGGACTAGCACACTATATTCCCCTACTCTGAAAGTCCCTAACTGTTTCAATACATACACATTGCAGGAAAAGGAAATAGAGATGATGAAAAAGAAAGAAAACTAAAGCATTATTATCACCAAATCCCATCACTGAAGGACAACCATTTATTAAAATGATATGAAAAGATCCTATATTTCAAATGTTTTTCATATAAACATATTCCATTTATATTCATATATACATTAAAGCAATCTTCTCATATTGTTGGACTTTTAGAGATTCTCGTTTTCAACTTATTATTATTAAGGATGATATTATGGTAAGCATATTTGTAACTATGCCTTATCATGAATGTTTTATTAAGGAATGAGTATCAATTTCAAGAAATTATTGGTCAAAAGCTAATTTTAAAATACTTTTGATATGTAATTCTTTTTAAAGATATTTATTTTATTTATTTTTTAAATTTCGTCACATTAGTCACCATACAGTACTTCATTAGTTTTTGATGTAGTGTTCCATGATTCATTGTTTGTGCATAACTCCCAGAGCTCCTTGATATGTAATTCCTAATGGTCTTTCAGATACACCATAAATTTATTTTCCCATCAGTAGAGATGGGAAACACTCTAACAAATACTTGGTGCTATTATTCTTTTTATTATTTCCTGATATGATCATTATTGTTGTTATTTAGCAATATTCCTGGAATATGGTGAGCCCCTTTGATCTATAGAGTTGAATCTTCAATTAGTTACAAAAGTTTTCCTGAGTTATGTCTTTGAAATATTTTCACTTTCTGTTTTTTTCCTCAGAGATACTAATTACAAACAAATTAGATCACCTTTGTTTCCTTTTAATATCTACAATTAGATGGATATCAGCAGTTGTATACATTTACCATTGGAAAGATGTCTTTGGGAATTTCTGACCTTTGAGGTGAACTATCTACTTTAGAGAACACGGTGGTCAGCTGGCTTTGCCCAAAAAGAACAGCAGCAAGTATATGTTCTCTCTTGGCATCTTTCTTCATCTTAGTCTAAATTTTGTTATGCTTGGCAATTCCCTTTTATGTATTTTGAAGAATAGAGCTATACTTATATAACCGTACCCGTATTTTACCAAAAATGAAGATCTCTCCTTGTTTTGAGGTGTTTCCAAAGATGAGAATTTAAGTTTGTTAAAGCTAGAACTATCACATCAGTTATTTATTCTCTGTAAATCCACATTTGGTATAAGTGTGAAATAATATATATCCACACTTTGTTAGGATATGCTTTCTTTTATCCTCTCAACAAGAGATAAACTTAAAAGACCTAATTTTTTTAAAAAAGATTTTATTTATTTATGACAGAGAGAGAGAGAGAGCGGGAGATGGAACACGAGCACAGGGAAGCTGGAGAGGGAGAAGCAGGCTCCCCACTGAGCAGGGAGCCTGATGCAGTCGATTCCAGGACGCTAGGATCATGACCTGAGCCAAACACAGATGCCTAATGACTGAGCCAGCCAGACACCCTAAAAGACCCAAGTTTTGAGTAGAATTTTAAAAGAAAAATTTAGAAGACACGAAAATGAAACACAAAAATTGTCTTCTTAAATGGAGAAAACTACTGTTATGCTCTTGGCACAATGGGAAGTTGACATTCTTGTCTGAGTGAGTCTCCTCTGCTGGTTGTATACAAGCTATTCATTTCTAGCCATTCTGAGTTCTGTAACATTACCACTTCTGAACTTTGAAAACAGGTGTTTTGACATTTTGCTATTTCATCATGAGGTAAGACCTCAAACTGATCCCAATTATCCCATATGAACTCTTCTTATTCTGATAGTGAAAATAAATCATGCATATCTTTAAAAAACTAGAGAAGTAGAATAATAGTCATCATTTATACTATCTTAAAGGTAATTTCTTGATGAATTCTGTTTATTGCTGATCAATCATTTCTCTAGATCACCTATTCACCTTCCCTTCCTATTATCCTACAATCCTCAACAAAGTATAGTATTACTTAACGTAACAACTTATTACAAACCATAACAACTTATGGTTTGGAAAAAGGTATAAGACAACAAAAAAGAACAATTATCTTTTTATTTCTCAAAGCTATCTTATCATTTACTAGATATTGTCTATTCTTTGGAATTCCAGAATTCTTTTCATCTGCCATTCACATTTTGAATTCAGTACTTTTTTATCTCTAGCATGAAATCAAGAGACTCACGAGGAAAAAAGCAATATTAGAAATAGATAACATATCTATTATTCAAGAATTATCAAGCTGTTTTGACATATGAAGCAGAACTCCATCTAAATGTCAGCTGACCATCTAGTTATTGTTCAAGATTTTCTGTTTATATCTGGGTAGAAATTTGGGATGTAGAGATAATGCTTTTGCTACCATCTTCTCTCCTGGCTTCCTATGTCCTAGCCTGACATAACTACTTGAAATCATTGAATGTACTGTGTTTCCTCTGGCTTCCCTGCTGCTTTGCTTCTGTTTTCCCTTTGCTGGAATACTCATATCACACATCTCATCTTCCTGCATATTTTGTCTTACTGACTTTTATTGATTCTTCAAAAACCAGCTCAGGTGTTACAACTTCCATAAAGCCAATCCTTACCCCACCCTCTCATAAGTTGGGTCAGGTGTACCTAGAGCATGTTGAGCATCATCCAATCACTATCCCACATTAAACATCCCCCTATCTGTATTGATATCCTACACTTGATTATGAGCTCCTTGAGAGTTATGTCTTCCCAGCACCTCAAGCAAAGCACGAACCAAAGAAGGAGCGCAGCAAATATTTGCTAAATGAAGGAATGGAGGAATAGCTATAGAAAGCATCATGTGCTTAGGTAAATGGAAAAGTTATATCAAATTGTTTTATTCCTTTTCATGATATCTATGTAGGGTAGGTATGTAGGGTACATGGGAAGCCATCTCTGGTGGTGCCTGGGGCACTGGTTACAGGGTCATGTGGGGCACTGACTGTGGGGGTGCCTGTGTGACACATGGTTGCTGGGGTCTGCACATGTGTGGGCTGGCTAGAAGGGTCTGTGGGCAGATTAACGGACAGGGTCTCCCGCCAGTAGGATATGCAGACTTGTTTTAATCCATGTGTCAATGGCCTCTATTCTTTCTTCTTTAGCTGCCCCCAGACATCTAGCTATGCTGATTCCCTCTGCATACTAGGTGAGATGAGGAAGAAGCTGGCCTCTCAAGCCATGTCTCAAAAGTTTGGGGATGCCAGACACTCAACTTCACTGTCTTTCCCCTGCAGGAGAAATCAAGGAGACAGTCTGTCTCCAATATAAACTGCCAGCTTGGGGGAGGGTTGGTGTGGAAAAAGTGAAATGGTTCTTAATGTTCTCAATATGTCTGTTCTTGACTTTTCTGCTCCACTGGGGGCTGAAACCTTTCAACTAATCCCTAGAGCTTTCACAAAGGTATTTTCATCTGTTGATTGTTGTCAAGTCAGCATTTCTGTGGAGAGGGGACGAAGTCTAGGACCTCCTGTGCTGTTATCTTGAGGTAAGTTTCTTTATCTGTGCTATCCTTTCATCCATTATTGCATATCCCAGATACTGCTGATACAAACAAGATATAATTTATACTTTTCAGCTGAACCATGGATTTATAAATATAAAATAGAAAAAATACAGATGTGTGGAAAATATATTGGACTATTGGGTGTAAGAAGAACACTGTTGGTTCACACCCTCTGAAAAGCGGATGTCAGAATGGGGTTAGATATTGAGGGATTTGTTGTGGAAATGCCTATTAGGGAAAAGTAAAGGGCACAGTAGGAGCAATGGAGGGAGGCAGCAGACTATGATACAGATCCAATCCCTCTGAAGTAGAGAGAAAAGGAATGAAGGTGGAATACACAGAGATCTCAGACTACAGGGTAATTCTAAGTATGTTTTGGTGAGACCAGTGAGAAGTTGTACAATGTGGAAGAATAAGCCTGTCATGGTATCTGTTCAATTCTCATTAGCTGAGAGAAGACCACGGGAAATGTGACCTTAGTACAAGTGCAGTGTTGGATTTAGAATGCAGCTGCTGAGACCATCTGTCAATTGTGCAATTTGGACCAGGAGACATGATTGGCACATTTTCATAACTACCATGGCCACCTTCTTTATGTGGGGGATTCACAGGAAGAAGTGAGAGACAGGGGGTATGACAGACTTATTTCACTCAGCCAAAAAAGGAGTTCCAAGAAGAAATATGATATGGTAGTGGTAGTAATAATGTGTGTGCATGTGTGTGTATGTGTGGTGGGGATGGGAGGTTAAGTAAAACAGATTTATCTCCAGAAAAATTTATTAAATGCAACACTTTCAGACTTTCAGTTACTATTAGTGTAAACTTCAAGTTGCCTAATTTAAAACAGAATCATTCAAGTGGTTGAATGACTTAAATCAGCATTACTCAGTATTAATTCACTGAACAACAGTTCACTAGGACTATAATATAGCTAGGGGATGGATCTTCCATTGCCAAATATCTTTTGGAAATACCGAGTGAAAGTAATTTTGCATGGTTTGTTTGTGTGTACTTGTGTGTTTCCTGAAGACTTTTTCAGAATCTGGGATATGTACATTTACCTGGTGAATCTCCATGAAGAAGATTTAGTATGCAGTGTGTCACAAATGTAATTGACTGAGAAAACCTATTTCTCACAGAGAAGCTCCTATAAGTAGTGCTCTGCAGAACATTTTGAGAAATGGTGATTTAGTTGAACAATCTTCCGTCACTAAAACTTTTTTCACACTTATTGAGGGAATGAGGTATTAGAGCCTTAAGAGTATCATTTTCATAATATAGAAATTCTTTCTATACACTGACAGATGTATTGCGTAGGAATGGTTGGGAGCCTGGGTTCTGGAATAATGTGGAACCAAAGTGTGATCCCTATACCTGCCTCTTACTAGCTGGGTGACTTAAAGCTATGTTGCTCTAACAATCTGTGCCTTAAGGTCTAAAAGGAAAACAAGGATCTTTCGAGTATTTCCCCTGTAGAGTTGTTGAGAGTGTTAAATGAAAACTATGCAAATCACCTCACACCTAGTAAGCACCTTCTAAATGTTAGCTGTTGAAATTAATAAACATTTCCTCAGAATCCATTTCCCCAATGTGTAGAAACACTCTGATGAAATAATGCATCTGCGTTAGCTGTGGTTCACTCAAATTCCTCTCTTCCTTCCTTTCAGATTTGTCTGAGTCTATACCATAAGGTGGTAGAGAAGGGCAATAGGCCAGGAAGAAAGAAGATGTTCAAGGACTGAAACTTCGTAGCTGTGGAGTGTGATACTTGTATTTTTTTTGATACTTGTCTTTTTGAGGAGAACTCCTTTTCAGAAAAGAAAGGCTGAGCTTGCGAGGGAAGGCTGAAGTGAAGTCATTCCTCGTGAAGGGGCCAGTAATGAGCAAACTGCAAAGGCTTGAAGCAGTATAGTGGGAGTAGTGGCAAAATCATGTGCTTTGGAGACAGATATTTATGAGTTCATATTCTGATATTGTCATTATTTATTTAGATGGACTGGGGTTAGTCACTTAAAGTTTCTTCGCTTCATATTTCTCATCATAAAATGGACAAATACAACTTAGGATGTTATGATGATTAAACGAGATCATGTATGGAGAGGATCTAGTGCCACAGTGAAGCATTAGTGGTGCTCAGCCAATGTTAGGCTTTCAAGTTTCAGATATGGGGATTTTCATAACAATTTACAAAGCATTTGAACATATCTATCAGGGTTAATTTAATCCAAATGGAAACTTTACAAAATGTTCCTTGCTGACATTTTTATGGACTGAGAAAGAAAGAAAACCAGCCAAGATGCTGAAAGAGCCAAAAGGAAAAAAAAAAAAAAAGAGAAATACATAAGGTGGAATTATGGCATTATACAAGCAGTTTTGTTGTTGTTGTTGTTGTTGTTGTTGTTGTTCTGAAAACTGAGGTGATCATTAGTGTCTTTAAGGAATGATATCAGTGTAACAAATGGGAAATGACATCTGGGGGCTTGGGCTCAGTGCTGACTACGCTCTAAAACCAAGCTGAGAATTGGCATTTTTTTTAAAAAGATTTCATTTATTTATTTGACAGACAGAGAACACAAGTAGGCAGAGAGGCAGGCAGAGAGAGAGAGAGAGGGAGGAGGAAGCAGGCTCCCCACTGAGCAGAGAACCCGATGCAGGGCTCGATCCCAGAACCCTGAGATCATGACCTGAGCCAAAGGCAGAGGCCTCAACCCACTGAGCCACCCAGGCGCCCGAGAATTGGCATTTTAAAATAACCACACCCAGGCCCATCCTAAGAGATGCTGATTTAATTTGCATGGGGGCAAAGCCTGGACATTAATATTTTTATAAGCTCTCCAGGAGATTCTAATGTGCAGCCAGAATGAGAACTAGTGCTGTAGTTTACCTAGACACCTATCTCTAAGGCTTGGTAAATATGATGTGAAATCCCTCTGTCCTCTGGGAGTGAATATTTTGCAACTATTTCTCATCTAGGCATAGTAGTTTTACCTCTCCCACCACTCTGCTGAGTACATCAACTCCCTGCCAGTAACTATCATTACTCCACTGGGCATGATGGACTCTACCACTGCTATAACAAGCCTGGAAGTTTTTGCCAGTCAGTTCCTCTCAATCAGAAAATCACATGTGTAAAACTGTCTATGTCTGTGCTGTAAAGCCAATGTTAGTATTAGCTGGGGCTTTGCATCAGGGAGGCCTATCTGAAAGTGCTGTAACCATTTAAGACTTCAGATTTCCAACTTGGAAGCAGTCACAAGTAACCAACACAGACAGGTGAACTGCCAGTGGATACTTCAAATTATTCTGAAGGACAAATTTCAAGTCAATTGTTAGGGTATGGGAGAACAGAATTTGAACTTTTGGTTTAATGACATCAATTGTGTTTTTAGAGCAGGGGTTAACAACTTTTTTCTAAAGGTCTAGATAGTAAGTATCTTAGACTTTGTGGGCCATAGGCTTCTCTCAAAACTACTCACCTCTTCCATTGTCATGGGAGAGTAGCTACAGACAATGTATACAAAAATAAGCATGGCTGTTTTCCAATAAAACTTCCTGTATGGAAACAAATGGCTGGCTGAATTTGGTCCATGGGCTATAACCTGCTAATCCATGGTTTATAGACTTGATACTTTACTTATTTGGGATTATTATGATCCAAGTAATCTTCACATATGAAATACAATCATTTTGATGTTTGGGACAATAGTAATAAAAGTATGAAAAGACTGCTATATAGAGGAAAGCACACTTAGCTCACTGCAGGTATGAGAAATACCTATGAACACGCTGATGCTAAAATTTATAAGCACTAAAGACTGATTTAAAACCTCTGGGCAGGTGGAGTACTTGAGAGTATCTTCAGGAAATTAATTACTCTGATGACCAGGGAGCAGCCAGAAAAGGATTGCTGGGAAAATGACTTTTTAAAAAATTTTTAAAAAAGATTTTATGTACTCATTTCACAGACAGAGATCACAAGCAGACAAAGAGGCAGGCGGCAGGGGGTGGGAGGAAGCAGGCTCCCTGCTGAGCAGAGAGCCCGACGAGGGGCTCTATCCCAGGAACCTGAGATCATGACCTGAGCCAAAGGCAGAGGCTTAACCCACTGAGCCACCCAGGTGCCCCAAGAAAGTGACTTTTTAATCCACTTACCTTCGACACTAATTTTTTTTTGACACTAATTTTTAACATTTGAATTTAAGAACTGTACACAACCAAAGTTCATGCTGCTGAACCATGGGCGATGTGTTAAAAATTACAAACAGAACTTGCGTACTAAACTAAGTCTGATGAGGAAGAATCTGAGTATTATAAAAAGATTAGCCAAAAAGGCACCCCAATCTTAACATTCCAAAGGTTGGGGGTACTGAGGAAGTTTAGAAAATAGTAAATGAGCAGAAAATTTCAGCCATTTGAGGTCTGCAACATGATAGGTTTGTAAGAGTTCAACCAGGTCCTGTAAACTAGTTCTAAAAGGTATTTATTTTGAAATTTTCTTAATACCTGAAGTGTAGAAGGAGGAAATAAGGAGAAAAGTAGAAGCTAGGAGTTTTCTGCTTCCTTGCCAAAGATATATGTGCACAGAATTGAGGACAGATTACATAAAACAGAGCTGCAGTATTCTCCATCTACTATAGAACAGTCCACAAACTTGACCCCACTGAGATTTGCACAATACCCTGAGGAGCTAGTATTTAGTGATATCACCTTAATCTCAGCGTCCCATATTCCAAATTCTTGTCCAGTGGAAATTATCAAATCAGATTCAAACTTGTGCCAGGAAAATAGTACTCAATACACATCCTTAGTGAACGAATGGAGGAATAATTAATTATTCTATTCCAAGTAGATATGCCATATTAACAATATACTGGACCCCTTGTTAAAAATTCCCTAAAGAGTTTCTCAATCTGCTTTGGTCAACACAAATATTCTGAGGGAAGTTACAATCCCACCTGCTACAGTGATTCACCATGAAGCGATGCTCAACTAAGAAGGAGAGGATGATGTATGAAGCAAATGGGACAAAGAGCCAAATTCTGTGAGAGGCCCCATAGTTTGAAAGAGCTCACTCATAGTTAATCTTAATAGGATCTCCTGCCCTCATCTTCCCATTTCAATTGCCCTAGTCTGTCTACTAGGGAATCTTGATTTTCTCTGCTGAATTTGATGAATGTGTACTACCAAATCCTTATGGACATAGATGAAAAGATAAAGAGTTGCCATCTGTCCTTCAGCAGTCTAATTATTTGGGAAGTACATGCCAAGGAGACTTATAGGACTTTAATAAATTAAAGTGGTTGATTGAAGAAGTGATCAGTGATATGAATTATCTGGAAATTACAATTTGTTTAGAATGAGATAATTATGCATAACATGAAAATTAAAATGGATATTTAGGCAAAGAGTCAAGGTTGAAAAATTCTAAAATCAAACCTAGGTCCCACACCTAGATGCAAAGCAAATGTGAATAATAGGTCATACAAATCTCAAAATCCTTACATCCATTAGAGACTAGATAAAGGGATCATGAGCTGGGAATTGAGAGGTTTTGCAAAAAGGATTGCTGGAGAAAGATAGGAGTTTGCAATGAGTCCCATTTACTACGGGGTGGGAATGAAGTGCTTGTTCCATACCTAAAGCCTATGGGAAAGAATTTTAAAGGAACAATGGAGAGCTTAAGACATGTTCCTGACACTGGGGTGGGAATTCACTGGGTTTAGAAAGGGCAGTGAAAGATAGACTGGAGCAAAGTGTATCAACAGCCTCAAGAAAACTGTAGATATGTCCAGTATGAGGGTGGGGTGTCGCTGGAGAACACAAGAAGAACCACAAAGTACATGGCACCTCGGTGATCTTGCATGTATCTGCATAGGCCACTCAGGCAAATGGTTGAACTGCAGCCTATCTGGGTCTTGGCAGAATGCCTTGTGACACTCCTGGGACACAAGAGGATGGAAAATCTGTGAAATGCTGCACCAAGACCATCTCCGATTTACCTCCTTATCATCCCTGGGAGGGTGTAATGTGACAGTTTCTCATCACCTCCCACATCTTGATGAGGTAGGGGCTTTCTGTCCTGTACCCCCCCTCAAAACAGTTATAGAATATAAACTGTTGATAAACAGTACAGTTTGCTCTTCCACAGTGGGGTATCCCATATGCACTGTAGTCTCCCAGCCCTTTTGTTTCAATGATATCATTTCTAGTGTGTGGGACAGGGACCAGGAAGAACCCACACCTTTGAGTAGTCTTCCTTTCTTTAGTTATGTAATAAATAAGTAATAACTTTCTTCAGTAATATTATAAACTCCCTGAATGTAAAATTATATCACTGCATCTTTACCAGTTAAATTAGTTAATCCTTGGCCTTGACTTTTCTATTGTATATGCTTGGCCCAGGATAAGGGAGGAAGAATTAACTTTAAATACTTTCCAGCCTCCATCAGAAAGGACGAATACCCAACTTTTGTAGCAACATGGACAGGACTGGAAGAGATTATGCTGAGTGAAATAAGTCAAACAGAGAGAGTCAAGTATCATATGGTTTCACTTATTTGTGGAGCATAACAAATAATATAGAGGACAAGGGTAGATGGAGAGGAGAAGGGAGTTGAGGGAAATTGGAAGGGCAGGTGAACCATGAGAGACTGTGGACTCTGAAAAACAACCTGAGGGTTTTGAAGGGGCGGGGGGTGGGAGGGTGGGGGAACCAGGTGGTGGGTATTGGGGAGGGCACAGATTGCATGGAGCACTGGGTGTGGCGAAAAAACAATGAATACTGTTATGCTGAAAATAAATAAAAAATTTAATTAAAAAAAAAAAAAGAAAAAGAGATAGACACACACACACACAAAAAATACTTTCCAGTCCCAGAGAATACATCAGTAGTTGTTCATTGTGGTGCCAGTCAAGTAAGTGTGTGACTATACCACATTTTCAATTGCTTCATCTCTATGCCAAGCCTTACTTACCAAGAGAAGAAAGAGATATAGAAATGCAAAGCAAGCAAGCAAGCAAACAAACAAACAAAAAACCCCAGCCACATCCTATTTCCTCACTGGAGGCCTGAGCTGGAACAGGGGAGAGAAATTCTACCTTGAAATCACCTGGAAGCACGAGACTAGGGACCCATGTAGTATCTGAAAATAACCATAAAACTGTAGGAAGCGCAGGTATTCAGGCAGGAGCATGGAATAGCAAGCCCAACACAGCAAATTTAAAAGGAAAGTAGCAAACAAAATAAAGGTCTTATTTGCTTGTTCCTCATATGTCCTGGTAGTGCAATGCATTGCTCCCCTCTTGCCAAAAAGCTAGAAAAGTAATAACAATAGTTCAAAGTAATAAACTGCCTGAGAGAAGCAGAGCTGGAGTTGACTCTGGAGAACTGTCAGTTCTTCTGGAACATATTAAATTCAATAATCATTGTATCAGTTAGATGCAGATACTCCCCTACTTGCTGGTGATGTGCTGGGGAAGAAACAATAAACAAGTAAAGGAATATACAAGATGAATGCAGATAGCAAGAAGTGTTATGGACAAGATAAAACTGGATGGTGGGAAGGAAAGACACCCTGGTGGGGCATAATTTATATTAGGCGATCAGGGAAAGCCTCTCTGGTGAGGAGAGATTTCATCTCAGATCTGAGAATGAGCCATACATGAAAAAAATCCTGCATAGAGGGAATAAACACAAAGGGTAAGGGCTCTGGGGCTCAGAGACGTAGTGAGAGGAGAGATACATGAATGAAGGGTGAGAATTAAATCATTTATTCAATAAATATTTATTATTGAGCCCTTACTCTATGCCAAACAATATCCTAGATATTATGAGTACAGCACTTCAGAAAACCAAGATCTAAATCTTACTTTTTCAATCAGAGAAAGAAAATTATTATACGGTTTCATTCATAGGTGGAGTGTAAGAAATGGTGCAGAGGATCATTAGGGGAAGGGAGGGAAAAAAGAATGAGAAGTCATCAGAGAGGGAGGCAAACCATGACAGACTCTTAACTATAAGAAACAAACTGAGGGTTGCTAGGGGGGAGGTGGGGGAGGATGGGGTAATTGGGTGATAGGCATTAAAGGGGGCATGTGATGGGATGAGCACTGAGTATTATTTGCAACTGATAAATTACTGAACCCTACATCTGAAACTAATGATGTACTATATGTTGGTTAATTGAATCTAGATTTAAAAAAAACCTTTATATGCATGGGAAGAAACCTTACATTTATTCTAGTGTATAGGATGGGCAATAATCAGAAAACAAATACATATAAAAGTTTTGTATAAAACAATTTTTTAAATGAGTGAATTAGAGGGTGATTGGTTGGTTTTTATAAGGTACCTGCAGAAATACTCTCATCTCCAGTGACAATTAAGCAGAGACCTGAATGAAGGGAGAGAGCAAATCATATTTATCTGAGGTAAGAACTTTCTGGGTATACAGAACGATGAGGGCAAAGGCCCTGAGGAAGGTATGTGGTTGGTACATTTTGAAGGACAGCAAGGAGGCCTAGTACTTGGACCAGAGTAAAGTAGAAGAAGGGACAACAGAAGAGGTAAGAAGGCAGGTAGACACTTCATGCAGGGCCTTGTAGAATACTGTACAATTATTGGTTCTACCTAAACAAGATGGGAAGTCACGGGACAGTTTTGTTTGGAGGATATGATTTAATTCATAGTTTCAAAGGATCACTCTGGATGCTGTGTGAACAGCCTCAGTTGGGGAAGAATGGAATGAGAGAAACCAGAGAGCTAGTGCATTAATTCAGGTGATGGTGACTTGGGCTATGGGATAGTGAAGGAGGTTAGAAATAGGTTCTGAATATATTTTAAAAGACAACCCCCCCCCACAAAATAACCCCCCATTAAATAAATAAATAAATCTTTAAAAAAAGAGAAAATATTAATAGGCTTTGCTGATGGATTGGATTTGGGCATGAAAGAATGAAATGGATCGAAGATAATGCAATGTTTCTTTTTGTCTGAGGAATTGGCAGAATGGAGGTAATCATCTGGGGAGTTGGTACAGAAGGGGTTTCCAGCAGGAAGAGACACTCTTATGGTTAGAAGTGAAGACAATAAAGAGATTACGAATCTGAAAAGCAGTAGCCAGGGAGGGAAAAGTAGAACCAAGACAATGGTGTCCTGGGAAACAGTGGAAGAAAGTATTTCAAGGGATAGGTGATCAATTGTATCAAATGATACTGAGAGGGTGAATGAGAAAGGGACTGAAGATTGAACAGTGCATTTGGCTGTAAAAAGGGATAAAGAAGTAGATAATAACTTGAAGAGCATGTGACATTAAGGGAGATTTCTGTTTAATTTTTGTTTGAAGAGGAGATCTATTCCAACATGTTTGCATGACAGGGATGGTGTGATAGATAAATAATAGATAATGCAGGAGAAAGATTTGCTGCAGTGAAGTTCTTCTGCAAGCAAGGAGGGTTGGACTCTATTGTACCACTAGAGGGGTTTGGTTTTAGATCTCAGTCCATAAAGTTAATTGCATCAAAAGGGAGGACAGAGTACGTGGATATAGATATAGGTGGTTTGACAGTTTTGATGGTAAGAACATAAGATTTCTCTCTTTTTTTTTTTTTTAAAGATTTTTATTTATTTATTTGACGGGGAGAAAGAGAGAGAGACAGAGAGAGCAAGCGTATGAGCAGGGGGAGGAGCAAAAGGAGAGGGACAAGCAAATTCCATGCTGAGTACAGAACCCAGTGCAAGGCTCCATCCCACAATTCTGAGATCATGACCTGAGCCAAAATCAAGAGTCAGATGCTTACCTGATTGAGCCACCTAGGCACCCCGGATTTCTCCTTTGATTACTCCTATTTTCTTAGTGAACTAGTGACCAAGGTCACTAGGTGAGAATGATATGGTTAAGAATGGAGAAGGGATGGGGTGCCTGGGTGGCTCAGTGGGTAAAGCATCCGACTCTTGATTTTAGCTGAAGTCCTACCCCCTTCCCTGCTCATGTACATGTGTGTACATTCTCTATCAAAAAAAAGTAAGAATGGAGAAGACGCAAATATATTCTCCCATTCCATAAGTTACATTTTCATTTTGGTTCACTGTTTCTTTTGCTGTGCAAAAGCTTCTTAGTTTGATATAGTCTCACTTATTAATTTTCGCTTTTGCTGCTCATGCTTTTGGTGCCATATCCAAAAAATCATTGCCAAGACTAATGTCTTGGCATTAGCTATTTCCCTTATGTTTTCTTCTAAAAGTTATTTGGTATCAAGTCTTATGTTTAAGTCTTTAATCCATTTCAAGTTAATTTTTGTGAGTAATGTAAGATCCTAGATTTTCTCACCACAAAGAAGAAATTGTAAATTGGTAGAGCCATAGTGAAAAACAGTATGGGGGTTACTCAAAAAATGAAAAATAAAAATAGTGTATGGTACAATAATTCCACTACTGAGTATTTACCCAAAGAAAATGAAAACACTAATCTGAAAAGATAAATGCACCTTCGTGTTTACTATAAAATTATTCACAATAGCCAAGATATGGAAGCAGCCCAAGTGTCCATTAATAGAAGAATGGATAAGGAAGACGTGATGTATATATACAATAGAAAATTACTCAACCATAAAAAGGATGATATTGTGCCATTTGCAAGAACACGGTTGGACCTAAAGGGTATTATGCTAAGTGAAATAAGTCAGACCGAGAAAGATAAATACTATATGATTTCACTCATATTATGGAATCTAAAAAAACAAAAGAATAAACAAAGAGCAGAATCACACCTATAAATACAGAGCACAAACTGATGGTTGCTAGAGGGGAGGGGAGTGGGAGGGATGGCCAAAATGGGTGAAGAGGAGAGGGAGATACAAGCTTCCAGTTATGAAATGAATATGTCAAGGGAATAAAAGGCACAGGGTAAGGAATATAATCAATGATATTGTAATAGTGCTGTATGATGACAGATGGTAGCTACGCCTGTGGTGAGCATGGCATAATATATAAACTTGTCCAATCACTATGCTGTACCCCTGAATCTAATGTAACATTGTACATCAACTATACTCACACAAATTTTAAAAAGAAATGGTAATTATGTGACATCATGGCAATGTTCACTAATACTAATCATTTTTTGCATTATGTAAGTGTTTCAAATCAGAACAATGTATACCTTCAACTTATGTACAATTACATGGGGGAAAACAGTGTCAATAGTGTCAGCAAGATAATAGGTGCTCAATAAATACTTTGAATAAATGGATGAGAAAAAAAAGAATGGAGAAGGTGCAAAATAATAACTGAGAAAGGGAAGTGTAAGCATAAAAGGAGCAGAAAAAATGCAGTAGGAGTTTTGGACAGAAGGAAGGCCCACTTTGGGGTCCTGGCTGTGAGATCAATCTGTGTAGTTGTTTTCTCTTCGATTACATTTAACTGCTTGTGGGAAGGTGGGAATATGAATTTAATGATGATTGCCAGGAGTGAAAACAAGTCCTGGAATGAATTCTACTACTAACAACAGGCAACATTTTATCAATTATAAGTAATGAAAGACTCTTGGGATTCTATTGACACTAGAGAAGATATTTGAAAAACTACTGTAGGATGGTTTAAAAAAGAAAAATAACCTTAATGACCTAACCCAGAGTTAACAAGTCTGAAATAGTCTGGAAAGAGTAGTTCAATGACCATTCAGAGACCAGACTTCCTCACTGCTGAGGATTAATGGAGGGAGGTCTGTAAAGGACTTGACAGTAATTCTGATTTTTGCTTTCATAATTGTTGATCTTGAAATTCTGTCACTTTCAATGTGAACACCATTTTCAGGGTATAGGAACTGTGCTATATGAATATCAGTGAAGAAGCAGCTTACAACTTTTAGCAGATGAACACTGTCAAGTTGAAAGTTTCCAAACTAGAGTTTACAGATGTTCTGGGTATCTTTCCAGGTGTGGCTGGCATACTATTCCCTTCTCTGTGTACTGACCAGTGCTGAACTTGAAACATTGGGGTATAGGTAACAGCTCCTGCACATCTTACTTTAGGATTAACTCCAGAACTGATCCCAGCAACAAAAAGGCTAACGCTCAGGGCACCTGGGTGGCTCAGTCGGTTAAGCGTCTGCCTTCGGCTCAGGTCATGATCCCAGAGTCCCAGGATTGAGCCCTGTATAAGGTTCCCCACTCAGTGGGGGGTCTGCTTGTCCCTTTGACCCTCCCCACTCTTGTGTTCTTTCTTTCTTACCTTTTCTCTCTCAAATAAATACATAAAATCTTTTTTAAAAAAGGCTGACTTTTACCTGAGTTATAGCCACAGGCACTTGGTGCAATCCCCACTGGGTAATTAGGAGCATGTGGAACTCCCAGGCAGATGGCCACTGTCTTGTAGAAGCCCTGGCAGAAAGCTTGGGGCTCTTTCCTAAGGTGGTATCTGCATGTGGATGACAATTACATGGCTTTTGGCAAATTTTTATTAAAACAAGCTAAGAGTTTTAAGACTACAATACACAGACCCTGAATCAAGGGAAAAAGTGAAGATAAAAAGCAAAAACCTTTGGTTAGTAAGGATCAGAGCTCTCATAGTCTAGAATTAACAGTGCTGAAATGCCTAGTCTCAAAGCAATGGGGACAGCTACGTTTGCTCTGAGGAGTCTGTTCCTTGGCTTCAAATAATTGTATGAATATTGGACAATTTGGACACAGTTAAGGACCTTAGAATTATTATGGATCCTGACGATACCTGAGGATTTCAAATTCGCCTATAAAATATGTTGCTGCTGCAGAAAAACACCCTACTTGCTGAATAAAACAGCTTATCTGAAAAACCAAAGAACTACTCCTCAGAGTTTCTGTAAACTTAGAACCAGATCATCAGAATATTTGGGAGAATGTAACTTCTCAGGAATCAGAGGACATGTACGGTTGTATAGGTTGAGAGATAACTTCCAGTTTAGGAGTTTCCGAGGTAAATTTACCAGATCTATAAAAAGATTTTGAGAAGTGGCTACTATATGAAATAATCCAGTGAGCTGGCATACCAAAGTTTACATCTGAACCCTATAACTTGTAGATAAGCCTATAGTCTGACAGAGTCAACTGAGCTTTATTAAGCATATTGGAGATACTGTTGCCTAAGCAATGGTAAAATCACTGTATCGTTTCTGCTGAATGCGAATAATGAACTTTTGGTGAAGTTACTGGATTGAAACTTGGTGAGTATTTTAAAAATCATAGCAAGTGACAGGGAGTGGGCTAGGACTCAGAATGTAATGATACTTGCTTAAAAGAAAACTACAAAAAACAAAAAGCCCAAACAAACAATCACAAGATGCAGAGAGAGAGACATACATGGAATTCTGTTCATTCATTCATGCTTCTAGTGGGCATGTGTTTGTAATCACTGCTTGCCAGCTACTCAACTAGCAGCTGATAAAAATGCCATCATCCTTGTACTCAACAAGTAAGAAGGCAAATCCCCCAAATTATGTATCACCCTCCCATTATTTATGTTTTGCTTTTATTTCTACTACCAACAAATGCTGAAAACCAGTAACACTGTCTAGCACTATGTGATACTAGGGTCAGCAGTTAAATAGACAACACTTTTCTGGCTAACATGGTAATTTTTTCTGATCATAATAGCAATGAAATCCCTGGAAGGAAGGCAATAGTAGGTAATGGATCAGTGTTGCTCTCAATACTCCCAACAAAGTTGCTCTCATACTCCAAAGAAAATACCAAAATAATGGAGTCTTGTGTTCATTGCATTTACAGCTTTAATGTCATATCAAAATTAAGGCTTGGATAGGATGGTCTTAGCACTTAAATGTGGAAGAACAGACTGATCAGATCCGTATTCTATTTCTTAAGTTCAATAGAAAACAACAGTAAACTGTATACCCCAAAGCATTTCACTTTAAGAGAGGAACTGTTGATTGAATTCTTATCTCTGAACATCCAGTCAGCTTAAATTTTATGTCAAACTACAAATTGTCATTGACGCCTATCATCAACATAGAGCTTTTCTACCAAAAAGCCACTTTCCCTGGTGTGAATTCATCTCCTTCCTCTCAGCAAAACTTCAAATATGTTTTCAAATGTGCAATATTCAGTGCCTCTCATAAACACCAAGAAAACCCCAAAAGAATTTCATTTCTAAGTGTAGCTAATGTAGGGATGAATCAGATTTCTAAGTGAGTCTCTGAAACATTCTTACGAAAAGTGTGACCAGTCTGCAGAATGAGACCAGACTTGCACATAATGAAAGTCCAGTTCTGCACTTGCAAAATGTGGAAGGTGTTAAAGTTATCAGCTACATCAGTGAGCCAATGCAACTATAATTTTCTTATCCTGAGGTGTAAATGGCAAAAGAAAAAAAGAAAGAAAGAAGGAAAGAAAGAAAGAAAGAAAGAGCGAGCAGATGATAGAAAACTTCTGGAATCTATTGCTGTGTCATCTAACCTACATTATTTCTATAAACATGTTTAGAAATGGCTTAAAGGGGAGTACTTTGGACTTGGAATCAGCTCTAGGTTCTAGTCTTTGCTAATTTTGAAAAGCCACATACCCATCTATTTCTTTCTAGTTTGTTCTTTTAACCCAGCTCACTTCAAGTATCATTCACCACAGACCAAGAGATGTGATCCATGATGTATGAAAAAACAGCCCCTCCTTACTCTCTCTTGCTCCCAACATGTTCCCATTCTAATCTTGACCCACTTAGGTCTAGAAACGAGGCATGATTTATCTTTAATAATACTGATTCTGCTCCTCTAAATTTGCTGTTTGCAACTAGGTCACTTTGTGTATTTTGAACTTTCCCTCAAGGACCCTTAGACTATCCTCACTGTTTGTTTTTGACGTAAACAACCTTGGAGAGAATCTCCTGACCAAGTAAAAACTTGAAGGTCAAAATGCTAGCTTCAACTGGTGCCTGCCTAGTTGCCTGGGTTATGTGAGGGATACAAAGGAATTCAAGTTTCTCTGTAAAATAAGAGGATGACCCAGATGAGTGCCATGGTGACTTCCTACCCTTTTGCTACAAGTAAATCATTTTTTTAAAGTTATATGACTGACTAAATATTAATGTCATAGGAACATACAACCTTTCTAAATTGTTCATATTTTAAATTCCACATGTTTTGCTTGTGAGTAACACTTAGTGGAAAAGATAAGATTTATTTATGATGCACAAGCAAGTACAACCATTTGTTTACTTAATTATGCAGGATGAAATAAAATCTAGTAGCTTACATATGTCATGGAAATCACTAACTTCTTAATACTTGGAAAGCCTTTTCCCTTTGGGAAAAGGGGAAAGATTTTTTACCTCCTCTTCCCAACCAAGCAAACTCCCTTGGGCAGAGAACTACCAAACTTGTACTTCCCACCTTTTCCTTTTCTTCCACCCCTTCCATAGCTTCTCTCTTGGGGAATTATGTGATTTTTATTGGTTAGTCTAATGCCTCTATTATGACAGTTTTTACTATTGGGCACACTTACTAGGTCTTTAAGATTTGGTGTCAACTGGTTTTCTTCTTTTATTTCCTACCATGTTTTATAGGAAAACATTTTCAATTTCAATAAGAGAAGATCCTTAGAGACTGTCAAGACCTGAAGGCTACTAAATTAGTGGGTTGGGTCACTGGGTAGAACTTGATTAAACCCCTGATGAGAAGGCATAAAATTGTATAAGCATAGGCGTGAAAACTTGTAAGTAGGAATCAAGCATTAAAAAGATTATCCTTGTGAGTGTCTTCAATAACTAGTGTGTTTATTTCTCTTTCTCCAGCTAGTGGGAAATCATCTTCCCAGCATTCCAACATTAACAGACTAATTCAAGTTCATGTGTTAATATGGGATCCTTTGTGGGATTAATAGTTTGGTTGATGGGGCCTCCTAGGCTGCTCTGCTATCTACATGTTGGTTCTTTAGGGATAAATATTCAGGTCATAAAGTGGCCCAATTCATCGGCAATATCACTTCCTAACATCCGATTTTCTTTCCTCAAATCCTCTTTACAACAAATGTAACCAGGTACAACAGTGGCCTCATTCACCTAATACTCACCTAACCTAAACCAACTGCCTACCTTGAATTTCCAGGACATGGTACCAACTCCTATTTGTTCCAGTATCTACATAATTGCCTGAGTCCTTCCTTTTGTGACTTAGCTGAGTGGAGACAGAAACAAAACAGAAATGAAACATGAGTATCTACTAAAAAAGTGGTACTAGAGACATTGTCTTTTCACTTATACAGCAACATCAATTCTTCTCTATTCTTTGTCCTGGTAAAATTTTCATGCCAAGGAGAGTGCCATTGCTGTGATAATACCCATTAAATTTGTGTAGTACTTTACTATTACAAATATATTTCATATCTATATATTATTTAATCTCCTAGGTACATGGATAAGTTCAGTCTCCTAGGTAACTTATTCTGCCACATTTAAGACATTAACAAATACATACACATATTTCAGTGTAACATTCATTATGACTAATGTTCTAACTCTGGGTAATGTCAATTGGTGTGACCTCAGAGAGTTGGCTCAAGAAAAATTTTTATTCAGTTCAGTCAGTATTTATTCTCCCAATTCTCCACCAGCATGCCAACAGGTAGAAATTACAGGGAAGCAAAGCTCAGTTCAGAGCAATAACATTGTTCAGTCTGTCTCAAAAAGCAGGGAGCTCATTACTACTAGAGGGCTGGTTGATTTTGCAGAACAATTGTAGAGGATACTCTTGCATTATATATTGGCATGGTTTAGATGACTACTTTAGACCCCAAATCTTTAAGCCCGTGAAACTAATTTTTTTTCACTTATTTAGCCTGCAACCTATTATTTATCACCTGTATGAATGGTTTCTATGTAAAGGCCCAACATTTTGTTCTATTTCTTTTTTTAAAGTTTTTTATGTTAATTCAAGTATAGTTAATATATAGCATTATATTAGTTTCAGGTGTACAATATAGTGACTCAACAATTATCTGCATTACTCAGTGCTCATCGTGATAAGTCTACTCTTTAAACCCAATCGCCTATTTCACCCATCCTCCCACCCAAAAGGCCCACCATTTTAGAATTCAATCCAATCCTTTCTAATCCAAAGGCCCCGCATTGTCTAGAATTTGATTTCTAGACTAAATTGTTGGTTTTCTGATCCCATGCACATGCAACCATTCAAGAGCTACCTCCTGCATTTTGTATTTTGGCTTTGGGTACAAATTGACAAACATCATGTGTCTGTGTATGGCTTCTGAATATACCTAACATGTTTCTCTTATCTCCAAAAAAAAAAAAAAAGGCAAGAAAAGAAACCTGTGTTAGCAGTTAGAATGGCCAAAATCAACAAGACAAGAAACAACAAGTGTTGGAGAGGATATGGAGAAAGGGGAGCCCTCTTACACTGTTGGTGGGAATGCAAGTTGGTGCAGCCACTTTGGAAAAAAGTGTGGAGATTCCTTAGGAATTAAAAATAGAGCTTCCTTATGACCCTGCAATTGCACTACTGGGTATTTACCCCAAAGATACAGATGTAGTGAAAAGAAGGGCCATCTGTACCCCAATGTTCATAGCAGCAATGGCCACAACAGCCAAACTGTGGAAAGAACCAAGATGACCTTCAACAGATGAGTGGATAAGGAAGATATGGTTCATATATACAATGGAATCTTATGCAGGCATCAGAAAGGATGAATACCCAACTTTTGTAGCAACATAGATGGGACTGGAGGAGATTATGCTGAGTGAAATAAGTCAAGCAGAGACAGTCAATTATCATTTGGTTTCACTTACTTGTGGAGCATAAAGAATAACATGGAGGACATCAGGAGAAGGAAAGGAAAAGTGAATTGGGGAAAATCGGAGGGGGAGATGAACCAGGAGAGACTGTGGACTTTGAGAAACAAACTGAGGGTTTTGGAGGGGAGTGGGGTGGAGGGTTGGGTGAGCCTCGTGGTGGGTATTAAGGAGGGCAGGTATTGCATGGAGCACTGGGTGTGGTGCATAAACAATGAATCTTGGAACACTGAAAAAATAAAATTAAATTAAAAAGAGAAAGCTGTGTTAGTCAAGGCAAGTTGTAACAAAACTTGCAATTTTTAATTCATAAATTATTTACATAAAAATTTTGTCTTTTATATACAGGAATGATAGCAATAACCTTCCATCTGTCAGGATCTGTCAGACTCCCAGCCTGTTTAGCCCACCGATTTCTATGGTGAGGAACAGGTAGTGCTTGCCTGCCAGCCAGCTCAGCACCACAGAAAGCCCAGGGGTCCATAGATACAATGGAATATTACTCAGCCATCAGAAATAATGGATACCTGCCATTTGCATTGACAGAGATGGAACTGGAGGGGATTATGTTAAGTGAAGTAAGTCAAGCAGACAAAGACAGTTATCATATGGTTTCACTCATATGTGGAACATAAGCAATAGTGTGGAGGACCACAGCTGAAGGGAGGAAAATCCAAAGGGGGATAAATCAGAGAGGGAGAGAACCATGAGAGACTGTGGAACTGGGAAACAATCTGAGGCTTTCAGAGGGCAGGGAGTTGGGGGAGGAAGTAACAGGGTGATGGGTATTAAGGAGGGCACGTGCTGTGATGAGCACTGGGTGTTATACTTAACTAATGAATCACTGAACACTACAACAAAAACTAATGAGGTACTGAACAGTGGCTAAGTGAACATAACAAAAATAAAATAAAATAAAGCCCAGGGGTTAAATTAACCTATTTTCTAGGAGAGAAGATATTTTAAGGGATGCTATACAAGAGCTTTAAATTTGGATTGAACATGTATGGTAAATTCACACCAGCCAGACCTTTTCAACACTCCCTCATTCTTCACACTCAGAGGAATACCCCATAGCATGTTGCTGCCAGACTTGCCCTTGCCCTACAGCCAGCCCTTCTGGCTATAGTAACAGGAGTATGGCTCAAAATCTTCTAGGGTGCCTACTTGATCCATGATAAAATAATGCATCCTTGTTATGCCCAGCAGGGAGAGTACCTCCTTTGCTATTGCTGCCCCCTCTCCACCCAGCAATTTCTCTCCAGTTCTCTTTCTTCCTATTGAAACAGGCAAAGGGAACAAACCAGCAAGTCTACCACATAAATCCGTGGCTCATGAACTTTTGTATTCATTAAAATGACCTGGAGAGCTTGTTAAAACACACATGGTGGGAACCCACCTCATGAGTCTCTGATTCAGTAGGCCTGGAGTGGGGGCCCAGTAATTTATGTGACTAATAAGTTTTGAAGTGATGATGATGATGACGCCAGTCCAGGGATCACACTTGAAAAGTCACCAGCATAAGGAGAAATCTGACAACATAATTAGATTCCTGTCTTTCTCATTGTAGACACCTCCAATCTCTGAGTGAATTTCTTGGGCCCTTCACAGATTTGCGTCTTTTTCTCTAGTCTTATGCCTGTTTAAGCATAAAACCCTGGGGGTTGCAGAACCTATTCAACTGTTTCATAATAAACTCTGCAAAGGGTGTGTGTTAGCTTCCTGGGACTGCTATAACAAAATACCATAAACCAGGTGGCTTAAACAACAGAAAATATATCATCTTAGAGTTCTAGAGGCTAGAACTCTGAAATAAAGTTGTCAGTGGTGTCATGTTCCCTCTTTTCTAGTCTCATCTAGTTTTTGGTGGTTTGCAGGAAACTTTGTCATTTTTGACTTGCAGCTGCCTTCATCCTCATGGTGTTCTTCTTGTCTGTCTCTGTGTCTTCATATGGCCATCTTCATTTTATTCTTTCTAGATTTATTGAGGTATAATTAACAAATGAAAATTATATATATTAAAAGTATATGATGTGACAACTTGACTTACCTATACATTGTGAAATGATTACCACAATCAAGTTAATTAACACATCTATGACCTCACATAGTTAGCATTTCATTTGGGTGGTGAGAATAGGATCTAGTCTTTTAGCAAATTTCAAGTATACAATGCAGTATTGTTAACTATGTCATTATATTAGATATTAGATCCTTGGAATTTATTAATCTTGTAACTGAAAGTTTATACATTGTGACCAATATCTCACCATTTCCCTAATTCTCCTTTCCCCAGTTCCTGGCAACCACCATTCTACTCTGGCTCTGAGTTGAACTTTTTTTAGGTTCCACATATAAGGGAAATCAAAAAGGATTTGTCTTTCTGTGTCTAGAATATTTTACTTAGCATAATCTCTCCCCCAGGTCCATCCATGTTGTGGCAAATGGCAGGATTCCTTTCCTTATGACTGGATAATATTCCGTCATATGTATATAATTCATTTTCTTTATTTCTTTATTCATCACATGTATTTATTTAGGATGTTTTCGTATTTTGGTTATTGTAAATAATGCTAAGTGAACATGGGTATACACATATCTTTTTGATATACTGAGTTCATTCTTTTGGATATATACACAGAAGTGGGATTGCTAGATTATATACTTCTATTTTTAAATTTTTGAGGAAACTCAATACTGCTTTCCATAATGGCTGTATCAATTTACATTCTCTTGTACAGTGTACAAGTGTCCCCTTTTCTCCATACCCCGGCCAACACTTGTTATCTCTTGTCTTTTTAAGAATACCAATCCTAATAAGTATGAAATAATATCTCATGGTGGTTCTGATTTGCATTTCCCTGATGATTACTGATGTTGAGCACATTTTAAAAAAAGATTTTATTTATTTATTTGACAGAGAGAGAGAGACAGCAAAAGCAGGAACACAAGCAGGGGGAGTGGTAGAGGGAGAAGCAGGCTTCCTGCTGAGTAGGGAGCCCTCAATCCCAGGACTCTGGAATCATGACCTGAGCTGAAGGCAGACGCTTAACAACTGAGCCACCCAGGTGCCCCAGTTGAGCACATTTTTATATTATTTTTGGCCACATGGATGTTATCTTTGGAGAAATGTTTATTCAATTCCTTGGCCCATTTTTAAGTCAAATTACCTGATTTTTTGCTATTGGGTTTTATGTGTTCCTTATATATATTAGATCTTATTCCCTTTGCAAAACTATGGTTTCCTGGGGTACCTGGCTGGTTCAGTCAGAAGAACATGTGACTCTTGATCTTGGGATTGTGAGTTTGAGTCCCACACTGGGTGTAGAGATTACTAAAAAAGAGTAAACAAAAAAAGTTGCTTTTCCCAGTCTTTGGATTGCTTATCATTTAGATGATTGTTCCCTTTGCTGTGCAGAAGCTTTTTAGTTTGATGTAGTCCCACTGGTCTATTTTTGCTTTTGTTGCCTTTGCTTTTGGTGTCAAATTCAAAAAACTGTTGCCAAGAACAAAGGTAAGAGTTTTTCCCTATGTTTTCCTATAAGAGTTTCATAGTTTTAGCTCTTAAAATTTAAGTCTTTATTTCATTTGAAATAAATTTTGTATATGGCATCTGATAAGGGTCCAATTTTATTATCATACATGTGGATATCCTTTTCCCAGCACCAGTTATGAAAGAGGCCATTGTGTATTCTTGGTACTGTTGTCAAAGGGGTTGATCATATAGGCACAGGTTTATTTCTAGATTCTCTATTCTGTTCCATTGGTCTATATATCTGTTTTTAATGGCAATATCATACTGTTTTGATTACCATAGCTTTCTAATATAATTTGAAATCAGGAAATGTGAGGTTACAGCTTTGTTTTTCTTTCTTAAGATTACTTTGGCTATTTAGGGTCTTTTCTGGTTCTGTACATGTTTAGGGTTTTTTATTCTATCATATATCTCTCATATCACCAATCAGTTCCCATGCTGGGCAAAACTGATCCCAGAACATGACTGAGAGGCACTGGAGCCAAAATACAGGTACATTTCAGGATCTGTAGTTGGACTGAGGTTGGCAGACCTGACTTTGGGGACAAAGATGTGTGTGTCTACCTGCAAATCTCTGGGTGGGCAAGACAACTCCAGAACATGGCTGAGGAGGTAGAATAGCATGATAGGGCCACTTGAGGTCCAAAACTGGGACCAGGTTTGGCAGGTTGGTTATCTACCGCACAGGTGGACCTGGGTCCTCCCAGGTCCCTTGGCAAATGTTGCTGGTGGCAGGTTCAAGTCAAAGGGGCTATGACTGAATCCACAAGGGGATAGGGCTGTTTCTGTTGTTTGTAAGCAAAACCAGGGTCAATGAGCCTGCCACCTGAGCATGGGCACGCCTTCTCAAACACAGCCCTCCTCCAGCTTGGGCTCCACCAGGGTTCTGCAACCTCCTACCCGCATCCCAGCATTCCCACAAAGGGATTTCTGTCTGTGGATGACTATCAAATTATTATTGCTCTGGGAGAATATGAGTGGGAAACCTCCTATTCTGCCATCTTACTGATGTCCTATTCTTGGCATCTTCTTATAAGGATACCACTGATAGTGGATTAGGGGCCTACCTTGCTCCAGTATGACCACATCTTAACTAATTACATTTGCGATAACCCTATGCGAAGTAAGTTCACATTCTGAGGCTCTGGGGGTAAGGCCTTCAACATATCTTTTTGTGGGAGACACAACTCAACTCCTAATAGAATGTGTTATAGAAGGTGTTGTTAAATGAACAAGGCATTTCAGAATCAAGAAGATATATTAGATGTCAAGTCAGCCATTGGTTGAGTGTATCCATGATTAGAACTCAGTTTTTGATGATGTGTTTATTTCAGAGGTTTTTCTGAAATGGGGAAAAGAGAAGCTAAAAAGGAATATGGAATAGATAAAATGATTTGGCAAGGTGTCAAAAGTATTTTCCAGTAGTTTTGAAGCAGGCATCTAGATTTTAAGTCTCTTAATATTTCTGAGGTGCAACTGAGATAACAAGAATAAATACACATATTTTAAAAGAGCATTTGCTCATTTTTTGGCAATAGTAAATTCAAGATATGATTATTTTTTAAAAAATTATATAATACAAGCAAGTATAAAGAAGTAAATCAAATTATCCATATACTCATTACCAGCCATTCATTGTTATGCCAAAATTTTACATAGTTAGCTTCACACACACACTAGAATTCCCAAACACATGGACCAAAAACAAACAAACAAACAAAAACCCAAAACTCTGAAGAGTGTGAGCTTATTTTAAACACATATAAATTTCTTAAATCATTAACACTTATTTGTGAATTGAATAAAAGTCTCAGATATGTACTACTCTTTCAAGTAATTGTAGACACTTTATTGATAAATAATATAAAGTAATATAAACTATTACTAGAATAGAAATAGCTTTTACATCTTGCATTTTGTTATTTATTTATTTATTTTTAATAAGGTTTTTTTTTTTTATTTATTAGCCAGAGAGAGAGAGAGAGAGAGAGAGTACACACAAGCAGGCAGAGAGGCAGTCAGAGGCAGCGAGAGAAGCAGGCTCCCCGCCGAGCAAGGAGCCCGATGCGGGACTCAATCCCAGGACCCTGGGATCATGACCTGAGCTGAAGGCAGCAGCTTAACCAACTGAGCCACCCAGGCGTCCCTTGCATTTTGTTTTTTAGTCAACAGTTAACAAGTTACTAATGTAACTATTAACATAGAATCTGATTCTTTTTTATGTTATAAAGAGAAACCACAAGAGATTCCCCACAAACCCTATTTGAAAGAGATTATTTTTTGCCATTTAACATTTTGTTGTGAGAAAATGTAGACTACAAATACCACTTAATGCTAGCCAGCATAAATTAAATGAAAAAATAATAGGTCTTCTGTTGACATTAAACATGTTATATCAACTCCATTGTTTGTAAACTGGTGGATTTTATTCTTCACATTCAAATAATAGCGGGGCATCCATAAAGTTTATGATAGAACTCAATAAATATGTCCCTTAATTTTTAATTAAAGCAGAGTTGACACACAACATTACACCAGTTTCAGGAGCACAACACAGTGACTCGACAAGTCTATACATTGTGCTGTCTCCCTACAAGTGTAGCTATCATGTGTCTCCATACAACATTACCATACCATTGACTACATTTCCTATGCTGTATATCCTAGTGACTTCATGCCACAACTGGAAGCTGGCATCTCCCACTCTGTTTCACACATTTTGCTCATCTCCTTACTCCTACTCCTCTGGCAACTATGAGTCTATTCTCTGCATTAATGGGTTTCTAGTTTTTTGTTTATTCATTTGTTTTGTTTTTTTAGATTTCAGATATAAGTAAAATCATATGGTATTTGCCTTTCTTTGACATACTTCATTTAGCTTAATACCTTCTAGGTCCATACTTGTTGAAAATGGCAATATCTCATTCTATTTTATGGGTGAGTAATATTCCACTGTGCGAGTGTGTATGTGTGTGTGTGTGTGTGTGTGTGTACACACCATATCCTCTTTATCTATTCGTCTATTGATGGACACTTGGGTTGCTTCCTTATTTTGGCTATTGTAAATAATGCTATAATAAATGTAAGGGTGTATATATCTTTTCAGATTAGTGTTTTTGTGGGTTTTTTGAGGGGGGTAATTACCCAGGAGTGTGATTATGGTATAATATGGTATTTCTGTGTTTAATATTTTGGAGAAAGCTCCATACTATTTTCTACAGTGGCTGCACCAATTTAAATTCCTACCCACAATGCACAAGAGTTCCTTTTTCTCTGCATTCTTGCTATTACCTATTATTTCTTGTCTTTTTGATCCTGGTCATTCTAGGTATGTCCCTTAATTGCCAAAGAGAACATTACTTTTCTCACATTTGATCTCATTCATAAATGACTGTCAAAAATGGTTTTAAAGGCTGCAAAAGTTCAAGGATAAGGAAAATTCCCTCACACTGTAACTGGCTTTATTTGACCATAAAAGGAATAGCAATGAACAAAGATAGACAAAGCACCTGATTAGAAATCAGGAGATCTGGAATTTAGCCTTGGCTCTGCTACTATCTTCATCTATAATATAAAAGGATTACTCCAATGGGTCCTTAATGGCCTTTCTAGCAATGATATTTTATTGCTTTCAGATTATAAAGTAATGTTTAGCATTTTATTAACCCAGCTGGTTAGGTTACAGTGTTAATAAAGAAAGACTTAGGGGTTGTCTTATTTTTTAATGAACTTCTACTTTTGAAAAATCTTAGATTTACAGAAAAGTTGCAGAATACAGAAAGTTCTCATATACCATTCAATTTCTCTAAATGTTGACATCCTATATAACCTTGGTTCATTTGGTAGACTTACAGGTTTAAACCATTCATTTTACTACCAAATCATTTAACTGAGTGGCCAAGTATTTACTGGGTACCTACTACATGCTGGCCACACTTTCAAGCACTATGTATCAGGAACTCTTGTAGAGGGAGAAGAAGGGTAGGGGGGAGGGAATGAATTTAATGCTGTCAAGAAGCTTGCATTATAGGGGCACCTGGGTGGCTCAGTGAGTTAAGCCTCTGCCTTCGGCTCAGGTCATGATCTCAGGGTCCTGGGAGAGAGCCCCACATCAAGCGCTCTGCTCAGCCTGCTTCCCCACTCCCCCTCACCTGTCTCTCTGCCTACTTATGATCTCTGTCAAATAAATAAATGGTCTTTAAAAAAAGAAGCTTGTGGGGCACCTGGGTGGCTCAGTTGTTAAGCATCTGCCTTCGACTCAGGTCATGATCCCATGGTCCTGGGCTCGAGCCCTGCATCAGGCTCCTTGCCTGCTTTGCAGGGAGCCTGCTTCTCCCTCTCCCACTCTCCCTGCTTGTGTTCCCTCTCTTGCTGCAATAAATAAAATCTTTAAAAGAAAGGAGCTTGTATTATAGTGAGATAAAATATACAATACTAGATAAATAAATAGTAGATAGATGAAAGTATGTGCTAAAGAGAAGTGTAAAGGAAGGGAGAAGGAAAGAGTTTGCCAGGAGGTCTTGGGATTGCAATTTTAGATAGTGACAAGGGAGATTCCACTGTTAAGCTGACTTTTAGTTAAGTAACTAAAGGAAAATAAGGACAACTTTGAAGATATCCGTAAGAACAACATTTTAGGCAAAGGATAGAGAAAATGTAGTCTTGGAGTAGGAATATGCCTGATGTGTTTGTGAAACAGCAAGGAGACCAGTGTATCTAAACTAGAGTGAGATTATATATAAATTTGTAAGCCATTATAATGAGTAATGTGATGAGATGGAGACACTAAGAGTACTCTGGAATGTGCTCTTAAAATCTAGTCAAGAGGGGACAAGCTGATTGATTGTATGAGGAGAAAAGAAATTAAGGATGACTGAGAGTTTAAGCAGGAAAGAGGACAGGAAGGAAAACTTGGGTTTGGCCATGATAAAATTGATTCTTTTATTAGATAGTTGAAATTAAAGTCAATTGCAGCAATTCAGAGCTAGACATATGACTCTCATTAGCATATAGATGATATTAAAGGCCATGGGGGGCTGAGTGAGATTACCTAAGGAGAAAGTTTATACAGAGGATAGATGGTGAACACCAAGAAGAAACAGCCAAATAGGAGGGAAAATAGAGAAGTGTGGTGTCCCAGAAGCAATGTGAAGAAAAGGTTTCAAAGAAAAAAATGATCAACTGTGTCAAATGCTGCTGAGAGATAAAATATAATGAGAACCAAAGATCAACAAATGACTTTGTTGATGTGCACACCTTTGGTGACTTGGCCAAGAAAAATTTTTTCACTGGAGTTTTTGAGATGAAAGCTTGATAGCAGTGAGTTTAAGAGAGAATAGATATAGAGTAAGTAGAGGCAAGGGTTAAAACAGTTCAAAGAATTGTACTGAAAAGTGAAGCAGAGAACAAGAGGGTTATGTCAGCATTTTTTTTAAGGTGACATATTAGGTAATGTTGATATGGTCATCAGAATGATTCAACAGAGAGGGGAAATTGATGATGCATTAAAGAAAGGATATTATTACAGTAATGAAGTCCTTACATAGGCAAGAGGGTTGATATTCAGTGTATAAGTCAGCCTTAGAAAGGAGAGAGTTCATCCATATAGACTTCCATATAAGCATCCATATAGATGCTTATAACTAAGGAGCATGTACATTGTCCCTTCTGACTGTTTTCATTGGCTCAGTGAAATAGAAAGCATGGCCATCAACTAAAAGTGATAATAGGAAAAGTATGAAGGAAGTTTGAAGAATATGGAGAAAGTATAAAATTTGTTTCAGAGAGTGGAGAATAAATTAGGAATATGAGGTCAGACACTGCTGAGGGCCCACCTGAGGTCAGTACCACACATTTAACGTGAGAACAAATAGTATGGTATTTTGTGATGTTCCAACCACATTAAGCTCCTCACTTACAGTTACATGTGGGATTTAACTTAGGATTTGGCTTTTGAAATCTATTTAGTTTAGTCCCTCAACTATAAATATGGATGCAATTATGAATCACCAAACATTTGGTGAAAATCATTGCCATCAGAGAAAGCAATTTCAACAAAAAGAACTAACTCATGAAGAAATCGTTGTGAGGAGATTAAATCAGTTAAAACATACTGAGTGTTAGAATAGATCCTGGCAGTTATTATACAAAAATGTTTGCTATTATTATGAATTTGGAAGGAGATATCAGAAAATCTGTAAAATATGTAAAATTAAGATTCTTGGAGAGATTCAAAGGACTAACACATGCAGAAAATATTGCTATGAAAAAAGAAATAATTTCTAATGTGATGTCAGCAAGATGGCAGAATTAGAAGATTTGTATGCTTCTTCCTCTAATAATTCAACAACAATACATGGATGGATTCATTTGGTGAGAAGTCCAGAAAATAATTGAGTCTTTTGTACCCACAGCAACCTCAAAACCAGTCATATTAAGGCTATAGGAAAATTTCAGACATCCCCTTACCATAATCCCTATTCCCAGAATAATGCTATAGGATCATAAGAAAATCCCTTTCCTCTCAGCTTCTCCTCGGGGAAGGAAAGAGTTGAACTATACATCAAACATTCCAACTTTTCCAGGGGATGTCCAAAGGACTGGTTTCTCTATCTCCTGCCTCAGAGCACTGACATGACCTGTGGTTCTCTAAACTCCTTTGAGAAGAAAGATGGCAGTTTGAACTAATACACAAGCGGTCACCACAGCCATTTTCCTGGCTCAGTGCAGAGCAAGCAGGTGAAAAACTCAGATCATAGCTTCTCACTGGGAAGGAAAAGAGTCTGACGATATCACACCAAAAGCACAGGCAAGAAAAGCAAAACAGACAAGTGAGACTACATCAAACTAAAATGGTTCTGGCACAGCAAAGGGAGAAACCAGAGAGGAAAAGGTAACCTACAAAATGGGAGAAAATATTTGCAAGTCATAACTCTATTAAGGGATTAATATCCAAAACATAAGGAATTCCTACAACTCAATAGCAAAAAAGCACATATTTCCATTTAAAAATGGGCAAAGGAATGGCCACAATCTTCAAACTGTGGAAAGGGCAAAGATGCCCTTCAACCGATGAATGGATAAAGAAGATATGGTCCATATATACAATGGAATATTACGCCTCCAACAGAAAGGATGAATACCCAACTTTTGTATCGACATGGACGGGACTGGAGGAGATGATGCTGAGTGAAATAAGTCTAGCAGAGGGAGTCAATTATCATATGGTTTCACTTATTTGTGAAGCATAAGGAATAACACGGAGGATATTGGGAGAAGGAGAGGAGAAGTGAGTTGGGGGAAACCGAAGGGGAAAACAAACCATGAGAGACTGTAGACTCTGAGAAACAAACTGAGAGTTTTGGAGGAGGGAGGGGGGATGGGTGAGCCTGGTGGTGGGTTTTAAGGAGGGCACATAGTGCATGGAGCACTGGGTGTGATGCATAAACAATGAATCTTGGAACACTGAAAAAATTAAATTAAATTAAAAAAATTAAAATGGGCAAAGGGTTTGAACAGACATTTCATAAAAGACATAAAGAAGGCCAACAGACACACAAAAAGATGAAAAAAAAGATGATCAACATTGCTAAACATCAGAGAAATGCAAATCAGAATCACAATGAGATATCACTTCATAGCTATTTTCAAAACAACTATTCGAGAGAATGCGAAGAAACTGAATCTATTGCACAATGTTAGTGGGAAAGCAAAATGGTGCCACCATTATGGAAAACAATTTGGGGGTTCTTCAAAAAATTAAAAATAGATCTATCATATGATCAAGTAATTCCACTTGTAGGTTTTTATCTTAAAAGAACTGAAATCACTATATTGAAGAGATATCGTCAACTCCCATATTCACTGCAGCTTTGTTTACTATAGCCAAGACATGAAAACAACTTAAATGTCCATTGCCAGACTAATGGACAAAGAAAATGTTGTATGTACATACAATGGAATATTATTCAGTCTTTAAAGAGAAGGAAATATCATATGTGACAACATAATCAACCTCAAGTACATTACACTAAGTGAAATAACTCAGTCAAAGAAGGAAAAATACTTCATGATTCCACTTAAATCAGATATCTCAAATAATCAAACTCATTGGAGCAAATAATAGAATAGTAATTCCAAGGGTCAGGGGAAGGGAGAAACAGGGAGTTGCTAGTCAAGGATTATAAAGTTTCAGTTATATAAGGTGAATACATTTTAGAGTTCTGCTGTATGATGCTATGACTGCAGACAGTGCTGTATTGTACACTTAAAATTTGGTAAGGTGGTAGATCTCATTTTAAGTGTTTTTTACTATAACAAAGAAGTAATAATTCATTAAAAATTTAAAATTCCATTGTCAAAAACAAAAAATAAGTCTGTAAAAGAAATAAATAGGTGATCACCACTGAAAACAATTTATGATAAGCTATCAAGATTAATGTTATTTCTGAACCCAGTGCAAAAGAGAAGTGATGAAAAATATGGGAATATTTAAGGGGCACAGAAAACAGATACAGAAGTTCCAAGATCCTTGAAAGAAAAATACTCAAAATATTCATAATATATTTCTAAGCGACTACAGGGATAAAAATCAACATTTTAACAATGGTCACCTCTGAATAGTAAGAATAAAAGTAACTTCCCTTATTATTAAAAAAAAAAAAGTAAGATACTCAGAGAATCAAGATTATGGAAGGGAGGAAACAATGAAAAATTGAATTGAAAGGTCAGGAACACGGCAGGGATGTCCGTTATCACCACTGCTGTTCAATATAGTACTAGAAGTCCTAGCCTCAGCAATCAGACAACAAAAAGAAATTAAAGGCATCCAAATCGGCAAAGAAGAAGTCAAACTATCACTCTTTGCAGATGATATGATACTATATGTGGAAAACCCAAAAGGCTCCACTCCAAAACTGCTAGAACTTATACAGGAATTCAGTAAAGTGTCAGGATATAAAGTCAATGCACAGAAATCAGTCGCATTTCTTTACACTAACAACAAGACAGAAGAAAGAGAAATTGAGGAGTCAGTCCCATTTACAATCGTACCCAAAACCATAAGATACCTAGGAATAAATCTAACCAAAGAGGCAAAGAATCTATACTCAGAAAACTATAAAGTACTCATGAAAGAAATTGAGGAAGACACAAAGAAATGGAAAAATATTCCATGCTCATGGATTGGAAGAACAAATATTGTGAAAATGTCTATTCTACCTAAAGCAATCTACACATTTAATGCAATCCCTATCAAAATCCCATCCATTTTTTTTAAAGAAATAGAACAAATAATCCTAAAATTTATATGGAACCAGAAAAGACCTCGAATAGCCAAAGGAATATTGAAAAAGAAAGCCAAAGTCGGTGGCATCACAATTCCAGACTTCAAGCTCTATTACAAAGCTGTCATCATCAAGACAGTATGGTACTGGCACAAAAACAGACATATAGACCAATGGAACAGAATAGAGAGCCCAGAAATAGACCCTCAACTCTATGGTCAACTAATCTTCGACAAAGCAGGAAAGAATATCCAATGGAAAAAAGACAGCCTCTTCAACAAATGGTGCTGGGAAAATTGGACAGCCACATGCAGAAAAATGAAATTGGACTATTTCCTTACACCACACACGAAAATAGACTCAAAGTGGATGAAGGACCTCAATGTGCGAAAGGAATCTATCAAAATCCTTGAGGACAATGCAGGCAGCAACCTCTTTGACCTCAACCGCAGCAACTTCTTCCTAGGAACATCGCCAAAGGCAACAGAAGCAAGGGCAAAAATGAACTATTGGGATTTCATCAAGATCAAAAGCTTTTGCACAGCAAAGGAAACAGTTAACAAAACCAAAAGACAACTGACAGAATGGGAGAAGATATTTGCAAACGACATATCAGATAAAGGGCTCGTATCCAAAATCTATAAAGAGCTTATCAAACTCAATACCCAAAGAACAAATAATCCAGTCAAGAAATGGGCAGAGGACATGAACAGACATTTCTGCAAGGAAGACATCCAGATGGCCAACAGACACATGAAAAAATGCTCCACATCACTCGGCATCAGGGAAATACAAATCAAAACCACAATGAGATACCACCTCACACCAGTCAGAATGGCTAAAATTAACAAGTCAAGAAATGACAGATGCTGGCGAGGATGCGGAGAGAGGGGAACCCTCCTACACTGTTGGTGGGAATGCAAGCTGGTGCAACCACTCTGGAAAACAGTGTGGAGGTTCCTCAAAAAACTGAAAATAGAGCTACCCTATGACCCAGCAATTGCACTCCTGGGTATATAACCTAAAGATACAAACGTGGTGCTCCGAAGGGGCACGTGCACCCGAATGTTTATAGCAGCAATGTCCACAATAGCCAAACTGTGGAAAGCGCCTAGATGTCCATCAACAGATGAATGGATCAAGAAGATGTGGTATATATACACAATGGAATACTATGCAGCCATCAAAAGACATGAAATCTTGCCATTTGCGACGACGTGGATGGAACTAGAGGGTATCATGCTTAGCGAAATAAGTCAATCGGAGAAATATAACTATCATATGATCTCTTTGATATGAGGAAGTGGAGATGCAAGGTGGGGGGGTTTGGGGGGAGGTAGGAAAAGAAAAAATGAAAAGATGGGATTGGGAGGGAGACAAACCATAAAAGACTCAATCTCAAGAAACAGACTGAGGGTTGCGGGGGGGAAGGGGGACGGGAGAGGGTGGTGGGGAAATGGACATTGGGGAGGGTATGGGCTATGATGAGTGCTGTGAAATGTGTAAACCAGACGATTCACAGACCTGTACCCCTGGGGATAAAAATACATTATATGTTTATTAAAATAAAAAAATTAAAAAAAAAAATTGAATTGAAAAGACTATTGGGGGCTAAGTGTCTTAAAACTCAAAACAATGACTAAACATTTGAAAAGAATACCTGTTTAATCAAATAGTATTTGAGTAAAGTTTTAGGACCCCAAAAGAAAAGGTTGAAGAGATAGAAAGCAAGTTACTTACAAAAGGATTTCTGTCCATCCCTTTATCATATCAAGCTATTTACAGTTCCTCAGGTTTTTACACTTGCTATTTTATCGTTTGGAATTTAACTTTATTTCTCCTCATTGCTAGTTCATTCTCATATTTCAGGTTTCAGAATAAATGCTACTTTCTTTTTTTCTTTTTTTTTTTTAAGAGAGGAGAAGTCTTTTTTTTTTTTTAATTTATTTATTTGACAGACAGAGATCACAAGTAGGCAGAGAGACAGACAGAGAGAGAGGGGGAAGCAGGCTCCCCACTGAGCAGAGAGCCCGATGCGGGGCTCGATCCCAGGACTGTGGGATCATGACCTGAGCCGAAGGTAGAGGCTTTAACCCACTGAGCCACCCAGGTGCCCCTTTTCTTTTATTTTTTAAAATTTCTTTTCAGTGTACCAGAATTCATTGTTTATGTACCACACCCAGTGTTCCATGCAATACGTGCCCTCCACAATACCCACCACCAGGCTCACCCAACCTCACATGCTACTTTCTAATAATGGTGCTTTTCTGACTCCACTTAAGTAGGCTGCCTGCTATTCTCTGTTATAAGCATCTTATTTATTTTCTTCCAATACAAATACATGTTATAATTATTTCATTTTGCTTGTTTATTTTTGTGTCTTGCACCACCATATAAACTCCATGAAGACAGTGTGTAATGGTCATGTTCATGTACCTACTGTGGGTTCTGGCACAGAGCAGGTGTTTTAATATTTTATTATTTTAATTTATTTTATTTTTACTGTAGTTAAAGTTTATTTGACATGCTAATTCTTTTTTTTAAATTCCAGTATAATTAACACACAGTGTTATATAACTTCAGAAGTACACTACAGCAATTCAACAATTCTAAACATTACTCAGTGCATGTAGCTGTCGTTTTCCCAACACCATATTTATTTTAAACTATATTTAATTATTTGACAGAGGGAGAGATCATAAGTAGGCAGAGAGGTAGACAGAGAGGGGGAGGCAGGCTCCCCGCTGAGCAGAGAGACTCATGCAGGGCTCCATCCCAGGACCCTGAGATCATGACCTGAGCTGAAGGCAGAGGCTTTAACCCACTGAGCCACCCAGGCACCTCCCCCAACACCATATTTTTGAACAGACTGTCTTTTTTCCATTGTATATTCTTGCCTAATTTGTTGAAGACTAATTGACCATATAATCGTGTTTATTTCAGGGCTCTCTATTTTGTTCTAGTGATCTATGTGTCTGTTTTTCTGACAGTGCCATACTCTTTTGATTACTATAGCTTTGTAATCTATCTAGAAATCTGGGATCATGATACTTTCAGTTTTGTTCTTTTAGATGTTTTTTGTTTTTTGTTTTTCAATCTGGGGTCTTTTGTGGTTCCATACAAGTTTTAGGATTATTTGCTCTAAATCTGTGACAAATGCTATTGGTATTTTGATAGGGACTACATTAAATCTGTAGATTGCTTTGGGTAGTATGGACATTTTAACAATAGTTCTGAGCATGGACTATCCATTTGTTTGTGTAATTGTCAATTTTTTCATCAATCTTTTATGGTTTTCAGAATACAGATCTTTCACTTCTTTGGTTAAGTTTGTTCTGAGATATTTTTCTTCTTTTTGGTGCAATTATAAATGGAACTGTTTTCTTAATTTCTCTTTCTGCTACTTCATTATTAGTGTATAGAAATGCAATGGGTTTCTGTCTATATATCCTGTCACCTCAATGAACTCTTATCAGTTCTAGTAGTTTTTTGGTGGAATCTTGAGGGTTTTCTTTTCTTTTCTTCTTTATTTAAAAAGATTTTATATTTTTATTTGAGAGATAAAGAGAACAGACTGAGAGAGAGAGAGAGAGAGAGCACATGAGCTGGGGGGAGGGGCAGGGTTAGAGATAGGAGCAGACTCCCCCCTGAGCAGGGACCCCAACACGGGGACTCAATCCCAAGACCCTGGGATCATGACCTGAGCTGAAGGCAGATGCTTAACTGACTAAGCCACCCAAGTGCCTTGACGGTTTTTTATATATAGTATCATAATCATCTGCAAATAGTGAGTTTGACTTCTTCCTTACCAATGTGAATGGCTTTTATTTCTTTCTTATTTTTTTTTTTTGTTGTTGGACTGTTTTGGCTAGGACTTCCAGCACTATGTTGAATAAAACTGGTGAAAGTGGACATCCTTGTTTTGTTCCTGGTCTTAAGGAGAAAGCTCTCATGTTTCCACCATTGAGTATGATGTTAGCTATGGATTTTTCATATATGGCCTTTTTTATGTTGAGGTATCTTTCCTCTAAACCTACTTTGTTGAGGGTTTTTATCATAAATGTTGTACTTTGTCAAAAGCTTTTTCTGTATCTATTGAAATAATCTTATGGTTTCTATCCTTTCTCTTGTTGGTATGATGTATCAGATTGATTTGCAAATATTGAATCACCCTTGCATCCAAGGAAAAAATCCCACTTGATTAAGGGGAATGCTTTTTTTAATGCATTGTTGGATTCAGTTTGCTAATATTTTGTTGAAGATTTTGGTGTCTATGTTTGTTACGGGTATTGGCCTGTAGTTCTCTTTTTTGTAGTGTCTTTATCTGCTTTTGGTATCAGGGTAATGCTGGCCTCATAGAATGAATTTGGAAGCTCTCCTTCCTCTTCTATTTTTGGAATAGTTTGAGAAGAATAGGTACTAATGTTTCTTTAAATGTTTAGTAGAACTCATCTGTGAAGCCATATGGTTCTGAACTTTTGTTGTTGGGAGTTTTTCGATTCCTTATTCAGTTTTGGGAGGTTATGTTTCTAGGAGTTTATCCGTTTCTTCTAGGTTGTCCAATTTGTTGATGTATATTTTTTTGTAATATTCTCTTATAATCTGCTTTATTTCTGTGGTGTTGGGTATTTCTCCTCCTTCCTTTCTGATTTTTTTGAGTCTTCTCTCTCTTTTTTTTTAATGAGTTTGGCTAAGAGTTTATCAATGTTGTTGATTGTTTCAAGGAACCAGCTATTGGTTTCATTGATCTGTTCTATTGTATGGTTTGTTGTTGTTGTTTAGTTTCTGTTTTATTTATTTCTGCTCTAATCTTTATTATTTCCTTCCTTCTACTGATTTTGTTTTTTTGTTGTTGTTGCTTTTTTTCTAGCTCCTTGAGGTGTAAGTTTAGGTTATTTGAAATTTCTCTTGCTTCTTGAGGTAGGCCTATATTCCTATAAACTTCCCTCTTAAACCACTTTTGCTGCATCCCATTTTAGACTGTGTGTTATCATTTTCATATGTCTCCATGTATTTTTTTATTTCCTCTGATTTCTTCATTGACCCATTCATTGTTTAGTAGCAGGTTGTTTAACTTCCATGTATTTTTGTTCTTTCCAGATTTTTTCTTATGGTTGATTTCTAGTTTTGTAACACTGTGGTCAGAAATGATGCAAGGTATGACTCCCGTCTTTTTTAATTTCTTGAGACTTGTTTTGTGGCCTATGTATTATCTCTCCTGGAGAATGTTCTATGTGCACTTGAAAAGAATATGCATTCTGCTGTTTTAGGATTTAATCTTCTGAATATATCTGTTAGATCCATCCAATCCAATGTGTCATTCAAAGCCATTTTGTACCCTGTTGATTTTGTTTGGATGATCCATCGATAAATGGAGATTTAATATCCCCTACTACTACTGTATTACTATCAGTTACTTCCTTTATGTTTATTTTTAGGTGCTTTATGTATTTGGGTGCATAAGTATTTATAATTGTTACATCTTCTTAGTGGATTGTTTACTTTATGATTATCCCTCTTTGTCTCTTGTTACAGTCCTTGTTGTAAAGTTTATTTTGTCCAATGTAAGTATTGCTATCCCAGCTTTTCACTTTTATTTGCATGATATATACTTTTCTATATCTCACTTTCAATCCAGAATGTTTTAACAGTGATTTGTGGAATACATGAGAAAAGAATTGAATAGTTCTCAGACTTTTCTTTGGTTACTGTGAATATTACATTTCACTGGAATAATGTCTTTTTCTCATTCATTCAACAAATACTTAATGGGGTCCTACTATATACCAAGTACTATGTTCGGTGCTGGTAATACAGCATATGCTGTCTTCTGCCTTGCAACTCATGTCCTGCACTTTATTGTAAGCTATCCTTTAGCCGCTTGAACCTAAGTGATGCCTACTCTGTTTGAACATCTTGTTCAGTGTTTGCTCCCATGGGACATTAAAGTCTTTATCGCTTCAAATGAATATACCCCCATTTGTTTAATTTTCTTTCCCATGTACTTGAAAACTGCTTAGATGGAAGTGTTAAAAAGAAACATGAGGGCACCTGGGTGGCTCAGTGGGTTAAAGCCTCTGCCTTCAGCTCAGGTTATGATCCCAGGGTCCTTGGATCGAGCCCCACATCGGGCTCTCTACTCAGCAGGGAGCTTGCTTCCCTTCCTCTCTCTCTGCCTGCCTCTCTGCCTACCTGTGATCTCTGTCTGTCAAAATAAATAAAATCTTTTAAAAAAAAAAAGAAACATGAGACCCTAAAGAAATTTGAGTCAATCCCACCTAAAAAATATTAAAGTTACATATAAGTTATCTCGTATCTGCGGACATAGGTATTCTCATGTGGATAACTGAGATCATCTGGAGAAAATGTCTTATTCTATGCAGTTCCGTATGTTTTCTAGGTCATTAAATACAAGTCCTTTTGTCATGCAGGCATCATGATATAAAAGTAAATGCTCACAACATTTGCATTTTTAACACAGTTTTAGCCCTGAACTACTTGTGACTTACTCTTGATTCTGTTTTCTTCTGAACTAATTTTTCTATGTACAAACTCATTTTGCCTCCTTTTGTGACCTTCTGTTAGGTATATTCATCACTATTATTTTGTACATAACCTTACACTGCTTTTGTGACCTTTGGTTTCTCTGGGGAACATCAAGCCTGATCTCCTCTGTACTGTCTACAAGTCTCCGTGTGTGTTTGATCTTGTGTGTTTGATCTTTGTGTGTTTGGGTTTGCCCCAGCCATATGAATATAAACCAGACAGAGTCAAAATTTTTTTGAACACTGGAAGGCACTTAAATATTGGAAAGTGTAGCATACTGGTGAGGGAGAAGTCTGGGGGTAAAGGTCAATTTGGCAACAACCTTCTTGACCCACCCTGTAGGTGGCATCTACTTGTGTCTATAACACCCATCCCAGCCAACTGGTCAAGAGGAAATAGCCCCTAGTACAGTGTATGAACATAATTTTTGATTCTTCATGGCTCCAAAACATGGCAGCTGGCCTTGACAGGTCAAAATGCTAGTGACACAAATGGCTTATTACATGAATCCTATTTTTCAATCAACTGAAAAATTTAAAAAATATATCCATCCCCCAATTTCACTCTCTATCCAAGATACTCCCTTCTCAAGTTTGCTATTCTTCCTTCTGAGTATTGAACCTTGTGAATCATCTTTGGCTTTTTTTTTTTTTTCTCAATTTCCTCCTTCCCACACTTCATTAATCACCTGGTTCTGTCAGTTGTTTCTACTCTGTGTCTTGGAACATGAAGCATCCTGTCTGATGCTACAGCTACTTTTCTAGCCTCAGTCTTCCTCACACTGGTTCTTCCTGTTTCATGGCTCTGCTCATTCTACCTTGCATTTGCTTGTCTAATTAACTTTATCTTTCCACATAAGCATCTACTACCCTGCTCAGGAATCTACAGAGCCTTCTTTATTTGTTATTCCACATCTTCATCCAGCCTGGCTTTCAAGGATTTCTCAAAGCTGATTCCATCTTACCTATATTTTATCCCAATATAACAAAATATAGGCTTCAAGAGTCAAATAAGCTGGGTTAAAATGAGCCCTGTAAACTTGGAAACTTTGTAAGTTTACTCAAACTGTGAATGTCTTGGTTTCCTCATTTGAAAAATTAGGATAAAAATACTCTTATCACAGGACTACTGAGAGGAATAAATTAGAGGATACAAAAACAGAATCAGAACAGTTCGGAGTGTATGATAAATTCTCAGTAGATGATGATGATGATGATACTACAATCTGGATCATTCTTCTTCAAATAGGCTATGCTTTTATATTCATTACTTATTCGTTGGCTTGTTCTATTTTTGCTTTTTAAATTGTCTATCCTCTTGGTGTTAGTTTTCAAGGAAAAGAAAATTGCTTAAATTCAGCAATACCCTTAGCAGACTCAGAACCCTTTGGCACTCCTAGAGGGTAGTTTTAGGCAATGAATAGTTCTCTGTTGCTCTAGAGTTTGTCCTTCTAACATTTCTGGTTAATGAAATTGCTATATTAGACCAATTTTGACAGCATTCCCCTGACATACCAGTTCATTAAAAAAAAAAAAAAAAGCTATTTACTGCTTATGGAATGCCCTAATAATGGTGACATTGATTCAATCATCAAATCAACTGAATCAATGAAATGGTGAAACAGTATTGAAACAAAAGGAAGTCCCTGGTGATCATGGTTTAGAACATGGTTCAGATCACTGAACATGATTTGCTAACTTTTAACCCTTAAACTATAGCCTGTGAGGAAAACCAATCACAGCACATTAAACATTCTGGCTAGTTTGATGGAAGTTAAAAATTCAACATTATATTGTGGAATAAGGACTGGGCTTGAATCAGGGAACCAGGGTTTTAACCCTGGCTTTGCTAGTAACTTATCAGAATTGGTCAAGTCCCTTTCCCTCTTTGATCTTCATTTTTCCTCAACTGTAAAATTAGGATCCTAACTGTAAATTTAGGATTATACTAGAAGACCCAGAGGCTTTTGCTAGCTCTAATATTTATTTCTCCAAATTCTGGGCAACTCCAAGTTGTGGCTGCATATTTCACTTTAAATAAGGAATGTTTGATGTAGGGGGGAGTAGCACTAATTGAGGCCAAGACCATGGGATTCATTCACAAATAAGCTTAGGCCTTCATAATTGGTTTTATAGTCACAAATAGGAAAAGTGTCAAGGATATAACATAACATTAATATTAGCCAGATGACATCTCTGTAGGAATTTGAAGTCCATATACTCTTTCTTTGTTATTCATTTAATAAGCACATATATTTCTTTAGATACTGTACTGTATGTTACAATAAGATGATGAACAAGACAAACATAATTCCTCATTTAATTTACAATCTACTGGGAGAGACAAAAATACACCAAAATACAAAATTACAAACTCAAAAAGTGAAAGATGCAGGATCAGTGATGCCAAACCCTTCAACATATATTTTCTCATTTGATCTTTCTCAAACCTTTGTAAGTTATGAATTACCATTCATGTTTACCAATGAAGAAACACTCTCTCTCCATATAGCTTGGGTCAATATTAAAATGTAAAAATAGTACCATATAAATGATTTTTAACTGGCCCAAGAGAATTAAGGAAGCTTCCAGAAAGAGATAAAATATTTTGAAATACTGAAAAGCATATTTAGGTCCCCAACAAATCACTTGCCCTTTTAAATATGTTTTAAACACTTCCACATCTCCATTCTAGGAATACCACTCAGCCTAGTAGGCTCTTTATCGTTTATTGAAATCCTACCCATCTTTCCAAATTCAAGTTAGATATCATGTACCTTAGGAGATATCCCTCTAATCACATTCCCTTGCCCACTCTACAGAGCATTGTTTGGGTGTAATTATAACTTACTGCATTCTGCCTTATGTTACATTGTTTATGTCCCATGGACTCCACTACTGATCAGTTCCTTGAGGGAAAGGACTATGCTTTATGCCTCCTTGTAACCCACATAGTGGTTTGTTAATAGTAGATGCTCAGTAAAATATGTGCTAACCTAAGAATAAAGAATTGCTCCTGTATTCTCCAGATGCTCTCAGGCATTTTCATATTTTATGCAACATTGCTTCTCATTCTCACCTGTATCTACTATTCGCTTGTTCCTTAATGAAAGAAAAAAAAACAGATCAGAAAAAAGTTTAGCTGGCAAAGTAGCCAGATAATATTATGTTGAGGTTAGAATACACAAGAAAGGAAACAGGTGAGATTGACATGCCAAAGGTTTATGTCCATACACAACGTTAGCTAGAAAGCAGAGTCTTGGTCCTGGAAATTCTGGGGCCCTGCTACAAGAGAAAGATAACATGGAACTTATTTATCACGTATCTGATCTGAAGATGCGAGAGACTATAGATAACACAGCAATAAAACATTGGGAATTATGACTCAGGTATTCAGATACTCAGCCAAGATGCTGACATTTGTTAAAGAGGAAATAAACGGAACCAGAGCAGAGGACTGTGACTGCTTTAATTACATAAAAGGTATTATTTTTCTTTTTAGCAGCCAAGATGTTACATTTGAACACGTGACCTTGCAAGAGAAAAACAGGTCACTTTTACTTACTTCTTTTCTCTTTTTTCTAAACTTACGGAGATCTACTTTTTGAGGGTAGAGTGTGGAGTGGCAGATGGTAAGGTGGAGCAGAGCAATATGGCAGAGAAAGAAAGATGAAAAGCCAAATATCTTGTGTTTTAAAGGCAGAACGCTGACCACTCTTACCTAACTGAAGGGAAACATCCCCTAGGGTATTAATTGGATTAGCAACCAAACTTCGACAAACAGTAACTAATATTAACCCTACTAAAGTATGTCAACATGTGAGTTGGGCTATATCATCATTACTCCTTAGACACATTCTGTATACAGTAGACAGGTTTACTGAAGCTGTATTAGAATTATAGACTAGTAGATCAGATCTAGTAATAAGAGGAAATAATAACAGTGTAATTTAATTAAAACATCTTTCTGACTTTCTCACCAAATATATTGGTATAGAAATCTTACAAGTAGCTTCCCAGTGAGCTTCTTTTCTAGAGCAAATGCCTAACTTCTTTTTATTTACATCAACTGGATAAACAAAGTGATTTCTCTATGTGCATTATTATTATTTCTATGAAAGTAAAAACACTTAATTTGAATTATATCAAACCATAATTTAAGCCCCAACATAGGGCCTTGTATTTCCTAGAGAAATTTCTAATTCAAAGTTTATATATTAGGCAAATTTTATATAATTGCATGGAAATTGTTTTAATTTATCACAGGCATGCTTTCAGAAAAGACCAAACTCCTTCAAATGTAAGAACTGATTTGGGAAATATGAAGACAATTTCACAAATTACAGTCAGCCAGTCCTCTCCATTCAATGTTAGAAGGGAACACTCAGCCTGGCACCCCTACTGTCTGAGTTTAGGCCCTAGAGCTGCTGCACTGACCCACGGTCCCTTTTTGTTTCCAGCCACATTTTCACAGTCTTAATTCTTATAATGGGTTGAATTGTGCCCCCCCCCCAATTTTAAGTCCTTATCCCCAATACCTGTGAATGTGACCTTGTTTGGAAATAAAATAGGGTCTTTGCAGATATAATCAAGTTAAAATAAAGTCATTAGCATAGTTCCTACTCTAATGTAATGGTGCCCTTATAAAAAGGGAAACTTCTGGACAGAGACAGACATGGTAGAGAGAAGATGATGTGATGATATAGGGAGAAAACTGCCATCCAGAAGCCGGAGGGGGAAGCCTGGAAGAGATATTTCCCTTACAGCTCTCAGAAGGAAATGACCCTGCTCACACCTCAGGTTTGGACTTCTAGACTTTAAGAACCATGAGATAATAAATTTCTGTGGTTTAAGCCACCCAGTTGGTGGTATTTTGTTATGGCAGCCCCAGGAAGATACTATAGTTCTGACTACTATTTCCCTTCAAAAAAATATGAAAAAGAGTGGACCCATAGGTATTCTGGAACCAAAGTTCTTTTAGTTGAACCCTGAACTGGCTTGGCTATGCTTTCATGCCATTTGATTCTTTTGGAATATATACCTATATTAAATATATATATATATATATATATATATATATATATGTTTATGGATGTATATTTATTCCTTAAGAACCTAATGTCATATGCTGTATATGCATTATTTCTTTTGCTTTTGACTTGGGGCACAGATTACATTATTTTTTTTTAAAGATTTTATTTATTTATTTGACAGAGAGAGATGACAAGTAGGCAGAGAGGCAGGCAGAGAGAGAAAGAGAAGGAAGCAGGCTCCCTGCTGAGCAGAGAGCCCGATGTGGGACTCGATCCCAGGACCCTGAGATCATGACCTGAGCCGAAGGCAGAGGCTTAACCCACTGAGCCACCCAGGCGCCCCTACATTATTTTTATACATGAAAGTATTGATGGCCAGAAATGTTCAGTAATGTGTCTAAGATTACACAGAAAACAAGTGAGAGAGAGCTGTGATTTGAACTCTGTTCGGTCTGACTCCATTGTCTGGGTCCCCAATTACTTACTTATAGTAACTTGAAGGGGAAGGGATAGAAGAAAGCCATACAATTTTCTACATATGCAATATGACTATCGCATGTAATTGAAATCTTGCCCATGAGAAAATTTTGAAGAAAACTCCGTTTAGTTAGTTTGACCAGAGCATACAATCAGAGTAGGGGCAATATGTGATGGGAACGGAGGGGTGGGCTGGGCCTGTACTATGGAAGTCCTTCAATGCAAGACTGAGGACTTCTCAGAAACCATTTTATAGATGGTATTAATCAACTTTGGTTTTGCCTCTCTTACTTCACCCCTTTTTAAAGTGAAGTATCAATAAAAACCTCATAGTTTTTGATGCTTAGAATAGACTATCATAATGAAAAAAACCTTGGCCCAGCCCAACAATGGGTGCTTACCTGTCTTACATACCGTGCCTGGAAATGACATAAAATTGGAAAATCCAGGAGCATCAAAAAGCTGTGCACAGGTAAGGAGAGAACCCAAAGTAGTTTCAGGGATCTCTCAACATGCCTTTCAAATTAGACTCCCAGAATGCAACACTGCTCAAATTTATGCTCCAAAGTCAAGAGCAATTTTGATTTACATGATAATCATTGTGTGCTTTGGCTTTACATGCCAGCTTTCTTCACATCTACTTGATTTTTTGTTAAAGTGCATTGCAAGAAAGCATGTCATATTTTACTCTATAGTATATACTACATTTGAAAATAATTAGGCCTGCTCTCAACAGCTGCCTTTCCATATCAAGGGTAAAGATTTAAACCTCAATATTAATCTCAATTTCTGTGAATGAATGAGTTCCCAGTAAGGAAACAGGTATGCCCTTACCAAGGTGTCTTTCTCTCAGATATATTTATAATACAATTATACATATTACATATGTATATAAATGTATCCATATCTCATTAACATATCTGTCTCCACAAATACATATTTGAAGTGTAGATTACTTATGCCATTTAAAAATGTGTTGCTATATATAATTCACTGCCATCTGTTCCTCTGATTTCTCCTTTATATTCTAAAAATTCCCAGAAAATCATGAAAATCTGCATGGATTCCTGAAGTCCTCTAAGTGTTCAGTTATAGCATTTATGAGAGGATGACCCAAAACAGAGCACTGGCCTAGGAAGAAGAGCACTAGGAAATTCTTGATGACCTACAGCTTACTACTTAGTTGACTTTCTACAAATGCCTTAGCCCCTCTGAACCTGTTTTCTCATCTTTAATATGAAAATAATTAACATCACAGCCCTGTGAATTAGGCAAATTTTATCAAAGGTGACAATGATGAAAAAGATTTAAATTTTAGATGTCAATATAAATAACTAAGAGCGAATTGAGAATAATTAGAAAGAGTTAAACCTTCTTCCAGAAGTCCTTTTAAAAGTGAGAGATAGTCAGTGGATGTTTCTCAATACCTAGGAATACAACTTCAGTTCAGTTTGCTGAGAATATACTATTTTCATTCATGTATTCTACACCTACTCTATTCCAGACATCAGTCTAGATGCTGAGGACAGAACAGGGGACAGAGCAAGTCCTTGCTCTCATGTAGTATCTGGGTGGGTGGGAAAAAGGAAAGAGACAATAAACGACAAAAATGGTAGATAATATTAACCATATCTCATATCATCTAACATGTCATTGATTATAAAGCCCACCATTATTTTATATATCACTAAGAAACAAAAAAATCATTGCTAAGTAAATACTACAGGCCATTAGTTGCAAGATACATTACAATTTCAGAGATAGTAAAATGCGAAAAAAAGCACTGCATCTTGGGATTGATGGACTGTATTAGAAAATTACTAGGTCATACATAATAGGAAAAGAGAGAGTAAGTAAGGGGAAAGCAGAGTCTGGGGGATGTGGTCATATTGCTGTATTAAATAGGTTGATCAGTACAGAAGTTTCCTAGGGCAAGCTGATTACCACAAACCTGTGGCTTAAAAGAGTAGAAATGTATTTTCTCATAGTTCTGGAGGCCAGAAGTCCAAACTTAAGGTGTCAGGAGGGCTATACTCCTTCTAAAAGCTCTAGGGAAGAACATTTCCTTGCTTCTTCATAGCTTCTGGTCACTCTCAGCAATCCTTTGTATTCTTTGACTTGTGACAGCATCACTCTAATTCTGCTTCAATCTTCACATGACCTTTCTGTACACTACTGTGTGTCCTCCCCTCTTCCTCTAAAGACACCAGTCACTGGGGATAGGGTATGCCCTCATCAAGTATGGCTTCATCTTAGCTAATTATGCTCAGTAAAGACACTATTTCCAACTAAGAGCACATTCTGAGGTTCTGGGCGGACATGAATTGGGGGGGCACTATTCAATCTAATACAACTTTTTTTGTGTTAATAGAGAATGGATCTAAAAAAAATTAGAAAATGGATCTAATAAATAGACAAAAGCAGAGTTAAAAGAGGTTAAAAAAAAAAAAAAAGCTTTAGTGATGTCCCTGTCTTAATACTAAGTGTTCCCCAAGCCTGGCAGAATCCCTGCCCTCTCCAAGGATTGGATGGCCCATTCCCTCATAAATTTTTTGGTCAATCAATTCTTCCTTTTACTGAAGCCAGTTTGAGTTGAATTACAATCACCTGAAACAAAAGCATGTTGACATCAAAGACCTTATTATAGGTCTATGTGGGTTGAATATAAAGTATGAATTAGGAAATGACAATGACACTGGAAAGGTAAGCAAGGCCCAATTCATGAGGAGTCCTTTATGCCATGTTAAGAAGCTTCAGCTTTATCTTTTGTGCAAAAGGGAGCCATTTAAGGATGTTAGGCTGGGAGTCAGGGGTAACAGGACAGGACTTAAAATGCTACATTTTAGCATTATCACTTTTGCTTTTGGGTAGAGAATAGACTGAATGTTAAGGGAAGACAAGAAGCTGTGGACAGATACTACATATTACTCATCTTCCCAAAGAATCAAAGTCCTACCTAGAGTCTGGGTTCCACACTTTAATTGCTACTAATCACTAGCCCTTTCTGGAAAGCTATACTTCTTAATATATTGACAATTTCTGGCCTACAACAACACTAAAATTTTGCCAAAAACATTGTCTCATAATCTGCTGCTTTACCTTGACCTTTCTTCTAGCAATTGATTTAGAATCTTTTGCCCCAAATCCATTTGTAGCCCCAAGTATACATTTATTTTCTCTTCCCACTGTCTAGTTCCACTGCTTATATGCTTATATGCACCAAAAGGAATTACATCTCATACATACAAATAATGCTCAAATTTTTCCTTGCTATGATTTCCTCATCTGGATGGAGAGCTTTGGGTCATTTTTAAACACTGCCAGAATCTCAGCAGGTTTCTTAACACAAGGCAAACATTATCACCTGGAAATTATATCACTGAATATTTTTTTATCTGAAGTCTTTGAAATTCTATGCAGGTAATCATTTATATTTCAGGTGATAGCTTTGAATAGTCTAAAAATAAAAATGCTTTATGTTAGAACACTTCTATTATGTCAAGAAGCTTGTGATTCATAGCTTTGGCATGAATTTTGAAACCAAATTTTTAAAAATACAAAATAAAAGAATAATAAAGATAATAATATTGTTTAAAAAATCTTTACTGAGCACAAAGTGTGCTCCAGTTCCTATGGTAGGTCATGGGATACAGAACTTGACATGACATAGACAGCATTTTTTTAATGCTCCTCTATAAGAATGAATAATGCTTAACTCTAATAAATTTGGTAAGTGCTAAGCTGTTATGAAGGCATATATACATTTAACTCACTATGAGAAAAAAAAGATACAGCTGTGATAAATTCTGTTTGGGAATTCAAAGGTGTTATCCATGTGAGCTAAGTCTTGAAATATGGAGAAGATTTCTTAGATAGCAAGTTTACCATAAACTGCTCTGAATACCTAGAGCTAAAAATCAAGTGTAATGGATACAACTTAAAGTCCATAAACCCTGCTCTACCAGAGATTCAATATTTCCTTATTTTTTTTTTAGAATTAATTTTGACTTCAAGCCTTTATTTAGCCTGTCACACCGGTGGAAATTTCAACTGAAGTCACTTTTGAGGATACTTCCCCAAGGGCAGTACCAAACTATATAGGGAATTATGCATCAATGAAGCACTGAGCAGGCTCCTCTGATCATCAGTCATTTATCAGGAAGCACATTGTCCCAGTGCGTATGTTCCTTTTGAGCCCACTGACTGTTCCCTTCATACCTTGGTTGGGGCAAAAGTATTGATAACTAACATCAGAGTCTACAGTCACTTTTTTTTTTTTTTTCAAATCTTGCCTTTTCCCCAAGGCACAGGCAGGAAACAGAGTCCCAAGCCTGTTATTCATGGGACCCAAAGACCTTTTTCCTTTTCATTTCAGGGAAATTTCTCTTTAGTCAGAGGGAAATGGCTTCCCCAGATGCATTCTTTTTCTCTATTCTCCCTATTAGACTCATGGCAGATTCTCCTCAATAGGCTTAATCTTTGGGGAAACAAAAGCCAAGGAGGAAATTTTCTTGACAGTAACATCTATTTTATGCTCAACCACATTCCTCCCCTGAGGCAAGAAAGCAGAATTTTCTATCTGTTGGAATAAAAACAAAGAAAAGAAGAAAACAAAGGGAGAAAACATCTAATTTTAATTTATTTTTTAAATGCCCACAAAGCTAACGAGTGAGATTTATTTTATAGACAAGAAAGAGCCAGTCACAATATTTTGAACAAATAAGTAACTTTACAACAAATTTCTTTAGGAGAGGTGATCTGATAATTGTGTATAGACTGAGTTGTTGAGAGACTGGAGACAAAGGACCATACTTTTAAACTAGTATCCTAGTTTAAAAGATACTAGGAGATTAACAATTCACAAGAGTCTACAAGTGAGAAGATGAATGAATTGGTGAATAGTGGTCCTGACTGAGGCAGGAAGATAAAGATGGAAAGCACAAAATTTTGTTTGGTGGGAAGTATATTCTGATTCCAAAGAAAGATGGTAAGCCAATCAGTGGTGTTTCACTCCCCTCTTCTGTCCATTTGTTCACCCCCACATTTCCTGTGTAATTTTCAAATAATTTCACTTAAATATTTTCTGAGCTCCTACCATAGGCTAGCACTGTGCTTGGCAAAAGTATTAAGAGTGGGAAAACACAGAGATTGTGACTGGAAATGCAGCCTTCACAAGCAATTTCTGCTGAGACTTGCAGATGTCTCTTGATGGAAGAAGAACCAAAAATCAAACTTTCTACCTCAGAAGGTGGTCTTTGTCACAGGAAGTAGGTAGAGAAGATACTGGCAGAAAATACTACGACTAGCTAATTTAGAGAGTTGAAGGATGGAGTGGGGTTGGTCGTGAGACAGAAGATGGGCAACTTCCTTTGAGATTCCACTGCTGCTTTGGATCATCAGAATGTGGAAGTAGCAATACATATCACTCCAATTAGAACTCCAGCTGGCAAGATGGGCTCCTCCTAAATTAGTTTCTATCTGATAACTGAGGTAAAGATGAAATATATTAGGAATGGATAACAGATACCCAGCACAAAAATGGCTTGAAGTTTCTGAAGAGGTAGGATAAAGGCCTATATAGAAAAGCTAAAACTGTAAAATTCTTACAGTAAAACATAGGAGTAGATCTTGGTATCCTTAGGTTAGGCACTGGTTTCTTACTTGTAACACCAAAAGTATAAGTAACAGAAGAAAAACTAAATAAATTAGACTTCATCAAAAATTTTTAAATACCAAAAAAACCCCCACTTTGTAGCTTCAAAGTAAAATGTAAAGAAAATAAGTAGACAACTCAGAGTAGAAGAAAATATTTTCAAGTCATGTTCTTTGAATAACATACTCATATTCAGATAATATAAAGAAGCCATAATTCAACAACAAAAAGACAATCCAATTTTTATTTTTTTATTTTTATTTTTATTTTTTTAAAGATTTTATTTATTTGACAGAGATCACAAGTAGGCAGAGAGGGAGGCAGAGAGAAAGGAAGGGAAGCAAGCTCCCTGCTGAGCAGAGAGCCTGATGCGGGGCTCGATCCCAGGACCCTGGGATCATGACCTGAGCTGAAGGCAGAGGCTTTAACCCACTGAGCCACCTAGGTGCCCCGACAATCCAATTTTTAAGTGAGAAAAGTATTTGCACTAAAATTACTTCAAAGAAGATATACTAATGGCTAATAAACCCATGAAAAGATACTCAAAATCTTTAGCTATTAGTAGAATTTAAAAAAAAATACCAAAATGAGATACCACTTCAAACTAAGCAGAGTGGTTATAATAAAAGAGACATTAACAACTGTTGGCTAGTGGTGAAATTGGAATCTTCATACATTTCTGGTGGTTATGTAAAAAGGTACATCTTCATTGGAAAAGTTTTGCAGTGCTTCAAAATGCTAAACAGAGCTACTATACAACCAAGCAATTCTATTCCTAGATAAATACACAAGAAAAATTAAAACATATGTCTATGTGAAAATATGTCCACAAATATTCTTACCAGCATTCTTCATAATAGCCAAAAAAAGAAAGAGCCAAAATGTCAATCAGCTGGTAATGGATACATAAAATGTTATATCCATACAGTGAGATATTTGGCAATAAAAGGAAGAAATAAAGTACTGATGCATTATCCAGAGCTGATAGACCTTGAGAAAAATTAATTTAAGCAAAACAAATCACTAATAAAAAACACATTGTATTACTTCATCTATATGAGAAGTCCAGATTAGATAAATGTATAGAAACAGAAGGTAGGTTAGGGGTTGCCAGGATCTAGAGAGAAGATAAAATATTAATGGTGGTGACTGCTTATGAGCATGTTTTTGGCGGGGGGGCAGTGATGAAATTTTCTAAAATTGATTGTGATCATGGTTGCACAACTCTATAAACATATTAAATATCACTGAATTACACATTTTCAGTAAGTGAAATTTATGGTATATTGATTATGTCTTCACTGAGCTACCTAAAAAAAGGAAAAGAAGCCAACTCTTGGCACTACCATTCAATACTATACTGTGGGTTTTAGCCAATGTTAGAAATAAGCATTGTGATTCTGGAAAGGAAGACACGTGAATCCAATGAATAGTTCTGTGGAGTAAAACTATAATTATACAAAAATCAAATGATTTTATTTAAATCATCTATTACCATTAAAAACAAATAGATAAATAAAATGGTACAAGATTCCTAAATTGGGATATGGCATGCCCCAAGAAAGGAAATCTCAACCTGGCTAGATTCAAATTATTTCCAAAGCTATGAGCTGGTAACTAAAACCTAATCAAAATACCAATAAAATTTATTTGATTCTTAAAACCATCTTCTAAAGGTCATATGAGATTAGAAGTAAATTTCAATACTTTATTACATATCTTGTATTAATTTCTAAAATAAGCATTTTTGTGTGCTTAGAGGAATTTTAAATGTTAAAATATGTTAATATATGTTTAATTAGAATCCCAAAAGGAGAAGGTGAAGAGACTAACATATAAGTATTATTTGAACTACTTGAAAGAGATCAAGTCTGTGTTTCTTCAAAAGTCATGAAAGACATTAATATACATATGCAAGTAACCCAAGGAGCCCAAAGCAGGATAATTTAAATAAGAATATATTTAAAAGCACCTTAGAAAACCAGAAACTGAAAAAAAAAGACAAACAGAATACTTAAACATAACCAAGGATAAAAAGAGAGAAACCTTCAAAGAAGCAAAAATTAGACTAAGGTCTGACCTTTTGATAGAAAAATGAAAACCAGCCAATCTGTAATAGTTTACTAAACAAAGATATCCTTCAAAGAGTAAAGATGAAATGAAAACATTTTTGTACAAACAAAAACTGACAGAATTCAACAGTAGACACATTATATAGACACACATATATATATGCACATTATATGGATATGTGCATATCTATATATAGATAACTATATCTATCTCTATATATCTATATATCTATATCTATATAAATATATCTATATCTATAGATATGCACATATATAATATATATGTGTATATATTAATATATAGATATATCTATATCTATATATAGATATGCACATATATATACATATATACACATACACTTGTATGTACACATATACACTTATTATACGTGTATATACCAATATAATATATAAAAACACACATTCATATAGAAAAGTTATTTTTCAGGCAGAAGGGAAAGGACTCCAGATACATAGTTGGAGATTTAGGTGGGGATATATAAAGAGCAATAAATATTTAAAATAAATGAGTACATGTCAATGGGTGCTAAGTTTTTAAACGCATAATAATTCATGTCATATTGAATAGCAAATAGGGAGTGAGTAGAAGATTTTTAAATGTTCTAATGTTTTTAATACTCTCATCTTCTTCCAAAGTCCTGCAAATAGATAAGGTATCAATGAACATTAAACATTGATAAATCAAAGATGTATGCTGTAAATTGTATGGTAGTAAAATTGCTTTAAAAATATATATAAATCCCAAACTGACAGAGAAGAAAAAAAGGAAATGACATTTTTAACTATTTGATTTATCTAAAAGAAATATAGGGTCAGAGAGGTCAACCCAGAGGTCCAGCAGGGACTCCTAGGAGCTGGGCATCTGTGTAAGGACTCAGGAGTCAGCCTTGGGAAGGCAGACAATAGGTGACAGGTCTAGGGGCACAGAGCATGGGTACATTGATATGAAATTCTTTAGGAAAGAGAAAATATAAGAATCACCAGAATATCCAACAAATATGGTCTAGTTAAATAAATTATGCTACAGATTTCAGGGGAAAGATAGTAGAGGAATAAGGGACCCTATTTCAACCGGTTCCCTGAACTGAGCTGGATATCTACCAGACCACTCTGGAAACTCGTGAAATCAGCCTGAGATACAAGAACGTATATCCAGATCTCTACAAACAGAATACCTCCAGTGGCTGGTTTCAAGGTATGAAGCAGGAAGCTGTGATTCTACAGGCATATATCAGAAGATAAATGGAAGGGGGAGGGAACCTCCAGGGTCCTGCACCGTTGGGGTGCAAAAGCCTCCCAGGCTGGGGACCGGGTATAGACTCACAAACCGGTAGCGGTGGGGAAACGAATTTAAGGCAGCCCCTCAGATTGAAAAGTGCAGCTGCAGGAGCACACGTGCAAACTGGGGGTGGCTGGTGCTTTTAAAAGCACAGAGAGCAGAGATGTGCCTGGACCTGGAAGTGAGGGCTGGGAGTGCTGCCGTGAGGAGCACAACCCAGGACACAGCAGTTTTTAGCAGCACAGACAAAAATGGAGACAGGGTGGCCTGGAGAGCTCACTGGAGAAGAGACTACAATCTCTCTGTTCTGAGACAGAAATTTGGTTATGGTCACTTCTGCTCTGACTCTTGGAAGAGAAGCAGAAAGCCACCAGGAAAGGCTGCCAAAGAACAAAAGCCCCCCCCCCCCCCAAAACCGGTTTTCATTGAGCCTATCCTCCCCCATAGGTGCAGGGAAACTGCCCAAACAGGGTTACCTGAGTAACAACATGGCAAGACCCTCCACTAGAAGATAGGTTGGAAGAACAAGAGGCTTACAACCCTAAGGTCCCTATAAAACACTTTTTAAAAGTGTACCTTTCTTGGGTTGTGGTAAAAAAAAAAAAAAATTTGCACACTTTTACATTCCCTCAACCACCCCTCAACAGAATGACTAAGAGGAAGAACCCTCAACGCAGGAAAAATTCAGAGACTCTGACCTCTGCCACAGAACTAAAAGATAGGGATATAAGCAAGATGTTGAAACAAGACTTCAGGGTAACAGTTATGCAGACAATAGCGAGGCTGGAGAAAAGCATTAAAGCAACATAGATTCTCTAAGGGCAGAAATGACAGCTGAACTGGCAGAACTTAAAAATGCAATCAGTGAGATTCAATCTAATCTAGATACTCTAACAGCTAGGGTAAATGAAGCAGAAGAATGAATTAGTGATCTAGAAGACAAACTGATAGAAAAGAAGGATCAGAATGAATTAGTGATCTAGAAGACAAACTGGTAGAAAAGAAGGATCAGGAAGAGGCCTGTTTGTTCCAGGAAACTAACAGCTTAAAATTCATGAAAACAGAACTAGAGAAATAAATGTTGGCATGGGACATTCCAATGTTAGAATTATTGGGATTCCTGAGGGAGCGGAGAGAGAGAGAGGACTAGAAGATACATTTGAGTAAATCGGAGCTGAGAATTTTCCTAATCTGGGGAATGAAACAAGCATTCATGTCCTAGACGCAGAGAGGACCTCTCCAAAGATCAAGGAGAACAGACCAATGCCCAGGCATGTAATAATGAAATTTGCAAATCTTAAAACCAAGGAAATCACCTTAAGGGCAATTAGGGGGAAGAGATTCCTTACATACAGAGGGAGGAATCAGAATAATGTTTGACCTGTCGACAGAGACCCGGCAAGCCAGAAAGGGCTGGTAAGACATATTGAGGGTACTAAATGAGAAGAACATGCAGCTAAGAATACTTTACCCAGCAAGGCTGTCATTCAGAATGGAAGGAGTAAAGAGCTTTGAGGACAGACAGAAACTGAAAGAATATGTGACCACCAAGCCAGCCCTGCAAGAAATATTAAGGGGGATTCTATAAAAGAAGAAAGACCTCAAAAGTAATATAGACCAGAAATTAACAGAGACAATCTATAGAAACAGGGACTTTACAGGCAATACAGTGGCACTAAATTCATATCTTTCAATAATACTATATTTCAAATAATATATTTTATGTTAATGAAAAAAAAAGGTACAAGACCAGGGCATTATTCAGCCATCAGAAAGGATGAATACCCACCATTTGCATTGACATGGATAGAACTGGAGGGGATTACTCTAAGTGAAATAAGTCAAGCAGAGAAAGTCAATTATCATATAGTTTCACTTCTTTGTGCAACAAAAGTAATAGCATGGAGGACATTAGGAGAAGGAAGGAGAAAATGAAGCAGGGTGGGGGGAAATCAGAGGGGGAGATGAATCATGAGAGGTTATGGACTCCGAGAAACAAACCAAGGGTTTTAGAGGGGAGTGGGGTGGGGAGACGGGTTAGCCCAGTGATGGGTATTAAGAAAGGCATGTATTGCATGGAGCACTGGGTATTACATGCAAACAATGAATCATGGAACACTACATCAAAAACTAATGATGTACTGTATGGTGACTAACATGATATAATAAAAAAATGCAAAAAAACAATAAAATAGAAAAGGAATAGCAAGACCAGTGGAAAAGAAAATTAGAGCAGGAAGGGCAAATATAAATCATAGTACAAGATGGCAGATATATGTTCAAATCTATCAGTAATTGCTGTATAAATATATGATTGAGATGCTACAATAAATACAGATTTTCAGTTTTAGGTAAAAATGCAAAAAAATCAGAATGCAAATGTTATTTTTAGCTAAAACAATGGATATAATGTCTATATAAAAGCAAAAACAGCAAGAAAATTAATTTTTTAAAGTCACGTTTAAATAATATTAAATATACCCTATACCTAAGTATAAATGTAACCAAGTATGTGTAAGACCTTCTGTGTAAGAAATTACCCAACTATCATTCTGAGCAATCAGTGAAGATTTAAATACATGAGGGGTGTACTAGTCTGGGTCCTCCAGAGACACAAAACCAATAGGATGTACAGATAGATATAAAAGGTGGTTTATCACAGAAATTAGCTCATGTGGTTTTTGAAGCTGAGAAGTCCCAAAAGAGGCTATTTACAAGCTGGAGAACCAGGAAAGTTGGTGGTCTAATTTAGTACAAGTATAAAGGGCTGACAACAGGACAAGGCTGGGGAAGGGGGGCAGAATGCTGGTGTAAGTCCCACAGTCTGAAGGTCTGAGAACCACAAGCTCCAAGGACCAGGAGCAGAGGAAGATGAAAATCCCAGCTCAAGAATAAATAGGGAATTCTATCAAATTGTCTTTCCTCTGTCTCTCTGTTCTCCATAGACACTATGGAGACTGCCTGCCCACATTGGTGAGGATGGGTCTCTTTCTCAGTCTGCTGATTGATATGCTAATCTCTTCCTGAAATACCCTCACAGATACAGAGAAACAACGTTTGCTTTGCTATTGGAGCATGTCTTAGCCCAGCCAAGTTGACTATAAAATTAAACACCACAAAGAGGCAACCCTCGGAATGGGAGAAGATATTTGCAAATGACAGTACAGACAAAAAGTTGATATCCAGGATCTATAAAGAACTCCTCAAACTCAACACACACAAAACAGAATATCATATCAAAAAATGGGCAGAAGATAGGAACAGACACTTCTCCAATGAAGACATACAAATGGCTATCAGACACATGAAAAAATGTTCATCATCACTAGCCATCAGGGAGATTCAAATTAAAACCACACTGAGATACCACCTTACACCAGTTAGAATGGCCAAAATTAGCAAGACAGGAAACAACGTGTGTTGGAGAGGATGTGGAGAAAGGGGAACCCTCTTACACTGTTGGTGGGAATGCAAGTTGGTGCAGCCACTTTGGAGAACAGTGTGGAGATTCCTCAAGAAATTAAAAATAGAGCTTCCCTCTGACCCTGCAATTGCACTACTGGGTATTTACCCCAAAGATACAGATGGAGTGAAAAGAAGGGCCATCTGTACCCCAATGTTTATAGCAGCAATGGCCACGGTCGCCAAACTGTGGAAAGAACCAAGATGCCCTTCAATGGACGAATAGATAAGGAAGATGTGGTCCATATACACTATGGGGTATTATGCCTCCATCAGAAAGGATGAATACCCAACTTTTGTATCAACATGGACGGGACCGGAAGAGATTATGCTGAGTGAAATAAGTCAAGCAGAGAGAGTCAAGTATCATATGGTTTCACTTATTTGTGGAGCATAAGGAATAACATGGAGGACATGGGGAGATGGAGAGGAGAAGGAAAGAGTTGAGGGAAATTGGAAGGGGAGGTGAACCATGAGAGACTATGGACTCTGAAAAACAACCTGAGGGTTTCGAAGGGGCGGGGGGTGGGAGGTTGGGGGAACCAGGTGGTGGGTATTAGGGAGGGCACAGATTGCATGGAGCACTGGGTGTGGTACAAAAACAATGAATACTGTTACGCTGAAAAGAAATAAAAAAATTAAAAAAATAATAATAAAATAAAATAAAATTAACCACCACAGAGGGTTATACTATATTTATGGATTAAAACACTCAATTATGTGAGCATATCAGTTTTCTACTGGTTACTCTATAGACTTACCATAACTCTAATAAAATTTTAATTTTGTTGAACTTCACAAAAGGACTCTAAAATGTATATGGAATTGCGAAGGTACAGGCATAACTAAGATGATGTTAAGGAACAAGGTGGGTAAACTTGTTTTACTAGATATCAAAAATTATTTTTGAAATGACTAATTGCGTGCCTGGGCGGCTCAGTCGGTTGACTGTCCACCTCTTGGTTTCTGCTCAGGTTGTGATCTCGGGGTTGTGAGATGGAGCCACACGTGCGGATCCAGGTCTAATGCTGAGCCTGCTTGAGATTGTTTCCCTTCTTTCTCCTTCTCTGTCCTTTCTCCTTCTTCCTCTGCTCCTTATTTTGCTTGCATGCTCTCTCATTCTCTCTCTAAAATAAATAAAATCTTAAAAAAACTTTAAAATGACCTTAATTAAGAGAGTAGTGTATTAGAAAAAAGACAGATAAAATAGATTTCTGAAATGAAAGAGTCCAGAAAAAGACCCATATACTTTTGAGTGTTTAGTTTATGGTGAGGATGGTATTTCAAAGTAGGGAGAAAATGACTGTATTTCAACTGAGAAAATTGGGTAGCTATATGCAAAAAAAAAAAAAATGAAACTTGACTTTTACCTCACCTCATATACATACACAAAAATAAAATCCATGTAGACTATAAACCTAAGTGCAAAAGGCATACATAGAGATAGGACAGAGATAAATACCATTAAGAAAGTTGAAAAGTTAAGCCACAGAGTAGAAGATATTTTGAACACATATGACTGACAGAAGGCTTTGATGCAGAATAGAAACTCCTCAAAATCAACGTGAAAATGACTGTTAATACAGATCTAAAATGTGCAAGAAACTTGGGCATTCACATCACAAAAGAGGTTAAAATAAATGGCCAATAAATAGGAAATGTACCAAATCTATAAATAACCTAATTACCTACAAGCATGAGAATGGATGAATTGTGTGTGTGTTTGTGTATTTTACAATAGAATAATATACAGTGATGAAAATGAATGAATACATATAACACCCATGATGTAAATATTACATTAAAGAAGCCAAACACACAAAAAAATCATAAGGTATGATCCCATTTGTATAAAATACAAAATTAGTGAAGCAAAATTATAGTCCTTAAGACTGCAAGTGGTAAAAGTATTAAGAAAAGCAGAGATTATCTACCTATACATTAGGGGTATGGTAATCTTTAGAGAAGATGTAGGAGGATTGTGAGTGGAAAGAAACATATAGGAGCTTCTGGGTTAGTGGTAGGCACACAGGTAATCACTTTCATTAAGCTGTACATTTTTCCTCCCTGTACTCTTCAATTGGGTATTTTCATTTCCTGATAAAAATGCTTTAAAAATTAAATTTGATAGAACAAGGGATAGATGTTTAAGCATATCATCTAAATATATAAAAGTAGTCTACAGAAGAATTAAATAATTAATCAATAACATTCAGGAAGAAGACAGGTCAGAAGTTAGCACAATTGAGCTAAGTATCTCATCTTTCAAGCAAGATAACTATCTAAAATTCCTATATCGATAAACAGATTTCTAATCCTATAGTTTAGAATGTAGGTTGTAATCACCAAAAGTATGTGCATGTGTTTATGTACATTTTAACTGTTTACCACAAAGGAAAGGTCAGGGTAGAACAATGTTTACTGGGGTGCCTGGTCTCATAGCCAGCTAAGTGTCTGACCCTTGGTTTCGGTTCAGGTCGTGATCTCAGGGCCCTAATATCAGGGTAATGAGATTGAGCCCTGTGTCTGGCGCCGTGCTGAGCATGGGGTCTGCTTAAGACCTTCTCACTCCCTCTGCCCCTCCCCACCACTCTCAAAATAAATCTTTTTTTTTTTTTTAAGAAATATTTTTTCTTCTCATTTAGGGCTATTACATACTATTTGTTTTTAACTACCTTCATGCATTACTAAGTAATAGTGGTAGTAGTGGAGTTAGTTTAAAATGACTAGAAGATCCTAGATAAGATTTATACCAGTAAGCAGTATTTGAAGATAGATTGATATAATTCTTTGAAAATTAAATTAAGGAGGTAATGAATTAATCCTGGTTTCCATCCCTCGGCTTGAGAAATAAGCCCTATAATTTAAGAGGCACCAAGATAAGTCATGTTCCTATCATCTCACCATACGCCCTGGCAACAAGGAGGTCCCACCACCCATTCTTTGACCTTGGTTTCAACAGGTACGTCACTGGATTGGAAAGTATTTGTTTCCACTCCAAGCCCCGTGCTTTTACCCTCATCTGAAAGCCTCATTGCTAGTCCCCCGTTGCTTTCCTCTGATCTTGCTCTCACAGGCCCTTTAGCTTCTACTACTAAATGAACTTCATTTCATTCCAACTTGACATCCCTGAGTTACAGCTATGAGCCTTGGGAGGTGCTAAAATGAACATAATATTTATTATCCCAACAGAGACACTTGCGAGGGGAAAAGGGGTTATTATTTATAACTACACTGAGGTGACAGGCAACATCATTGTTTATACCAAGACTGCCTCGCTCCTTGATCACTTGTTGCTACACATGAATTATGTTGATATTTTTAGTTTGTAATGCACACCCATGTTTGGTTAGAACACATTTCCCCTATGAATTTGTGGGCAGTATTCCATCCCCATTAACATAAATTCTACGCTAGAAACTGTGAAGAGGGCTTCCTGGTTCTATCTCATGGTTCTATTTCATAGACAACACCCAAGTCTTTTTTTTTTTTTCAGACTAGATTCAGAAGCACTAAGTAGTTAAATAATTCACTGTGAAAACATAGCAAGGCAGGGTCATCCACAAAATGACCTTGCCTACTGAAAAACTGGTAGAATGACCTGATGCAAGACACCTATTTGTAAAATTATGACTACTTTTGAGTGCAAAACAACATATATCAAATGTCTGGCCAAAAGAAAGCTAAAGGATTTAAGGGCATGCAAAAGGGTAGCAATTCAGCTTATTGTAGCATCCCGTGGAAATGTCCAAGTAGCTCATTCTAAGTTGCTTTTCCTTTGAAAAGTATGTAAAATAGAAAGTTGTCAATAACATTGTATTAGTGAAGCTATCTAGTCAGCTGAATGTAGTTGAGACAGATAACCATGTCTGAGACTCGATTGAGGTTTCTTTTCCCTGTATGTCAAAGTCTGAACTGAAAACATGTATTTGCTCCATGAAATGCTGGGTTGTTAGGCATGCCTGATGTTCCATAGTATCAGGCTCTCAGCTCCTTCCATCTTGCTCTGTTTACTCTGGGGTGTTGCCCTTCTCTGCCTGGCTGAGCTCTAGAATGACTCTTCATTTGTGTTCTAGTCTAACAAAAAGGAAAATGAGGTAAAGGTACACTCATTCCCTTTGATGACACAACCCAGAATTTACAACTTCAACTTCTATCCCACCGGTCAGAACGTGGGTAGTATGGTTGGATGCTGCTACGAAGGAGGCTGGACCCAACTATAAATTTTATTACATTAGGAAAAGAGGGGAATGGACATTGAGGAGACAGCTGTCATTAACTTCCATAGTCTCCTTTTATGCATTTATTCTACGTGATATGAAATAAGCATTAACAATGCTCATTCTCGTTCCCCAGGAGCATAGAAGGAGAAAATATGCAGACTTCTGAGCATGCTCTGTGGTAGAATGTGATAAATAATTTCTCTTAGGAAGAAAGAAAAAGATAGTGCTATAAGCACGGGAAATATATGAAGTGGAAATCAATTCTGGTTGGGAAACTGGGTGGACTTTAGTCAATCACATTTGAGTAGGTGTTGAGAAAATAAAAATTAATTATTAATAGGTGGAGATTTGGAATGAGGGAATTTCAAGGAGAAAATGTAGCAAGAGAAAAGTTGCTTTGGTAGAAAAATATGGGGGGTTTTATTGTGGCAAGAGAGTAGGCTCCATTCATCCTTTTAGAATATCTATTTGTGCTGAATTCTTATTTATTCAATATTCGTATTTATTCATGTATGCATCAGATGTTACTGACCACCTACTGTATGCTATCCTGTGCTCATTAACCCTGGGCGAATTGATAAGACTCTCTGCCCACAGGGAGGTTATGATCCAGTACAGAAAACACACAGTAATCAGATATTCACACTAAAAATTATCACAATTACTATGTTGGGTGTTATTACACAGAATATTGGGGAATGAATTTAGGAAAGTAAGTTAGTGTTAAGAGTGTGTAAATTAGTGAAGGGTGTTCCACACAGCACATAAGAATATGGGAAGAGTGTGGCATGTCAAAGAAATTGATAGATAATTAGAGATTTGGCAGATGTCCGATCATGTATAATTTTTTTTTAAATTTTGTTATGTTAGTCACCATACAGTACATCATTAGTTTTTGATGTACTGTTTCATGATTCATTGTCTGCATATAAGACCCAGTGCTCCATGTAATGTGTGATCTTCTAAGCAAGTTTTTGCATTTGATACTTTATCCTGAGGTCAGTGGGAAATCACCAAAAGTTTCTGAATAAGGAAATTATGTGAATTAGTTAATTTTTGTAAGAAAATCACTATGACAGTAGTGTGGAGAATGTGTTCTATAATGTTACAGGCACTGTGGGGCTAAGATGAGGAAAAGATGGTTGAGATCAGATCAGGGAGGGACTTGAAAGCCATATGTAGAATTATGGACTCTATTCTGGGGTCAGTGGAGAAACACTGACTACATGAATTTGATTCATTGCTCTAACCTGTTCTCTTCAAAGTCCAAGCTTCAGTATCTCATTTTCTTCTTGCAAAGTCCAGAAAATTAAGTTTAGATTAGAACTGCTGACAGATACTTGATCCAATGGGCACTCGCAAACATTATTCTGATGACAGTTCCTATGTGAAGAAGAACCAGTCAAAACTGTTCCCCTTCAAATAATCCAGTCAAGAAATGGGCAGAGGACATGAACAGACATTTCTGCAAAGAAGACATCCAGATGGCCAACAGACACATGAAAAAATGCTCCACATCACTCGGCATCAGGGAAATACAAATCAAAACCACAATGAGATACCACCTCACACCAGTCAGAATGGCTAAAATTAACAAGTCAAGAAATGACAGATGCTGGCGAGGATGCGGAGAGAGGGGAACCCTCCTACACTGCTGGTGGGAATGCAAGCTGGTGCAACCACTCTGGAAAACAGTGTGGAGGTTCCTCAAAAAACTGAAAATAGAGCTACCCTATGACCCAGCAATTGCACTACTGGGTATATATCCTAAAGATACAAACGTGGTGCTCCAAAGGGGCACGTGCACCCGAATGTTTATAGCAGCAATGTCCACAATAGCCAAACTGTGGAAAGAGCCTAGATGTCCATCAACAGATGAATGGATAAAGAAGAAGTGGTATATATACACAATGGAATACTATGCAGCCATCAAAAGACATGAAATCTTGCCATTTGCGACGACATGGATGGAACTAGAGGGTATCATGCTTAGCGCAATAAGTCAATCGGAGAAAGACAACTATCATATGATCTCTTTGATATGAGGAAGTGGAGATGCAAGGTGGGGGGGTTTGGGGGGAGGTAGGAAAAGAAAAGATGAAAAGATGGGATTGGGAGGGAGACAAACCATAAAAGACTCAATCTCCAAAAACAGACTGACGGTTGCTGGGGGGAGGGGGGACGGGAGAGGGTGGTGGGGAAATGGACATTGGGGAGGGTATGTGCTATGATGAGTGCTGTGAAATGTGTAAACCTGGCGATTCACAGACCTGTACCCCTGGGGATAAAAATACATTATATGTTTATTAAAATAAAAAAATTAATTAAAAAAAAACTGCTCCCCTTCATAACTTTGTGAGGTGGAGGGGAACTTCGGGGTGGACTGAAAGCAACAGCAATACACTTTCAGGCAGCAGATGAAGACAAATGCCTGGCTGCTAGCAGACATTAAATGGCAAATCAGCTTTATTCACAACTAAGAAAGCAGAAGGCTATAAAGGAAAAAGAGTATCAGCTAGTTGGCCATATTTCTGCATGCTGCAAAATGAAAGAGATACCTATACTTAGGCATCAGAGGCTCCTATTAATATAAGGAGTTCTTGTAATTTTGCAAGATGAATAACACTGGATTCTCTCATTACAACCTTTATGCCTACTTTCATGTAATTTTTGATTTTGAAACATCCAGCCATTGGTCCAGAGGGAACTTACTCTTGAAATTAACACCTCATCTGCTACTCCCTTACTGACGATCTCTATATAGAAGAATATTAGGGTCTAGGGACTTGGTTTCCTGTGTGGGAGGATGAATCATCTACCCCCTTCCCTGCCCCACCCCACCACCTTGAGCAGGAGGCAAGGTAAGATACAGGAAAGGAATTATATAAAGTCCAAATGTCTGGTCCCAATATTTGGACCTGCTTTGGCATGCTTACCTGATCCTTCAGTTAATGAAGTGCTTAAACATGCATCTGAGTTAGGATCTATAAGGTCTACAAAAGCCCCACGTGGCAATAACAGAGGAAAGGGGCAGTGCATGATCCTTCATCACCCAGTGGGGCTACAAGAAGATACAGGGGTTGTGGGCAAGAAGTTGGAGAGGTCTTCAGAAGAGCAGATAATGCCCAAGATCATAAGAACCAGAAGAATCATTTCTCCCTCTGCCCAACAGAAAAGAGCTTAAGATTTAATAGTTCTACTGAAAAAATAAAAAAAAAAGATTTAACAGTTCTAATGGCATAACCAAATACAGTATAAACAAAGAGAGGTCTTAACTTGGCATGTTTGTCTCTAACAAGTCAAAATTATCTAGGTGAACATCGATAAACCATAAAATTCTGGAGGTGTAACAAGAACAAAATGCGTCAAAGAGCAAATTAATTACAAGCCAGAAAAGCTGGACTAAGGTACAAGCACGAAAGCCTGCACTCTCATGAGAAGTCTCCTTTCACAAGCCGCACCTAGCAAAAGGGATTTGAAGTCACACAAGAACACTCACATTCTTTTTATGGTGTGTCTTGCATTAGATGCAGCTTCAGTGGACATGTCAGGGGCAACTACTCTTTAATATCCCACACATCACAATCAGATGTGTGAGTGTGTACGTGCTGTGCCTGCAGTGTTTATGTGTTGGGGAGAGAGGTGGGCTCATGGGAAGAAACAGAACTTGCTTAGGCTGAGTTCAATTAATATGTGATGGAATTTTTTAAAAAAAGGAAAATAAAAGAACAAAGTTTATTTTTAGTTAATGGTTAAACTGATCATTTGCTTAAAAAAACATACTTTTGAGTTAGCGACTTCAGAGCATTATTAAAATTCACTATTTTATTCTTTTCTACTTGAAACTCTTTTTCTTCTCATATGAGGATCTCACAACTGAACATACCCATTTTTGTACTGTAAAATATTCAAGCTTTTTTATGTGGTGGCTAAATAGCAGGTTTTTAAAAATACCTTAATGAATAATTGCGGTCTCCTTACTGAATAGCTTCTGCTAACTAAACATGCCATCTATTTGTTCCTTTTGATTTTTGAGAAAATTGCCCAGGTTTGGTTTCCTAGGAAATAGTTCTCTGTCATGGAGGAATGAATTTGGACTGATTAGCTGCCTCCCTTATTCATCCTATCATTCTGGCACAGGACTGCACGGTCCACTGTGATGAGAGATGCAGTGTTAGGAAGGAATTGTATTCATTTAGCTGACAGACATCTGGATGACTGAAATACAAACCAGACAGAAACGGGTTGTAGAACGGACTTGTCCACTTACCGGTTGTGTGAAGCAGGTCGCTTCAACTATCTTAAACATCAGTCTCCTATCTGTAAAACGATATAGGGAGGCATTCCCAACCCACCTGCCTAAGAGAGCTGTTGCTGAGATGATGGATGCGACAGTGCTATAGTAACGGGAAAATTATGAACTAACGTTAACTCACCTGATGGTACGTGAGACCCCGAGCTTGCAAACATGAATACTCCCCATTTCTAATCCCATGCAACTCCTAGTCAGGTGAGTCAATCACATCACTCCAGGCGATGAAGGCAGTGTAGGTGTTAGCACAGAAGGAGTAGAAGGCTCAGCGGGGGGAACGAAGGGGTGGGGGGGGGGTACGGAAAGTCAGGAAGGCACTGTGGAGGCAGAAAGCACAGAGCTGTGTGTTGACACAAGTTACTGTAGGTGTTTACCAGGCAGATAGGATGGGGTAAAAAAATTCCAAGCAGATGGGATAAAATGAGGAAAAACAGAAAACAGCACAGCACAGGAAGGACAGTAACAAAGGGTCTGGCATCACTGGAGTACAAACTGTAAGGCAGGGCGGCCCCAGAGGGAGAAAGAGACCAGACCGGGATGACTTTTCTACTCACAGTAAGGAACTTGACTCTGTTCTACAGGAAATGAGGAGCCTTGCTTTAGGAGCCCCTTCCAAATGCTCACATAATTTCCTTTACTGCCTTATTTACAGCGGGAAGTTAGTGCAGCTGTTTATTTAGAGTACACGGTAATCAGTTTCCTAGTTGGTCTCTCTGACTAGACTGTGAGCTCCTCTAAACCCCCAGCGCCTTAGAGTGTCCAGCATGTAGCAGAAGCTTAGCAAATGCTGATTAATAAATAAGTAAAGATTTCACCAGGGGAGTGACATGGTACAGATTTTCATGTTTTATTAGTCACCCTGGCAATACCAGGCAAGAAGGGTAGTAGAAGAGAAAGAAGTAAAAATGGTTCCACGATTTTGTACCTTCCTACAAATTTGGTTGCTGATAGGGAGATTTAATTGGATGACCCCTACCACAAAAGTTACAAATCATAAAGAAGATGACAATGTGTTCAGTGAATATGTAAATAATATCACAGAGAAAGGAAGCAATAGGAAATTAAGAAAAGTAATAGCATGTTTGTTCAGTAAAGACCTATTAATTTGATCTGACACCACTTAAGTTATTAAAGAGCTTAGATTTCCTGTAGCTTTTGTTATAAATTCATGTTACAGTAAAAGATATATATTTTTTAGATGTGCTTGTGAGAGCTGTGGAAATATGGCTGCTTAGAGATGTTACAGAACTTCATTTAGCTTCTTATTTTGAAATTGGGTCTCCTCGTAACATTGAACGTTAATCACTTTTTTTTCATTTACGACTATTTTAAGGTCAGATTTTCACATACCAATATCTATTCAAACATAAACACAGCATCTCATCTATAACTTCCTAGGGTGAGGAGTACACTAAATGGGTATAATTTCTGGGTTTAGGAAACCATCAGCTTTATGCCCAATTTCTTTTTCCATTAGCACTATCTCAGCAACGAAGCCACCTGAATTACAAAAACCTTTACATACCCATTATAAATACCATGGTATTATGATATTTTAAATTTAAAGAACAGGAAAAATGAATATTGTGTTTTTACTTCGCAGCCTTCCTTTTTTTTTCCTGGAAAATGATTATTTCCTTAAGATTACCAGACTACAAATTCTACGCTCAGAGAAAGATTTGAAAAATAACAATCAAATTTAATACTTGGGCTTTGAGCAAGTGGAGAATACATTTGGGGAGAAAAGAGAAACATTTCGACATGAATTTCATTAAATCTTCTGTCCCTTAAGTGAATGCTGTTTGTAAGTCATAAGAGTTTCCAAAGTCTTTCTTTGTCCTAAATTTATAAATGGTTTCAACTGAGAAAGTCTAAATGTAGTCCAGGGGCTGAGGGAGAGGGGAGGAGAAAGGGAGAGAGGGAGAGGGAGAGAGAGGAAGGAGGAGAGAAAGAGAGGGAGAGAGGGATGAGCAGAGACGGAGAGAGAACTGTGCTTTTAAGATAAGGAGCTGTCCAACACTCTGACAGTTCAGTGTGGGACTGAGGCCAAAGGAAGTTGCTGAAAACTATAAAACGCACACACAATCTCAATTACCTCACAATCACTGGCATATACATATTACAGGATAGCCCACAGTCCTTTGTCCTCCAAGGCACTGAAACTCCATGTCACGTTCTGCTGACTGCCTAAAAGGCCCAAAGCATATTCAACTTTGTCTCTGTAGTCTCGTCCCAGTTTTTGATGGTGAAGACAGCTGACAAATCTGTACGTTGGGGCTGCCTGAATCCGATACCATAATGTGGGAACTTGGCATCTTGGGCTCTGGTTTATGCCATGCTTATAACACATTCTCCTGCTAATATTAAAAGTGATGATGATCTGAGAGACACATTATCTACTGTAAACTTTCCATAGTCAAGTTCTCCCTCTGCTATTCTTAAATTGCAACAGCTATTATTTTTTCATGATGTCACACATCTAGGTATTTTTCTTGGTCTTACAAAAATCTACATGTCAGATTTGATTTCATTTCTGCTTCTCATGAGATGGAGGAACTGGTATGATGACTCCAAATTCTTGAAGTACTCATGGAACAACTGACTGAATCAAAGCATTCTCCAGAAGCTCATCTTGAGATATTTGTAAACCACGGGATTTCCTAATTCTAAACCATTCATAAAATCGTCCCATTCATTCAGCAATGACACCGGTTTTACTTGAGTTGTGTTGCTCCATTTGAAGAGGGTTGTAATGGAATAGCTTATTTTATTTTATTTTTTTAAGATCTTATTTATTTATTTGACAGACAGATCACAAGTAGGCAGAGAGGCAGGCAGAGAGAGAGGAGGAAGCAGGCTCCCCGCTGAGCAGAGAGCCCGATGCGGGGCTCGATCCCAGGACCCTGGGATCATGACCTGAGCCGAAGGCAGAGGCTTTAACCCACTGAGCCACCCAGGTGCCCCTGGAATAGCTTATTTTAAATGGAAGCAGCAGGATGGTGCAATGGTTACGAGTAAAGTATTTGAGGCAGAATGAGAATGTTTAAATACTAGATCTACCAATAATGATCTCTGTGAACTTTGGCAAGAAAATTGACCTCTCTGAGGCTTAATGTACTTTTTTGTGAGTAGGAAAAACAATGATCTCCCACACAGAGGTTGTAAGGATTAAGGATAATATATATAATAGGCCTGACACCCTGGCTAACACGAAGTAGGTGCTTGATATGCAGTAGCAATTATTGAGAATATGATTTTTTTCATACCAACACTATATTTATTTATATATTGACAACCATAGCTCACCTACCATTTCTAAGGAGGAAAAATGATTTTTTCTTCTACATACAACATGTCTTTTATTAAGCTGCCATTGTTGATAGCAATTTATGTAATATATTCTGGCAATATTTACTCAGTGTTATTTACAGCTTATTTACTGTCCATAATTAGCGTTTGGAGGCAGAGGTGGAAATTAAGAGCTTTTCATTACAAGATTTTTTACAAATAGTAGAAATGCGTATTCAGAAAGCAATTTGATGTTGACTCTCCGGATACTATAAATTCATTACCGTATAGTTTTCTGTTTCATTCTTTTTAGAGACTACATTAAAGCAAGACGCTTCTACCTGAAATTAATCCAATTTTGTCTTTTTCTGTAGGAACATCTAGAAACACTTGCTGTCTCTGATATTTTGAGCTTAGTCATTAAGAGGTTGGACAGCCCAGATGCCTGGCCCACTGCAGTGTCAGATTTGATGTCATTATACTTGAATGGCTACCAGTGCCTTCTGACATTCTAATTAGCCAGAGGACTGCTAGTGTTGATAATCAAGCAGCCTACCAGGAAGTAAGTGATGCTCCCAACTCTAGCAACCGTCAGAGTTCAAACCATCAGATAAATTCAGCATCATCATATAATTCTTCACTCCCTTCATTTAAATATATATATAATATTTTAATATTAACATTAATAGTGTATTATACATGATCAATATATAAAATGATATATAACAATAAAATCACTTAATAAAATTAAAATAAACTGAAATTTTTTTATTATGTTCAATTAGCCAACACATAGTACATCATTAGTTTGGGGGTTTTTTAAAAAGATTTAATTAATTTATTTGAGAGAGAGCAGGGTGTAGGGGAAGAGGCAGAGGGAGCCTGATGTGGAACTCCATCCCAGGACCCTGGGATCACGACCTGAGCTGAAGGCAGCTGCTTAAAGGACTGAGCCACCCAGGTGTCCTTCATTAGTTTTTGATGTAGTGTTCAATGATTCATTAGTTGCATATAACAACCAGTGCTCATCACAACACATTCTCTCCTTAATACCCATCACCATGAATATTTGTTGTTCTTGAAGATTTTATTTATTTTTAGAAAGAGAGAGTGTGAACAGGGGAGTAGCAAAGGGAGAGGGAGAAAGAATCTTGAGCAAACTCCACGCTGAACATGGAGACCGACACGGGGCTCGCTCTCATGACCCCGAGATCATGACCTAAGCCAAAATCAAGAGTTGGACACTCAACCAACTGAGCCACCCAGGTGCCCCAATAAATTGAATATTTGAGTGGAGGATCAGTTGGTTTCTTTAGAAAGAAAAAGTATTCCTGAAAAGTTTTTTACTAATAATGGATGGGGAATGGGTATTTATAGTAGAGCCCTCATTATTCACTTTCAGTATTAAAAAATTCCATTGTTCTTTGTTTTTAGTGCGTGTCCCTTGTTTTATTACAATGAATCCGACTTCTAATTGTTTGTTCATGTTTATGATATTCAATAAAGTTTCAAAGTCCCAGGAATGATTTATAAGTAGGTATAGGGTCTTTCAAGAAGAAGTCAGGCATGAGGAAATTTCCTCCCACTGAAATATTCACAATGTGAGGTTCACATGGGCAGTAAATATTCTCATCCTCTGGGCATCTACTCAGATAATCTTATCCACATCTTTTCCCCAAATCTCTTTGTCAGACATCTTCAAATCTTATTCATCCCAGTTCTCTGATCATTTGACCAGAGAAGACACTAGCCATCATTTATGATTTGGTGTCAATTAATATAATGAACCATGTTTCCTTTTTTTCTCACTCTACCCTAAGCTTCCAGGACCCAAGTATGCTGGTATGGGAGAAACAACACTGCAAATTTGTTTTGGATTTGGAATTTATACAATATTCCGTAGGACAGTACTCCAAACTCCAACAGTCATCTCCCTGATGTTTCCTTAATTTGGTCCTCAATTGCCCAGTTCATCATTCTAGAAGAGCAGCTGCTTCTGTGTTATATGCCAGTGAATTTGATAGGTAATTGTCCGTGTTTCACTTTTTCAGGAAGAGATTTTAGCCATTATTTTGGAGAGCAACATTGGACATTAAAGTAATTGGTAAATTTATAGACAGCCAGGGTTACCACATGCAAATCCAGAATACAGTTTATTCCAATGTAGGTGAAACAGCAGCACAATGATGGAAAGAATCCACACATACTAATCCTGCTCCATGTAGCTGGCTGGTTTGAAATACCAGGAAAGATGCATAATATTGGGCTCTTGGCTGGCACTTTGGGCCCTCAGGATTGTAGTAACCAGATCATGTTGGTTGGGGGAAGTTCATGAAATACCTTCAGTTTAGGCATTATGTTCCTTCTGCTCATGAACTCACTGTGTTAGGGATGTTCTCAACATCTGCAGAAGGGGCTGTTTTGCTCACCTGATTACTGGAGCTCTTCTGCACTGAAAGACCTTTGGTGAGTCTTCGCACAGGACAGAGATTTCATCTTCAATCCTTGGGCCCATACTGAGAGGTTTATTCACATACATCTTCTGCAGAAATCCTTGTCATTAATCATCAAATCTTATTCCTTACAAATTCCTGAGTGTCCTGCAAAGCCCATGAATTCTCAGCTTTCTCTCCTAAAGAAACTGGATAATTGGATGCACTGCTTGAGTTTCTATCCATTGGGAGGATATCCTTGATCTAAGCCTATCATGGCCCCTTCTGAGTGCGGTTGTAACACCACCAGTCTACTCTTTGCTAGTGCCAGGATTTAGTGTGGCTCCATCTGTAATAGCCGCAATATTTCCTCCGTAGTCAGCTGGCCATCAGAAACTACCTAGGAGGTCAGAGATGTGCACTGAGGGAGTTTTAACCATATGGCAGGAGTAGTCACACTGGGAATATAAGTTACCTATTCCTACAACTTATTTTGCCTTCTGGATCTGCTCATTACTGCTTCTATAAATCACACTTCCACCTGACGGTACGTTTATTGCCAGGCCTGGCTTTATCACGAGGAGTTTGGAGTGTACAAGGTTTGTGGAGGGCAGATTGAATTACACCGTCACATACTGTTCGTGGTCAGACTCTCCATATCCAGAAACCCCCCGTAACACAGTAGAACATTTTAATGAAAAAAGTTACGTGATGAAAGAGTCATGACCACGCTGAAAACTCAACTCTAATTGTCTTGCGACTTGCCTCATTTCCACTCAGCATCCCCATCTGCCACAGATACTTCTAGATCTATTGTATCTGAGGGGTCAGCCCTCTACTAGTCAAGCAAGTGGTGTTTTCTCAATTTGGGTAACTGGGAAACATTTTTTAAAAATCCTTTTGGTGTTTAGTATACGGAGCCTAAGTTGCTTCTGGAAACGTGTGTGCGTGTGTACGTGCGGCGGTGGTAAAACCTGGAGCACAGTCATGCAGTATACCTTGGCAGTATCGTATGACGCCAAAACGCTGCTAAAGCTATTTCAGTGCAAACAAAAGTTAAACGTGGCCTCCTTGTGGAGAACATGTGAATAACTGATGCCAACTGTTCACTGAACAGAAGGCAGGGAAAGAGTTGGGGTGGCAGGACAGGTGAAGGAAGCAGACAGTAAACGTTTGGTTTGTTACATTTACAAATTTCCCCCAGCATCTGCCCTTGTCCTCGTTGTTTTTACGGACTGTAAAAGAAAAGGCTGAATTGCATTCTCCTTGTCAGACGTCTAATGGAGAATGTACACGATCAGCACTTCATTAAGAAAGAAAATAAAGAGACAGAACGTTGCTTCATGAACTGAAGCAGAGAAAAGTTAAATTACAACAGCAATGAAGCCAGGTGATTAACAGAAATTAACACATTTTTGTGACAAAGAAAAAACACTGAGAAGTGGAAAACGGGAGGGGATGTGTTCCTACTGTGGTATATTTAATTGATGCCAGGCTGTTCCTTAGCTTGGATGCCGTGTTTTCAGCACAGCAGCTTATAAACGAACTTCCCCAATACCAAGCTGAATAACTCATTAACTTTTATTCTTTCTTTGCTTGAATGTATAACCTTGTGTCCTATTCCTGGGAAAGTATGCGTCAAAACAATGCCAAATCCTAACACCCGACTGACGGCCACGGTAGCAGTGGGCCAGACGGAACACTGGTTCCATTCCTGAGCCACCGAACGTGTAGGAACGTAAAAAGGCAGCTGGCTTCCACCCCAAAATGGAGTCCTTTCTAAATGTAGGGTCACCGCCTTGCTTCGTTTCCCTCGGTGGAAAGATGATATTGTGTGGTTTGGTTTGGCTTTGCATTGTCGGTCCTTTTACCCCGACGAAAGGTACAAAGGAACAGAAGGAAAAGAACGACGCTAATAGTGATCGGTCCCTTTAACACTCAGGGTGGACTTCTGCCTTTCAAGGTGGTCGGTGAAGTAATTCCTCCATGAAAGAAGTTTGTCTCCGTGAACAAGTCAAAGGAAAATTACTATGGAGCTTTTACACGTATGGCTTATACGGGTATGGGAAAATACTGTTAATGAAAAGGTCAAGGCTTCCGTGAGACTTCACATCATGGGAACACAAGCACTGCCATGATTGAGGTAAATCGTGGTTCACCAAAGAGAGTACGAGTTTGAGAAGGCTGCATTTGGACACATGTAAGCCATCACAATGGCAGCATTCAAGAGGTTTTAATACAAACTATTCACGGGATCATTTAGATTCTTGCTCCTGTCTCTTCTTTCTTTACCTCCTGTCACCTGCCCTTTCTCTTTTGTTTTTTTTTTTTTCCTTTCACTAAATTTCATTTAGCTGTCTAACGTCTTTCTTCTTGGCATTTACAGTCAATTTAACTCCTCCCCTTAGAGTGCTTAGACTCCCCCTTCCTCAGGATTAAATGTTAAATTTTGGTGAAGAAACAGCTTAAGGTGATGGAAAGAACATGCACGTGGCAGACACACCGGCCAGGGAGACAGGGGGTGTTCTTTAAATTTGCCAAGGCTCAGTTTCTTCTCCTTGACTTGGAGCTAGTAACACCTGCCTTGGTTCTCATGGTCACAACCCCAGGCATATGCTCAGGCTGATCGCTCTTCCTCCAAATCTGTACTTCACGTTACCCCTACTTCCCCACCCTTCAAGGCCACCACAAGAAGTCTTCCTGGAGCCCACACATTAGGATGTGAGGGCTGCTTTTGTGTTCCCTCAACACCATGAGTGATATTTGCATTTTAGCATGTAAATCTGAATTTGATTTCTGTGCCTATCTCTCACGGAACAGAGGCTCCATGAAGACAGAAGTCATGCCTTCTTACTCTTGAAACTCTAGTAGCCGGTACAATTCTTGGTCCAGTGAACATGCTAGATAAGAAATTTTTACAGAACTGAATCATTCTTGGAATTATGATTTGTCTTAAAGATGAAATCGCACATTTTATATATACACTCAGTGTGCCTGACACATAGTTGGTTGTCATTTCTGCTTAATTTAATTAAAAAAATCACGACAACTCAATGGGAAGAGATGATTTCACAGATTGCTTTTGTTTCTTGGCTTGATGTTAGCCACAGAATAGATGGCCTTGAGGCTTCAGTCAAGTTCTGCTGTCCCAGGGTAAATAAGAACATGCCATCACTCAGAGCTCCTGCCTAATGCTTAGTGGGCACAAATTAGTTATTTGTCGACAGAATGAAATAATGAAGTATCAGCACCCTGTGAAGCCTTTTTTTTTTCATTTTCTTGACATATGTAGACACTTCTTTTTCTGAGATCTCATATAACTTTTCTCATATTTTTATTAAAAAGTGCATTTCAGACTATTCATGTCTGTTTTCCCTACCCAACTATGAAGTGTTCCCAGGCACGTGCTATTCCACCTATCTCATTCATTCTCAGCACCACTCACCATATCTGAAAGTGTAGATATTTAATAAACATTTATAGAATTGGGTTTTATCAATATGAACTGGACAAATAGTCAGAATTTTCCTTCTGGTTCTTCCTCTCATCCAGTGTACTAAAATTAGAAAATTCAACTTTCTTAGGAGGTCTAAAAAGGCACCACTGTAATGCCATCACCTAATTTATTCCCTAAATTAGGAATTCTAAATGAATTTCTCATTAGATCCTGAAAGTGGAAAACTTAGTATAGGTAAATTAAAATAATCAAAATTTTAAACCAGTGGAGTGTGGCAATAAATTTTCTCTTACAGGTATGTAAGTCATTGATAGCATATTTCTATGCTTAATTTGAGCTAGTATTTACACAGAACCCTCCCATTCTAATCACACCGTAGGGGAAATTACAACCCACTGCAGCTTAGGCATGTGTTCCTTGGCAGAAGAGACTCAATCTGGTAAGTGAACTTCCTCTGATTTTTCATCATGCAACACATATCCTGAATAATGGCTGACTTTGTTTTTTGAAGGGCTCTGTCAGCCCATTTCAGGGACTGAAATGCTAAAGGCTAACTGGCTCTACGTCACAGCCTCAACACAAGTGATCTTTAATTGCTTTGATAGAGCCAGAGGTTGACAATGAGTGACACTAGTCTACAGGCTTACCCTTTCCCCTCCTTTGCAGATGAGGAAATGGGAAGGCCCAGGGTCAGAACCCTATTCTTAGAAATCAGTTGCTGTGACTGCTGCTGGGCTAATTATAGATGTCACCAGCCCGATTAATGCTATAGACTGGAAAAGAGCTGCTGCCTCCAGCATTGAGGAGAGCTTGGTTCAGGCATGGTGAGAATACAAGGTGAGTGTCAGCTCCTAGTCCTCACCTGGGCTCCTTCTCCCAGGAGGAAGATGGTCTGTCCCAGGCTTACTCAGCAGTTACTACCTTCAAGCTCACTACTCTATCCCAGCTCTTCCAGGGCATACCCAAAGAGTCCAGAGCAAGTTAGGGGTCTGAGCTGGACCTGAGGAGGAGAGGTTGGCTAGGATTTAGGGTGACTGTCAGAGGACAGCCAGACGGGCTGTATCCTCTACAGCAGGTAGCAAGCATAGAACATCAGCAGGTCATCAGGCACAGTGAGCTTCAGTGAGATACTCTCATTGGCCCCAGTGAAGAGCACCATGCCATGCTGCAGGGGGAGTGGTGCCTGGGCTGCGAAAATGCTGGCTGCCACTCCCCTGCAGCATAAGTAGGACTGGTAGAATCCACTGCCAAGACCTTGTATTCAGGGATGGAGCCAGGGACAAATAGCTGGAATAAAACTGGAAGCATCACAATTCTAGACTTTGAGTTATACTGCAAAGCTGTAGTAATGAAACAGTATGGTACTAGCAGAAAAACAGACACAGAGATCAATGGAACAGGACAGAGAACCCAGAAAGAAACCCACAATTATGAGGTCAATTAATTTTGGACAAAGCAGGAAAGAATATCCAATGGGAAAAAGACAGTCTCTACAACAAATGGTATTGGGAAATCTCGTCAGCTACATGCAAAAGAAACTGTACCACTTTCTTACTCCACACACAAAAATAATTCAAAATGGATGAAAGACCTAAATGTGAGACAGGAACCTGTAAAATCCAAGGAGAGCACAATTACTCTGACATTGGCTATAACAATATCTTTCTAGATATGTCTCCTGAAGAAAGGGAAATAAAAGCAAAAATAAACTATTAGAACTACATCAAAATAAAAAAGCTTCTGCCCAGTGAAGGAAACAATCAACAAAACTAAAAGACATGGGGCGCCTGGGTGGCTCAGTGGGCTAAAGCCTCTGCCTTCGGCTCAGGTCATGATCCCAGAGTTCTGGGATCGAGTCCCACATCGGGCTCTCTGCTTGGTAGGGAGCCTGCTTCCTCCTTTCTCTGCCTCTCTGCCTACTTGTGATCTCTGTATGTCAAATAAACAAATAAAATCTTTTAAAAAAATGAAAAAAAAACTCCTAAAAGACAACCTATGGAATGGGAGAAGATATTTGCAAATGACATATCCAATAAAGGGTTAGTATCCAAAATCTATTAAGAACTGCCACAACTCAACAGCCCACAAAACAAGTAATCCAGTTTAAAAAGAAGCAGAAGACATGAACAGACATTTCTGCAAAGAAGACATCTAGATGGCGAACAGACACATGAAAAAGTGCTCTACATCATTCGGCATCAGGGAAATCCAAATCAAAACCACAGTGAGATACCACCTCACACCAGTCAGAATGGCTAAAATTAACAAGTCAGGGAACGACAGATGTTGGTGAGGATGTGGAGAAAAAGGAACCCTCCAACACCGTTGGTGGGAATGCCAACTCATATAGCCACTATGGAAAATGGTATGGAGGTTCCTTAAAAGGTTAAAAATAGAACTACTCTACAATCTAGTAATTGCAATACTGGGTATTTACTAAAATACTAATTCAAAGGGATACATGCACCCTTATGTTTGTAGCAGCATTACTTACAATAGCCAGATATGGAAGCAGCCAAGTGCTCATTGATAGACAAATGGATAAAAAAGATGAGGGGTGCGTGCGTGTGTGTGTGTGTGTGTGTGTGTGTGTGTGTGATGGAATACTACTCAGCCATAAAAAGAATGAAATTTTGCTATTTGTAATGACATGGGTAGAGCTAGAAAGTATAAAGCTAAGCAAAATGAGTCAATCAGAGGAAGACAAATACCATATGATTTCACTTATATGTGAATTTAAGAAACAAAACAAATGAGCAAAGGGGAAAAAATAGACGGAGACAAACCAAGAAGCAAACTGTTAACTATAGAGAACAAACTGCTGGTTACCAGAGAGGGAGGTCAGTGGAGGGATGGGTGAATAGGTAATGGGGATTAAGGAGCACACTTATTATGATGAGCTCTATGTACAGAACTGTTGAATCACTATATTGTACACCTGAAACTAATATTACACTGTATGTTAACTATATTGAAAATAAAATGAAAATCTTAATAAAGAATATTCCAGCATAAATTTTGATAAAGCTGTTTGAGGTTTTTAAAGTATTGACTATGAAAAAAAAGTTCAAAATCTGACAAGGGAGTGAAGAAGCCATTGATGACTTCTAATTGCCAGTGTCCTTTCTATTCCACAAGAGGTTCCCTGGACAGAAATATACAGGTGATTTTGGAGAGTTACTCTATATTCACAACTCATTCTGTTTACTCTAAACATCTGTGTCTATTATCGGTAGAAATTAAGATAAATGACACCTCCTGGAGATCTTCTAGGGTTGAGTAAGAGTACTCAAGTATAGCCAACTGTGGAAGAGATTCCCTTAAAGCTAATAGGAAGGCAGGAAATGTGGAATCATTCTCATTGCTGCTTTCGGCCTTACTAGCACAGTGGGGCCCATTTGCATGCCTTCTGTTCAAGGTGGCAACATGGAAAATTACAAAGATCTTCACTGTGATGAGGCGCAGCTCATGGACTTATAGTGCTTGATGTAACAATAAATGAATACAACAGTCAATTATAAAAGCTAGTTAAAATACAGAAGAGCACAGGAAGTTTAAAGAATAGGGAAAGAGTTGACATTATTTTTGGAGAATAAAGTGTTACATTATGGGATTAAGAAAGGGAATGAAAATATGGAGAAACTAGATGGATGAATGGCCAGTGGTCATTCTGAGAGCAAATAATGAGATGTCATGTGAGTAAATGGAAGTGACATAGTTTCAGTCAAAGATTGAAATACTTCAATTTAATATACTAGGAGAGGAGAAGTACCAGATTATTATCAGCATGAATAAGTGACCATGGCAATGGCTGACTCATGTGCAGTGGAAGTGAATATCAAGGTTTCAATATTTTGAGATCAAAGAGTTGAGTGGCCCATTTATATATTAATAGAACTTGGTGCAAAACTGAAATTATGAATAAGGCCAAAATTCTGCAATGAATATGGGGCATATGCAGAATGCTTATAGGTGACAGCAAGAAGAGAAGTAGGGGGTTATACAGCTATTGAACTTTGTAAGAGTAAGAGGTTTTGCCAACTTAGAGGAGTAGAGCAGTTTGGGGTGCTTTAACAAAATTACTATAGGCTTGGTGACTTAAACAACACACATTTATTTCTCACAGTTCTGAAAGTGTGAGAAGTCTAAGCTGTCAGCAGATGTCTGGTCATAGCCCACTTCCTGGTTCATAGATGGCCATCTTCTCAATGCTTTCTCACCAAGCAGAAGTGGCAAGAGAACTCTCTGGGGTCTCTTTTTATAAGGGCACTAATCTCAATCATGCAGGCTTCACTCATGACCTAATCACGTCCCAAAGGCTCCATCTCAATACCATCACATTGTGAATTAGGCTTCAACAAAGGAATTTTGGGGGATACAAATGTTTAGTCTATAGAAAGGAGTACTGGGATACAGAACAAGTTAGATACAAACTCTACCCATTAACCTGAGGTAACTGAGAAGTGGGAGAATCAACAGACTCTACTTGACATAGCTGCTGGGAAGGCACTGCTTGTGGACTACAGCCAGGGTTTGGTTAAAAGAGGAAAGTCAAAGAGAACATCATGACAAGTTTCCAAAGTACAAAAAAACAGGAAGCAGTGAGACAGGAGGAAGCACAGAGCTATATAAGCAAGATAAACTGAGGAACATGGCTTATATTTTTAGAGGTAACTATGGATGACAAGGACGTGGGGCATCACAAAGCAGTGAGCTGCAACTCTCGACCTACGTAGGCAGTTCTAGGCACGTAGTGGGATTAACTAGCTTCCAGGATCCACACTGTATTTTGGAAATAAGTGATGTACCTGGAGAGTATAGGTTAAGAAAATCAATAAGCTCTTTAAAAAGGCAACCTGGGGGTGGGTGCCTGGGTGGCTCAGTGGGTTAAGCCTCTGCCTTCGGCTCAGGTCATGATCTCAGGGTCCTGGGATCGAGCCCCCCATCAGGCTCTCTGCTCAGCAGGGAGCCTGCTTCCCCCCCCCCCCTCTCCCCCACTGCCTATCTCTGGCTACTTGTGATCTCTCTCTCTCTCTCTTTCTCTGTCAAATAAATAAAATAAAATAAAATAAAAATTTAAAAAGGCAACCCGATCACTCTGGTTTCTTTAAGAACAGTATTACTAAAAAAAAAAGAACACTATTACTAGTTTTAAATACACATAGAGAATCTCAGAAGGCTTTTGGCATAAAATGCATTTTCCCTGATTTGAAAGCCAAAATGTTAAATGTAGAAGGAAGATGAAAGGAAACAGCATAATCATTCCTGGTGAGATAAAACTACTTGATATTAATAATGTCAGATTTCTGAGATGGTTGTGGGGAGATCAGAAACACCAAGAAACTCCTCTCCCTACATCTCTCTGAAATACCTCTATTAGTTTTTTATTGATTTGTAACAAATTACCACTAATTTAGTGGCTTAAAACAATAAACATCTATTATCTCTAAAATTCCATGGGTCAAGAGTGTAGGCAGGATTTAATTGGTTCCTCTGCTCGAGGTCTCACAGGCCGAAATCAAAGTTTCAGCAAGGGCTGCTTTCCCACCTGAAGCTGGCAGTTCATTTCAAAAATCATTCAGGTTGTAGGAAAAAGTGATTTCCTTGCAGCTGCAGAAACTCGCGGCAGCTTGCTTCCTCAGGGCCAGCAGAAGCACTTCTCTGCTGCTTCCAGATTCTGAGCTCAGGGAAAGCCTAAGGACTCATGTGATGAGTTTGGGCCCATTCAGGACAATCTTCCTGTTAAGTAACTCCAAGTCAACTGATTAGGGACCAGAATTACATTTGCAAAAATCTTTCTCCTTTGCCATATAACATATTCATGGGAGTGATATTCCATCATATTGCTGGGTTTGGTCCACACTCTGGGGGAGGGGATTACATAAGAACAGCGGGTATCTCCCAAGCCCTCCTAGAATTTTGCCTACCTCAGTATCTAAACAACAAAACTCTAGGTTATACAAGATTCTGATAGAGTTATCTATAAATAACTACTCACTTATAAGGAGATGAAAAATCTTCCCCTCAACTTCATCTTTTTTGGTTACATGTTCTCTCATTAATATGTTGCATTTCTTTTCTGGCCCAGATCCAGAAAACGTTCTATAACTGTGTTTCTCAACCTTTTGGCCTATTTATTATTACTCCCCTAAGGAGCCTTTTTAAACTGTTTTTCTCTTCTCTAACATCTTGCCCAATAAGTTTTAAAACCAAAGATTATTGGATATCAGATTTTATTTTTATACTATACATCTGTGCTTTATACATAAAATAGTAAGATTATGCTCCTCCGTCTCCATAGAAATAATTTTTTCCCCTTTGGAGTGATAAAGTCCCTATTGAGAAATCATGTTCTATAAGATCAAGGGCCCATTAATACATAAATATTCACTGTATCCTGTTTTTCCTTTTCTTTTTGATCTCCAGCTCTTTTGATACCAGCTCCCATGTCCTGTTCTATACAAATCCATAACAGAATTCTATCATGTAATGATGTATGTGGTTTGTTATTAAGTGCAATTTCGATAATCTGTGTCCCAGTGCTGACTTTGCAACTAATCTTCAATGTGAACTTTGGCAAGCCAAACAAGATTTTGGTAGTGCCATTTCTTCAGTATGTCAAAGGGCACAATCTTGTAAGGTAAAACTTAGTTATGGTAGAGAAAATTAATTTGATAAGTCTAAAGTCCTGCTAGAAGGAGAAAGTATAAATCTTTATCACTTTAATAGGATAGATGAGAAAAATGAAGTTTCTATTCCAGGAGCAAGGATTTAGAGATAAAAAGATGTATAAATTATGTCAAATGTTCTTTAATGATGGCAGTTCTCATTTGAATTCTGTGGAGGTTCATTACGGTGGAAGCAGGGGCCAAGGATAGCACCTGTGATCATAAAACAATGACTGAACTTGTAACCAACCAAAGGTCATGGGGATCTTAGGCCGCTTTTTAACATATTATCACTTCCTATCCCTTGGAACAGATTTGACACCTGAAACATTTGTTCTGGTGCTACCATATTTGTTTTTATTTTATAAAACAAGGAGGAAGCCAAGGTGCTATTATCAACTATTCCTCTAGATAAGTCCATGCTAATTCTTTAGTAAACACATCAACCACAAGGCATTTAGGAAGTTCTTTGCAACAGTTCAACAAAAACAAGATTTTTAGCCTCTTCCTCAGATCCTGGGTTCTAATACGATGACTTGAGCAATTTCTAAGTATGGGCCAATTCCATACAAGATGAGACTTTTATTTACCGACACTCCCACTTAACATTTTGAAATTTCTACCAGTCAAAAAGTACATGAATAGTGACATTTGCAATGATATGCTACCAAGATATATTGGGAGAATGAAAAAGTGCAGAGTCCAAAGCATATCTAAAGAATTATGTTAGAATTAATTAATATCATGCTTTTAAAATAAATTTTATGTTTTATATACCTTTGTTGAAAAATGTGCCTCCTTTCATTCTGCCATAGGCAAAATGTTCGCCATGTGAAAGGCCCCCTTCTGTTTTCACTGTCGTCTCTACAGCTGTGAGATTCTATTTTTCTTGATGAAATCAACATTATTGTTTCAGGTACAGTCAGGATCCATGGTGCATATAAATTATTCCAATATCGTTTTGCACTCAGAACACCAAAAATACTATTATTTTCTTGAGTAGCATATAGGGAAATTCTGTCACTGTCTGGCTGAAAGTGACACATATATTACACTTGAGTTGATGGACACATTATGGAATTATCCTTGCCATGGTTTAGCAGCTTTGAAAGTGGGGCACTAGACTTCGAGAATGTTAGATAAGGATTTCTAAGCACTTAGAGAACAGAACCCATCCCCTGCAGGTTCAAAGGGAAGTTTTGTTTATGAAACACTATTTTCAAATGAAACATCCATTTCAGACCCAAATGCTTGGTTTATCTCCATCTCTGTGGAAAGCAACAGTTGACCTAATGAAAACTGGGCTCAGTGGCAAGATCTGATGAGACAGGAAAGCAAACCATGAAGTTAGAGACTCAGGCTTCAAATAAAGCCTTTCTACCAACCTCTGCCCCATAAATATGTCCTCCATTCCATCTGTGATCATCTTTATCTCTCTTTAAAGCACTAATGAAACTGAAATATGTAACCTCGAAAGCCTTATGAGTTATCTGACATACCTCCATGGATGACTTATTTGGTCCTCCTCATCAGAGTGTGGCCACAGGGATGGGGTGAAATGATGAACTGCAGAGGACAGGTGATAGGCCATGATATTTCACCAACCGAAGACTTTATCGAAAAAATAATATTTCAACTTTTCACATGTGATCTTCCTAAAATTAGTCCTTCAATTAGCCACAGTGAACATGCCTGGAATGGCTTGCCTTGCCTTTAATCATTTGTTCAAGTCTTGCTCATTCCTCAGCACACAGCTCACTGTTTCCAAGTAATCCTGGTTCCTCTCTCCTTTGTACCACCACCATCTCTACTTTTAAAGTAGCACTTAGAGCACATATTGCAATTATGTCTATACTTCTGGCTCAGCGTGCAAGCTGACAGCTCTTCTAGAGTAGAACCACTGCCTTATTTATCGTTATTTGTAACATCATCTTAGTACCTGGCACTTAATATGTGATCAGTTGAATGAACTCATATATAAATTAGTGAACACTCAAAGGCTTTAATTCTGGAGACTGAGTCTTATCCAAGCCATTTTTTCCATTGGAATAGATCAACTATTTTGCACAGACACACGCACAGTGATTGGGCTATAAAATATGAACAGATTTGTGGAAAGACCGCAATTTTGAGACACAGTCATCTTTCAAAACCACTTACCCATGAAGGTAAACAACAGAGGGTATTTCTACCACCACTTAATTCCATGCATTCTAAAACTGTTTTTTTTCCAAACTATTTATTGATCACCTGTGACATGATCAAAACTGTTTTATTTTGTGAACAACAGTGAAAAAGTAAGACAAAGGCTTTAAAAACATGCAGTTTATAATACATCAGATAGCAATTCACTTGTGCTTATTTTTGCAGTAAGTACTATAGTATTTGGTGTACATTGTCTCATTTAATATTCACTATCACCCAAAGTAGCCAAACTTATTCTCATTTTTACACTGGGGACACTAAGGTACAGAGGGGTATATATAATTTTCCATGAAGTTTCAAACTTCTTTTCATGGCTTAAGTTTCAGAGCTTTTGAAACATTATAATTGCTGTCATTCTTGCTATGCTATGGTTGCAAAGTTCCTAGCACTTACAGCAAGAAGGGATCACTGAACATTCTCCTCTAAGATCAGGAACAAGACAAGCATGTCCACTCTTACCACTTTTGTTAAGGATATCTACTCTCACCACTTTTTATCAAATGGTAATCCTAGCCACAGCAAACAGGCAAGAAAAAGAAATAAAAGGCAACCAAATTGGTAATGAAGAAGTAAAACTTTCACAATTTTCAGATGACATGAAAATGTCATGTCAAATGACATGTTGGGTCGGTGGCTCTGGGAATGCAGGAGGAACAATAGAAATGACCGCCGGAGCCGCCATCTTCCAGCCCCCTCTCCACCCTTCCTTAACCCTTGACTCTCCCGCCAAAAGGATGTATGCCCAGGTCATGTCTCTATAGGTAACGTGATACCTATGCAGGAAACAGAAGTATCAGGAATCAGGATCCCCCACACCCTCCAATCACCAAATACCCTACCATATATGGATGAAAGCCCATGCCCTGCCTTGGCTCCATAAAAGATCCCCGCCTACTCCCTCCCAGTGCGACTTCCCCGACTCCGCTTTCCAAAGTTGCAGAACCTCGCCCGAGGGTGCCCACCTCCTCCCGGCGTGACTTTCCTGGCTCCCCTTCTCCTGAGCCCTGACACTTCGCTGGAGAGTGCCTTTAATAAATCCTGCCTTGTGCCTACCTCGCCTGGTGTCATGTTTATCTCGCCTATAAAACCTTACAATACTACATACAGAAAACTCTAAACACTTCACCATAAAACTACTAGAACTAATAAATGAATTCAGCAAAGTCACAGAATACAAAGTTAATGTACAGAAATCTGTTGCATATCTATACACTAATAATGAAAACGCAGAAAGAGAAATTAAGAAAACAACCCATGTACAATTGCTCCAAAAAGAAGAAAATACTTAGGAATAAACTTAATGAAGGAGGTGAAAGATCTGTACTCTGAAAACTATAAAACACAGAAAAAAGAAATTGAAGATGACACAAACAATGAAAAGATATTACATGCTCATAGGCTGGCAGAATCAATACTGTTAAAATGTCCACATTGTATAAAGCAATCTACAGATGTAATGCAATCCCTATCAAAATACTAGCAACATTTTCAGAGATTGACAACAAATAATCCTAGTTTGTATGGAACCGCAAAAGACCCTGAACAGTCAAAGCAATCTTGAAAAAAAAAAAAAAAGAACAGAAGGAGATTACCATGATTTCAGATTTCAAGATATATTACAAAGCTGATCTCAGCAAGATGGCGGAGAAGTAGCAGGCTGAGACGACATCGGGTAGCAGGAGATCAGCTAGATAGCTTATCTAACCATTGTGAACACCTATAAATCCAACGGGAAATCGAAGAGAAGAAGAGCAACAATCCCAGAAACAGAAAATCGATCACTTTCTGAAAGGTAGGACCTGCGGAGAAGTGAATCCAAAGCGACGGGAAGATAGACCCCGGGGGGAGGGGCCGGCACCAGGCAAGCGGCGGAGCGACGGAGCAAAAAACCGGGACTTTTAAAAGTCGGCTCCACTGGGAGACATCGCTCCAGAGGCTAAACTGGGGGGAAACCCAGGCGGGGTCAGCATAACCCCAGGACCCGCGGGGTCACAGAAGGACTGGGGGTGTCTGAGTGCCGCAGAGCTCGCAGGTATTAGAGCGGGGAAGCCGGCTATAGCGACTAAGCCGAGGAGTGAGCTCTAAGCCCGGGGTTACCTTGTGCCGGTCGCAGGCTGGGTGGGCTCGGAGCGCGGCCGCAGGCCGCGGAGACAAAAGCGATCCGGCGCTTTTCTCCAGCTCCAACAATTGACTGCTTTCCTCGAGGCGCGACCGCAGGCCAGGGAGGCGGGGCTATTGGGCGCTTTGCTCTGAGAGCGCACTGAGGAGCGGAACCCCAAGCTCTCGGCTCCTCCGGGCCGAGAGATTGGGAGGCCGCCATCTTCATTCCCGTCCTCCGGAACTCTACGGAAAGCGCTCAGGGAACAAAAGCTCCCGAAAGCGAACCCGAGCGGATTACTTAGCCCGGCCCCTGGCAAGGGCGGTGCAATTCCGCCTGCGGCAAAGACACTTGAGAATCACTACAACAGGCCCCTCCCCCAGAAGATCAACAAGAAACCATCCAAAACCAACTTCAGTCACCAAGAACAGCGGAATTCCACAGCAGGAGAAAGCAAATCCTACCTGGACAAAATGACAAGGCGGAAAAACTCACCTCAAAAAAAAGAACAAGAGGCCGTACCGAAGGCTGGAGACCTAATCAATACAGACATAGGTAGCATGACAGATCTAGAGTTCAGAATGACAATTCTCAAGGTTCTAGCCGGGCTCGAAAAAGGCATAGAAGATATTAGAGAAACCCTCTCCGGAGAGATAAAAGCCCTTTCTGGAGAAATAAAAGAACTAAAATCTAACCAAGTTGAAATCAAAAAAGCTATTCATGAGGTGCAATCAAAAATGGAAGCTCTCACTGCCAGGATAAATGAGGCAGAAGAAAGAATTAGTGACATAGAAGACCAAATGACAGAGAATAAAGAAGCTGAGCAAAAGAGAGACAAACAACTACTGGAACACGAGGAGAGGATTCGAGAGATAAGTGACACCATAAGACGACACAACATTAGAATAATTGGGATTCCAGAAGAAGAAGAAAGAGAGAGGGGAGCAGAAGGTATATTGGAGACAATTATTGGAGAGAATTTCCCTAATATGGCAAAGGGAACAAACATCAAAATCCAGGAGATGCTAAGAACGCCCCTCAAAATCAATAAAAATAGGTCCACACCTCGTCACCTGATAGTAAAATTTACAAGTCTTAGCGACAAAGAGAAAATCCTGAAAGCAGCCCGGGAAAAGAAGTCTGTAACATACAAGGGTAAAAACATTAGATTGGCAGCGGACCTATCCACAGAGACCTGGCAGGCCAGAAAGAACTGGCATGATATATTCAGAGCACTAAACGAGAAAAACATGCAGCCAAGAATACTATATCCGGCTAGGCTATCATTGAAAATAGAAGGAGAGATAAAGAGCTTCCAGGACAAACAAAAGCTGAAAGAATTTGCAAACACCAAACCAGCTCTACAGGAAATATTGAAAGGGGTCCTCTAAGCAAAGAGAGACCCTAAAAGTAGTAGATCAGAAAGAAACAGAGACAATATACAGTAACAGTCACCTTACAGGCAATACAATGGCACTCAATTCATATCTCTCAATAGTTACCCTGAATGTTAATGGGCTAAATGCCCCAATCAAAAGACACAGGGTATCAGAATGGATAAAAAAACAAAACCCATCCATATGCTGCCTACAAGAAACTCATTTTAGACCCGAAGACACCTCCAGATTTAAAGTGAGGGGGTGGAAAACAATGTACCATGCTAATGGACATCAGAAGAAAGCTGGGGTGGCAATCCTTATATCAGATCAATTAGATTTTAAGCCAAAGACTATAATAAGAGATGAGGAAGGACACTATATCATACTCAAAGGGTCTGTCCAACAAGAAGATCTAACAATCTTAAATATCTATGCCCCTAACATGGGAGCAGCCAACTATATAAACCAATTAATAACAAAATCAAAGAAATACATCGACAGTAATACAATAATAGCAGGGGACTTTAACACTCCCCTCACTGAAATGGACAGATCATCTAAGCAAAAGATCAACAAGGAAATAAAGGCCTTAAATGACACACTGGACCAAATGGACATCACAGATATATTCAGAACATTCCATCCCAAAGCAACAGAATATACATTCTTCTCTAGTGCACATGGAACATTCTCCAGAATAGACCACATCCTGGGTCATAAATCAGGTCTCAATCAGTACCAAAAGATCGAGATCATTCCCTGCATATTTTCAGACCACAATGCTCTGAAGCTAGAACTCAATCACAAGAGGAAATTTGGAAAGAACGCAAATACATGGAGACTAAACAGCATCCTTCTAAAAAATGAATGGGTCAACCAGGAAATTAAAGAAGAATTGAAAAAATTCATGGAAACAAATGATAATGAAAACACAACAGTTCAAAATCTGTGGGACACAACAAAGGCAGTCCTGAGAGGAAAATATATAGCAGTGCAAGCCTTTCTCAAGAAACAAGAAAGGTCTCAAATACACAACCTAACCCTACACCTAAAGGAGCTGGAGAGAGAACAACAAAGAAAGCCCAAACCCAGCAGGAGAAGAGAAATCATAAAGATCAGAGCAGAAATCAATGAAATAGAAACTAAAAAAACAATAGAACAAATCAACAAAACTAGGAGCTGGTTCTTTGAAAGAATTAATAAGATTGATAAGCCCCTGGCCAGACTTATCAAAAAGAAAAGAGAAAGGACGCAAATAAATAAAATCATGAATGAAAGAGGAGAGATCACAACCAACACCAAAGAAATACAAACAATTATAAGAACATACTACGAGCAACTCTATGGCAACAAATTTGACAACCTGGAAGAAATGGATACATTTCTAGAGATGTATAAACTACCACAACTGAACCAGGAAGAAATAGATAACCTGAACAGACCCATAACCAGTAAGGAGATTGAAACAGTCATCAAAAATCTCCAAACAAACAAAAGTCCAGGACCAGACGGCTTCCCAGGGGAATTCTACCAAACATTTAAAGAAGAATTAATTCCTATTCTCCTGAAACTGTTCCAAAAAATAGAAATGGAAGGAAAACTTCCAAACTCATTCTATGAGGCCAGCATCACCTTGATCCCAAAACCAGACAAGGATCCCACCAAAAAAGAGAATTACAGACCAATATCCTTGATGAACACAGATGCGAAAATTCTCACCAAAATACTGGCCAATAGGATCCAACAGTACATTAAAAGGATTATTCACCACGACCAAGTGGGATTTATTCCAGGGCTGCAAGGTTGGTTCAACATCCGCAAATCCATCAATGTGATACAATACATTAATAAAAGAAAGAGTAAGAACCATATGATACTCTCAATAGATGCTGAAAAAGCGTTTGACAAAGTGCAGCATCCCTTCCTGATTAAAACTCTTCAAAGTGTAGGGATAGAAGGCACATACCTCAACATTATCAAAGCCATCTATGAAAAACCCACCGCAAATATCATTCTCAATGGAGAAAAACTGAAAGCTTTTCCGCTAAGGTCAGGAACACGGCAGGGATGTCCGTTATCACCACTGCTGTTCAATATAGTACTAGAAGTCCTAGCCTCAGCAATCAGACAACAAAAAGAAATTAAAGGCATCCAAATCGGCAAAGAAGAAGTCAAACTATCACTCTTTGCAGATGATATGATACTATATGTGGAAAACCCAGAAGACTCCACTCCAAAACTGCTAGAACTTATACAGGAATTCAGTAAAGTGTCAGGATATAAAGTCAATGCACAGAAATCAGTCGCATTTCTTTACACTAACAACAAGACAGAAGAAAGAGAAATTGAGGAGTCAGTCCCATTTACCATCGTACCCAAAACCATAAGATACCTAGGAATAAATCTAACCAAAGAGGCAAAGAATCTATACTCAGAAAACTATAAAGTACTCATGAAAGAAATTGAGGAAGACACAAAGAAATGGAAAAATATTCCATGCTCATGGATTGGAAGAACAAATATTGTGAAAATGTCTATTTTACCTAAAGCAATCTACACATTTAATGCAATCCCTATCAAAATCCCATCTATTTTTTTTAAAGAAATAGAACAAATAATCCTAAAATTTATATGGAACCAGAAAAGACCTCGAATAGCCAAAGGAATATTGAAAAAGAAAGCCAAAGTCGGTGGTATCACAATTCCAGACTTCAAGCTCTATTACAAAGCTGTCATCATCAAGACAGTATGGTACTGGCACAAAAACAGACATATAGACCAATGGAACAGAATAGAGAGCCCAGAAATAGACCCTCAACTCTATGGTCAACTAATCTTCGACAAAGCAGGAAAGAATATCCAATGGAAAAAAGACAGCCTCTTCAACAAATGGTGCTGGGAAAATTGGACAGCCACATGCAGAAAAATGAAATTGGACTATTTCCTTACACCACACACGAAAATAGACTCAAAGTGGATGAAGGACCTCAATGTGCGAAAGGAATCTATCAAAATCCTTGAGGAGAATGCAGGCAGCAACCTCTTTGACCTCCACCGCAGCAACTTCTTCCTAGGAACATCGCCAAAGGCGACAGAAGCAAGGGCAAAAATGAACTATTGGGATTTCATCAAGATCAAAAGCTTTTGCACAGCAAAGGAAACAGTTAACAAAACCAAAAGACAACTGACAGAATGGGAGAAGATATTTGCAAACGACATATCAGATAAAGGGCTCGTATCCAGAATCTATAAAGAGCTTATCAAACTCAATACCCAAAGAACAAATAATCCAGTCAAGAAATGGGCAGAGGACATGAACAGACATTTCTGCAAGGAAGACATCCAGATGGCCAACAGACACATGAAAAAATGCTCCACATCACTCGGCATCAGGGAAATACAAATCAAAACCACAATGAGATACCACCTCACACCAGTCAGAATGGCTAAAATTAACAAGTCAAGAAATGACAGATGCTGGCGAGGATGCGGAGAGAGGGGAACCCTCCTACACTGTTGGTGGGAATGCAAGCTGGTGCAACCACTCTGGAAAACAGTGTGGAGGTTCCTCAAAAAACTGAAAATAGAGCTACCCTACGACCCAGCAATTGCACTCCTGGGTATATATCCTAAAGATACAAACGTGGTGCTCCGAAGGGGCACGTGCACCCGAATGTTTATAGCAGCAATGTCCACAATAGCCAAACTGTGGAAAGAGCCTAGATGTCCATCAACAGATGAATGGATAAAGAAGATGTGGTATATATACACAATGGAATACTATGCAGCCATCAAAAGACATGAAATCTTGCCATTTGCGACGACGTGGATGGAACTAGAGGGTATCATGCTTAGCGAAATAAGTCAATCGGAGAAATATAACTATCATATGATCTCTTTGATATGAGGAAGTGGAGATGCAAGGTGGGGGGGTTTGGGGGGAGGTAGGAAAAGAAAAAATGAAAAGATGGGATTGGGAGGGAGACAAACCATAAAAGACTCAATCTCAAGAAACAGACTGAGGGTTGCGGGGGGGAACGGGGATGGGAGAGGGTGGTGGGGAAATGGACACTGGGGAGGGTATGTGCTATGATGAGTGCTGTGAAATGTGTAAACCAGACGATTCACAGACCTGTACCCCTGGGGATAAAAATACATTATATGTTTATTAAAATAAAAAAAAAAAAAATCCAAAAAAAAAAAAAAAAAAAAAAGATATATTACAAAGCTGTAGTAGTGAAACAGTATGGTTCTGGACAAAAATAGACACAAGAATAATAGAACAGAAAAAATAGTCCAGATATAAACCCATGATTGTGTAGTCCATCTACTACAAAGGAAGAAAGAATATCCAATGGGAAAAAGAGAGTCTTTTCAACAAATGATATTGGGAAAATTGGACAGCCACATGCAGAAGAATGAAACTGGACCATTTCCTTGTACCATACACAAAAATAGACTCAGAATGAATCAAAGACCTCAATGTGAGACAGGAATCCATCAAAATCCTCGAGGAGAACACAGGCAGCAACCTCTTTGACCTCAGCCACAGCAACTTCTTACTAGACACGTGGCTAAAGGCAAGGGAAGCTAGGGGAAAAATGAACTACTGAAACTACACCAAAATAAAAAGCTTGTGTGTAGCAAAGGTAACAATCAACAAAACTAAAAGGCAATCTACAGAGTGGAAAAAGAAATTTGCAAATGACATATCCCATAAGGCGTTAATATCCAAAATATATAAGGAACATATAAAACTCAACACACACACACACAAAAAAACCACTTTAAAAAAATAGGCAGAAGACATGAGCAGACATTTTCCAAAGACACACAGATGGCTAATAGACACATAAAAAGATGTTCAACATCATTCAACATCAAGGAAATGCAAATCAAAGCCACAATGAGATATCACCTCACAACAGTTGGAATGGATAAAATAAAAAACATAAGAAACAAGTCTTGGCAAGAAAAAGGAACACTTTTGTACTGCTGTTGGGAACACAAATTGACGCAAATTCATATTGTGGAAAACAATATGAAGGTTCCTCAAAAAATTAAAAATAGGATCACCGTATGATCTAGTAACTCCACTACTGAGTATTTACCCAAAGAATACAAAGACATGACTTTGAAAAATATATATGTACCCCTATATTTATTGCAGCATTATTTATAATAGCCAAGATATGGACGCAACCTAAGTGTCTATCCATAGATGAATGGATAAAGAAGATGTGGTGTGTGTGTATGTATGTGTATGTACATGTACATACACACAGACACACAGACACACAGACACACACACACACACACACACTGGAATATTACTCAGCTATAAAAAAGAATGAAATCTTGCCATTTGCATTGACATGGGTGGATCTAGAAAGTATAATGCTGAATGAAATAAGTCAGTCAGAGAAAGACAAATACTATATAATTTCACTCACATGTAGAATTGAAGAAACAAAACAAATGACCAAAAATTAAAAAAAAACAAACAGATTCTTAAATACAAAGAACAAACTAGTGGTTTTCAGAGGGTAGGTGGGGAGGACAGGTGAAATAAAGGGGATTAAAAGTACATTTACCTTGATGAGTAGTGAGAAATGCATAGCACTGTTGAATCATATTGTTGTACACCTGAAACTAATATAATACTAATATATTAATTATACTTGAATAAAAAAAGAAGCGTTCTCTGAACTGAGGATGATAGATCAATATATCCTTATAATGCATAGTAAAGAAAGACTCCCACAATGGAAAGGAAGAATCTCAGAAGCAAGAAGTTACTAAATATATCTATCTTCTCAAAAAGGAAACTATTACCATTAAATAGTCAAATCCAATAACATGTTATAAATAAGTAACACAAACTGTGCTATTATAGAGAAAAATATACCAGACTCATTCATTTCTTTTACTAAGGTACACCATGTTTCAATTTTAGCATAATTTCCTTTAAGGTTGACATAAATAGAATCTCAACATTTTTTTTGACATGCATTTCAAAGCATCCACATAATGAATTTGTCGACTGTTTTCATAGCATGCATTATTCAGTCAGATCTCTGGGACTTAATACGCGTCTGTTGCACTGTGACCACATGACTTTAAAATGTTTAATAAAAGCCAATACACTAGTTTGAGAACACAAGGCTTGAATACAAATTTTCATATAAAAGTCCTATGAGGTGACATCAGAAAATAATATAGATTCACAATATGATAGCAGCACTATATATTAATTCTAAACCAATATTAAGTGCATGATTATCAAATTCCTATGTCTAAATCACTAATTTCTCCATGGCAAAATAACCATAAAGTTGTCCATTTGTCTTTTTCACTGGCTGTCATTCTATCTGTCTCATGTCCCTGTCCTCCCTCTATTTCTCACTCAGAGACAATCTGTTGTGGTCTGTGTTCCCACTGCCTGCTGCCTGCACTTATGGTAAAGGCCTTACTCCACAGGGTCTGGTATTTGAGGCCGGTTGTTTACTTGTTTGCCTCTCTAGTTGTGAATTCCTTGAGGGTAAAGGCTGTGACTTTTTTGTCTTCCTCCCCTCCCGTGGCCCTTAGCACAGTGATTTACACAAAAATAGGTGCTGAGAAGGTGTTTGACAAATGAGTGATGATCATTCTACTTAAAAAAAAAAATCAAGAGCATTAAATGGCATCAATAATTTATCCATATGGCATTTTGCCTCAAAACATTGTAGAAACCTCTTGGTGGAATACATCAACTCTGTTCATTTATTTTTACAAGACCCAAGTCCAGGGATTGATTCAGGAGTTATAAATCGTCGATTCCCCTAAGCATCTCCCAACTTTAAGGTCATTATGATTTCTTTAACAGATCCAGAGGATTAGAACTTGAAAGCAACCATTAAGCAACCCTGTTACCCCAGCCTGATAATAACCTTGAGCCAAAGTGAAGAGTGCTGTCTCAGGAGAGAAACTACCTGGGTTCTAAACCTGCTCCATTATTAGGGAGCTTGGAAACCTTTACTGACTAAATCTCTTTCTTCAGAACATTACATTGGTGGAAGGATTTTTGTGAGGACTAAATGAGACCATGCTTATGAACACACCATGTCACCATCACTGTCCTGCTTTGTAGAAGAGACTCTGGATCTCTAGATCTCAAGCTTTTTTGTTTTTGTTTTTGTTTTTGATTTAAGACAGAGACAGAGAGAGATAGAGAGAATGCACAAACAGGGGAAGGGGCAGAGAGAGAGGGAGAAACCAGGCCCCCTGCTGAGCAGGGAGCCCGATGCAGGGCTTCATCCTAGGACCCTGGGATCATGACCTGAGTCGAAGGCAGATGCTTAACTGAATGAGCCACGCAGGTGCCCCTAGATCTTAGTTTCTTAGACGCCCATCTCCAGAACTTCAGTTTGCTGTTCACCTTTGCTCAGCCTCGCATATCATATGCCAGTGGTTGTGAGTAGGGTTTCCAAATAAAATACAGGATGCCAACTAAATTTGAATTTTGGATCAACAAAAAGTACTTTTTTTTGTCAGAAGTATGTCCTATATAATATTTGGGATATACATATACTAAGAAATCATTCGTTGTTTAGCTGATATTCAGATTCAACAGGGCACTCTGGTTTTTTGTTTTTTTTTTTTTTGTTTTTTGTTTTTTTTTTTTGCTAAATCAGGTCACGCTAATTCAGTAACTCCCCAACAACAATCCCTTGCCTCAAGCCTTCACAGATAAACACAGGGTTGCAGAGTTTGCATTTAATTGCTTTTCCATTCAGTCCATTTTAGGTGTTAGCAATTAATTAAAAATCCAACACAGGGACACAGGCTAGTGAGGAAAAGCTTTATTCCAATTTAATCCAGCACAGGGACACAGGCTAGTGAGGAAAAGCTTTATTCTAACTTAATGTGATTGAGCTTTTCACTTTGGGAAGACATGACATATTGGATAAGAACTAGTTCTGTGTCAGTTGCTAAATCTCCAATTCTGTTATTTTTCTACCCTTAAAATATTTTCAGGTGGCTAAATAGGGGTAGCCTAGAATTCAGTGTCTATACATTCTAGATGGTTTCTCTAAGAAAATAAGGCTGCATCAGCACACAAACCAATAAAAAATTACCAAAAGCAGTTCAAAGCATTGTCTAGGGAAAAGGTTTTGGTTACATTTCTAACAACTGGCACACACATAATTTCTTTTTTTTTTGCTTAGTTGTTCTTGTTATGACACAGAGTTTTAGTGTTCCCTTGGTGAGGCATGTCTTAGGATGGGCTCAAAGAAGCTATATGAACTCTATTGAGCAGACTGTCCCCAATGTCATACTTGTTTCTGACACTCAGAAATTTTACATAATGGATCGTTTTCGGGATATGTTGTGAAGTGCTACAAATACTTAATAGATGTCTGAGTGTGGAGACTGATCATGTGATTATCTTTTATTTTATTTTGTTATCAATTTGTTTTTATTATGTTCAGTTAGCCGTCATATAGTACATCATTAGTTTTTGATGTAGTGTTCAATGATTCATTAGTTCTGTATAACACCCAACGCTCATCACAACACGTGTCCTCCTTAACACCCATCACCCGGTTACGCCCTCCACCCTCCCTTCCCTTTGTAACCCTCAGTTTGCCTGAACTCCCGGAAACAAACTGAGGGTGATTATCTTTAAAAAAAAATGCAAGCCTATAAGCATGTATATGTATGTGTATGCATGCACATATATTCAAGACTGGACAGGCTATTTTATTTTTCCTTTTTCTAAAAAAGATTTTATTTATATGTTTGACACAGAGAAAGTGAGCACAAGCAGAGGGAGTAGCAGGTAGATGGAGAGGGAGAAGTAGACTCCCCGCTGAGCAGAGAGCCTGATTGGGAGGGGGGCACTCAATCCCAGGACTGTGGGATCAAGACTCAAGCCGAAGGCAGATGATTAACCAACTGAGCCACCCAGGCACCCTGGACAGACTATTTTAAGGGAATTTTATTTTGGGTAAAACAAATTACTTCAATAGTTGATACTCTAAGTTGTTATGATTCAGAGAGTTTTCTGGATATTCCTTTTGCAGATACTCTAAACAGTCCACAGGATTCTTGAGATTTTTCCTGAGTGCCCCACTTTAAATAGCCAACTGTATCTCTATCTATCCCCTTATTCTGCTTGATTGTGTTTCTTAGTACTTGTTATATATTAACTTGATATCATAGCACGTATCCTTTTTGCAAAGTGTTTCCTTCCATTAGAATATAGTATCAAGAAGGACAGGGGTTTTGTTTATCTTGCTTATAGGCATGATCTAAGTGTCTAAAATAGTGTAAGTACATGGCAACCACACGGTAAGTATTTTTGAATGAACACCTGAATAAAATAGTATGATAATAGCAGCTACTCTTTGTTGAGTGGCTATTAAGTGATATGCAGCTGCAAAATGTTTTATGACAGGAGAAATACATGTTTTATCGTTCATAAATGTCCCCAAGAATGGATCCTGGTGACTGAGCAATCTTTACTTCCTTGAAGGAAATAATTGATAATTGTAGAAGGTGAGAACAAAAAGAGCTTTGTGGCTCTAAATGGTTTTGCCTATAACAGATAAACATATAAAATACAGATCTTGGAAGATCAAGGAGATTCTAATGAGACTTTGGGAGAAAAGAGGCAAGATTAAGATTAAGGGGCACTTGAAGGAAAGTTCTGGAAAAAGAAAACCCTGTGGCTGGAGTCAAATGAAGGATAGCCGTAAGATATATGATTGGGATTTTAAAGGGAAATTTTCTGAACATCTTATATAAATTATTCTCTTCTATTTTTTGAATTAGATGTTCTATAAATTGTGTATTTCTTATATGAGTCTTATTCTTCAGACACACTCTTAAAAGACGGCTTCTGTATTAGCATGCCAACTGATAACAGACACATTTTATTAGGAAGTCTAATAGGATTTTTTGGGAGGCACAGGTCCATTTTTCTGCTATTCAGATCCTTTTTGTAACTGACCTGAAACCTACTTGTCCAAATTTGCTCAATGGTATTTAAGTAATATTTTTTTAAAAAAAGATTTTATTTGTTTGAGAGACAGAGAGAGCATCAGTGGAGAGACAGACCATTGGGCAGAGGGAGAGGGACAAGCAGCCTCCCCACTGAGCATGGAGCCCAGTGTGGGGCTTGATCCCAGGACCCTGAGATCATGACCTGAGCCAAAGCCAGACGTTTAACTGACGGAGCCACCCAGACGTACCTAAGTAATATGCTTTTTAAAAGTAAAAAATGTATTTGACAATTGGATCCTCTCTTGGACCTTTAGAGAGAGAGACCCTGAACATTCCTTCCTTACATGTGACAGTTTGTCAATGCAATGAAAATACAATAACATGGACTCAACAAACATTTGTTATATTCGTGGGCTTTTGTGCTATCATGTCCTTAGTCTTAGTTCTAAGAGTCTAATAATTCTTCTCCTTAGGGATCCTTTAAGTGTTGTGAAAATAACAACAACAAACACAGTGTCATAACATCAGAGAAATCTCTATACTCTAGTGCTAACTTGAAAGGGGTGTAAACCAAGTCAGAGAGCAATAGGCTTTGTTTAAAGTCATAATGACAAATAAGTAGCTGTGTGCAAAACAGACATTATGAGCTACGACACTCTGTCCTTTTAAATATCTATTTGAAATGTCTAAGGGGACACAGCACATCGACCAAAATATTAAACAAGGGAAAAATTAGTCCCTTGACATATTTTGGCAGATGGAAAGTAATAAAGATATTCAGTAATGATACCAACCTTTCTAAGTCTCCTGAACGAACCCCAAAACCATTCTATATTTCGCTCACCAGCATTGGTTTTAAGCACCACTCTCTTTCTTGAAATATATTAGCGATTGGACTTAACAACTACTGATTTTCAAAGGACCAAATCCATGTCTGATCATGTATTAAAAGACTATGTCCCTCCTTATTTGTACACAGAGCTGTAATTGAAAAAATTAATCATACTGATATGTGAAGAACAGAAAAGGGGTGGGGGCAAAATCTTCAAGGATTCAATATGAATACTAATGCCTTTTTTGGGTACTAATTCACAGTGGACACAGAAAAGATAAGTTCATAACACTGTCAAAATATTGTGTTGTTAAATTAAGCAATCAACATGCTCAGAAAGGATTAAACTTGGATGATGTTTGTTTAAATCTACGAACAGTTAAATGCCATTTATCATATTGATCAGACAGAACCCAGCAAAGTCTTTTCATAGGAAGAAAAGGGCTTATGATACTACAGAACAAACCTTGATGTAATAAGGAGGTATTTCACCAAGTGTTTCCAGGTATCCCAGAGGAGGACTGTGTGAGGGTTATCTGCTCACTTTCATAGTAAAGGGAATTACATCAGAAACCTGGCACAGCCCCACCATTTGGCATTCAGGAAAAACTGTCTTTATCTTTCCACCTGCAAAGAGGTAAGAGTTATTTAGCTGTATCTAAATTATTAGTGTGAGTAGCCAAATCTGGGCTCTTGTTCCAAATAGAAGCTGGTTTCTATAGTCAGATGTGAGCATGGCAACAATCCATTGACATCAATAGATTTGTCTGATTCTAATTCCAGAAATCAGATATGAATGTGCATGTGAGTGCCAAAGGTGAGCAAGACACTTAGAAGATACTCTGAAGGAAAGGACAGAAGAGGATTATCAAAGGAAACATCTCACAATTCATCTTGTTTTCTCTATCCTCACTCTCAACCTGAAGCAAATAGAACACTTGGAGTTTCTTATTTTTCCCTGCCTCCAGTCTCACTGTACTTCTGCACTATCCTCCACACTCTAGCCAAAGAATTCTTTCCAGACCATAAATAAAATCTTGATTAAAAGTCTCCAATGGCTAAAAAGAAAAAAAAAAATCTCCAATGGCTCATCACTGCCCTCAGAATAAAGTTCAAGTGTGGCAGTGTTATGTGAAAGTCCCTTACCTACTGATTCTAACTGCTCTCCATTAGCCTTTCTGACTAATCTCTGCATGGCCCTTCCGACCACCAATACACACATCCTGCATTTCAACTACAGAGAACTTTATTCTCTTTGCCAGATTGTCTGTTTTCTTTCATGATTCCATTTCTTTAAAAATCAGCTCCACTAGATCTGAAATAACTTTTCCTTTCTTACATGTCTAACGAGGTCTATTCCTCCCAGAATAATTTTATCTGTATGAGATCTTCTCAGACTTTCATGGCTGAGTTACTTGTTCCCACCTATTAAATATAACTTTTATTACATTGCATTATAAATATCTATGTGTATAACTACCTTGTCTACGAGTCTTTGGGTACCTTGAGGGAAAATATGGTGTCATCTCCAATTTTTTCATTAACATCATTTGTCATGGGTAAGGGGCCCAGTAATGGTTATATGTACTTATTTCAGGAAGGTAGTTCTCTTCAGAATATTTGCAGTATCCCTTTCTGTATGGAGATGGTATTAACTGAGCTTGAGAAAATAATAGTGCAAACCTAGAACATTGTAAAATAAGTTCAATTGTATTTTAGATGAGCCTGGTAGCTCTGGAGTCCACTGTGGGTTGTCCCTGGATAAGAATGCTCTACCTTTTAGTACTCACATACATAAAAGGGGATGATGTCTTTGATAATTCTTCACTTGTACTTCTTAAGGATAATATACATAGTTTAAGGGCCTATTTAGCCAGAGCAGCTCTATCTCGGTTGAACAGCCATTTTGTTGTTTATGCAGTAAAACTTAAACTGATCCTGCCTCTCCCCCACAAAGGAACTTACTTAGAAGAAAGTCCGGGAAACCAGTAAAATGTGGTTGACCAGTCCCTGATAACAGTGCCCAAATATAAGGGTGGGTCAGGTCAGATGGAGATGACAGAGCAAGAATGCAGGGATGAGTCAGCCAGGTGGAGACATCCAATTGGTGGAGCGTGCATACTGTCTCCCTAGCTACCAAGGAGTGTGGGCCCTGCCTTTTGGGGGCCAATTCTGATCAAGATGATAGGCTAGTTCAAATAGCTACTATGGGGTGAATTGTTATTCAATTGGCCGCCCGTGTGTGACCTAGCATGACTGTGCAGCTTTCTCTGTGTGTTGCAATCTCATTGGCCACCTGTGTGTGGCCAGGCTCAACCACATGGCCTTTGCTCTATAAAAGTTAGTCTGTAAGGCAGGGAGGGGTTGCCCTCTCTGTAAGAGGTGGCCCCAACAGGTCGGTTTGATTCTCGATGCTTGGCTTGAAATAAAGCTTTGCTTGACCTTCGCTTTGTATCAGTCTCGCTCCTTTGACCATGGACCCATCAATAGCTCTAGGAAAGTACAAGTGGAGATAGGTTATCTAGGGATGAGAGCATGGTAGTATGCTAAATTCAATTTCTGGTACCAGCATATATACCCACCTAACAACAGTGTGCCAAAATTCATGAATCAAAACTTAGAGAAATGAAGGGGGAATGTAGAGGACTTAGCAATAACTAGAGACTTTAATATTCCACTTTTGTTAATGGAAAGAATACCTAGGAAGAAGATCAACAAGGAAACAGAAGATGTTAAAAATATTATAAACCAACTAGGTCTAGAAGATATCTATAGAATACTGTTTGAAGAGACAGGTAAAGATTTCCAAACATGAGGTTAGTACCATTGGACTTGAACACATGCAACCTTTTGAAGATTGAGACAAGGTAAGAGAACATATGGTTCTAGAATGCAATTTAATTTCTGCATGACTATTGTAGACAAAGTTGCTCTTATTTAATTTAAGTACTAGTTCACAAGCCCAAAACAAGGTGACACACATACACAAACATAGTACAACTTACCAGAACAATGAAGCTAGAAAATAAATATGTAATAATTCATATCAGTTAATAGGCAAATTTTTTTGCAAGCTTATACTACTATAGTCAAAACCCAAATCAACACTTCTCCCTGGAAACCTTTTTCCTCAATTATAGATTTTCTTCTAAAGACACTTAAAACCTATATAAGCCTGTCCCTAAACCCAACTCTGTCCTTCTGATTTTTAAAAATGATTCTTGTGGGTATTTAGAATACAGGAAGTTTTTTAAAATGTCATAGAGAAATAAATAAGAATAGCTAAAAGGTTCATGAAAGAAGATTTTGTTTTCTTGTGTATCAAGAAAGCAAAACAAAAATATAAAACATGAATCTTTTTTTGCATTCTTTTAAAATTTATTTATTTTTTATTGTGTTATGGTAGTTACCATACAGTGCATCATTAATTTATGATTCATTGTTCATGATTCATTGTTTGTGTATAGCACCCAGTGCTCCATTCAGTCCATGCCCTCCTTTACCCATTACCAGGCTCACCCATCCCCCACTTCCCTCCCTTCTAAGACTCTGTTTGGTTCCCAGAGTCCATAAAACATGAATCTTTTAAAAGTTGAAGCTACTGAACATTTTTAAGAAGAAAGATCTTGACATTGATCACCAGTATTTTGCAGCAGAACTATAATGATGTTGTTAAGATTTTCAAGCCTATGCTGCCATTTCTGATATGGTAAGAAAAAGAGATGATGCTGATGGGTGTATAATCAATCAACCCTGCTTGATCTGGTTTAAAGGGTGTTTGCAGGTTTAAAAATACTTTTGCACAGGAATTGCAGAAGTCATCAAAGAATACAGTAGTGTTCTACCATGTGACATGAGAAATAGAGCCTGTTTAGAGTTTGAATTAGACGTCATACTTGATATGTGGATATAAGTGATCGTCTTGAGACTCTTCTAAAAATATGGCTAACACAAAGAGGCAAGCACAAAACTCAAGAAGAATAATGTTTGAAGTGGTCATACTAAAAACATATTTAAGTATCTACATCTTCAATATAGTGGAGCTGATATGCAAATGTAAAAAGAAATGATTCATTCATAATGATCTGGGTTAATTTCACACTATAGACAGTACATCCATAATCCTCTGTGAGGTTACTGATGCCACAGTAGGTTTTTGAAATTTTCTCTTGAATGAAACAATGATGTGAAAACTTCAGGAAACAAGCTATATTATAGTCTCCTAAGATCAGATTTCCAACCACTTTGGGCCAAATGTTCCTGCCAGTTCCTTAAGAAGTTATTCTTCTACTTGACAACAGGGTAGTTGTCACTCAGTTGCCTTCCTTCCATCCAGGCTGAGTTCTTCTTTGGTTCTCTATTCCTTCCACTTGCTTTATACTGATCTTTGTACTAAATCAATTAACACATTCACTCATTCTACTATTTATTGAAGGACTAAGATAAGTCAGTCACTATGATTTTTAGGGGGTATTCAATGATGAATACAATGAAACTCATGCTCTCATGTCTTTCATTTCTGATTAGAGTAGCATAATAAATGTCAATGACATTGGTTTCCACAAACACCATTTTGTGGCCTGATGCTAGGCTGGTGGCATGAGAAACACTAGGGGACACACTTAAAAATAAGGACCCCCCTGGGTCCCACACATAAAGATTCCATTTCAGTAGATTTGGGTTGGAATCTGGTGATTTATATTTAAAAACAAACAAAAAGCTTGCCAAGTGAGCTTTCTGGCACATATCCAGGCTTGGGAACTAGTCTAGTGTATAATTAACTGATTTTTTTTTTAGGAGAAAACAACAAACCATGTATTCATTCTTCTCCATCAGAGAGCCTGAGGGCCAGCAGAGTTCCTGTGAGCTCCATGGGGTGAGGTGGAGTTGGGGGAGGAGCAGAGGAAGAAGTGACAAGAGCATTTCTGACTGGAAGTGGGGGATTCATGAAATCATGATGTAAGAGAGTTTGAAAGTCACACAGAGCAGATCAAAATCAGTAAATGCAAACAGAGTATGAAAATTGTATTTTTTAAAAAGCCAAAAGAATCTGAGACAAACTACTAGAAGCTGAAAGTCAATATCTGAGAGTCAGAGAAAATAAAAGTAAGAGGCAGAAGACGGACAGGCAAGAGGGCAGAAGAAGAATGGAAGAAATTTCCAACTTTGTGTACCTGGCAACGTATGGTTAACCATCTTGCTTTAAAGTTCAGTAAAAGTATAAAAATCTGTGTGGTCAGATAAAAAACCAGATAATTTTCTGGCTACCATAACATATTTTATATATTATAAAACAGCTCTAGGTATAATTATTCACAACCCACAATTCAGGAAACAATACACAGCTATTTTACGGAAGTGCCCAGAAAGGAATCCACTTGCAGAGCTAATGGTCTTAGTGATATGGTTTAATATCCTTTCTCATTTTTGCCTTCGGCCACTAGTATACAAATGAGTCACATTCACTGATTAGTCACTAGGTACTGAAACTTTGTACTAAATGCTTTTTCCTATGCAATAACTCATATTATCCCCACAACAGCTTTATGTGGTAAGTAGTTATTATCCCCATTTGACAGATGAGGAAAGGGGTCAGGTGTAAATGCTAAGCTGTAGGGCCAAAACTGAGGCGATTGCCTGGCTTCAGAGCTTATCCTCTGGAGATAACTCAAATCTACATCACTTTCCAGCACACAGAAAACAAAAACCCGACTTCCTTAATCTTTTTTCTTTTTAATTCAAAACACCACACCCTCATTTTCCTGCTGGGAGATAACATATTTAATGTTAAAGATAGTAAGCTGTGAAATTATACCCCTGATTGGGTATTGTCTTGAAATAAGACAAGATTAATGGTTTTGACCTTGAAATTATATAATCAACCATATATATATATATATATATAAAATATGTGTGTGCATAATTAATTTTATTTTCTTAAACCTCATTAAAGCTAGATATATGACACTGGAAGGACATCCTTTCTAATAAGGAAGTCATTCTCTCCCTGCTTATTTATAACTTGGAAATCTCTATTCCACAAAATTTTCCCAGATTGAAATGATAATTTTCAAAGCCTTTTCCTATAAGGCATCTCATGTCGTCACCCAGTATCTTTCTGCATTGGGGAGTCCAACTGTTACATTTTCAGTTAATATTTAATAAAACCTAAAGATCAAACAGGTAAGGTTAAGTAAATGAAGCAAAAAACAAGCCAAATAAAAGTTATACCTGATAGTTCCAGAACTGGGGTTAAAGGCCAATGTTCTGGTTCTTCATCTTAAGCTTCCACTTCAGTATGAGAGGCAATGAGGGAGAGATTGACATCAATTTTCATGAAGATTAAAGACAATTTGAATTAAAACATACCAGAAATTAGTTAAGCATTTCTGAAATTTAATGTCATCATTCTTTATAGGCCTTATAATATATATCAAATGGATAACCAAAGTTAAGAGACTTTGATTACATAATCTGTGTCAATATGGCAATACTTACTTATACTTAATGGGTCTTTATTCATCCAAATTGCAAGCTGTGTATTTTAAAATTGACAAAGAAGCCAGCATTGGTCTGTTTAATCTTTGATATTATTTTGATGATAATGTGGATACATAGCAAGTGTACTTGATCGTATGGCAGATGTGAGCTGTTTGTTGTCACCATTTAAAGCAAAGAAGATTTATGGTTGGATGTACTTTTTTTTAGCATAGCATAACTTATATTTTCATACCCTTTATATGAGTGAATTTTGAGCTGTAGATATGGGAAATATTATATTTATAACTCTGTGTGGATGTGATCAATACTAACATAATGTGGCACTGTTTTATTTTTGTAAAATAGAACTAGGTTGATATTGAAGCCCAGAAGTAAACATATGCACTGTGTTTGAATTTATTTTTCATTGAAGTGCCTTAAGATGTAGTCACATTCATATAAAAATGCAAAAAGTATTTTATTTAGAATGCCATCATAAGAAAAATGCTAGTGTCATAGTAACATTTTATTTAAGAATTTCATAATTTAAAATATGTGTAATTTTATTTTATTTTTTCCCTTTTTTTATTCTGTTATGTTAGTCACCATACAGTACATCATTGGTTTTTGATGTAGTGTTCCACGATTCATTGTTTGTACATAATACCCAGTGTTCCATGCAATATGTGCTATCCTTAATACCCAACACCAGGCTCACCCATTCCCCAACATGGCTCCCTTTGAAAACCCTCAGTTTGCCTCCTGGTCAAAAAAATAAAAATAGAGCTACCCTAAGACCCAGCAATTGCACTACTGGGTATTTACCCCAAAGACACAGACGTAGTGAAAAGAAGGGCCGGATACATGTAATTTTAAAAGAGCATTCAACTTTTAAAATTTCAACATTTAAACATGTAGCCTCTTAATAAAAGATAGAAATGCTTGAACTTTAAATTCTATAGCATAAGTGGTGGAAAACTCAATGCAGTAACATGTAAGCATCTCTCAAGTATATTTAGAGTTTAATCCACTTAAGCATTGAATTTTACAAAAATTTCTTCTCCAATAACACATGCATCAGAAGTAAAAGCAATAGGTTAACCAATACAACACTGCCTGAAACTATATATTTGTATGTAAAACAGTAGTCACTGACATAGGTACATGAAATTGAGAGACTGTGAACTCTGAGAAACAAAATGAGGGTTTTGAGGGTGGTGGGGGTGGGGTGATCCTGGTGGTGGGTATTAAGAAGGGCACGTATTGCATGGAGCACTGGGTGTGGTGCATAAACAATGACTTTGGAACACTGAAAAAAAATTAAATTAAATTAAAAAAAAAGATTAATCTCCATTCTGTGATGATACAGTATAAAATTAACCAAGATAGGACTTCAAGTTCAAAATTACAATCTATATGCATTTATATATTTTCCCTCCTAGGAGACCAATAAATAAATAAAAATCTTAAAAATGACAAAAACAACAAACAGAATGAGAAAAGAATGACCAAGAAGAATTAATTTCAACATCTAGAAGAAGTAAGCAAATAAAGGAATGACGACACAAAGCAGGGGAAGTCGCAGCCTAGAATACATGCTGGGGACCTACATTCAATGCAAAAATCTGCCTACCATGCTCAATTCTTGACAAGACTGATAAGTACAAATCCAGGTATGAAAGACATCAGCTGTGGTATATGTATCTGAAAATAAAGGTATTAAAAATACACAGATGCACCAAACAGGCACAAACCATTCACTGATTTTTCTGTATTGTTTTTCTATTCTGTATATCATTAATTTCTGGAATCAAAATCTTTATCATTTACTTCCTTCTGATTTCTTTAGGTTTGGTATACTCTGTTTTTGCAGTGTCTTGAGATGGAAATCTAGGATACTAATTTGAGACCTTAATTTTTTAATATAAGCATTTACAGCTGAACATTTTCCTCCAAGCACTGCCTTAGCTGCATCCCATAAATTTTAGTAGGTTGTGTCATCATTTTCTTTCATCTCAAAGAACTTCTAATTTCTTTGTGATTTCTTCTTTGACCTGTTGGTTATTAGGAGTGTGCTGTGTTATTTCCACATATTTATATATTTATGACTGTCCCAAATTTCTTTTTGTTATTGAATTCTAACTTCAACAGAGTGGTCAGAGAACATACATTGTATTATTTCTACCCATTTAAATTTATTAAAGTTTATTTTATGGCATAGCATATGATCTATCCTGTAGAATGTTCCAGGTGCACTTGAGAATAATATACTTTCTGTTATTTAGTGGAGTATTCTATAGATATATTCTAGACCTAGTTGGTTTATAATATTTTTAATCTCCTTCCTATTCTTTCCATTAACAAAAGTGGTATATTAAAGTCTCTAATTATTGCTAAGTCCTCTACATTCCCCCTTCATTTCTCTAAGTTTTGATTCATGAATTTTGGCACACTGTTGTTAGGTGGGTATATAATTAAAATTGCCATACCTTTCAAAGGGATAGACTCTTTTCTCATTATAAGGTTCTCTCTCTCTCTCTCTCTCTCTCTCTTTTTTTTTAGAAAGAGAGAGAAAGAGCATGAGTGGGAAGGGACAGAGGGAGGAGGAGAGAGAGAATCTCAAGCAAACTCCCTGCTGAGCACTGAGTCTGACACAGGGCTCAATCTCATGACCCGAAAATCGTGATGTGAGATGAAATCAAGAGTTGGACACTTAACTGACTGAGACACCTAGGCATCCCATAAAGTACCCCTCTTCACCTTTAATAATATTTATTTTAGAGTCTATTGTTTCTGATAGTAATATAGCCATTCCATGTCGTAGTCAAAGAGTTTCATAGTTTTGCATTTTATATTTAGGACTGTAATCCCTTTTGAGTACATTTGTGTGAAGTACATAAAGTCTGTGTCTAGATTTTTTTTTTATGTAGATGTACAGTTCTTCTAGTACCATTTGTTGAAGACTATCTTTGCTCCATTGTGATGCCTTTACTTCTTTGTCAAATATCTATTGACTTTATTTATATTGATCTATTTCTGGACTCTCTACTCTGTTCCACTGATCTAGTTGTCTATTCTTTTGTCAACAGTAAATTGCCTTGATAGCTTTATTATTAAGTCTTGAAGTCAGGTAATATCTATCCTCCAACTTTGTTCTCCTTCAATATTCTGTCTCTGCATATAAACTCTAGAATCTGTTTGTCAATACCCACAAAATAACTTGCTGGGATTTTGATTGGAATTGGACTGAATTTATAGACAATTAGGAAAAACTGAAATCTTGACAATATTGTGGCTTCCTATATGTGAATACGGAATATCTATCCATTTATTTAATTCAGTTTTTTTCATTTTGTTCACTAGAGTTTTGTAGTTGTTTTATAGTTTCCTTCATCTAGACCTTGCATATTTTTTTGTTAGATTTATACCTAAGTATTTCATTTTGGGGGGTGCCAATGTAAATGGTATTGTGTTTTCAATTTCAAATTCCACTTATCCTTTGCTGGTATATAAAATGATTGACTTGTTATACTAACCTCATACCTATAACCTTGCTATAATCATTTATTAGTTTTAGGAGAGGTTTTTCTTGGCTCTTTCAAATTTTCTATATAGATGATCACATCATCTATAAACAATTTTATTTCTTCCTTCCCAATCTGTACACCTTTCATTTCCTTTTCTTGTCTTACTGAATTTGCTAGATCTTCCAATACAATGTTGAGAAGGAGTGGCAAGAGGGGACTAATGCAGCATTTTAATATTCGTTTTTTCCCACTACCATTTTTAGTGATTTCCTTATTGGTCTGTATGGAGTTTACCATGCCAATCTTAACTTATCAGACTAAGCTTAAGATTTACAATGACTTACTTTGTTCCAGTGAGATCCAGAAAAAAAAATACTCCTATATATCTCTATTCCCTTTCCCTGTTTTAGTGATATTGTTATACATATCACATCCACAAATGTTACAACAATTATATAACATCACAACTGTTAAAATTATCGCTTTATATAATTTTGTGTTTTAAAGAAGCTCAGAGACAACAATGTAAAAAAGTAAATAATTATAGCTTTTGTTTTGTAACTTTTTAAAAAATCATTTCTTGATTTCTTCATTTGTTCTTATGGTTTTACATTAACCACGTGGAGTAATTTCCTTAGTCCAATACAGCTGGTGCTTCTATTGCCTCCTAGAGACTTTCAAACAGGAGCTGGGTTTGCAGTTTTGAAGCATAATTTCTTCTTCTAAGGAAACCTGGTTTTGCTCTTAAGGTCTTTCAACTGACGGGACTATGCCCATCACATTACTGACGGTACCATAGGAAGACCATAGATGTTAATCATATTTATAAAACACAACATCATCTAGATTAGTGTTTGAATTAATAACCTGGTACTAAAATCTGGCCAACTTGACTTATAAAACAAACCAATAAAATCTATTTCGGTGTGCTGCATGGTGCCCTGGATTTCTCTCAGGCTTTCTTAATTTTTCTTCATTCATTCCTCTGTTGTTCAAATTGCATAATCTCTATTAGTTTATCTTCAAAATCTTTAATTCTTCTCACAATTAAGCTTATTGTTGAGCCCTTCTACAATTTTGTTGTTGTTAGTTTTAGTTACTGTAGTTTTCAAATAAAGAATATCTGCTTAGTTCTTTTTTTTCTGATATCTGCTTACTAATGTTCTTGGTTTGATGTGACTTTGTTGTCATATTTTGCATTATTTCCTTGTTCCTCATTTCCTTCATTTTCCAAATATACTTATAATGGCTACTTTGAAAGTTTTTCCTTTAATTCTGACAATTGCTTTGGCCTGCAGTTTCTACTTCCTGATATTTTTTTTCTTTCCAGTGTATGGCCCATACTTTCCATTTCTTTTTTTTTCTTTTTTTAAGATTTTCTTTATTTATTTGACAGAGAAAGAGATCACAAGTAGGCAGAGAGGCAGACAGAGACAGAGGGGGCAGCAGGCTCTCCGCTGAGCAGAGAGCCTGATGCGGGGCTCAATACCAGGACCCTGGGATCATGACCTGAGCTGAAGGTGGAGGCTTAACCCACTGAGCCACAAGGTGCCCCTCCATTTATTTTCATGTCTTGTAATTTTTGTTGGATCATGGACATTCTAGATAATAGACTGTAACAACTCTACTGGGCTTGTTATTTCCTTTTTTGTTTAGTGACTGGCAGATTTAATAAAGTATATTTCCCCCAGAAATGTGAAGCCTCTGATTTTGTACTTCATGGTGTACTTTTTGTACTTCATGGTGCATAACCTTAACTTTGCCCAGGTTCTTCCTGGGGTGACAGTGGTTTTGGTAGGGCTCTCTTTGACTGTCCTGGTCCTTATGCACCCTCAGCTGTTAATCTTTAGTAATCACTGGCTGATTGCTCTATCATTTTCCAAAAATGTCCTTGGGCATTGCTCAACAGATTAATTCAGTCAAATGTAGTCTCTTTTAAAAAGCATAGTTTGCAAGGTGGAGTTAAGATAGAGGAGTATGTATGGGAGTATGGGAATCCTGAGCTTGCCTCTTCTGTCAAATACAGCTAGAGCAACATGAAATCATTTTGGACAACTGAGAAATCGGTCTGAGGGTTACAAAAAACAATCTGTACAACTAGAGGGAGAGAACTGGCAGATGCGAGGTTCAGAACCACGAACGGGGGAGGGGGGAGAAAGCCATGGTGCCCCAAAGGGGAGTAAACATTTCTCGTTGAGTGAAGTTTTATTTCCTTTTCTTGTCTTCTCATAATAAAGGGGTCTATCCAACAAGAAGTTCTAACAATTTTAAATATTTATGTCCCCAACTTGGGAGCAGCCAAATATATAAATCAATTAACAAAAACATAAATTAACTGATAACAATACAAAAATATAGGGGACTTTAACACCCCATTCACAGCAATGGACAGATCGTCTAAAATGAATATCAATAAGTAAACAATGACTTTGAACGACATGCTGAACCAGGTGGACTGAACAGACATATTCAGAGCAGTACATCCTAAAGCAGCAGAATACACATTCTTTTTGAGTGCACATGGAACATTTTCCAGAATAGACCATATACTGGCTCAAGAATCAGGACTCAACCAGTACAATAAGATTGAGACATACCATGCATATTTTCATACCATGATGCTAAGAAACTTGAAGTCAACCACAAGAAAAAATTTGGGAAGGAACACAAATACATGCAGATTAAAAAACATCCCACTAAAGAATGAATGGGCTAATGAGGAAGTTAAAGAAGATATAAAAAAAAATACATGGAAGCAAATGAAAGTGAAAACACTACAGTCTATACCTTTGGGATGCAACAAAGATTGTCCTAAGAGGGAAGTACACAGCAATACAGGACTTCCTTAGGAAGAAAAGTCTCAAATACACAATCTAACCTCATACTTAAAGGAGGTAGGAAAAGATGAGTGAACAAAGTCTAAAACCAGCAGAGGAAAGGAAATAATTAAGGTTAGAGCAGAGATAAATGATATAGAAATCAAAAAAAACAGTGGAACATATCAACAAAACTAGGAGCTGGTTCTTTGAAAGAATTAACAAAATTGATACCCCCCCCCCAGCAAAGCTTATCTGAAAGAAAAAAAAAAAAAAAGGGACCCAAATAAAATCACAAGCGAAAGAAGAGAGATCACAACCAACACCGCAGAGATATAATCATAAGAGCATATTATGAGCAATTATATGCCAACAAATTGGGCAGTTTGGAAGAAGTGGATGAATTCCTGGAAACATATAAACTACCAAACTGAAACAGAAAGAAAGAGACAATTTGAACAGACCCATAACCAGTAAAGAAAGGGAATTGGTAATAAAAGAAATCTCCCTACGAACAAGAGTCCAGGGCCAGATGGCTTCCCAGGGGAACTCTACCAAACATTTAAAGAAAAAATTATACCTATATTTCTGAAGCTGTTCCACAAAATAGAAATGGAAGGAAAACTTCCAAACTCACTCTATGAGGCCAGCATTACCTTGATTCCAAAACCAAAGACCCCACTAAGAAGAAGAAATTGCTGGCCAATGTCCCTGATGAACATGGATGCAAAAATTCTCATGAAGATACTAGCCAATAGGATCCAATAGTACATTAAAAGGATTATTCACCCTGACCAAGTGGGATTTATTCCTGGGCTTCAGGGGCAGTTCAATATCCATGAATCAATCAACATGATAGACCATGTTAATTAAAGAAAGGAAACAGTCAACAAAACAAAGAGGCAACCCACGGAATGGGAGAAGATATTTCCAAATGACAGTACAGACAAAAGGTTGATATCCAGGATCTATAAAGAACTTCTCAAACTCAACACACACAAAACTGATAATCATATCAAAAAATGGGCAGAAGATAGGAACAGACACTTCTCCAATGAAAACATACAAATGGCTGTCAGACACATGAAAAAATGTTCATCATCACTAGCCATCAGGGAGATTCAAATTAAAACCACATTGAGATACCACCTTACACCAGTTAGAATGGCCAAAATTAGCGAGACAGGAAACAACGTGTGTTGGAGAGGATGTGGAGAAAGGGGAACCCTCTTACACTGTTGGTGGGAATGCAAGTTGGTGCAGCCACTTTGGAGAACAGTGTGGAGATTCCTCAAGAAATTAAAAATAGAGCTTCCCTAGGACCCTGCAATTGCACTACTGGGTATTTACCCCAAAGATACAGATGGAGTGAAAAGAAGGGCCATCTGTACCCCAACGTTTATAGCAGCAATGGCCACGGTCGCCAAACTGTGGAAAGAGCCAAGATGCCCTTCAACGGACGAATGGATAAGGAAGATGTGGTCCATATACGCTATGGAGTATTATGCCTCCATCGGAAAGGACGAATACCCAACTTTCATAGCAACATGACGGGACTGGAAGAGATTATGCTGAGTGAAATAAGTCAAGCAGAGAGAGTCAAGTATCATATGGTTTCGCTTATTTGTGGAGCATAACAAATAACATGGAGGACAAGGGGAGATGGAGAGGAGAAGGGAGTTGAGGGAAATTGGAAGGGGAGGTGAACCATGAGAGACTATGGACTCTGAAAAACAACCTGAGGGTTTTGAAGGGGCAGGAGGTGGGAGGTTGGGGGAACCAGGTGGTGGGTATTAAGGAGGGCACGTATTGCATGGAGCACAGGGTGTGGTGCAAAAACAATGAATACTGTTACGCCGAAAAGATATAAAATAAATAAATAAATAAATAAATAAATAAATAAATTTAAAAAAGAGAGGATAAGAATCATATGATCTCTCAGTAGATACAGAAAAAATTTTTTGACAAACTACAGCATCATTTCCTGATAAAAACCCTCAAGAAAGTAGATAGAAGGAACATACCTCAACCTCATTAAGGCCATATAAAAAAACCCACAGCTAATATCATCCTCCATGGGGAAAAACGGAGAGCTTTTCCCTTAAGGTCAGGAGCATGACAGGGATATTCACTCCCACAACTGCTGTTCAACATACTGCTGGAAGTCCTAGCCTCAGCAATCAGGCAACAAAAAGGAATAAAAGGAAACCAAATAGGCAAGGAAGAAGTCAAACTTTCACTCTCTGCAGACAACATGATACTCTATGTATAAAACCTGAAAGATTCCACCAATAAATTGCTAGAACTGATACAGGAATTCTGCAAAGTCGCAGGATATAAAATCAATGTACAGAAATATTGCATTTCTATACACTAATAATAAAGCAGCAGAAAGAGAAATCAAGGAATGGATCCCATTACAATTGCACCAAAAACCATAAGAGACCTAGGAATAAGCCTAACCAAAGAGATAAAAGATCGGTACTCTGAAAACTATAGAACACTTATGAAAGAAATTGAAGAAGACACAAAGCAATGGAAAAGATATTCCATGTTCTTGAAGTAGAAGAACACATATTGTTAAAATGGCTATAGTACCCAAAGCAATATGCACATTGAGTATAATCCCTATCAAAATACCACCAGCATTTTTTGCAGAGCTGGACCAAACAATTCTAAAACTTGTATGGAACCAGAAAGGACCCTGAATAGCCAAAGGAATGTTAAAAAAGAAAAGCAAAGCGGGAGGCATCACAATTTCAGATTTCAAGCTCTATTACAAAGCTGTAATCATCAAGACAGTGTGGTACTGGCACAAAGGCAGATGCGTATATTAACGGAACAGAACAGAGAACCCAGAAATGGACCCACAACCATATGGCCAACTTATCTTCGACAAAGCAATTAAGAATATCCAATGGAAAAAGGACAGTCTCTTCGACAAATGCAATTGGAAACACTGGACAGCCACATTAAGAATGAAAGTAGACCACTTTCTCTCACCACACACAAAAACAAATTCAAAATGGTTGAAAGACCTAAATGTAAGGCAGGAAACCATCAAAATCCTAGAGGAGAAAGCAGGAGGCAGCCTCTTTTATCTTGGCCATAGCAACTTCTTACTAGACCCATCTCCTGAGGCAAGGGAAACAAAAGCAAAAATGAAGTATTGAGACCTCATCAAGATAAAAAGATTCTGCACAGCAGAGGAAACAATCAACAAAACTAAAAGGCAACTGATCGAATGGGAGAAGATATTTGCAAATGACATATAGGATAAAGGGCTTGTATCCAAAATCTATAAAGAACTCACCGATCTCAACATCCAGAAACCAAGTAATCCAGTTAAGAAATGGGCAGAAGATATGAATAGACACTTTTCTAAAGAAGACATTCAGATGACTAATAGACACATGAAAAGATGCTCAACATCTCTCATCATCAGGGAAATACAAATCAAAACCACAATGAGATACCACTTCACACCTGTCAGAATGGCTAAAATTAACATCTCAAGAAACATTAGGGGCTGGTGAGGATGCAGAGAATAGGGGACCCTTTTGCAGTGTTGGTGGGAAAGCAAACTGGTGCAGCCACTCTAGAAAAGAGTATAGAGTTTCCTCAAAAAGTTAAAAATTGAACTACCCTGTGACCCAGCAATTGTACTGCTAGGTATTTACCCAAAGGGTATGAAAATGTTGATTTGAAGGGGTACATGTACCCCAATGTTTACAGAAGAACTATCAACAATAGCCAAATTATGGAAGGAGCGCAAATGTCCAGCAACTGATGAATGGATAAAGGAGATGAGGTGTATGTATATACAATGGAATATTACTCTGTGATCAAAAAGAATGATATCCTGCCATTTGCAATGATGTGGATGGAACTAGAGTATATTATGCTAAGCGAAGTAAGTCAGAGAAATACAAATACCATATGATTTCACCCATATGTGGATTTAAGAAACAAAACAGATGAACATATGGGAAGGGGGAAAAAGAGGGAGACAAACTATAAGAGACTCTTAACTATAGAGAACAGAAGTAGGGTTGTTGGAGGGAAGTGGGTGCAGGATGGGCTAAATGGGTGATGGGCATTAAGATAGGCACTTGTTGGGAGGAGCACTGGGTGTTACATGTGGGTAATGAACCACTGTATTCTGCTCCTGAAACCAGTGCTGCACTATATGTTAACTAACTTGAAATTAAAAAGGAAAAAAAAAAAAAAGCATAGTGTGCAAGACCAGTGCTTGGGATTTGTTTTGATGACAGGAGGACTCCTTCCAAATTACTCTTTCCAATTCTGTTTAGAAAACTGGTTAGCCTACAGTTTAGCCTATATGTCAAATTAATCTATTAATCTCCTCCCAATTGCCTTTCAGCAAACTTCTACTGTTTTTGAGAACACCTCTTTTAGCTTGGGATGCCATAACAAAATCCTATAGACAGGGTAGCTTACATAACAGAAGTTTATTTTCTCCCAGTTTTTGTGGCTATAAGTCCAAGATCAAGGTACTAGCGTGGGCTGGTTCTAGTGAGAGCTCTCTTCGTGGCTTATAGATAGCCACTTTCTCACTGTGTCCTCACTTGACAAAAAGAGAGTTGAGCACACTTTCTGGTGCCCCTTCCTATAATGGCATTAATCCCTTCACCAACCTTATGGTTGGTGAAACCTCATCTAATATTCATGAAACCTCATCTAAAATTCATTATATCCTAAAGGCCCCGTCTCCAAATACCATGACACTGTGTGTTATGGCTTCAACATATGACTTGGATGGCAGGGGAGAAATGACACAATTCCATTGTAATATCCTCAGGATTGAACTTCACATTCTGTTGCCAATGAAGTCAGTTCATTTTGGAAGGAATTTGGAGTTCTCTGTTTTATAGCCTGCTTCTCTGCCCCAAACGAAATCTCTGAGTCAAGGCTCTGGACCTGGGATGGGGATAATGTCCAACTTATCAATGAGTGATACCCACAGTTTAGGGGCTGGGTAGTAGTGGAGAGGGGGCGGTAAAATCCGTTTCTTCTGGCTTGCCTCTTCCATTATGGAACTGCCATCTGAAAAAGCAGAACCAGGGTGATAAGTGGCTCAGGATTCCTGGCAGTATTTTACCCAAAGTATAATCTTAGTCCCCAAAATGTTAGGCTGTGCAGAAGAATGGTTCCTCCATCTCTCAGTTGCAATCACTCACAATTTATACTTAGCAACAGGTGCTTTGGGGCAAGATGAGAAATGTTAATATCCTGCCCGTCCCAGGAAGATAGCCCTCTGACTGGGAGCGGGAGGCAGAGAGGGCCCTGTGTTCTTGGCTGTTTCAGTTTGGTACGGAGTTTCAGTTTCAGTGAGCTCTGAGAGAAAAAGGAGGAAATCGTTCTTAGTTCAAAAACCACAGACTCTCACTGTTCTTCCAGAATTTTAGATTTTCTTGAAAAAATGTGTCTTCATTTTCTGTATGTCCTTAGGATTATCTCCAGAGACTTAAATTTACATATCAGGCCAAAAGAGGAATTCACCCAGCAGGAAGATATTTAACTTCAAAAAAAATTATGCTCTCCACTAGGGAAATTGAATTAATTGGTGAGAACTGCGGTAATCATTTGGATATCTGCAGCTCATAGTAAAATAGTGGAATTTCTATGGTTTAGTAGTTCCCCAACATATATCCAAGCTTCCACCCTGTGTGCAATAAATTGAAATTCATCAGTAAAAATCTTTGCCCATGTACACAGCACTTCCTAGTAGCTTTTTAAGGCCTCATTATGAAATATCATAATGATATCATAAGGAATGGTATCATAAGGAATATCACCAGACATTTGATGAAAAACATGTGCAGAAAAGGAACAATGAAAATAAAAAGTAAATTGTCTAGAAAAACAGATAAAATAACTTCAAAAAGATCTATAATTAATTTCCAGAGAGGGTACAAGAAGATAGCAAATTTGTAAAAAGGAAGCTATGGAAAAGGAACAATCAGAAATGAGGAAAGAGGGCTTGAAAGTTAAAAATATAAGGGTTTTGAAGGGGCGGGGTGGGAGGGTGGGGGAACCAGGTGGTGGGTATTAGGGAGGGCACAGATTGCATGGAGCACTGGGTGTGGTGAAAAAACAATGAATACTGTTATGCTGAAAATAAATAAAAAATTTAATTAAAAAAAATATAATTGACAGTGAGATTTTCAATATAAAGACAAAGATAAATTTAAACAAATCTTCAAAAAGTAGAAAACACAAAAGACAAAAATATGAAGGAAAATGTCAAAAGGAAAATTTATTTTGTAGTTTCAAATTATGATTAACAGGAGTTCTACAAAGGGAGAACAGAAAATTTGTGAGTAGAAAATATCTAGTAAATAATAGAAGAGAATTTCCCAAAGTACACAAGTTTTAGATCAAAGGACTCAACACAATAAATGAAAATTAAGAATCTTTTCTATCACTATAATTGCAAAGAATATCTTTAAATAACAAAGAAATGAAAAAACATAAAATTTCCCAGAGGGCTGGGGTATACGAGGACCGAATCACATACAAAAGAATAAGCATCAGATTAATATCAAACTTTTCATCAATTATGCTGGATGCTAGAAGCCAAGAAAGAAATGTTTCATAGCTTGAGAGGAAAATGTGTATGTGGGTGATAAATGTTATGCAGACCAGACTATCAAACACGAAAGCAGAACAAAGAAATTTTTAGGCAGCTAGGACTTGAAAATTTGCACCTCATGTATTTAAGGTTATTTGAAAATGTGCTTCAGGAAGAACACAAAAGGAGTAAACCAGGAAGACAATGAGATCCAGTGAACATTAAGAGTAATTGCAGGATTATAGGTACTCAGAAGTACTACAGAATCAGCAGTACAAGGGATCCAGGATGGAAGATTCTGGAATATAAAAAGGAAGTGATAGACAAGATACAATGACTGCTGTCTGAGAAAATTTGAGGTCATGGTAAAATCAATTGTGGTTTATGGAAAAGGAGCATCCAACTGCAATTTACTCTTGGAACAGTCTCCTATAAGTGACTGTGACACTGGATCTGTAGAGATAGAAATGTAGTCTTAAACATAGTACTTGACTCTGTAGTAACTACCATTTCTAGGCTTCTAATAATGTCAGTTGATTTTTATTATATTTTTAAATTTCAGAGTTTTGGGCAAAACATACAACTTTTAATTATGATTACAGAACAGACAAATCATTAACTTTGAGAAGGTAAACATATATAACTAATATAGATTGGAAGGTGGACAAGATTGAAGGGAGTATGGAAGCACCAATATCCTCATCTTGGAACTCAAGAGAAATGAAGCACTTTATGTAATGTTGCTTAAAGTTGCAAATGACATCATATAGCCATACTGGGAGAAGGGAAATAGAAGAGGTAAGTGATAATAAAAGTGCACTAAATTCCAAATATTTAAAAGTAATATCAACAACAATAATAACAATAGTTAAGACAGTATGAGTCACTGTTTTAAGGACTTCACATATATTAAATCATTTAATTCCCATAGAGATCCTCTGGGGAAGATGCCATTTTTAATTCCACTTTACAGATGAAGAAACAGGCATAGAGAAATAAAGTAACCTACTCAAGATCATGCAACTGTAGAGTGGTGAATTCATATCAAACCTAGACAAACCAACTCTAGAGTTCTTATTTCTAACCTATATGCAAATTGTTTCTCACAACAACCTAAGACAATGTCCAAAGTTGATATTTAAAAGAAATGAACTATTAATTTCATTATATATTGCACTCTTTAATATTTAATCCTATTCATAAGTTATTTTGGGAAATTAATATAACAAATGAAGTTCATACAACAGGGCAATTTATTACTTTATAAAAGAATGAAACATAACTTTTTAACTTTAACCTGGATACGCAATGTTAGATATATCAAACAACAATTAATCACTTCTTTCATTTAAATTCAATTAGCCGACCTATAGCACATCGTTAGTTTCAGATGTAGAGTTCAGTAATCATTAGTTGCATAAAACACCCAGTGCTCATCACATCACCTGCCCTCCTTAATGCCCATCACCCTGTTAGCCCATCCCCCATCCACCTCCCCTCTAGCAACCCTCAGTATTTTTCCCATAGTTAAGAGTCTCTCATGGTTTGTTCCCTCTCTGATGACTTCCCATTCTTTTTTCCCTCTTTTTCCCTATGATCCTCTAGTGCTGTTTCTTATATTCCTCATATGAGTGAAACCATATGATAATTGTTCTTTCTCTGATTGATTTATTTCACTCAGCATAATACTCTCCAGTTCCATCCATGTTGATGTAAATGTTAAGATTTCATCCTTTCTGATGGCTGAGTAATATTCCATCGTATATATATATATACACACCATCTTCTTCATCCATTCATCTGTTTATGGACATCTGGGCTCTTTCTATAGTTTGGGTATTGTGGACATTGCTGCTATAAACATTGGGGTGCAGGTGCCCCTTTGGATCATTATATTTGTATCTTTGGGGTAAATATCTAGCAGTGTAATTGCAGGGTCATAGGGTAGCTCTATTTTTAATGTCTTGAGGAACCTCCATACTGTTTTCCAGAGTGGCTCTACCAGCTTGCCTTCCCACCAGCAGTATAAGAGGGTTCCCCTTTCTCCTCATCCTTGCCAACATCTGTCATTTCCTGACTAGTTAATTTTAGCCATTCTGACTGGTGTGACATGATATCTCATTGTGTGTTTTTTTTTAAGATTTTATTTATTTATTTGACAGAGAGAGTGAGATCGCAAGTAGGCAGAGAGGCAGGCAGAGAGAGGGGAGAAGCAGGCTCTCTGCTAAGCAGAGAGCCTGATGTGGGGCTCGATCCCAGGACCCTGGGATCATGACCTGAGCCGAAGGCAGAGGCTTTAACCCACTGAGCCACCCAGGTGCCCCCTCATTGTGGTTTTGATTGGTATTTCTCTGATGCCAACAATTAATCACTTAAATGTCATGTAAAACTCTAAAATGCAGAGAGAGCTGAATGAGAACAGATAGCAAAACTCTAGTAAGATGGATAACCACAGAAATCTAGAGTTAATGGAGAGAAGCATATATTTTTGGGAAACTCAACTGGAAAAGTTTGGTGAGCGTTTGTTGTCTCTCACCCTTGATTATTCTTTCTTCTTTTTTTTCCTGTGCCTGAAACATTCTAAATCATCCTTCAAGAATTAGCTCTAGTTCCATCCACGTCGTTGCAGATGGCAAGAATTTGAGGTTTTTTGATGGCTGCATAGTATTTCATCATATGCACATATATATATGATATAAAGAAGATGTGATATATTTTTCACATCTTCTTTATGCATTTCTTTATCCATTCATGTGTTGATAGACATCTAGGTTCTTAGGCTAAGTGAAATATGTTAATCAGAGAAAGACAATTGTCATATGATCTCTCTGATATGAGGAATTTGAGAGGCAGGGTGGGGGGTCGTGGTGGGAAAGGAAGGGAAGAAATGAAACACGATGGGACCAGGGAAGGAGACAAATCATAAGAGACTCTTAATCTCACAAAACAAACTGAGGATTGCTGGGGGGTTGCAGGGGAGGAATAGAGTGTCTAGGTTATGGACATTGGGGAGGGTATGTGCTATGGTGAGTGTTGTGAATTCTGTAAGACTGAAGATTCACAGACCTGTACCCCTGAAGCAAGTAATACATTATATTCTAATAAAATTAAAAAAATTTTTAATGAAAATAAAATTAGGTCAAGCATCGCTATTTCCCTCAATGTTATCCTGCCCTGTGACTAACGACCATGATGGAGTCATATGCTACCCAGAGGCTAGGCTCCAAAAGGCAGCCACTATGGCTAAAATTATCAATAGTCAAAATTCAACTTGACATTCCTATAGGAAAATGCTGTAACAGAAACCACTATATTGTGTCTCAGTAGATCTAACATAGTCAATTTTCCTCTAAATTTGGAACAGATTGTTGTCTCTTTTGGTGAGCTGTATGAAAAAAAAAATAGTTGGCTTGTGTTTTTAGGCCATGTAGTATGAAAAATACCTGTTTTTAAACTTTTCAATCTCATTTAAAATGACTTTGGGAATAGCACATAGCTCATGTTCCATTTCTAGACTACAGTGATTACATTGGGTGATGGCATTAGTTGTTATTTTTCTCATCTTTCATTTTTATTTCCTGAGTTCATATAGTTGAATTCATAAAAGATAAATGGAAGAAAGATATAAATTCTCCATTATCCTTTCATTGAGCCTTTCACTGAAAATTGTACACACCTATCATTTTACATTAAAATGATGCATAATATAATTTAGGTAGGAAAGCATGATAGAGAATGATGGATTGATGAGTGACAAAAGAGATGAAAGAGACATCAATACAAGGATGAATAGATGAAAAAATCCTGTAATACATTAGTAGAATGTTAGACATCTGCTTAGATGTAGATAAAGAGGTTTAGAGATAAAAAATGCATAGATGCATAGTTGGGATTATGAATGGCAAACTTGACAGACAGCCTGTTGGAAGGATAACAGATAATGGAAAGATGATGGTAAGAGAGAACCTGTTGATGAAATGATGGTGGAAAGGAGATAAAAGTGGGTGAGGATACAAATATATGCAAACATTTATACATTCATTCTACAAATATTCACTGGATGATTAGCAAGTGTAAATCAGTATATTATGCATTGGGGATACAATAAGGAACGGAAGGACTTGTGATCTTTGTCTACACTGAACTCAGAGTTGGACATATTATTATGAAGGCATTAGGTGCTAGGATTTAAAAAAAAAATCAAAAGGTCAGAAAAGGCGATGCAAGTTTAGGAAAGGGTGGTCAGTAAAACTCCAAAATAAAGAGGTAGATGAGTGATATGATACTATATGGACAAGTATAGAGATCAAAGGTTGATAGGGATAGGCATATGCTGAACAGTAGAGCTAAGTAGATAAATGCCAAGAACAGAAGAAAAATAGTTGCTGGTGAGATAGAAAAATGATAATATAGATAGGCAATTGATGTTAAATGAATGAATGGAAAATGAAGAAATGCAGAGGTAAATAGGTCCATGCTATAGTGGTGATATGTAAATCTAAAACTCTGGATAAATTGATGGATGGTTCAAGCAGAATGAAGTTTTAAGCCCATGCTCTATATCTGCATGCTTTTACATGTTATTACAGGTCTTTACCCCATGGAAATAAGTACACATGAAGACATGTCTACTCAAATCAAATATAATTAATATTTTTAAACAGAACTCACATGAAAATAAATCAAGGCAAATGAAGCTTTGAGGAACAGCTTTTGCTGTGCAAATGACTGTAGATTCACACACAACATGTTTTTAATCCATTCCAAAGCAGAATCCAATAGTAATTATCAACCAGAGTTATTGACTTTAAAAGCTCCTTAAGCTTCCATGGTCCCATAGTATGATGGCTGTTCCCTATTTTTAGCCATCAGCAATGGTTGCTTAGCAGCCCTGGAAACTCCTTTGTCAGAAACCACTATCACTTTGTGGATGGCATTGGAAAAATATGCTGCTTGCAAACTCGCACCCAGCATGGAAGCCACTCAGCAAGAGCTGCAGGAGGAGAACTTTCACAAGACACCCAAAAAAGAAATATGCTCTGTCAAGGAGGGAGAGAAGTGCAACATGAAATAAGGAGAGATTTAAGGGCACCTGGATGGCTCAGTCGGTTGAGCATCCGACTCTTGATTTTGGTTCAGGTCGTGATCTCAGTGTCATGGGACTGAGCCCTCCGTGGGACTCCATGCTTGGGGAAGTGTCTGCTTGGGACCCTCTCCCTCTCCCCATATCCCTGCTCGCTTGCTCTCTCTCTAAAATAAATTAAAAAATAAATCTCAAAAAAAGGAGAAATTTAAAAGTTCTTTATTTTAGCTCAAACATCCTCTAACTACATAATGATGGAAAACTTAGCTGACATTTAGGTGTACATTAGGTGAGTATTGACAAAATTTTCAAATAAATTGAAAAATGCCTTGAGTTTGTAGGGTGCCTTGTTTTATCTACCCCATCTAACTTCCCATTCCTCCATTCACTAAACACTAGGAATATACTATAGCAGGAACCTTATTATTTGATGTACTTGTGATGAATACTTGGTTTTCTAATTGAAAATATTGGTTGAAACTGGAAATTATTTTTAAATAATAAATATATGTATAGATATGTATACATCTTAGACAATTTATCTAATATTAAATCATATTAGACCTTGGTTCTTCTCTTTCTTGATGTAGAGTCAAGGCCTTTTCACTGAGTGGCGGTCCTTTGATTTAAGTTTTCTCATGGTCATTATTACATCAACACCATGATATGGCATCATCTCTGACATCAAGTTTCACTTTCTTTGAAATGCAGCAGAAATTTGAGGGCATTTATGAAGGAATTAAGGTACAAAATGCTTCTAGATTTTTGTTTTATTTTGTCCAACCTCTCCCCAAACCTACTTCTAAAACAATATTTTCCTTAACAATCTGCATGCATCAAGTCTTTCCTAATCAATTTACATTTTCTAGAAATAGCAGTTCTTTTATTTTTTTTAATTTTTTAAAAAAATTTTTATTTATTTTCAGCGTAACAGTATTCATTGTTTTTTTCACCACACCCAGTGCTCCATGCAATACGTGCCCTCCTTAATACCCACCACCTGGTTCCCCCAACCTCCCACCCTCTGCCCCTTCAAAACCCTCAGGTTGTTTTTCAGAGTCCATAGTCTCTCATGGTTCACCTCCCCTTCCAATTTCCCTCAACTTCCTTCTCTTCTCCATAGCAGTTCTTTTAAATCCATATTAATTACTTTATATAATATTGAATTAAATAAAATTATTACAATAATAAGTACACTTGGCATAAACAGGTTTGGAATCAATCATAACAGCTCTCAATAAGCATGAAACTCAACAGGTAGAGCCAGATGTGTACAAGTGGGTAGGCTATTAGCTGTGAGTATTCAGTCTGCCTTAGAGTATTAGTATGTTTTACAGAAGGCATAAAGAGCATTATTAATCTAGTAAGAGGCCAGGTAAGTTTTGACTTTCTGTGCCAAGTTCACACGTATGAATTTGTTAAGGCTCTGTTCTCAGGGAACCAACTACATTAATACCAAATCACAAAAATGCTTTCTTCATACAGTTAAATTTGAGTCTTGCTTCCTCTTTAAAACATGTTTGTCAGCTTTCTTCCTTCACAAGACTCAATTTTCTCCATCTATATAATGAAACTCTAGGACAGATAAAGTTCTTTGCTGCTTTTTGGTTCCAAGAATTGTTTTTTTTTTTTTGTTTGTTTGTTTTCATTTTAGAGTTGATACTATTTTGCTTAAGATACAAGAGAATAATTAAATCATTGATCTTTAAATTTAGTTATTTTTTTAATTAAGATTCAACACTGCTTTTAGAATTATGTATTCCAGGTCTGAAAATATAAGAAATATTTTACTTACATATGACTGGTGGCAGTCTAATATAATTAGGATCTGAATTTCAGCTCTGACAATTTATAGCTTTGTGTTCATGGTATAAGTCCATTGATTGTTGGGATTTCAGTTTATCCTCTATCAGAAAAAGTAACCATAAGTGTATTAGCTATTAACTGATATGCAACAAATCATCTATCTTAGAAGCTTAAAACCAAAAGAAATTGCCATTTCACAGTCTCTGTAGATCAGGAATCCTGGAATGGCTTAGCTGGGTGGTTGTGGCCCTGGATCTCTCTTGAGCTTACAAGTAAAGCTGTAAACTGGTGCTGCAGTCATTAGCAGGCTTAACGGGACTAAAGTATCCATTCCCAATCCTGCTAATTTGGCCTCAATTCCTCCATTCCTTACTGGACACTGGCCAGAGGAGAAGGGGAGAAGGGGAGAGATAGGCAGACAAAACCAAGAAAAAAAAAAACTACAGTCCTTTTGTAACCATTGGAAGGGATATCCTATCGTTTCTGCCATATTTTCTTCACTGGAGGCAAGTTATTAAGCTCAGCCCACACTCAAAGTGAATTTAGCTTCACCTCTTGAAAAGAGGAATGCTAAAGAATTTGTGAATATAATTTAAAACCACAAAATAGATAGCACTGATACTAACTCTCCTCCACCTTCTAAAGTGATCTCCATCTAGTATATTTGAGACAGCAGCAGCAACAGCAACAATACAAATGTATCTATAAATGAATTATTTTCATTTGGAAGCCGCTTCTTTGCATCTCCCCTGAGTCCACTATCTGGGACTTCTGGACTATTGTCTTCTTCCTGACAACTCTGTTATCTTTAGAGACATCACAGAGAGATGACTATAGGGCAGTGCACAATTACTTCTACTGGCCTATCTTAGTGATCCCCACAACACAGTCACACAGCCTCTTTAGCTGCATTATATTGTAATGGTTGAGAAACAGAATATCACAGACCTAGAATCAAATACTGGACATATCTGTTATTAAAAGACTCAGTGGATTTTTCTCAGCCAACACTTTTCTCTAAAATGCTCCATCTTTCTGTCATGTTGACTAAACTCTATGCTTTCTCCGACTTCAGATATTCTTGCTCAACTCTTATACAGAGCAATTTAACTGTCTCTGTTGTTCCTTTGCATCCTTCTCATACCCTCAAGATGTCACTTTCCACTCTCAGTGACATGTGGAAACACTGTCCTTAACCCAGTTCTCTCCGTAATAGTGCTATGAAGATAGTATTTTCTCACAAATATTACCTGCTCATTCATTAATTAGCTCATCCATTTCTCCATTATTTACTGACCCAACTATGATATGTTAAAAGCTATGCTAAGAATGTAAAACCAATGAAGGCAATATCTGTGCTTCTCAGGATATCAGGTTAAAGGGAGAGGTGAACACATACATTAGAAAATAAATGCAGAGAGCTTTCTTGGAGAATAAGAGATAGGATCAAATGTGAATCCAGGAAGTTTCTTAGAAATTAGCCAGACAAAAAAGATAAAAACTAGCAAGAGGAGAGATTCCCAATTGCGAGTTCTAAAACTTGATTGTGCATCAGAATAACCTGCTGAGCTTCTTAAGCACAGACGCTGGGACCACACCAATAGTTTCTGATTCAGTTGGTGGAAGGTTGTACCTGGTAATTCACATTACCAACAAGTTGCCATGATACCCATGCTGGTTGTCCAGGGACCATACTTTAAGTACCACTTCCCTAGGCCAAGAGAGATGAACATGGTACACTTGAAATATTGCACATAGTTAAGAAGAGTTTTGGCACATCCAAGGAGAGTAGTGATGAGAGATGAATCTAGAAAACCAGGACTAGACTAAGATACACTTTGGAAGTCATGTTAAGTGGTCTGAACTTTATCCTGGGGGTGGTGGAGACATTGACTATTATTAAGCAAGAGTATATACATGATCATATTCAAGCTCTAGAAAGATCACACTGACACCAATGCTGAGAACTGACAATGGATGAAGGCAGATACCCAGCAAGAATACTTGGCAAATTGTTGTATTATATCAGGTGAAAGGTAAATTGAAGTAGTGGAAATGTGATAATGACAATTACCATTACAAATATAATAATATCAATGAAAGTCCTGATAGCCAGCAATTTTAAACACTACTGGCCCTGCAGGAATTTAAGAGCTTTCCATGAATTACTACATGTCATTCTCACAATAATCCTATAGAATACATTGATTGTTAGACTCATTTTATAAGGGGAGACTAAGGCTTAAAGAAAGAGGTAATTAGCGAAGGTCACACAAATAAGAAAATACAGGGCATGTGTTGTGATGAGCACTGGGTGTTATATGCAACTAATGATTCACTGAACATTACACCAAAAACTAATGATGTACCATATGTTTGCTAACTGAACTTAATAAGAAAGGAAGGAAGGAAGGAAGGAAGGAAGGAAGGAAGGAAGAAAGGGAATCAGAATCCAAATACAGACAGCCTACTTTAGAATCTCTGTTCTTATTCTCAAGCTTTGAGGTAAAAGGAAGTTAATGGTGATGGGCAAGTCCATATTTTGTACAACCAGGTTAATCATGGTTCCATTAAGTCTAACCCCATTTTCACTATTATATGTTGTCACAGAATAGGATTCTTTTTCTTTAGGGCACTCATGTAAGTAGAAAATTCTGCCTTTCTAAGTGATATTACTTGATCAGGTATGCCTTCCTCACAGATCTGAACATCCTGAAAAATGGAGACTATGCTTCCTTTTGTTCACCATTCATATCCCCATCCCTAGTACAGATAGCAAACATTTAATTAATAGTTTTTGAGAGAATGAGGGGCAAATGAAGATGAGAAGGAATAAGTTCTTGGTGGAAGAAAAATCCACTTGGAAACATCCAGTAGGATCTAGCATATAGCAAACAGAAATCTGGAGCATAGAGAAGAGGAAGAAAAGCAAAAAAAAAAGAAAAAAAAATAGATCTTGGGAGTCATCGGCTCAGAATATTAACAGAACCCAATTGAATGAATGAGAATCAAACCAGGGCTAGTACAAAGAAAGCACCCAGTGATGGGTATTAAGGAGGGCACGTATTGCATAGAGCACTGGGTGTTATATGCAGACAATGAATCATGTGGAACACTATATCAAAAACTAATGATGTACTGTAGTGACTAACATAATAAAAAATTAAAAATAAAATCTAAAAAAATAAGGCTATATGTGATAATGTGGAAAACTGTATGCCATGTAGATCATTAAAATGATAATTACTAACTAAATTAATATAAATTAGACCTATCTAATTGCTATACAATCACAAAGTCAAGGAAAGCCTGGATGTTGCGTTGGTACAAGACTTACTAAAAACTTAGACATCACAACAGGTGATGTCTCATCACAACAATATGTGCTCATCACAACATAATGAACTGCCAAGCAAGTGCTTACCATAGACATGTAGAAAAAAAATGGCTGAATCTGGCATCAAATATAAGGGGTTGCCTCCTGGTCAAGTTGTGTTGTGACCTGGCCTACATGAGCTCACCACGTCTCTTGCATTCTGACTCTCCCATTTCCTGTCACAGTGTCTGAGTATAAAAGCACAACCAACCAGAGACTTTGCTCCCCATCTCTACTTTCAGTTGCTGGGATTAGAACCCTACAAACCATTTACTCTGACTAAAGAGTAAGATGCAGTAGCCTTGACTGGCTAGAGGGAGAAAGTTCAATGTGATATTAGTAGCATAAAATCATGTCACAGACATTTACAGACACATTCTGCTTTGGGACAGTACTCTCCATGATCAGGCTCTTCATTACCCTACTGATCTCAGCTCCAAATACTCTGCCTTGCCCACTCTGTGACAGTCACACTGACCTCACTGTTTATCAAATTCAGGAAGCATGTTCCTGCTCAGACCTTTGTACTTTTCTTTCTGTTAGGAATCCATGGCTCATCTACTGGGGTCTTCCTATTACTATGCAGATAACATCTCATTAGAAAATGTTCTCCAGTACAGATCCTCTACCTCTTTGGTTAGGTTTATTCCCAGGTATCTAATGGTTCTTGGTGCTATAGTAAATGGAATCCCTTTCTATATTTTCATTGTTAGTGTATAAGAAAGCAACTGATTTCTGTACATTGATTTTGTAACCTGACACATTACTAAATTGCTGTATGAGTTCTAGTAGTCTGGGGGTGGAGTGTTTTGGGCTTTCCATATAAAGTATCATGTCATCTGAGAAGACAGAGAGTTTGACTTCTTCTTTGCCAGTTTGAATACATTTTATTTCTTTTTGTTGTCTGATTGCTGTTGCTAGGACTTCTAGTACTATGTTGAACAACAGTGGCAAGAGTGGACATCCTTGTTGTGTTCCTGATCTCAAAGGGAAGACTGTCAGCACTCATGAAAGAAATTGAAGAAGATACATAAAGATGGAAGAGCACTCCATGCTCATGGATCGGAAGAATAAACATTGTTAAAAATGTCTATACTGTCTAAAGCAATCTATAATTTCACTGCCATCCTGATCAAAATTCCACTGGCATTTTTCAAAGTGCTGGAACAAACAATCCTAAAATTTGTAAGGAACCAGGAGAGACTTCAAATTGCTAAGGAAATGCTGAAAAAGAAAAACAAAACTGGGGGCATCACATCGCCTGATTTCAAGCTTTACTACAAAGCTGTGATCACCAAGACAGCATGGTACTGGCACAAAAACAGACACATAGACCAGTGGAACAGAGTAGAGAGCCCAGATGTGGACCCTCAACTCTTTGGCCAAATAATCTTCCATAAAGCAGGAAAAAATACACAGTGGAAAAAAGACAGTCTCTTCAATAAATGGTGCTGGGAAAATTGGACAGCTATATGTAGAAGAATGAAAGTCGACCATTCTCTTACACCATACACAAAGATAAACTTGAAGTGGATGAAAGACCTCAACGTGAGGCAGGAATCCATCAGAATCCTAGAGGAGAACATAGGGAGTAACCTCTTTGATATCAGCCACAGCAATTTTTTTTTAAATATTTTATTTATTAGAGAGAGAGAGAGAGCACAAGCAGACAGAGTGGCAGGCAGAGGCAGAGGGCGAAGCAGGCTCCCTGCCGAGCAAGGGGCCCGATGTGGGACTCGATCCCAGGATGCCGGGATCATGACCTGAGCCGAAGGCAGCCGCTTAACCAACTGAGCCACCCAGGCGTCCCTCAGCCACAGCAACTTCTTTCAAGATATGTCTCCAAAGGCAAAGGAAACAAAAGCAAAAATGAACTTTTGGGACTTCATCAAGATCAAAAGCTTCTGCATAGCAAAGGAAACAGTCAACAAAACAAAGAGGCAACCCACGGAATGGGAGAAGATATTCGCAAATGACAGTATAGACTAAGGGCTGATATCCAAGATCTATAAAGAACTCCTCAAACTCAACACACAAAACAGATAATCACATCAAAAAAATGGGCAGAAGACACGAACAAACACTTCTCCAAAGAAGGCATACAAATGGCTAACAGATACATAAAAATATGTTCATCATTAGACATCAGGGAGATTCAAATTAAAGCCACATTGAGATACCACCTTACACCAGTTAGAATGGCCAAAATCAACAAGACAATAAACAACAAGTGTTGGAGAGGATATGGAGAAAGGCGAACCCTCTTACACTGTTGGTGGGAATGCAAGTTGGTGCAGCCACTTTGGAAAACAGTGTGGAGATTCCTTAAGAAATAAAAAAATAGGGCTTCCCTGTGACCCTGCAATTGTACTACTGGGTATTTACCCCAAAGACACTGATGTAGTGAAAAGAAGGGCCATCTGTACCCCAATGTTCATAGCAGCAATGGCCACAGTCGCCAAACTGTGGAAAAGACCAAGTTGCCCTTCAACAGACGAATGGATAAAGAGGATATGGTCCATATGTACAATGGAATATTATACCTCCATCAGAAAGGACGGATATCCAACTTTTGTATCAACATGGATGGGACTGGAGGAGATTACGCTGAGTGAAATAAGTCAAGCAGAGAGAGTCAATTATCATATGGTTTCACTTACTTGTGGAACATAAGGAATAACACGGAGGACATTGGGAGATGGAGAGAAGTGAGTTGGGGGAAACTGGAGGGGGAGACAAAGCATGAGAGACTGTGGACTCTGAGAAACGAACTGAGAGTTTTGGAGGGGAGGGGAGTGGACGGCTGGGTGAGCCTAGTGGTGGGTATTAAGGAAGGTACGTATTGCAGGAAGCAGTGGATGTGGTGCATAAACAATGAATTTTGGAACACTGAAAAAACTTAAATAAATTAAATTTTAAAAAAAGAAAGTAAAAAAAAAGAAAATGTTCTCCAACTCCTGCCCATCATTCTCACAACTATCACCCTATTCAGTCAGATTTCTTTTTTAGCTTTTGTTTATATGGGTTACATCTACTAATACTTAGTATTTAGAAATTAAAACTGAAAAAAGGTTAATATATTTATGTTTTTATTAATTTAAATGTAATAAACCATTACACATTAGCCTAAATGACACTTTTATGAAAAATAACTACATTTTCAAAACATAAAATATGTAGTGAGAAGAGTGATATTATTTTACATTTCTGAAAATATCCTTAATGTGTTGTCTAAAAGAAGACATCTGTCTTCTTTTATTTCATTTCATTTCCATTTCATCATTCAATCTGGAATGATATGTCTTGCCGAAGTATATCAATGAAATCCAGCCACACAGACAAATCAAATCAGAAAAAAGAAGATGGTTTCAATAGCCTTTTTGGAATACCATGGGTATTTCTCTTTGATAGTATACCAAAACTCAACAGATGATGGTTTCTTAAAGTTTACTTCTAATATGGAATTTGATACCAAGTCAGTGGATTTTTTTATACTTATTTGCACTAAACTCCATTGGTTTATTTTACATTGTTGATCCTTTACTAATGCCTGGTCTGTGATATTGTGCATTGGTCATTTAGAAAACAGAAGTTCACTGAGCTATGCAGATCTTCCAAATGCTGAAACTTTTCATTTATGCACTATAAAGAGGCATATTTGTTGCTATCACCATCAATCTCATCAGAAAATTTTCAAGTATTGGGAAGTTGTCAGGCTCACAAGGTCAGTATAAATATTCCAAAATTCCAATTTTCACTTGGATTTTCAAATATTATCATTGGCAAAAACTGTTGTCATTTGTTTTCCCTGAAGTGATAGATTCTATTTTTTTCTAAGAAACTATTGCCAAAAGTCAAAGTCTAGGGGCGCCTGGGTGGCTCAGTGGGTTAAAGCCGCTGCCTTCGGCTCAGGTCATGATCCCGGCGTCCTGGGATCGAGCCCCGCATCGGGCTCTCTGCTCAGCAGGGAGCCTGCTTCCTCCCTTCTCTCTCTCTGCCTGCCTCTCTGCCTACTTGTGATCTGTCTGTCAAATAAATAAATAAAATCTTTAAAAAAAAAAAAAAAAAAAAAAAAAGTCAAAGTCTAAATAAAAATAATTTGTCTGTCTGTCAAGTAAAATGACAGTCCACAAATGAGAGGAGCTACTTTAGTTTGTAACTGTAATAATTATGAAACTGCTTTTCTTCAAGAGAACGTTATTATTTCAGTATGCAGCAGAAGTATTTCATGTTTTCATTTTGTCACCAATATTTTTAAAAGATCTGTACTCAAGGTTCAAGATATAATGAAATTACTAAATTTTACTGTTTCATAAATGATATCATTAGGTGAGATTTTGTTTTTTCTTGTCTTTTAAAAAAATGTTTTGGTACTACTTTTTTTTTTTTTTTGGTACTACTGTTTTGATTCACATTAGCACCATTGATTTTACTCTATCAGTCCAAAAGCCAATAGAGTAAAAATGTCAAATAATATCTTAGTAATATTACAGTAATAACTTTGCCTTTGCTGACCCTCTAAAAGAATCTCAGAGACCATACCTCATGGTGTCCTCAGGATCACACTTGGAGAACCAGCATTCTAGGTATGTTTCTTAGACTAAAATTTCTGGGTCAAAGTAGCACATACTCAATTTTACTACAAACTGTGAAATGCTCCAACTGGGTTATATCAATTCATGTTCTCACTGGCAGTATATTAAATTTCCTACTTCTATCTCTTGGTATTGTCTAATTTTTCCAATTTTTACACAATTTCCTTCCTCAGATGCAAGCAATTTTTTTCTTTTCTGTTGCTTCTATATTAGAGTATCCTATGAATATAAAAGATAGTCTAGCAAAGACGTTAGATACACATTCAAATATACTCAATATGTACAAATATTCAAATAGATACATATATATGATATGCTATATACATACAATAGCATGTATGTATTGTACAAAGGTTAGCATGCTATACATATTGAGACTTACTTATTTCTATTAACATCTTTTAGCTATATTTCCTTATCATAAAGTATAGAACTGCTTTATTATTTAATAGTTGCCGAGTGTTCCATTTTGTGAATGTATCATCATCTAGGCATTATTTTTCTTTTTATTGTAGATCTTTATAAATTTCATATGTTAATCCTTCTTCAACAAAACATGTTGCAAATAAAATTTCCCAACCTATCACTTACTTTTCACTCGTTATGGATCTTAACCAGAGATCTTATTACAATGTAAGCCAGATTTAGAACGGTTTTCTTTATTTTTTCTTTTGTTCTGTGTTTTTAATGTATACTTTCCTATCCTGTAATCATGGAGCCAGTCTTCTTTATTGTATTCTAAAAGTGTTGAAGTTTTGATTTTCACATTCAGTTCTCAAATCCACCTGGATTTATTTTTGTGCCTGTTGTTATATACGATCTAATTTTATTTTTTCCATATGGATGACCAATTTTCCAGCATAATCTCTACTATCTCCCACAGCTTTGAGTTGCCATCTCTTTCATATATTAAGTTTCCATATGTACGTGGATCTGTTTCTAGACTCTGTCTTCTGCTCCACTTGTCTGTTTGCCATCTTTCCACCAATATGACTCTGTCTTATTTACCATGTTTAAAAAAAAATAATGTTAGTATGTGATAGGACAAATTTCCATATTTTATTATTCTTGCAAATGGTCTTAATGATTTTTGTATATCGGTGGTAGATAAATGACATTGTGGATATTCATCTGTAGTTTTCCTTTCTTTAAACATACTACTTTTATAGTCTTTTTTATATTGCTTCACAAAATTGATTTCGTTTATAATAAATACATGTTTTAATGATTTTGTTGACTGCCTTTCTTAGCATGTTTCTTACTGTATTTTAGAGTTTTGGTGTTCAGGCTTATTTTTAATAGGAATGTTTTCCTTTCTCATTCTCTTCCTCTTCTCTCCCCACTCCACACAGCTTCTCTCTGATAATCTTTCTCTGTCTCATGTTTATATTAGTTGCATCCACCAAACCCACCAGGACCCACCCAGACCCTAATTTTACTTATGATTCCAAGCATTAGCCATAGTTCAGAGAATCACAGAGCCACCAAAAAGATACTGCCACTTTCTGTTCATTTATTTTTATATTTTTGACTCCACAGAAACTGACCTCCCCCTAAGTTTCATAATTGCAAACAATTTCCCAATTAAAGAAGATGGGAAGTGCCAACTCAGGGTCTTATTTCCATCAGTGAACTTTTCTCTGGGACAGTATCTTTATTTTATTTTTTTGGGGGGACAGTATCTTTAAAGAAAGGCTTTTAAGTTTCTAATACCACACAGGAGCACAACTCGTGGTTACATCTGCCTGCTTACAAACAGAGCCTAGAAGAGTTGCGGCTCCAGTGCATCTTGGAATTCTGGTTTTCTGTTTTTCTTTTGGTTCATACAGATACTACATTGTTTTAAATTGCCTTTTCATTTTTCTGGTTTGGATTTTCTTTCTTATAGTTTATCTGTCACTGCCGTACGCTTGGAGTATAAAAAGTGGGTTAAAGTGTGTGTTTGCTGCACCATCTTGACTGGATCTGGTATGCCTCTACAATGGTTTCAGATAGTAACGTTCATAGGAACTTTTGCTAGTTTTGTGTGTGTGTGTGTGTGTGTGTGTGTGTGTGTTTCTTTTTAATGGAAAAATGGCCATGATTTTAAAGGATATTTGGAGGTTAGTTAGTGGGTTTTTCAATTTCTCTCATTTGGTTTCTTGTTTATGGGCTTGCTCATATTTAAATTTAAATGTTTTGAGCTCTCTATTAAATAACTGACACAAACAGCACAATCAAGCAAAGAGCTTATCCCTAATCCATTTTGTGAAAGTTCATCCTAAGCTATTTTTCTTTCTTTCACTTTTTTGCATTAAAGAAAGCCAGACAATCCTAGGCTGTCATCATTCCCATTGAGAGATAGGCTGTCACATGAGATCACTGATCTTGTCGATTTCAGAGTTACTCACTATATGGGCCATCTTGTATTTCAGAGAAATATGCAGGTAACTCACAATGCAAGCTTACAGTTTCAGGTAGAGCACAGCATTTGCTTTGAACCCCCAAGTCTACAGTAGTTGTAAAGGATTTCTATGTATATCCAGGTGGTGCTAGAGACAACATGTGACCCTGATAGTATTCACACTGAGGCGTTAAGTTAAATTAAAGGCTTGCAGACAATAAGACATTTCAGAGCAGCTCACTACTTTAAATATTAATACTGGGGATTTTCATCTCAAATTATTTCTAAAAAGAAGCTGAAATACTTTGAGAATACAATGGGAAGGTAATATCTTGGTGTCATGATTTTCACAGTTTTTGCAATCCACATTGAAAAAAAATCTTTCTTTGCTCTTAGTGGAGTTATAAATTAAGCTCACTTGCATCATTAATAGCAGTAAATCGGATCCCTTCAAGATTTCATTTTTTTTTATAAAGGAGGAAGAAGTCCCAATCAGTCACATAGGCTCTCTTTTGCCCACACACTCACCATTAATTGACATAACATTAGTTTCCATGGCTTCATTGGAAATGATTCTAAATATATTAGTCTGAATACAGAATTGAAAAACTAAACTAGATGTAAAATTGTTTCAGTTAAGAAAGAACCTGAAATATGTTTCCATCATCATCTAAACACACACATACACATATAGACATATGCATACATTCTGTAAAGCTTCATTGTTCCTGCACAATACTCAAGATTTGAGAAACCTGGAGCATGCACTTTGGGCAGGGCTGGAGATATATTTTAAAAAGAGATGATGATGATGATGATATAATAAATGGGAGAATGTATAATAGTTAAAGTACATGATTTATACCTTCTAGAGAAATATATAGCATGTTTAATTCATCTAGTACATAAAAATATTTATTTATGGCTATAAATTTAATAAATGCTAATTATTACAAGTTAAAAATGGTGAGTTGTATATTAAAAAAGGAAAGAAAATTAAAATCACCAGTGATATCACTGTTCAAGATGACTGCTCAACAGTTCGTTCTTTCCAGTCTTTTCCCAGTGTTTTTGTGTATTTGAATAACAAAATAGAAATCACATGGTTTCTATATTGCATTGCACTTTATGTTTTTGACTTAAGAATAATTTTTAAGCAGTTTTTTTCATTGTTATTACTAGACATGACTTTAAAATTACTTTACATTACTTTAAAATGCTTCATAATAATCCACCCAAACCCTAAGGAGATACTATTCAAGCTTTTCATTATTTGTTTTGGGACATTTACGGTCCTTTCTTTTTGGTCTAGTCCAAAGAAATCCAAGTTTAACATCTCTATGAATAATCTAAATCTTTCCAAAAAAATCTTTAATTACCACATCATTTAATAATAATTTCTCCTGTAGACACTGATGTATACCATATTTAGTCCCATTCTAATGTACTCAAGCATTAGCATCTTTAACAATTATCCTGTGGTTCCACTTCTCACTTCAGCCTGTGCTCTACTGGCCTTCAAAGCCATTTTTAAAATTTTGTTGACTCTCTCAGTTCCTCACCTCCCACACTGGCATTCCAATCTGATATCGTTCTTGCTACTACAACAAAACCTGTCCAACTAGAGTTATGTCTACTCTGTGCCAATAACGTAAACTTTCTCAACCTCTCAGCGATGGTCAGTCTGACAACTGTCCTCTTGAACTCTCTTTTCCTTCAGCCTGCATCACCACATTCTCCATTTGCTCTTTTTTATTTCCTTTGCCAATTCATCCACTCTACCTCACCCTTAAATGTTGGGATTATTCAAGAATGCAATCCTAAACTGCTGTCTCTCGATCTCACAGTCTAGCTGTTTTTTCCTTTTGCCTGTATCTACTCATCCTTCAAAAAAATTTACATTTCAAGTCTCATTTGACATGACTCTATGAGACTGTTCAGATTCAACTAATATTTAATCCTTGTCAGCTGACAGCATAATACTTAGCACCCACCTCTTGTTAGCACTCATTAAGTAATATTATATTTTATTTATATATTTTTCTCTGCTATCCATATTCCTACTAGCTGGAACCACATTTGTCCATCTTTGTATTTTCCAACAGTCCAGGCCCTTAGTAAGTGTTCAATAAATGCTTGTAGAATAAATGAGTAAATCATAGCTGCTCAATTAGAGCAAATATGGTTGCATGGAGGAGGAACCCAATCTAACAAGCTCAGCCAAATATAAGATGTGTTGTGTAAATATACACGAGAATTTGGGGGAATATAATAGGAAAAATAAAGGCTCATGGGAATTTGAAATTCAAAAGATCTTTTCTCTGTGAGTGGGTGTGGGTGGGTGTGTTTTACTTCCTTCTCCTGCTTCTTTCTCAGATGTGTCTTCTCTGCTTAATTCTCAGCAAAAACATATGGTTAATAAGGAAGGATACCTCAGAATTGAAGCCTCAACCCATGAATCTACATGACTCTTAAACTTGATTCCCTAGTAATGACTGATTCAGCCACTGTGTCTCAGTTACAGCTTCCAAAAAGAAGAATGTGAGTTGTCAGATGAAAATCTAATGGTCAGGTGTCCATCCTTATTCCACTAACCTGTGGCCCAGGGTTGATACCATTATGAAGTACTTGTGTAAACCTGCCCTTCTAGGCTGTAGACTGGCAATACTTTCTAAGGTTGGTGTGGGTTGGATGGTCACAATGGTCATCTCTAAAATAAAAAGTGCCATGAATGCCTTTTAAGCTTGTAATGTCATAAGAATTTTCACTTCTTCAGAACTCTATCCCATGCAGTTCTGGTCTCTGTACTTCGTATTCCTTTCATGATTCCTGGCGATTTTAATATGCCTAAAGAAAATTCTCACAATACTCTGAGCTCCCAGTATCTTAACCTCCTTTCTTGCATTGTCTTCCATCCCATTTCAGATGGTCATTCATACTTGTACCTGGCAACTATGGATAATTGTATCCCCTCCAAAATCTCAATTTCAAATAGTTCACTCTCTGTTCATCATTTCATATCTTTTCAGTTCATTTCCTCTGGAAATATGATTCCAACATCCTTCCAGGACAACACATCCTACCATCTTTTCATATCCCTCATTTCCTTGATATATTTTCTTCCCTCCTTATCCATATAAACTTGATATTAAATTATAATAATCACTTTTTGCACAAATCCTCAATACCCCTGCCACCTATCACTTCATTTGTTCTTGGTGAAATTATAACTTGTATTATATCTAACTCTCCCTATTCAACATATAAACCAGTAATCCTTGATACTTCTTCCCTCCTCCATTCATCAAATCTTTCACAAAGCCCTATCAATTTTATCTCCTCAAAAATTATTTTCTCTCTTCCTATTAACACTACTTATTGCAGTCCATCATCAGTTCTTGACAGTATGACTCCAACAGCCTTCTCACTCTACTTTCTTCACGTGCATCCTCCTCTAATCCAGTCTCCATGAAAATGCCAGAGCTACCTGCAGTTCAAATCCACCCATGTCACTGCATTGCTTAAGACTATTTAATAGTTCCCAACTGCCTGTTGAAGAAAATCCAAACTCTTTAAAACAGACTACCTCTTTTCTAATTCTCATTTCCTACAACTTTTGACTTACACTTTACACTGCTGCAACACTGAAATGCTTGGAGCCATGGCATATGGCTGTGTACAACCATACTTGATGGACTGACAACATTGAGAAATTCCAACACACACTCTATTTCATGATTTTGTTCTTTTTTTTTTTTTTCTCTGCATGAAATACTCCATTTGTCTGTTTATCTAGGGATACCAGGAAGAGAGAAGCAGATATCATTTAGGGATATTTAGGTCCTACTCTCATTTCTTCAAGTCCAAAACTACGCTCATCACTACACAAGAGAGAATATGGTTTTTCTGTGTTAATTTTGGTTAAAACACTATGCACACATGCCCGGAAATAATACACAGTAGACTGTTTTTATCAGTCTCTCTGCAATAGGATTACAAACTCTGGGTATAAAAGGGCAGTGGGAAAGGGAGTCTAGAGTTTCATGAATCAGGCAAGATGCAAATTTATCTAGAAAGTATAATTGGCAACTGCATGGAGCCAAGAAAAACTACATCAAAATATGCTACATCTGTTCCCACCTTGTGTGGCCATTTTACTTAAAATACAAACTTGTATTCTTGGCAGATTAAATTGAGAACTTTATCTAATCTTACACTTGGGATGTGTGTGCTAACTTCTCTGGCATTTATATATACTTTTAATGAGATATGAGTTTCTGAGTGTCAGGTTTGTAACGATTAAGCAGATGTTAAAAGTTGAAAATGACTCAATATTTATAGTGAATCTTTTAGAAATATATATCAAGATTTTAATTTGTGATATCCTTTGGTTCAATGATTCCAAGTCTAGAAATGCATAATAATGAAATATATGATAATTGGTAAAGGTACATACACACACACACATGCTCACAGACGATTTAGTTGAACACTTGTTTAAATAATGAGAAATTGGAAACAGATGGTTAATAAACTATTATAGTAAATCCATTAAATGGTGTACTGTGAAGACACTGATGATAATGAGGAATATTTATATTAATTGACACAAGAAAAGCACCACAACATATTGTCATTGAGGAGTGAGAACAGCAGAATGCATAAGTGTATAGAGCAAGACACACACACTTTTTCTCTCACTGTCTCTCCCTCTTCCCTTTCTCACAGACATAATGTAGACATGACTAATATATCTGAAAATACATTTTCAACATATTTTAAGTTTTTAATCCTATTGTTTTGGGCTCTTTTTACTTTCTTCATCATACTTTTCTGTATTGTTTGAATTTTTCAAGATGATCACATATCAATTTCTATAATCTGATGAAAAGCTATTAAATTTTAATTTAAACATTTAACCACTAAAATACAAAAACATATTAGCAAATGGCTTAGTAATGTTTGGATGGATACAAAAGGCTTTTTGAAGCCTAATATTTAAGTCAAATTTAATACAGGAAGAGATACGCAGTTTTGACTACATAATAAGAACTTCAGCAAGGCCAATCAAAAAAACAAACACGGGGCGCCTGGGTGGCTCAGTGGGTTAAAGCCTCTGCCTTCGGCTCAGGTCATGATCCCAGGGTCCTGGGATCGAGCCCCGCATCGGGCTCTCTGCTCAGTGGGGAGCCTGCTTCCCTTCCTCTCTCTCTCTCTCTCTGCCTACTTGTGATCTCTGTCAAATAAATAAATAAAATCTTTAAAAAAACAAACAAACACAAAGAACCATGAGCAAAACTACATCTACCTGGGAATTGAGGGAAGTATTCACAACATGTTTCCAAGACAGTGGGTGAATATTCCTAAAATATAAGAACTTACAAATAAATAAGTATATATGATTCAACTAGTTTACATCTAATGATGTTCCTCACTTATTTAAAAATGTAACATAATGTGAAACTGATCACTTATCTGTGGCTAACAGAATGCCAAAACATGACTCTTCCTTACAGCATTCATTGGGATAAATTAGCATTCATTGGGATAAATAAGCCTCTCCTTAAAAGCCTTACACAAAATTAGTGAAAATGTTCAGGGTCTGGCTATATGCGTCTCTATAGGAATGACCTTTGTAAACTATACACAATTTTCCATTTTCTTTCCAGAGAAAAAATTGTTTTTTCTTTAAAAAAAAAAACCAAGATACTGTTGCTATAAGCATATAGCAGCACTGTCAACAATAGCCAAATTATGGAGAGAGCCCAGATGTCCATTGATGGGCGAACAGGTAAAGATGTAATGTATATATACAATGGAATATTGCTTGGTCATCAAAAAGAATGAAATCTTGCCATTTGCAACAATGTGGATGGAACTAGAGGGTATTATGCTGAGCAAAATAAGTCAGTTGGAGAAAGACAAATGACATATGATTTCACTCACATGTGGAATTTAAGAAAGAACACAGACGAACATATTGGAAAGGAAGGAAAAATAAAATAAGATGAAAACAAGAGGCAAACTGTAGGAAACAAACTGAGGGTTCCTGGAGGGGAGAGAGCTGGAGGGATGGGGTAACCGGGTGATGGACATTAAGGAGGGCATGTGATGTGATGAGCACTGGATATTATGTAAGAATGATGAATCCCTAAACTCTACCCCCGAACACAATAATACACTATGATAACTAACTAGAATTTAAACACAATCTTGAAAGAAAAACAAAAAACCTCATGATACTCTCAGCTATAACTCCTGACACTCCAAGCAGTACAATATAAGCAAAGAATATCTTTAGGTGTTTTCAAACTAACACTGCAAGGGTTTGCATATAAAAAGGAAAGCACACTTCTATTCTGTGCTTTTTTTATTAACCTAAGAAGCTGGGCATAGCAAGTACATGTGCTAGCTCCTCCTCTCGTTTACTTCAGTGGAGCAGCTACAATCTGGTGACAAGCACATGGACTTTCAGAGTCAAGGGAATGTTTTTTGAATACCAATTCTGTCATTTACTAGTTGGCTGATTCCTTTTGTATGACAAGTGCTATAGCATTTGGAATAACTGAATCGAAAAACATGATGTTAATAATATCTCCTCACAAGGAGAATGTAAATAAAACACCTAGCATAATGCCTGGCACATAGTGTGGCATCAGTAAAAATAACTAGAACAATAATGATAATCAATAATAATAGAATGGTGGGGGATGAGAATTGTACTTTCCTTCCCTGAAGAGGAATTATAACTTTATCATTTTAAGCCTTTAGCTGGGGTTCAGTTTAAAGGCAATCACATAAGAGTTGTGCTTCTCAATACAGGCTGTGAGAGGATCTTCAAGCCTTAAAATTTTGTCCTTCTGAGACAGGCATTGCCATATTTCTCTGTATGTGAACAGGTCATTCAGCTCATGCATGAAGGGCTAATTTTGTGGAATCCTGCTTTGAGCTAATTATATTTTTAAATTGCCCTCATTTTAAATTTGTGAACATCAATAAAAATTATTTAAACACAATGAAAAACAAAATGAAGCACCAGAGTTATAAGATATCTATTTGTTAGACTACTGGACCGGGAATTGCTAACCACTGTTTTAATTAAGGGAGACGTGGGTAACATTTTTTTTTTTTAAGAATTAAGTTTATGCACTGGGAAATTTGAACTACATCTTTTTCAAAAGGATGTAAGGAACACGAATTTCTCTATGCCTGGCATTAACTTAACAAAATATGACAGGATAAAATAAGCATGAGAATTATATTTTGATTTTGAACATAGTGATCAAGATGCAGGAGCAAGAAAGGGAAGGCACCAACAGGACAGGTCGCTGAGGAGCTCAGTGTAGTGGCCAGTGCATGCGTGTTGGAGTCTGACTTGAGTATGAATCCTTTCTCTGCACACTTGCACAGGTTACTGAAACTGTCTACTTCCTCTGCCTCCTTTGACAAACTAAAATATTAATGTTGAACTTCTAAGGATATTTTAAAGATTTAATGAAATAAACATAATAATTAACACAGTCCCTAATCTATACAAGGTGCCACCAATGAATAACACTCCTGTAGTGCCTTTCTTATTTATGACAGTCATTTTGATGAAAGGTATAAGCTGTTAGGCCAAATGTATCTGTATATCTAAATATATTAGCAGGTGACTATTCAAGAACAGGTAAATTCTTGAAAGTATTACACCACAATTTAAGGCAGACATAGTAGTTAGTTGTAAGACTGGGCTTCTTAGCTACTAAGGCATTTATTACTGGCATATAGTAGGTTTTTTTTTGAGGGATGTGTCCTTGAGAAACCACAGCTAACTTAAAAATGGATGTCAAAAGCAATTTTCTCATAAGAAACAGATGTTAAAGGATATGTGAAAGTTATTCGGGGTAGCCAGCTGCAGCAGCCAACGCTCCACGGCTGACAAAAGGAAAAGTTGAGATTCCTCAGTGCATGCACTATACTGTACAACTGCAAAAGGAACCATCCTGTGAGATGAAAAAGGCACAAAAAGCTCCAGCTAAGAACATCTGTGCAAAGAAAAAGGCCCCAAATCCATCTGACCCTGTTTCTAAATGCTCAGGTTAAGGTATTGCCTAGAAATGACTTCAGGGAAGATCCTTCTTGACTTTTTCCACATCAGAGCTTGCCTGAAGAATTTGATGGTGCTAAATTGTATTCTACTAAAATGATGCAAGGTCAAATCATTAGCATTTAAAGAAAAAAAAAAGAAAAGAGAAACTCTGCTGTACATATGAATAGAAATACACAATAAGCTCCAGTTAGAATTATTAGAAACCACGTGCTTAAGAAGTTGGGTCGGTTGCTGTCATTCACCACTGAGCTATCTGTATTGCCTATAAAAGTCCTGATTGTCTGCCGAGGACAGTTATTATGAACAGCAATGTATATGTAATAATAAAAGCCAAAATAAGAGAATTCAATCTTCTGTTCCAAACGTCTACAGTTAAAACTTTTGTAAGCCAAGAAGCATCTGGGCTGTACTCTGCATGGTGAATGTTCTGGAAGGACCATTTATCTAGGTCATAATCCTAGCAACACTCTTCTAGAAAGAATATCAATAATCACACTAGAGATGTTGCCTCATGAAAGCAAGTTTGAGGAGCTGGCCAGCCCCTTAATTAACTGACCGGCTAATAACACTTTCACTTTATCTTGTAAATCCTGCTCTTCAGGAAGTGTTTTCACGTGTATTTCACTTTACCTTCACAAGAAGCAACAAGGAAAACGAGGGGCTTAGTGAATTCCTCAATTTAACAGAGCTACAAGGTGCCAAAGGGATTCTAGCCCAAGAGTGTTCTGAATCCTAAATCTGTTTTTCTTTAAGTTTTTTTTTTTTAATTTTAATTCCAGTTAACATACAGAGTTATATCAACTTCAGGTGTACAACATAGTCAGACAACAATTCCATGCATCACCTGGTGCTCATCAGGACAAGTGCACTCCTTAATCTCCATCACCTATTTCATGCATACCCCACCCACCTCCTCTCTCCTAACCATCAGTTTGTTCTCTAGAGTTAGCAATTTGTTTCTTGGTTTGTCTCCCTCTGTTTTTTCCCCTTTACTAATTCGTATTGTTTCTTAAATTTCACATATGAGTGAAATCATATGGTACTTCTCTTTCTCTGACTGATTTGTTTGGTTTAGCACTATACTCTCTAGGTCAATCCATGTCATTGCAAATAGCAAGATTTTGTTCTTTTCTTGACAGAATAATATTCCATTGTATATATACATACACCACATCCATCATCTTTGTTCATCAACCAATGGACACTTGGACTGCTTCCCTATTTTGGCTATTGTAAATAAGGCTGCTATAAACATACAGGTGCATGCATTCCTTTGGATTAGTGTTTTTATATTCTTTGGGTAAATACCCAGTAGTGAATCACTAGATCATAGGGTAGTTCTATTTTTGACTTTCTGAGCAACCTCCATAGTGTTTTCCAGAGTGACTGCTCTAGTCCACATTCCCAACAACAGTGCATGAGGCTTCCTTTTTCTCCAACATCCTCACCAACCCTTTGTTTCTTGTATTGTTGATTTTAGCCATTCTGGCATGGGTGAGGTGATATCTCATTGTAGTTTTGATTTCCATTTCCCAGACGATAACTGATGATGGGAACTTTTTCTCATGTCTGTTGCCATCTGTTATGTCTTCTTTGGAGAAATATTTGTTTATGCTCTCTGCACATTTTGTAATTAGATTATTTGGATTTTTGGGTGTTGAGTATTATAAGTTCTTTATACATTTTGGATTTTAACCCTGTATCAACTATGTCATTTGCAAATATCTTCTTCCATTCCGTAGGTGGACTTTTAGTTTTGTGGACTGTTTGCTTTATCGTGCAGAAGCTTTTTATTTTGAGGTAGTCCTAATAGTTTACTTTTGCTTTTACTTCCCTTGACTAGAGACCTATATAGAAAAAAGTTGCTATGGCTGATTTCAGAGAAATTACTTCCTGTGTTTTCATCTAGGATTTTTATGGTTTCAGGTTTTGCATTCAGTTCCTTAATACGTTTTTAATTTATTTTTGTGTCTGGTGTAAGAAAGTCGTCCAGTTTCATTCTTTTACAAGTTGCCATCCAGTTTTCCCAACACCGTTTGTTGAAGAGGTTGCCTTTTTCCCATTGGATATTCTTTCCTGCTTTGTTGAAGATGAACTGACCGTATAATTGTTGGTTTATTTCTGGGTTTTCTATTCTCTTCCATTGATCTATGTATCTATTTTAGTGCCAGCACCAAACTGTTTTGATTACCACAGCTTTCTAATATAACTTGAAGCCTGGAATTTTGATGCCTCCAGCTTTGCTCCTCTTTTTCAGGGTTGATTTGGCTATTTGGGGTCTTTTGAGTTCCATGAAAACTTTAGGATTGCTTGTTATTGTTTGTTCTAGCTCTGTGACAAATGCTGTTGGTATTAAGAGGGACTGCATTAAATGTACAGATTGCTTTGGGTAGTATAGACATTTAAACAATATTTGTTCTTCCACTACATGAGCATGGAATGTCTTTCCATTTCTTGGTGTTGTCTTCAGTTTCTTTCACTAGTGTGTTTTAGTTTTCAGAGTACAGATTTTTTGCCTTTTTGGTTAGGTTTATTCCTAGGTATTTTACGTTTTTTGGTGCAATTATAAATGGGATTGATTCCATGATTTCTCTTTCTGCTGCTTCATTGTTGGTGAGAGTGGGCTTCCTTGTCTTGTTCCTCACTTTCAGAAAAAGATCTCCATCTTCCCTATTAAGGAAGATGTTAGCTATTGGTTTTTCATAGATGGGCCTTCATTATGTTGAAATATAGTCCCTGTAAACCTACTTGGTTGATGGTTTTTATCATGAATGAATGTTGTACTTTGTCAAATAATTTTGCTGTATCAATTGAAATGATCACAAAATTTTTTATCCTCCCGCTTATTGAGGATAAAATCATGTTGACTGATGTGTGAATACTGAGCCACCCTTTCAACCATGGAATATATCTCACTTGTTGTGGTGAATGATTTTTTTTAAAGTATTGTTGGATTTAGTTTGCTAGTATATTGTTGAGGATTTTTGCATCTATATTCATCAGGAATATCGGCTTGTAGTTCTTTTTAGTGGGGTCTTTATCTCGTTTTGGTATCAGGGTAATGCTGCCCTCATAGAATGAATTTTGAGGCTTTTCCCTCCTTTTCTGTTTTTTTTTTTAGAATAGTTTGAGAAGAACAGGTATTAACTCTTTAAATGTCTGGCAGAATTCACCAGCGAAACCATCTGGTCCTGGACTTCTGTTTATTGCAAGTTTTTTGATTACTGATTCAATTTCATTATTGGTTATGAGTCTGTTCAAATTTTCTATTTTTTTCTGTTTGAGTTTTGGTAGTTCATATGTTTGTAAGAATTTATCCATTTCTTCTAGATTGTCCAATTTGTTGGCACTTATTTTTTATAATCTCATATTCTCAAATAATTGCTTATATTTCTGTGGTATTGCTTATTTCTTCCTCTCATTTGTGATTTTATTTGAGTCCTCTCTTTTTTTTCTGATACATCTGGCTAGAGGCTTATCAATTTTATAGATTTTTTCAAAGAACCAGCTGCTGGTTTCATTGATCTATTCTACTGGATTTTTTAGTTTCTGTATCATTGCTCCCCTAATCATTATTATTTCCTTCTTTCTGCTGGTTTTAGGTTTTGTTTATTGTTCTTTTTCTATCTCCTTTAGGAATAAGGTTAGGTTGTTTGAGATTTTTCTTGCTTCTTGAGGTAAGTATGTATTGCTATAAACTTCCTTCTTCGACCTGCCTTTGCAGGTCTCAAGGGTTTTAGACAACTGTGTTTTCATTTTCTTTTTTTTTTTTTTAAAGATTTTATTTATTTATTTGACAGAGAGAGAGATCACAAGTAGGCAGAGAGGCAGGCAGAGAGAGAGGGGGAAGTAGGCTCCCTGCTGAGCAGAGAGCCCGATGTCGGGCTCGATCCCAGGACCCTGAGATCATGACCTGAGCCGAAGGCAGAGGCTTTAACCCACTGAGCCACCCAGGCGCCCCTTCATTTTCTTTTTTAAGATTTTATTTATTTGAGAGAGAGAGAGCATGAGCAGGGGAGGGACAGGGGGAGAAACAGATTCCCTGTTGAGCAGGAAACCCAATGCAGGGCATGATTCCAGGGCCCTGGGATCATGAACTAAGCCAAAGGAAGATACTTAACCAACTGAGGCACCCAGGCACCCCTGTGTTTTCATTTTCATTTGTTTTCATGTATTTCTGTATTTTTTCTTTTATTTCCTGGTTGTCTCATTCATTGTTTAGTAGCATGTTATTTAACCTCAATGTATTTGTGATCTTTCCAGATTTTTTCTTGTGGTTGAATTCGTTTCATAGTGTTGTGGTGAGAAAAGATGCATGGTATGAATTTTATCACGGAATGGTCTGAATATATGTTAACTCTATCTGGTCCCATATGTCATTCAAAGCCATTATTTCCCTCATGATTTTCTGTTTAGATGATCTGCTCATTGATGTCCATGCAGTGCTAAAGTCCCCTACTATTATTGTATTATTATTGATTAGTTCCTTTATGTTTGTTATTAACTTTTATTTGAATGTTCCCATGTTGGGTGTATACATATTTACAATTGCTTTGTGTTTTTTTGTTTGTTTGATAGTCCCCTTTATTATTACATATAGTGCCTTTCTGTATCTCTTGTTACAGTCTTTGTTTTAAAATTTATGTTGTCCAATAGAAGTATTGCTACTCTTTCTTTTGACATCTTTTTGCACAAAAAATGTTTCTCTGTGCCCTTACTTGCAATCTGCAAGTGTGTTTAAGGTCTAAAATGAGTCTCTTGTAGGAAGAATATACATGGGTCTTATTTTTTTTATCCATTATGTCACCCTATGTCATTTGATTGGAGCATTTAGTCCATTTACATTCAAAGTAATTATTGATAGATGTGTACCTACTGCCATTTTATTACCTGTTTTTTGTTGTTGTTTCTGAAGATTTTCTTTGATCCTTTCTTATTTTTCTCTCTTTCATGGTTTGCTGGTTTTCTTTAGTGATATATTTGGATTTCTTTCTCTTTATTGTTTGCATATTTATTAGTAGTTTTTCATTCGTGGTTACCATTAGGTTTGTACATAACATCTTCTGTACATAGCAGTCTATACTAAGTTGATGGTCATTAAACTTTGGACCTATTCTTTACTCCTCTACTCCCCACACTTTAGGTACATGATGTCATATTTTAAGTCCTTTTATTTTGTGAGTTCCTTGACTGACTTTTGACAGAAATATTCATTTTTAGTGCTTTTGTGTTTCCTACCTGCATACTGACACTTTTGGTCTTTTCTTTCTACCCAAAGAGCCCCCCTTAAGATTTCTTGCAAGGCTGTTTTAGTGGTCATGAACTCCTTTCATTTTTGTTTGTCTAGGAAACTCTCTCTCCTTTTATCCTGAATGATAGCCTTGCTGGATAGAGTATTCTTGGCTGCACATTTTCCCCATTCAGCATTTTTAATTTATCATGCTACTCCTTTCTGGCTTGGAAAGTTTCTGCTGAAAGATCCACCAATAGCCTTATGGGTTTCCTTTGTACATAACTGACTTATTTTACCTTGCTGCTTTTAATATTTTCTTCTTTATCACTCTATTTTTGCATTTTAATTACTTGGTGTGGGTCTTCTTTTGTTGATTTTGTTGGGGGTTCTCTGTGCATCCTGGATCTGGATATTTGTTTCCTTCCCCAAATTAGGGAATTTTTCAGCTATTACTTTTCCAAATAAATTTTCTGTCCCCCTTTTCTTTCTCTTCTTCTTCTGGGACTGCTATAATGTGAATGTTATTATGTTTGATGGAGTAACTAAGTTACCTAAATCTAATCTCAATTTCCATAATTCTTTCTTTCTCTCTTTTGTTCAGCTTGAATACTTTCTATTACTCTTCTAGGTCATTAATTCATTCCTCTGCTTCTTTCAACCTGCTGTTCATCCCATGAAGTGTGTTTCTTATTTTGTTTACTGAGCCTTTATCTCTATTATTTTGCTCCTTATCTCTACGTTAAAGGTCTCACTGATGATGGGGCACTTGCATGGCATAGTCGATTAAGTGATGGACTCTCAGTTTGATCTCAGGGCTGTGCAAGCCCCACATCAGGCTCCGCGCTCAGTGTGGAATCTGCTTGAGATTCTCTCTCCCTCTCTCTCTGCCCCTCCCACTCATGCTCTCTCTCTAAAATAAATATATTTTTTTTTAAGTTCTCACTCTTTTCTGAAGTCTACTGAGTACCTTTATGATCATCACTTTAAATTTTCTGTCAGGCATATGAATTATACCTGTTTCACTTAGGTCTCTGGCTGTGGCCTTATTCTGTTCTTTCATTTGGAACAAATTCCTCTGTCTTTTCATTTTGTTTACATCTCTGTGCCTGCTATTCTGTTAGGTAAGTCAGCTGCATCTTTTGTTCTTGAGATTGATGGCCTTATGAAGAAGACATCCTGCAATTGCCTCTTATGTAGTATCCCCTATTCCCCAGGGCCTGGTGCTTCAGGAAGTGTCTCTAATGGGTGCCACATGTGCTCTACTGTTGTGTCCTGGCCTCTTTATTTTTTAGGCCAGTCATCTGCAGAATCTCTCTGAAGTGTTTGGTCCCTGGCCTGGATGTGGCAAGTTTAAAATAGGTATGCTCTGGTCTGTTTGTGAAATGAGACCTGTTGCCACCACTGCCAGAACCAAGGCTCCACAAAACTCCCATGTCAGGAGATATGGTGTGAGCAAAGGTCTGAGAGTTCAGTTTCAAGGTGCTAGAGCTGAGGCAAAGGTAACTGGGAGGTGTGGTTCCACAGAAGCATGGCAGGGTGGAGCATGGTTTAAGTAAGTTAGGTAGAAACTATCATTTCTGTACTGGTTACCACAGGTGGATCTGTGTTTATACTGAGGGGTGGGAGAGGTAAATGACACCTGACAGTTCCTTTGTTCCCAGAGGGACCTCTCCATAAATGCTTGTCTCTCTGGGATGTTCTCCAAGATGAGCAACTAACCTCCCCACTGTGTGCCCCAGGTACACTTCAGATCACTGTTTCCATGCTATTATGTTCTTGGACTGTTTGCCTGCCTCCTCTTCAAGAACAGCCCCAGTGTCCTCTGGGCTAGACCTGAGCCAAACCTACTGACCTTCAGAACTCCAGGCTTTAAGCTCCACTGGATGCAAAAACTCACAAAATTTGGGTCCTCTCACTTTCCAAGCCAATTACTATGGGGATTTATTTCCCTTGTGTGCTCCTGTGTGGTAGTCTGTCTCTCACCGTTCTCTGCAACTGTGGCTCCCTCCCTGCCACAGTGGCCATGATCCATTTCTCTCCTAAACCACATCTCCACGCTTCCTAGCTCCTTGAATGTGGCCTCTTCTCTCCCTTTAGTTGTGGGGTTTATTGTATCAGTCTTCAGGCGATTTCTGGGGTATTTAGGATGATTTGGTAGCTATCTAGTTGTATTCATAGGACAAGGCAAGCCTAGGGCCCTCCTACTCTGCTGCCATTCTTCCAATCTTCATTTTTATGGTTTTGTAAACCATAAAAATTTAACAATTATGTTCTTCAGAGACTTAGGTACTTCACAAAGTAGCAAACTCCTTATCACTGGTAAGGATATGTGGACTATATAATATATATTCTTATTTTATAGAATTTATATAAATCATATGAATTATATATGTACATGCAAGTATATAATGTATGTATATATATGTATGTATGTACACACTCTAAACTATACCCAGACTTCCTAGAAACTTCCTACCTATAAACATGGAAACTGAAAGAGCAATTGTTTTACAAAAGCAAAATCCTACCTTCAATGGCCATAAACGATTAATCCAGGATGGGTAACTGACCCAAGATGAGCCCTTTGTGTGATATTTGGACTTGGAAGCCAGAGAATCAATTCAATCTCTTATAAAGCTTCCATCTTCCCTCCTGACTCCCCAGAATCTCTTTTTTCAAATGTATCATATGGTGAACACTTGTCCCCTGGACAATGGCTTGAGAATACTGCATTAAAACACCATGTTTCAATATATATAACTATTACAGCATAAAGTATGATAGAAGTTTTTGAATAAGCATTTCCTTTATATTTTTGTGCTCTGGATTTCAAATGGCTTTTAAATGAAGGGTTCAAAAATTATACATGCATTCAATTGTGCTAGAAATGCTGCTATGCATGAAGTCTGACAATGCCTCTCATGAAAGAGAAAGCATTGCTCTAGAAGGATTATCAGGGTTCCTGATTTTATTTTTCTTTCCCCATGAATGCTCTCAAATTTTCATAGAAATGTTAACTTTAAGAGACACAGTGTTTCTCATTCCTCTTGCTCCCACCCCTGCCAGCAGCCACCGTGAATAATGTTCTTAAACTTTTTGACAAGGGAATTAACAGTAAGATTCTGGACAGTAACACTAACTAAATCTTGTGAGAAGGAAACAAAATAGGTTGTAATACTCAACTGTGATTACACATTATTTCAGTGAGTGGAACCCCAGATTGTTTAGAGTTTAAGGTTTTCTTTTCTACCAGTATAAAGTAGAGGACTTTCGATCATCTGTCGCTGAAATTTATTTTAAGCCTTAACAACTTCCTACTCTGTTAGCTTGAAATCTATGAACTTTAGTAAGATCTCATTATAATTCATGAAATATGCTTGAAGTAAGAGACATAACATTCAAAGGGCAAGAATAGTGAGGGAAAGGTACTTGGTGTGGGGTGTAGAGTGACATAGAGAAAGAGAAAGAGAGAAACGAAAGCACACACTATCTGTTCATTCCACTCTTGATTCCCAAGAGGCATTAGGATCAGTCTCTATTTGAAACTACCCCTTAAAGATGCACTCTGCTATCCTAAGTTTATTTCTGTCTGCACCTTTGGCAGTCACTGACACTTAGAGTTGAATTGCCCTTTGTGATCATTTCCTCCTGGGATCAGTCTGGAGAAAAAGAACTTTTCTAAGTTTACAGAATTGGTTCATTGGAAAGTCAGGATTACAGTTGAGGTTTTGCAATCCCCAGTCTCTAAACTTCCAAATATTTCAAAATTAACAAAATGGCACAATCAATTGTATTTGAGAGCTTTGGTAAAGTTACAAACAAGAAGCAACTACCACAGATGGATTTTAAAACAAAACTAAAAATGGAAAATATTTTTGCATGCATGAAATTTTTGCCTACAAACACTTCCAAGGTTTGTCCCAAATGATGAGTCTGAATGTGGTATTAAATACTTTCCGTTACTATTGATATTACACTTATCAAGTAGGTATGCTTAGTCATGACAGCAACTTTCTGCTAATGAATCATATACTATCTTAGTAACTATACATAAACCTACTATTTTCTTGGTTGTAAAGGAACTGGGGCAGAAGCTGATCAGAGAGTGCCTTGACCATCAAGTGGTTCCTGCCTCATTTTGCCATGACTAGCAACCTGGGATTGCAATAGAAGTCCCAGAAGAATAGCCAAAACTGCCTCCATGCCAACCCCTCTTATCTCTAGCACTGACTTCCTAGCAATTCTTGACTCTCTTTACTTTACATCTTGATTCTCCTTGTCATTTTTCTCCGTTTGATGTGGATGCCTAGCTATGGGGAGTTTATGCTGGTAACAGCCTGGCAGTTTAACACTGTAGAATGTTGCCTCTGGTAAATGCCTCTGGTAAATGGACATGGACACCATGTCCATGAGAACATAAATCTGGGTTCAGTACAAATAGCGAGGATACCACCAAAAATGGCCCTGGCTTTCAGAAAGTACCACCAACTCTACTACCATTTTTTAATCATATGGTACTACTATGGGAAGAGGAAAGGATTAAATATCAGGAGAATCAGGTTTCTGCTTTGTGAGCGCAATCTCCCTATTTCCATTAAATATTCCTCACCACTTAAATGAAGGATTTGACTGGTTCAAGAGTTCTCAATAGTAACAGTTAATATTCCAGGGATATTTTAAGCATACAGACTCTTAAGAGCCATACTTCATCTAGTTAATTATAATATCAAAGTTCTGGGCCCAGATAGCTGTCATTTTTAAAGCTCCCTTAGCGGCCTGAATGATCATTCAGTATAGGGCTTCATTGCATTAAGCATCCTCTATTGTCCTTTCCAGATTTATAGCTTTCTCACATATTTTGGGTGAATTAACAGACACTGATAAATAGTAATAAGGCCTAATCAAGCTTTATTATGTCGATCACTTCAAAATCAGCTAACGGCTTTTTAAATTTCCACAATAAAGTGAGATCATACAGCTTTTTCCTTCCTGCATCTGGCTTATTTCACGAAGCATAATATCCTCCAGGTTCTTCCATATAGTTGCAAATGGCAGAATCACCTTTATTTTTAGGCTGAACAATATTCCATTGCATCTGTGTGTGTATCTCACATTTTCTGTATCCAGTTATCTGTTGACAGATACTTAGGTCCATTCCTTACCTTGGCTATTGTGAATAATGCTACAACAAACATGGGATTGCAGATATCTCTTTTAAGTACTGATTTCATTCTCTTTGAGTATTTTTGTAGAAGAGGGATTGATGGATCATATGGTAGTCCTACATTTAGTGTTTATGAATCTCCATACTATTTTTTATAAAGGCTGTACCAATTTACATTACTACAAATGGTGAAGAAGTGTTGCTTTTCCTTCACATCCTTACCAACACCTGTTATCTTTCTTATTTTGATAATATTCATCCTAACAGATGCGAGGGGATATCTCATTGTTTCGCATTTTACTGATGATATACCTGTTGGCCATTTGTATGTCTTCTTTGAAAAAGTGTCTATTCAGGTCCTTTGCCCGTTATATAAAACATATAAAAATATGTACATATGTGTATATATGCATATGTGTTTACACACACATACATAGAGTTATTGAATTAAGTTCCCAAAATATTTTAGATATTAATTCTTTTCCAGATACATGGTATGCAAATATTTCCTCCCCCTCTGTAGGCTGCCATTTCATTATGATGATTGTACCTTTTGTTGTACAGAAGATTTTTAGTTTGATGCAGTCTCATTTGTTTCGTTTCGGTTTGGTTATTATATCCAAAAAAATCAATGCCATATTAAAAAGATTTTTCCCTGTGTTTTCTTCTAGAAGTTTCACAGTGTCAGATGTTCCTTTTAACTCTTTAATCCATTTTAAATTATTATTTTGTGAGTGGTGTATGTTATAGAGGTCCTATTTCATTATTTTATACATGAGTATCCAATTTTGCCAACACCATTTATTTGAAGAGATTATCCTTTCCCCATGATATATTCTTGGCACCTATGTCAAAATTAGTTGACTATATATATGTGGGTTATAACATGTCATTTGAAACCAGGAAGTGTGATGCCTCCAACTCTGTTCTTTCTCAAGATTTCTTTGTCTATTTGGGGTCTTTTGTGATTCCACTGGAATTTTTAAATTATTTTTTCTATATCTGTTAAAAATGCCATTGAAATTTCCATGGAAATTTCATCAGTTCTGTAGATCACTTTGCATATGAACATTTTAATAATATTGTCTTCCAATTCATGAACACATGATATCTTTCCACTTATTTATGTTTTCTTCAAATTTTTCATCAATATTTTCTAGCGTTCAGTGTACAGATCTGTTACCTTTTTGGTTAAATATGTTCCCAAGTATTTAAATTTTATAGATGTCATCATAAAAGGGATTTTCTTGATTTCCTTTTCAGATAGATTGTTGCTGATGTGAAGAAATGTAACTGGTTTTTTGTATGTTGATTTTGTACCCTGCAACTTTACTGAATGTATTAGTTCTAAAAAGGCATTTCAAAAATGGACTTTTCAGGGTTTTCTTTTTTTATATAATTTTTGTTATTATGTTATGTTAGTCACCATATAGTACATCATTAGTTTTTGATGTAGTCTTCAGAGTTTTCTACATAAAAGATCATGTTATCTGCAAACAGAGACAATTTTACATCTTAATTTCTGATTTTGAAGACTTTTACTTATTTCTTGTGTGATTGCTCTTGCTTGTAATTCTAGTACTATGTTAAATAGAAATGATAAGATTGAACGTCCTGACTTTGCACTGTACCTTAGAGGAAAAGCAGTCAATTTTCCCAGTTGATTGTGATGTAAGCTGTGAGCTTTTCACAAATGGTCTCTCTTGTATGTATTGAGGGCACTTCCTTCCTTATCTAATTTGAGTTTATATCATGAATGGAAGTTGAGCTTTGTGAAATGCATTTTCTGCACATATTGAGATGATCATGTGTTTTTTACCTTTCATTCTGTTTTTGTAATGTATCACACTGATCACTTTACAAAGGTCAAACCAATTTTGTTCCCCAGGGATAAATCCCAGTTGGTCATGGTGTATAATCTTTTTTTATGCGTTCTTGAATTCAGTTTACTAGTATTGATTTGAAGATTTTTCTACACTGGCCTGTAGATTTCTTGTGAAGTCTTTTCTGGCTTTTGTATCAGGGTGATGCTGGTTTCATAAGATGAGTTTGGGAGTATTCCCTTTATTTCTATATTTTGGGAAATTTGAGTAGGGTTGGTATTAATTATTCTTTACCTTTTTGGTAGAATTCAGCTGTGAAGGCATTTGGTCCTGAGCTTTTCTTTATTGTAAGGTTTTTTTTTATTACTACTTCATAAATTAATTTATTACTAGTTTGCTTAGGCTTTCTGGTTTTTTTTTTTGATTCACTCTTGGTAAATTGTATGTTTCTAGGAATTTATCCAAGTCTCCTAGTTACCCAATTTGTTTGCATTGAGCTGTTCATAATAGTCTCTTATGATCCTTTTATTTATTTATTTTTTTAAATTTCGAAGGCACCCATTGTAATGTCTCCTTTCATTTCTAATTTTATTTACTTGGCGCTTCTCTCTTTTCTTCTTAGTTTCATTAAGGGTTTGTTGGTTTTGTTTATTTTTAAATAGCTCTTAGTTTTGTTGATTTTTTTCTATTGTTCCTTATTCTCAATTTGATTAATTTCTACTCTGATCTTTATAATTTACTTCACTCTTCCAAATTTTGGTATAGTTTATTCTTCTTTTCTATTTTCTGGAGGTGTGAAATTAGCTTGTTCATTTGAGATCTTTCTTCTCTTTTAATGTAAGCATGGATGGCTATAAACTTCCCTCTTAGTACTGCTTTTACTCCATCCCATGTGTTTGGGTAAGTTGTGTTTTTGTCATTTAAGCAGAGACTAGAACATTAGTTATTAGAGACAGGGAGGTCGGGCAATCAGGGAGATGTTGGTTGAAAGGTACAAAGTTGCACTTCAGTAGGATGAGTAAGTCTAGAGGTCTAATATGCAGTATTAACAATACTGTATCAAATACTAGAAATTTGCTATGAAAGTAGACTTCAAGTATTTTCACCACACACAAAGATGGTAACTATGTAAGGAGATATGTTATTTGGCAGTGACTGTAGTAATCATTTTACTGTGTACATGTATATCAAATCATCATGTTTTATGCCTTAAATATATACAATTTTTATTTTAGAAAATCGTGATCATGTCCTTGGATACCACACATTAATCTTCCTAACACTATATCATTTGTCCATTATTTTTTTAAAAAATAAAGTTATTTATAAGACTGTTGGGTGAACATCTGTCGTTTTCCTGTTTGCATATATTGTTTCAATTTTCAGTTAACTGAAATTATTTGTTCAAAAATTTTTTTAAAAAATCAGCTGACAGCTATTAGCATCTACATCTCATTTCTTAACTCATTTGTTTGGGCATGCTGCCCCATTAGGCAACGGCTCACCAACAAGTTGTTAACATACCCTTACACTAGCCCTTGACTATCATTAGAATGTATGCCTTATACTAGCCCATAACTATAATAAGAATATAGCTATATACAGGACTTTTTCACTTAATCTCATTTAATCTTTAATATGTCCTTGCAATAAAAGACCGATCCTTCTGCTATACTAATGAAAACAATTTAGGTTCAGAGAGATTAAGTGGCTATGTTGAATGTCACTCAGGAAATGGAGAAATAGCATTTCAATTCTTATCTTCTAGATCTCTTGTGATTTCACATTAAAATACTGCATCATGTGCCTGTAACCACTACTGTTATCACCAAAGCAAAGGATACAGCCTGTGAGGGATTCACTTTGTGACTTGGTGCTAGGACAAGAGCAAACAGTCAGTAGTCAACAAATCAGATTCAGAAAACTTCTGCTCCCCAACAACTTAAAATGGAATCCAAGGATTGAGTACCCTATATCAGATTCTAGAAAGGTATAGCCCTACAGGGCCTTTCAAATTCACCTAATTCAGTGTGTTCAAAGAGAAAGGGAAACTGAGGCACAGGGAAGAAGCCTTGATGCTTAGGTCATATAGATAATGGCTAAGAGATGAAGCCAGAATGTAGGTCTCCTGAATCACTACAAAGTTTTCGCTTTCATTTCCCCCTCAATATTTGATGCTATAATAGCAATTTTAAAAGAGAATAACTAAATGGAATGATTTCAAATGACTCTGCAGACAAAGGGACATTTATCATGAGAGAAAAGGGGCTTTAAAGTAGTTTCTCCCCCAAGAGAGCTCCTTTATGAGAAAAAGCCATCCAAAATATTCTCCAAAACCCTTTCTAAGTTCAAAAAAGAGAAGCACCATTATTGCTCATCACATATATAATTAATATCTCTAAGACTTAGCACATTTATGGTCATGGTATCTTTGCTCTTATGAGATATTGTAGATCATATATATGATGTAGGCAATGTCAAATTATTGGTTAAGAGTACAACCTCCAATAATAGCATTGTTCCTTTGGGAAAATATAATTCACTTTACAATGATTTGCTTCACCTTGCAGTTTACAGGAATGCAGTATAGCAAAAAGTAGAGATTACATGTCTGTTCAGTAAGTGCCTAATTTAGCATGACAATATATGTTACATGCCCATTCACAACTGTGTATTTGGGGACAAGGTGCTTTTATTCTTTGATCTTCAATTTCACACCTTTCAAAAATTGTAGTATAGATTACATGTAATGTCCTTAGTGTGGTACCAGGAATATAACTGAGATTTGGTAATTTCTACACATAATTATTATTCTAATGTTTATGCTAAGTCGATGTATGGCCATTTGCATGTAGTTTGACCATTATATGAACTGCAAACAAAACAGATACAATATAAAGTGTGTCTTCTCATTTTCCCTTAGAAAATTGTTTTCCTTGTATTTGTTTTCTCATTTTTCACAGGTGTAACCTCCTTCTTCTGCTGAAGGAATCCTGAGTTATGTATAATACAAAGGTTACTGCAAGTTCCATATTGAGTCTTCACCACATTATTGTTGATTTGGCTACTGCTTCTGCTGATTTCCTGATTTATCAGCAAAAGCAGCCAACCCTGGTCCTCCTCACACCCAGATAATCGGATATACCCGTACAGAAATTAAACTCGGAAACAGGTCGCATGATCCCAATGGTGGTCCTATGAGCTAGATACATTACTGATATCCCCATTTTACAGAGGAAGAAACAAAGTAAGTAATTTACCCAAGGTCACAGAAAAATTAAATGATGAGTTAGAAATATGTATTTCAGAGTTAGAAATATGAATCACTCCACCATACTGCCTGTTTATTTTGACATTTCTGTTTATTAACCTAATTAACTATGAGTTACTGAGAGCTTTGAACACCGGGTATAGTTGCCACCACCTGTAGCAGCATGGGTTCCAATGCAGGGTCTTGCGTGTATATAGATACACCAACTATTTTTCTTTGTTGTTATCCTTCCCCTTTTCCTTACTATTTCAGAAAGGGCTAGCTGTTGGTGGCAACCTTCCCAATTTAGATAACGCAGATAGACCGTGACAGAATGACAGGAGGAATGGAAATCGTCCGGAGATCAGAGAGCTAGCTGTAGGGCAAACATAAGATGGGATAGGTATTTGGATCACCCTCTTGGAGAGACAATGAATTAGGCTTCACTTTCCTGTTTGTTTGCTCATCAGGGGTTAGTTTTATTACCTTAGTCTCTAGCACTTGTATTCTTGCAATTTGGATATTTAAATATGTAAGAAATTAATAGGACAGCCGAAGAGGTAGACTGTTTATAATTTTATGAGAGTATTTTTGATTTCCCAGAATTTTTGAAACATTTCCAGTATTTGAGGAAAAATCACCATCAATGGGTTTCTTTGGAAAGGAAATCCAAAGTTTCAGAGGTTACATCTGGTGCCCAGTACTAGGAGAACTGGGGGCAATGTGCAATGCCTGTGACAATCAGGGGGCAGCGGTGATGTTCCCACCAGAGCAAATATTTGCTGTAATTTTCAGTATTGTCTTGTTTACATAGCACCACAGCTTTATTCTACATTTTGGGGAAACTTTAAGCTAATATACTTTAATGAAATTGTTCGAACTAGCTAGTTTTGTTTTTTTTTTTACAAGTAAAAGCCCTGACTGATAAAGGGTTGTTAATGTGACTTAAATGAGTCCATTGATATAAAGCATTTAAGATAGTCCCTGGGAGGGCGCCTGGGTGGCTTCATCCCTTAAGCATCTGCCTATGGCTCAGGTCACGGTTGGGGTCCTGAGGACAAGCCCCGCATTGGGCTCCCTGCTCAGTAGGGAGTCTGCTTCCCCCTCTCTGTCTCCCTCTGTGTGTTCTCTTGCTCTCTTTCTCTCTCTCTCTCTAATACATACATACATACATACATACATACATAAATACATAAATAAATAAGTTAGTACCTGGTATATAGTAACTGTACAATATATGAGAATGTGTGTTGTCAATGAGTTATAGAGTGATTCCAAGACTACAAAAGAATAGTTAGCTCTAGATAGCGGGATTACTTCAGATTATTATTTTCCTTGATACATATTTATGTATATACATAACATATACATATTATGGGTATACATATTTATCCATACATATACATATACATATTTATATTAAAATATACATTATATCTATCCCAAGATAACTTATGAAATCAAAACCACAAAAGTAAATATAATATCAAAAAAGAATATCACAAACACTAGTGAAGTCTGAGTGTTTTATACCATTTCAAAATTCAGAGAGTCCCTAGATTACCACCAAGGTTAAAATAAGTGTATTTTTTGATGTTCTATGTGAAAAGCAGTAAAATAAAAACAGTAAGAAATTTGGTCCAAAAATGCTTTGGAATAAACACTTAATATTATTATGAAGAATTAATGTTTTGAGGCTTCCTAAGGTTAATAGAATGTTAATGTTTAGTATCACGGCTTTATAGCGAGGTTAACAGAGATAACACATAAAATTTCCAACATCTGAAACTTAACATGACTACCAATTTCTAACTTCCATCTCCCAACATGTCACAAAATTGCTCCTCTTGAAATTTTACATATCTCAGTAAGTGGCAAGGACAGGGCAAAAATCTCCAAGTGATCTGATACATTGTTTTCATTTTCATTTCATTTCATTTCATTTCATTTCATTTCATTGTTATCATCGTGGTCCCAATTACCATGATCTCTTGCTACAGCCTCTTTGCTTGTCTCCCTACATCAAACCTTCTCTCCCTTTAGTCTCTGTTGAATGAAGCACCTATAATCATTGCATTAAAAAGTAAGATCCTATCACTCCTTTGCTCCAAACCCTCTAATGCTTTTCCATGTCATTCAACAGAAGATATTTGTATGTGTCAACCCTGCTTTTCCCTCAAGTGTCTGCTCAACTATCATATCAAAGAAGCCTTCCCCGCCCATCCTACTTGAACTATGATCACCCCCACGCCACACACTCCCTATCTCCTTTACTAAGTTCTACTTGTATGTGTAACATTTCTCCTCACATGATATTTTAAATACTTTATTTTCCCATTTGGCCTGCCTCCCCTGCTAGTACATAGCCTCCATTAGAACAGGGCCATTTTTTCCATTTTGTTCCTCTCCTGTATGCTTACCAACCATAAGTATACACAATCAAAAATATTTGCTGAATGAATGAAAGCATCTCATGAAAAATCTCCTCCTTCAACTTCAAGATAGCAAATGATTAAGTATCAATTGCCTGAGTAAGTTTTAAGCAGAACTTTATAAGAATTAAACTGATTAAATAAACAGGCAAACAAGTCAATAACTTTAAATAATTTATGAACAGTAAAGGCTTGTCTTGATGATGGATTATAAATTATTAACCCAATCTCTTCTTGGCAGGATTTAGCAATCAGCGGAGACTTTTAGGTATGAAGTTCTCTGAATCCACAGTAGTATCTCTTTGGGCTAGCATAAAAGCTTAAAAGAGGGAGCACTGCTTAAATTTCTGTCACTTCATGGACTTCTCTGTAGGTTTCCCCTACCTCCCTCTCAACATTCCTCTCTTTCTTCTCCCACCCTCCCTCTCAACATTCCTCTCCTTCCATTCTTCCTCATATTATTTATAGGCATTGTGATTAGTGATAAATAAAACCTAAAAAGGCTTCTTTCTCTGCTTTTGCTAAACAAAAGTGTCACGGACTTCTGTGCCCTATATTCATTTCCACAATAAAATAGTTATGCACATCCCCGTAACCAGAAAACAGTGGGGATCTTCACTGAACAAATGGCGACATTTAAAGAGACTGTTTGGAGATGGCTGGATATAGCTGAAATGGAAGATGTGTAGAGGGTGTTAGAAAAGCTCCTTTGGGTAAAATATATCAGGGCCTAAGCCATTTTGGCAAAAATAACAGGGTGTAAGGACTATGTTACATGAAAAAATTTCCTGTTTAAAAGGAAAATCGGGGTGCCTGGGTAGCTCAGTGGGTTAAAGGCTCTGCCTTTGGCTCAGGTCATGGTCTCAGGGTCCTGGGATCGAGCCCCGCATTGGGCTCTCTGCTCGGCAGGGGGCCTGCTTCCTCCTTTCTCTCTGCCTGCCTCTCTGCCTACTTGTGATCTCTGCCTGTCCAATAAATAAATAAAATCTTAAAAAATAAAGGAATAAATAAAATAAAAGGAAAACTGAAGATTTCCTAAACCACTATTTTCACTAGGTATTCTCTAAGTATTTAGTGATTAATGTACATACACATGTATACATATACGTATATACTATAATAATTAAGATGTAGGCATATATATGATATTTTTACATAATAATAATTTTATATAATATATAATTTTAGATATATAATATAATATATACATTAATATATAATATAATAATATACATATAATATTTTGATATATATATATATGTGTGTATAGATAGATAAAATTTTTGCTCCCAAGCAGTTCACAGTCCAGTTTCAAAGCATTTTTAATAAAACTAATTCTTTTCCAGAGCATATGGATGACTCAGTCAGTTAAGTGGCTGCCTTTGGCTAAGGTCATGATCATGGGGTCCTGGGATTGAGTCCCACATACATACATACATACATACATACAGAGGGAGGAGCCTGCTTCTCCCTCTCACTCCCCCTGCTTGTGTGCAATCTCTCTCTCTGTGTCAAACAAATAAAATCTTAAAGAAAATTCTTTTTCAGTTAATATACTCAAATTCAGTGGTTATAAAACTTCTTTGACCATGATACACCTCATGGGACCAAGTATCTTTATACATAATAGGGAAATATAATGAAATTACTAGATAATGTTTTCAGTTAGAGAGCACTGCTATGAAATATAAAATTATAGGCCTATGCTTATAGTCTTTTCTCATAAAATAAATAACATTCAATGTATGCATGTTCTTCCCTAATTATCTTCCCACTGAAAGATAATAACATGTGATGCAGGTGGGTCAAAGAATCCCCACTGCCTTGCATAGTGTCTGACCCACCGCAAGTGCTAAATAAAAGTTAACTAAATGAATGGGCATATGATTCATATTTGAGCTACTGCATATGCATGTCTTATGAAAGAAAACAATTGCTTAAAACACGCAAAGGTGCATAATTACAGTGTTAAAATATTCTTCAATAAAAACTTAAGTGTCCATCAATGGATAAATGTATAAAGAAATATATATATACACACACAAAATAAGCAATGTAAGTCAAAGACAAATACTATATGATCTCACTTATAAATGGAATCTTAAAAAACACAGAAAAAGAAATCAGATTCATAGCTAACACAAGGAGAGGAATTGGAGGAAGGTGGTCAAAAGATACAAACTTCCAGCTAAAAAATAAATACTAGGAATGTAATGCACAACATGATGACCATAGCTAACACTGCTGTATGAAATTGTTAAAAGAGTAAATCTTAGTAACTCTCATCACACAGAGAAATTTTCCTTCCTTCTTTTCTTTCTTTTCTTTTTCATTGTGTCTATATGAGAAGATGGATGCAAGCTTAACCCACTGTAATCATTTCATAATATATACAATCAAACCATCATGCTGTTTGCCTTAAACTGATAAAAATATCCTTGAATCACCTTGAGCCACATCATTATTAATTCACATTTGCATGTGTTGGTCATTACTTATCTGATATTAACAAAAGCTTTGGAGATAAGCAGGATGGGACTTACATATACCAACATTTATAGGTGAAGAAATGAAAAGTTAAAAAGGCAACATGACTTACCCAAGGATATTGAAGGTTCTAAATCTGACCTCAACTAGAGGTTTTCTGTCTCCTTGTATAAGGTACACTTAAGTACCCCACAGTCATTTTAGAAATTTTGTGACAATAAAGCATCTCTGTTTTCTTTTTTCATTATTAAAATTATCAGCTTTCCTCTTTAAGCAATATTATGGCAGAAAATAATGAAAGAAGTAAATTCTGTTAAATCTCATAGCAAGCTAGTGGCCATATGCACAACAAATCACTGTCTGTATCACATGGAGTGGCATCTAGTAATTAACTCCAAAGTCCCTTATTTGTAATTTTCAACCAGACATCTACCCTCCACTGTATCTTTTAATACAGAGATAGTAAATTTTGCTTTGTTAAAAAAAAAATATGTTCTGAAATGTCTTCAAAAGTCTAGGCTAGACAATCAAAAGTGGAATCAAAACTGTCTAGAGAGAATTCATCAAAATTCTCACAGAAGTTTTTGGGCTCAGTAGTTTGCTTAAGTTGAAATTGACTTTATCTTCTTTAAAAGAATACTCATACATATGTAAACATAACAATGAAGCTCCCAAGGCACCCAGGAAAATTTCATGTCTGCATTTCCCAAGCACAGTAAGAGAATGAAACACATTTCCTAAAAAGCCACAGGACATTTTAAGATTTTTATAATTCTTCTGCGCATACCACGTTATTTTTTTTTAAAAAGATTTATTTACTTGAGAAAGAGAGAGAGCTTGCAGGCACACAGGAGTTGGGGGAGGGACAGAGGGAGAATATCTTCAAGCAGACTCCCCAGCCAGCACGGAGCCAGAGCTTGATCCCACCACCCATGAGATCAGGACCTGAACCCAAACCGAGAGTCAGATGCTAACACAACTGAGGCACCCGGGCGTCTCCTGCACATACCATGTTATTTAAATAATTTTGACAGCTAAGCAAACTATTAATGTTTCCAGATCAACAGATTACACTGTCCCAATGGCAAACAGCTGCAACGTGATATGGTTTCAGATTAAGTTTTACTCTGGGCTGAATAATTTGATATAGAGTCTATCTCTGTCCTGAAAATGAAGAAGTCTTGGATCAGTGATGTTTTTCCATTTTTTCTCAGCATATTATATTGCTCTGGAATTTTGGATTTGTCATAACCCTTTGGTCTTTCTTATCTATAAAATGGGGCTCATCACCAGGAATGGGTTCAGATTTTGTGGAACCCAAAATTTACATATCTGGAGAGGCCCTTTTTAAGAAAAAGAATACAAAAGTATGTTCTATCTAGGGGATCTGGCAGTGAACTGTGACACTGAGTGGCTTTGGAACAGCATCACAGTACATCTACTTCTGCTGATACCAATCCCTTCTGATACTAAGGCCAAGTGCCATATATGTGGAAGGCCCATTCACAATGTATCTTAACTTAGCAGGCTGTTAATAAAAACACTGGTTTCCTCCTCTAAGCACAAGATGAAGAAAACACCTTCTCACTACCCCGATTTGCATCATTCCCTTCAGAAAGTAGAGAAACAGGTGACTGATTATAACAGACGATGCATTTAATTAGCTATGGGAGTCCCTTTCAAAAGCCATTCATTGAGAGTTGAAAATGTGCAAATATGTACATATGTACGCAAGTGAATAAGATAGAATTATCTAAAAAAAAATGACTGCTCATACAGAGGTTGGTACTAGTACTGGAGAAAGAATGATATCTACAGGTTGGGACATGCTACATTCAGCAGTAGAGGGGAAAAATACAATCTGAGAATTCTTCCAAAGTACACAAGTGGAAACAGTTCAGAGCTTTAAATGGAATAAAAAAATCAGTTTCTTCAAGATGCATAGGGAACTTATTTTGGACAGATGTACAAGGAAAAGCGGGATGATTTAGACCGAGATTTTATCTGGGAACTAGATATTTCTGGGATGTATGATCCAGCTTTGTGTGTCTTTGCAAACTTGGCCTAACTGCATTATGCTCTATCAGATGAATTTTTAATATCCCAAGGGGCACTGATGAAATCCCATCACATCTTTAACCTGAAGCTGTTTTCAAACTCAGAAAGTCAAAATGTTCAGAGCTAAACCAGAATGTGTTCAGATTCACAATTTTCTTTATTAACAGCAAATGTTAAAACACTGAAATAAAACATTTAACATAAATTCACCTAACGGTGGCAGTTCGATATACTAATTCAACTTGCTGCTGTCAAGCACTCTTGTTAGAGCTAAAAATAGAGTGTTTTTCAGAATGATTCATTAGGTTATTTCCTAATCAATGGTAAATAATCCTGACAAAAGTGTATTGACTTCAAAAGTTTAATAACTTCTAAAACAACTAAACTAAAACTCCTAAAACAACAATCTCATTGTTTGCAAAGAAACAGTGCATTCAGTCTTGATGTAATTTATTTAGAGTTGCAAGAGTTTCTTACTAATACCAGGATATGTTGTGTGTTAACAAAAGTGAAACTGATCCATCCATTTTGATCCCGGAAAGTAAATATTCACCACAGTTTCAGAGAATCCCCCACTGAACAGATTCCCTCCATTGCTTTGATTTCTGTCAACGGATTTGTTTTGAGAAAATGAATTTTAGTAGAATTTTTCACTAGTCAAAACTAAACACAGGCTCTGATAAGAAAGGAAACAGATACCCATTTGACCTCACTTTATCTACAAGTCAGACTCCTCAGTTTGGAGTTGGATCACACGCATCTCCTTTCAATCGGTGTCCTCACGGTGGTGTTCCAGCATTTCCATACAGGGAATGCGCAAGGCTCAAAATCTGATTGCAAGTCAGGCAGGATAATGTGTAGCCCACTTGAGGTTTTACCGACTTTTTTTTTTTTTTGCTCAGGTTGTATATTTGTTGGGGTGGGAAACACAGGTAAGCCTCCCACACCACTCCTTGGCACTGACACTGTCTTTTGGTTTTCCCCAGGAAACCTACTTCTGCCAAAAGCTTGCAGAAAACAGCCATGATTAAGAAGGACTGTCTGGGGGCACCTGGGTGGCTCAGTGGGTTAAAGCCTCTGCCTTCGGCTCAGGTCATGATCCCAGGGTCCTGAGATCGAGCCCCGCATCGGGCTCTCTGCTCAGCAGGGAGCCTGCTTCCCCCTCTCTCTTCCTGCCTCTCTGCCTACTTGTGATCTCTGACCATCAAGTAAATAAAAAAAAAAAAAAAAAGGACTGTCTGCACCTGCTCTCTATCATTTCTCTCCACCATCCAAGATACACGTGGGCTTCAGTGGCGTAGGTTCTGACAGGATTTTAATGTTCCTCTTTCATCTTCCGTCCACTGTTCAATGAGCCAAGTCATATAAAGTGAAACTTCGAATTTCTTCAGAAATACTGTTGGAAATATCATTCATCCATTTTGTTGTCCAGCTTGCCTTATATGACAATCATCACCTCACGCGTGACAGGTATTCTAAAAGGACTTTCACAATGTTTTAAGCCTCACCACACCACTGGGAAATGTCTTTGCTTACCCTCATTCTACACATGATGGAAGCGGGGGCTTGGAAAGGTTAACCCAGAGAAGATCACAGAAAAGAGTCAGCGAGGCAAAGACAACATTAGGTGCTCATCAAAGCCTCTGTATGTTCGTTCTGGGAGGCTAAGTCTACTTCTCGACACCCCCTGGAGTTAGATGGGGTTATGTGAGGAAGTTTCATGCTAGGAAAATATGTTTAGAAGTGATGTGTGTCACTGTCTGTGGCCTTTAAAGTTTCCCACAGAGTCCTCCAAGCTTTTACCTCACCTTCACTAACATACCTGGACTTGAAAATGAGAGAGACAGTTTTATCAAAAAAGCCCCTGGAGGGGCGCCTGGGTGGCTCAGTAGGTCAGGTGTCCAACTTGATTTTGGCTCAGGCTGCGGTCTCAGGATTGTGGAATGGAGCCCTGCATCAGGCTCTGTGCTCAGCAGGGACTCTGCTTGAAATTTTCTCTCCCTCTTCCTTTGCCCCTCCCTCCCCACTCTCTCTCTCTTAAAATAAAATAAAATAAATCTTTTTTTTAAAAAGATTTTATTTATTTATTTGACAGACAGAGATCACAAGTAGGCAGAGAGGCAGGCAGAGAGAGAGGCGGGGGAAGCAGGCTCCCTGCTGAGCAGAGAGCCCGATGCGGGGCTCGTTCCCAGGACCCTGGGATCATGACCTGAGCTGAAGGCAGAGGCTTTAACCCACTGAGCCACCCAGGTGCCCCAAATAAAATAAATCTTTTTTAAAAAGCTCCTGCTAATAGAGTAGAGCTGGCACTATTGTCCATTCCCACCTTATCTATCCCCATTCATTCCCTTGCACTTGGCGTTCTCAGGATAAAAACCTACTAGGACATCATTCTATGGTTCATCTGCCACCCAACTTTATCAAACTTTATCACCCACGTCCCATTTTGTCGCAAGGGTAGTGCTTTCCCTGATTCCACGTCCTTCCCTCTGCTCTCTTCACATTTTGTTCACATCGAACACCTAGAAAGCAAGCGACTTGAGCAAGTCACTTTCCCTCTTTGGGCTCTTATTTATAGTAAGGACTCGCTAGCACTTTTAATTTTCTCATTTAATTGTCACAACAAACACTAGAAACAGGAACCATTATTATCCTCAGTTCAAGGCGGAGAAACGGAGGCCCAGGGACTTGCCCAGGGTCACACAGGTATTAAGGAGTAGAAACGCAACTTCTGCACTCCCAGGACTATCCTATAAAACTTATCGTCCACATGGTCGGACTCCACTGTGTTAGAGAGCTGATCCCGAGTTAGCCGCAACGAACGTTTCTGGAATGAATAAGCGGGGGGATGAATGAATCAGAACCAGAATCAAGTTCCTCTGTTCCAAGTCTTTGCTTCACTATATTACACAGTCTCATGCTACAGCTGCACATGTATCCCAGAAACAAGTGCTTGCTTGAAACTGGCTACATAGCAGGCATTCGATAAATATTTGCTCAATGAATGAGAGGGGTCACAACAAAGAGTTGATGTAAATGAAAAACAATTCTTTATAGCTACACATTCCCTCCCAGGAAGATGGTGCCTGTCTAACAGCAGTACATTTTATGCTTCTGAGTATTTTTATAGGTTTTGGATATGCATGCTTGAGAATCAAGGCAAAAGAGAGCCAAAGAGATCTGCATAACAGAAGGTGAGGAATTTGGAGTTCTCAGTGCAGTTCTGGATTGAGGGTGTGAAGAGAGTGGGAGGAGGAAGACAGAAAGCAGCCAGGATGGCATGGCAGTGTGAGGGGAGAGACTACATGGGATAAAAGTGTCTGTGGGAATATTCCAGATATGGGTGGCGGGTGCACATTTTTAGAAAACGGGTAGCTAATGTTGAATTTGAAATCGTTGGCGCTTTCAAAATGCAAATTCCTCCTCCCTATCTCTATGATTCCCAAATTTTGAATAAAGTCTACTACATTTTCCCAGCATTTGCGGCACGTTTGATGGAAATCAAGAGAGGAGCTGGATTTCACATTTGAGTTGATCCTGTGAGGGAACAGAGATAGGGCTCACGGAAGCAGGACTCCAATGTCATTGGCGACCATGAGAACGCATGTTCTCCATGAACGGGCAAAAATCTAGGAAAAGATGTTAGGTGTGTCATAAGGGTTCAAGTCACTTTCTCATGCACCCAATGTCATGGTAACTCCCGGCGACATTTGGCTTATTGAGGTATGAGACAATCTTAATTTTTATCACACGAATATATCAGAGATCTGAAGATAGGTTTGCCCTCAGTGAAATGAGATGCCGCAAGAACAAAATATCTCACAGTCTGCATGGGCAATGAATTACAAAGAGCTAAATATACTTTCATGGATGGATGCCAAGGGAAAGGAGTTAGATATTTTAAAACATCTCCTGAGAGGAGATGAAATTAAAAAAAAAAAAAAAAGGCTTGTGTAACTCACATTTAAGTGAGCAAGGAACAGCAAAATGGCAATTTCCCCCCTCATCCAGAATGAGGAGGCATGCTGTATGGGAAGCAAGCAACCGCAGGGTAACCGCCTTTTGAGTAGTGGACCCAGAGACTTCCAGGCAGCAATCAGACTGTCCTTCCAGGGAATCACATAAAACTGCCTCCATGACAGCTGCATTGGGTTTTAATTTGAATGTATAGGCAGCTGCAAAGACATTTGCAGAACTGAAAGAGTCACATTTCTCGCATTTACACAGATTGCCTAATTAGCAATTAAGAGCAGAAACAGTTAGGGCACTAGTAATATCTGTACCTTCAAGGCTGAGTTTACAGCATTGCTAACATGGAAATGGAAAACACTGAAAGGCCAACGTTTGCCTCCGCTCAGGGTAGCCAACACTCTGAAGAGGACACAATCTATTTTGCAAGCGGAATCCCAACACCCGGAGCAGATCGGCAACACCCCTCGTGGGACAAGTCCTGACGGGTCCCCATCCCCAGCCATTCGGATCTCTGGTACAACTGTTTGCTGGGCAGCCAGCAGCATCATTATGCTGGGCTCATTCTTTTCATTCCTTAAACCCCACTGAAAACAAAACAAAACAACTACAACAACAAACAACCTTGGCTTTCCCTTCTGTTAGCCATCTGGGGGAGGCAAAGCATGGGTAAGACCTTTGAAGGGCTGAGCAAGCCAGGGACCGAGAATCATTTCACGTTCCAGACGGCTCTGATCTCTGCTTCTCCATCACAACGCCCACTGCGGGGGCCCTGTCTCAGAAGTCCCCTTTGTGACTTGAAACATTAATGTTTCAAATGCTCCCTCTAGCTTTGTGCAGTTCTAGTTAAGAATCAAGGGATTCGGGGATGCCTGGGTGGCTCAGTTGGTTAAGCCAGTGCCTTCGGCTCAGGTCATGATCCTGGAGTTCAGGGATCGAGTCCCAGCTCCGCAGGGAGTCTGCTTATCCCTCTGACCTTCTCCCCTCTCATGCTCAAGCTCTCTCTCTCTCTCTCTCTCTCTCTCTCTCAAATAAATAAATAAAAGCTTAACAAAAAAAGAATCAAGGGATTCGGAGACTGCAGTAAGAAAGGACAATGAAATCTGTCAGCAGTTTTGCACAGATGACCAAAAGCGGTTCCAGCTACTTAATCATCCAATAAGTCCTCCTCAAAAGCCAGACTGTGGAAGGGAGACCACAAGGTGTTTGGGGAGGTCAGGCCACCTGCCAGTGTGAGGGGCAAGCTAGTCCAGTCATTGCCGGGTGAGCCAGCACAATGCTGCCTTTGGAACGCAGAGCTGGAAACTGACTCCGGTGGCCCCTCGACTAACTCAGAGAAGGGGAGAGGTGAAGTCTTCTACTATGATGTCATGATTTGGCTCATTGGTTCATGCTACCACCTCTCTGAAGCTTTTGTGCGTACTATAGTCCCCTCCTTGCTAGAGAGAAGAGGTACCCCGTGGCAGTCGTGTCCCTGGTGGTCTATAACCCCCACTGCATTCTCAGACTCCTCTCCAATTTCGGTTGCGTGAGCTCTCCTCCTCTCTCCTTGCACACCTGACAGCCAGCTGTAAAATAACCTTTTGTAAACCGTTGCTTGTTCTCCACCTCCCCTGAGTTTCCCCCCATGGCAGGAGGGTGATTTATCTGACGGGTCAGATGCCAGGAATCGGACTCTGACACCCATTGGTACAAGCTGCCCCACGGAGAGCGGAGAAGGAATGAGATGTGGATGCTCACCGTGGGCTCTGCCTGCAGCTCTCACCACACTGTGAGCCCGGTTGGGAAACCCCGAGCAGCCCCAAGCAGCCCCACATGTAACATCTAAGTAGTTGATGTAACTTGCCGACTTGTTTCGTACCCCATATGCATTCATTCCTTCAGTCTGATTTACTAAATATAAGCTACCGGAAGACAGAAATGGCATCATTGTTTTTGTGTCAAGGCCAGGTACAGGGCTGAGAGGGCTCCGTGATATATACAGGTGATGAAAATATATGAACAACTCAAGATTTCATTCCTTTTCATTGTTGAGTACTATCCCATTGTGCGGATGTACCAGAATTTGCTCAGCTAGTCACCCATTGAGAGATGTTCGGGTCATTTCTAGTATTTTTGCTGTTAGGAATGAAATACTGATACATGCAAAATAATGATACATGGATAGACATCCAGGACATTATGCTGAATGAAACAAGAATGCTAATACCTAGAAGTCACATATCATACGATTCCTTTCATAGTACATTCTTCAAATGACAAAGTTATAGAGATGAACAGGTTAGTGGCAGCAAGGGATTAGGGACGGTCGGGGTAGGGGACAGATGGATATAACGATAAGGCAGAGTATCGGGAATTACTCTGGCTATGGAATAGCATTGTACACTGGCTGCAGTTACACATATCTATGGAATTCAGACCAATGTCAACTGAAGAAACCGGGTGAAAGGTACACTTAGCTTCTTTGGGTACACCTAAAAGTTTCTTCAGCAAAAAAAAGGTGTAGTGATACATTAATTGAAAATAAATGAAAGAACCGAGGGGAAGTGGATGGGGGGATGGGTGACCTAGGCGATGGGGGTTAAGGAGCTCACTTGTGATGAGCACCAGGCGATGCACAGAATTGTTAAATCGTTATATGGTACACCTGAAACTAATACTACGCCGCATGTTAACCAACTGGAATTTAAATTAAAACTTAAAAAAAATAACCGGAAGAATCTTCCTATAAGGCAGATACTGTGAAGGGCACTTTCATTTAATTACACATTTAATTTTCAACACCATTAGATAGGTATTATCGGTCCCATTGTAAAGGTGAAAAAACAGACAAAGCAAATGGCTGAATTTCACAAAACTAGAATGTGGTGGCCAAGTTGGAGTATGCACACAGCCTTATCTTATTCTAAGTCAATTTTTTACATTCCCCCACATTTGCTTACAACAGGTTGGAAAATTTCCTAACAACCTTTCTAATCAGGAAGGAGGCCAAATTCTCCCATCCTTGCACTGCAACACCACTCAATGAGGAATGATAATGGCAAAGGCCCCACATTGTGCAATGTGCAAAAAAGCACAGCCTTTGGGACAGAGTGGGTATTTCATAAATTCTTGTAGGTTGAACAATAACCACAAATTCCACAAAAGGAAAAAAAAAAAGTACGCTTCTAGTATAACTTGTCAATACTGAGTTACATGTTTGTGGAACCGATCTACTGTCCTTAAGACCAAAAATAAGTATTTTTTAAATACTTAAAATACAAAAAAAATCGAAAAATTATCTAATTTCTGGTTTTCCTCCCACTGTTTGCTAACTGCTATGATCTACAGAGTCTTCAACTATAGAATGAGGAGGATATTAATAATAAATATCTGGTTCATTTTATGGGGTTGTAGGGAGAATGAAAGAGAAAATTACTCTAGGACATACATCTATCATAGCACTTATGACAGTGCACTGTCATTGTTTTGTGAAGGCCTCCCACACTAGACCCTGAAATCTTTAAAGGAAAAGACAATCTCATTCTACTTTGTGTTCTCAGTATCTCATACTATAAAAATTTTAAGGAAATAAATGACATAATTAATTCATAAAAATGACTGAACACTGTTTTTACTGAAAACCATCAGACATGTATAGTTAAGTGTATACAGAACTATATTAAGTATACCTAATTATGTGCACGTGTGTGTGTGTGCGTGTGTGTATAGTGAAGTGATTGAAATGTTTCAGAACTTTTAATTTAAAAATTTACTTTTAATTATTTTATAATTGTCAACTTCTCTCTACCAGTGGAATTGGGGATGGTTGTACAGCTCTGTTAATTTTACTAAAAAATAGTTGAAGTGTATACCTAAAAATGAATACAGTTGATGGTATGTAAATTATACTTCAATCAACATTTTCTTTCTTTCTTTTTTTTTAAATTGCTGTTTACATACTATATTATGTTAGTTTCAGGCATACAACATCCTGGTTTGACATTTATATACAATATGAAAACATCACCATGATAAGGGCGGTCACCATGTGTCACCATGCAAAGTTATTCGAATATTAACGACTACGTTCTCTATGGCCTAGTCTTCATCTCTGTGGAAGTTTGTAGCTCTTTATCCCCTTCACCTGTTTTGGTGGCCCCGCCAACCCCTCAACCTCTCTGGTAACCAACAGCTTTTTTTTTTAATTTTTTAAAGATTTTATTTATTTATTTGACAGACAGAGATCACAAGTAGGCAGAGAGGCAGGCAGAGAGAGAGAGGAGGAAGCAGGTTCCCTGCCCAGCAGAGAGCCCGATGTGGGGCTCGATCACAGGACCCTGGGACCATGACCTGAGCGTAAGGCAGAGGCTTAACCCACTGAGCCACCCAGGTGCCCCCCAACAGCTTTTTTTCTGTGACCTCTGAATCTGTTTCTGTTTTGTTTGCTCTTTTGTTTTTCAGATTCCACATATATTCTACATGAAAGTGAAATCATACCATATTTGTCTTTCTTCTCACTTATTTCACTTAGTACCTGTTTTATTCAACTTGAAAAGTTTCTGTTTTGTTTTGTTTTATTTTGCGTTTTGTCTGGTAGTTTGTTTCAACAGACCCCATGCTCTGGACTTAATCCAACATTCAAATCCCCTATCAGGATGCTTTTCTCCTGCTCTCAGTGGGCCTGCCATATTCTCTTTATTTCAAAGTCGGTAAGTAGGTTACATAACCTTGGGGCATTAGGGAAAGCTCCTATGGCTGTCCTCTGAGCTTCCCTGGTCTCCAGTTCTATGTGGCATTTCTGGTCCTATCCTGTGATGTGGCGGACATCCCTGCAAGTCCCCACATGGGCACTTGGAGCTGAAGTCTACGTCCCTGCCAGAGCCTGTGAGCACAAGATCTCTGCATCCGATGGCTTCCTTTCTTCAATCCCAGACTAATTTTGGTTCACCAGTTCACTCAACCATTAAGGGCCTGAGAAATCTTGGCTATCTTCTCTGTATCACTCCGGAATATGTAGAGTCGTTGGCTGTTTGAGTTAGCTCTTAAATTCAGTTTTAGGACATCTTCCTCGGGCATTTCTAACTTTTACACCTATGGGGTACCTTATTGCTCAAATGTCATGCTGACTTAAGGGCACCTTCATGATGCTATTTCCCCGGGCTATTCCGTGACCTGCCCTATACTGGGAATTCTGCCACACTCTCTTTCCTCTGTACTGTGTCCAAACAGAGGGAGCTAAGTTACCCACCTATGATCACTGTGCCCTATTTTGGGAACCAATATTTAACAACGGACTGTCTTTGATTTCTCGCTATAATAATCTTAATCCACCACTACCACCTCTACCTCTTTCAGGCAATGAGTGACTCTAGAGGAGGGTCAGGCTAAACACAAAGAAGACTTTTTTTTTTTTTTAAACATGTGAATGCATTTGAAAAATATTTCCTGCATTACATGAGATTATTATTTTTTAGTCCTCTTCTAAGACATAAATGCATAAATTGTGGACATTAAATTGGAATGCGAAAGACTTTGAGGTGTGAACCAATTTGGGTATCAGGTTCAAATCATGAATTTCAAAGAAAAACATTGTTTAAAATAGTATAGTATCAACACATCAGAGTTAATAAACCACACAGTATTCATAGCACCTGAAGGCAACAACTGAAAGGGATATATTTCCAATGCCAAGGTAGAGATTGCTATTAGCTTATGTCATTTATATGTGATTACTAGACTTAAGATTATGAGTCTAAAGTAGCTAATTTCAATGTACACTCAAAAATATCCAAATAATGGGATCATTAGCACTAGAGGTGACATGAATATATGATAATGGAAAATCTGCAGGTGTCTCAAAGATAAACCCATTGTTTAAAAAGAGAAGAATCTGCCATAATCCTATCAGATTAATTGGCTACAAAGATCTCTTTCCACCTAACCCACGGCTTGGGAAGAAAGTTTTTTGGTGATGCTATAAACTTTGTTCTAACTATTCAAGACAGTGTGACAACTAATAAAACTCACAGCAAGTGCACAATAAAGATGACTTGCCAGATCCAGACCCTGCGAAAGTGGCCCCTACATTTTGACAGACTGTGCAAATAGTAATTTGATCAGAGTTCCTCAAATGCATCCTGAGTTATTTTATCCCATGAGCATTCTAGGTAGCCTTTTGACTGTGGACCCATTATCTCTAGTCATGGGCAGCCTTATATGTTAATAGAATGGTGTTATATACATTTCATCAGCTACATGTGCTATGGAACGAAAGAGGTTTAGAACCACTGTTGTAGATCCATAGTAGCAAAGGGGTTTCCAACTCTTGAAGAAATCCGATCTATTGGTAGTAGCTTCTACATAAGGAGGTTCTAGAACAACGGCCAGCAACACGGGAAGGGAATGCTCTACTTAATTATCAATGCCATGTGTCTAGGGGTGAGAACTTACAAAACTTTGTATTTGTTAATCTTGGTATATATATATTATGATTCTAAGGTTGCAAAAATAAACCGATTGTCTTTGCTAAGGAGGCGAGATATTATATACACAAGGAAGTGGGGCTATGGAGAGCAGTAGGAGACTGGTAATCAACTTGGGCGTGAGAAGGCATTTAGCCACAAATCTTTGCAACGGACCTGCAGTGTGTTTGTAACATATGTTATGAGACCACTCTTAGTGAAAAGCATCGTCCCTATGAACTTTTAAAAGAAAATTATGATTATGCCTGTTTTCAAGTCCACTTAGGTAAATGTAGCCTGGGTCTATTATCCTGGCCTGAGGTGTTTGGGGCCTTTTGCTTAATTAACCCTGGCTAGCCAAAGCATGCCACATCAGCACTGCATTTGTGCCGTATTTGGTATTCACAATCTGCTGGCTTATCCCATTCCAGCTAGAGCAAAGGCAAGATCAATGAACATACGATTCAAATTTTGAATGCAATCACTCTTTAATAGATTCTAAACTTTAGTGATTTCCATCTATTTTGGAAATAATTTTATTAACACTATTATTCACCTGTCTTACTATCAACAGATATCCTCTAATTAAATGCTTGGTTTATTAGTAGCCGTATCTCACAACTCGTACAAGATAAGTTTCAAAGACATCCTTGTCTACTCTTCTCTATCCAGACATTTGTACAAATAAGAGTTAGAGGGGGAAACACTACTTAAAAGCCTGAAAACGATCTAAGCTTCGGTATCAAATTAAAGACAGGAAATATTTTTATCATGTTATAGCTTCAAGTGTCATCTAATTGCTGTATTTATTTCAGTGTAAAGGAATAAATGAAAAATAAAAATATTTCAAATGATAAAAAGCAATTATTTCCTCTTCAACATTTAAAACCATGCTTTACAAAGGTGCAGCATTAAGTATAATGTTTTAATAAGAGCAATTTTCATAATTACACCTCAACTTCATATCCCCATTTTAATTAGAATCTCTGCTCTTCCATAAGATTTCCACAAAGTCAGTTGCAAATGTGTTACCTACTTCTTTATCAATATAACCAAACTTCAGAACAACTCAGTCGTCAAAAATTCCCAGAATACTTGAACGCTTTAAGTCGATTTTTCTCCTAATTGAGAGAATAAATGCTACTACTTTGAGGAGAACCATAATATAGTTCAGTTATTATCAGTGTGCATATTTGCTTTCAATTCTAAGATCACCATATTCTTCACAATTCCCACTTAGTGACACTATGCTGTCATTTCTCTTAGTTAATAATGACAGCCACCTGAGGAATAATTCCAGATTAAAGTAGAATACTATTAAAAAAAATAAAACCACCACTAGAAAAATGATTTTTGAAAAGACCCTATTATCCAAAAGGACTTGCTTCACATTCTCTTAAGATATAGCCTCTTGTTTTGACCATCACAGCTCATTTTTACCTTGACTATCCTTAAGAGGAGCACCCAGTCAGTAAATCAGGGGTCTAGCTATTGTCTGTTTCATCTTTAACTGTTAATTCCCTTGATGACTTCCTGAGAAGATTAACCGCCAATGACACAGCATATTTTAATCTCCCTGCATTTAAATTCTCTGAGGAAAACAGTAATTCCTCTTTGAAGAACATTAGAGTTCCACTGTCTTAGAGGTCAGCCAGGCTCCATTTGCATTCGTAAAACACTTTCTAGAATTTTCATTTCTAAAATTACATTTTAAGACGGAAGCAAATAGTTCTTTCCTTTTCCACTGACGACTGAGGCCAATAACTTGTATAAAAAGCAAATTACTCCATGGTTTAAACATTTCTTATGGCTACTAAAGGGTACAGTTAGACTTTAAGCCTCAGTAGATCAACCAAATCTCTATGGAGTTGTAAAAAGGTGAAAAGTGCTTTTGGATTTCTCTGCATCCAAGTTACCTAGCACCTATCAGATTGTCCTGGAATTATCCAAAGCCCTTCTTGCCAACCTCAATCTTTCCCCCAAATCCCCTGATTAAACCCATAGTGGTAAAGCATGTTCTTCCCTTTCACCTCAGTGTCCAATTTTTTGGGAGCTATGCCTTGGAAAGGATGCAATAAGATTGCATAAAATCTCGTTACAAAACGAATGGTCGACATCTTCCTACTAGCCCTCATTCATTCATCCAATCAATGTTATGTTGAATGCCTACTATGTACCAGGCACTGGGCTTGACAATGGAGATACAACAGAAAGCAAAAATAGACACAACTTCCAACATTATAGTTTAAAATTTAGTAGGGAAGAGATAGTTTTTAATGAATTAATTGCAATGAGATGGATCTGATCTCATGAATAGACTTGACCTAGTCTTGAACTCAGGGAAGGGGAACTTCTGAGAATGGGATGATTGAGTTGATATCTAAACAAGGAATATGAAGAGGGAGGGAAAGAGTATTCCAGACCAAAGCGTGTGAAAGCACAACTAGAGGACAAATCACGGGGGAGCACAGTGGGAAATGAAGCTAGAGAGGTAAGTGGAGGGAGTTAGGTATTTGTAGGTCATGATAAAGTGTTTTTTTTTTTCCCCCAAAGAATGATGTGAAGTTATTTAATTGTAGAAGGTTGCAGATGATGATGGGGTATGATTAGATTTGCAATTTGAAAAGATCAGTCCTGCTGCTGTACGGAAAGAAATTAGAGGGTAGAGAAGTTAGGAGGCTGATGCAGTACTACATGTGAAAAATGATGATGATGGCATAGACTAGAATAAGCATCCACGTGGAGATTTTAAATAGGCCATTAAAGCATGGCCTCGGCGTTCAGATGAGACATCTGGGCTAGGGATGTGATCCATCTCATTGGGGCAGTTACATTTTATAACAGGATGTTTGTTCATTTAAACTGGCAGTCAAAGAAATGTATTTGTACCAAAGTTTCCTACCCAGTGACCTTTAAATCCCACCACTCTATCTACCTGTAAGTTCATCCCATCTCAGTGGCATGAGTGACTTTTTGAAAATACTTCTTTGATTATAACAAATCATCAAATAGAAGAACAATAGCATTGTCAACTTACAGATTCTCTTTCTACGGCTCTCCCAAGAATCAAGAATCGAAGCAAATTCTAGAACAAAAATTAAAATACAAAGCATGAAATTCATCAAAGTACAATGGCCCCATTAAACAGGCTAAGACAAGAATAAGAGCATGCAGAAGAATTTCCAAAGAAATTTGGAAATTACTTATTTATGACAATGCCCTACACTCTTTCAAAAAGTGACTTGTGGCTTTCAAAGATACACATAATGCAAAACAGGAGGATCTAAAATAAAGGTAGAAAAAATCAATTAAATGGAAGCAATGACCTTGATATTATCAATCATATGAAGCGATTAGATACCACGATTGGGTTCTGATTTGAGAGCTCTGCATTTCTCATCAGTTAAAAGATGTAGAAGAAGAAACGTTAAGTTGTATCACTTACATAGGCTGAATAAAAACTGGGACTTACTATCTAATAATGAGGTAAAGTTGAGCCTTTTCTGGAATATCTGGAATCTAAGGTTTTCTTTGCTGACTAATTCTCATTGCTTGACAAAAGACAAGAGATTATGCTGAGTGAAATAAGTCAAGCAGAGAGAGTCAATTATCATATGGTTTCACTTATATGTGGAGCATAAGAAATAACATGGAGGACATGGGGAGATGGAGAGAAGGGAGTTGAGGAAAATTGGAAGGGGAGGTGAACCATGAGAGACTATAGACTCTGAAAAACAACTTGAGGGTTTTGAAGGGGTGGGGGGCGGGAGGTTGGAGGAACCAGGTGGTGGGTATTAGGGAGGGCACGGATTGCATGGAGCACTGGGTGTGGTACAAAAACAATGAATACTGTTATGCTGAAAAGAAATAAAAAATTAAAAAAAAAAGACAACATGCACATTTTTTTGGAGATACGTTTCTTTGCATTAAATTCAAGAAAGTATTAATGGAATCTATAATTTGATATAGTTTGGCATACAAGAAATATAACTGACTGGCAAAATGACTGATCCTCTGTACTCTTTTTCCAGTATTACCAATGGCTGTTTAGAGCTCCATTTTCTCCACTTGTGTAGACATTCAGTCATTAGCTCATTTCCTAATAAAACAATTTTAACAAGCTTGGCTTAGCAATGCAGGAAGAGATTCTCCTAGGCCTCTTCCCTTCACATGTGGGCTACTCATCCCCCAACATACCCAATTATTGATCTCTTTGTTTTTAGCTTAGTTCACAATTGATCCTGTTTTCTAAATTGTAAGGAAGTGTCCTGAAACACATATCTAATAATAACCTACTTTAAATGAATTTTTTTTCCAGAGGACTAAATTCCTATGTTGTGCTTTATAAATATCCACAAGCAATAGTGCATCAGCATGGCTTTTGTTTGTAAATATACCTCTCATAAATCCTTAAGTGGCTTTCAGCTCACATTATAAGTGCAATATTAAAAAAAAAAAAAAAGCTATAGGTTGTTTTTTGTTGTTATTGTTTCCAAAAGAGAATTGTTTTATGTTATGGTGCAAGCTATATTATCAGTCACAATTCTTTTTTTTTTTTTTAAGAATTTATTTATTTATTTGACAGAGAGAGACCACAAGCAGGCAGAGAGGCAGGCAGAGAAAGAGAGAGGAGGAAGCAGGTTCCCTGCCAAGCAAAAAGCCCGATGCGGGACTCGATCCCAGGACCCTGAGATCATCACCTGAGCCGAAGGCAGAGGCTTAACCCACTGAACTACCCAGGTGCCCCATCAGTCACAATTCCATCCCACAACTCTGACAATGTTTTTGTGAGACTGGAGGTACCTCTCTTCAAGTACTGAGAAATGCTAATAAATGCTTTACTAAAAACTCTTCTTATATAAACATAAAATCCTAAATTGCCAAGCCAGTTGTTAGGTTTGCCATCACTTCAAAGTGGGTATTTCTGCAGTCTTTCCCCCAAGGGGGCTGTTAATTACCTCTCTAGGACCCTGTATCCATGAAAGAGCACAGACTTCAAGGAGCAGAATACTCCAAAGTAAATCTCTCTTGGGATTGCTAGTTGAGATGTCAGAGAGAGGGATGCTTACAAGGTAGTTTTGGGGTAGGTAATATAATAATAATAGATTTCATTTGTATGGAATCTTAGGATTTCACAAAGCATTTTTATATATAATACTCTTGAATATAAATAACATTCTGGTAATAGCAGAATACATTCCAGTATTTTGTCTTAAATACTGAATTAAGACAATAATTCAAAGAGATATAAAATATAAGTATTTCAAATCTTCCTATCTTCTGTTTGTCTGCTTCTTATTATTGGCCTGAGTGTCCAAGAGCGGTTTCTTGTTATCCCCATGAGTCCCTTGGTTATGGCTATATTTAGCACATTTTGAGGAACACTCTTGGTCTCCTCCATTTTTCCACCCTGGGTCATCTTAAGGAAGTGATCCTCAATCAAGACATACTAATTGTTAGTTCCTTGCTGATGGATGAATTACTTTTTAAGAGTCAGTTTAACAGGACATTTATGGAGTCTCCACAACGTGAATCCGGTAAGAAGTTCAGAATATGGCTAATGCATAACCTCTGCTATCAAAGAGCTTGAAATCCTGCAGAGTGGAAGGAAATGTACACCATTAAAAACAAAGCAAGATAGATAGAAATAATTGCTCTACTAGAAGTTTTAAGCAAGGTACTGTCACAGAACAGGAGTTATAGAAGTTTTTGCAAATGAGCCATTTGTTCGGTCTTGGTCTCAAAAATTACTTGATTGTATATGGAAGTACAAATAAGCAGAAGAAATATGCTTTTTTTAAGATTTTATTTATTTATTTGACAGAGAGAGATCACAAGTAGGCAGAGAGGCAGGCAGAGAGAGAGGAGGAAGCAGGCTCCCCGCTGAGTAGAGAGCCTGATGCGGGGCTCAATCCCAGGACCCTGAGATCATGACCTGAGCTAAAGGCAGAGGCTTAACCCACTGAGCCACCCAGGAACCCCTAGAAATATGCCTTTTGGTGCAGAGTGTTTGGGAAATCCTGAAGAGAAAATCATGGTTGATCAAAATAATCTTTCGAAAATATCAAATATAATATGAATACAACAGTTATGTCTATGTCAGAAACGTTTTTCCCAAACTGGCATTTTCAAAGTTATGTTTCACACTTTCATAATGGTCCAAAAAGACAGTCTACATTGTGCTCGCTTCGGCAGCACATATACAAAAAGACAGTCTACAAACAGACCATTACACAAATATCTAATATAAATTTCCCTTTGTTAATCACAATTCCTTTTACGTGAAATTAACCCTCAGCTGCCTTTCTGTGCCTCTAGGATCTCTATCCATGACCGTGGACTAGTGCTGCAGAAGATCCACAAACGTCCAGGCATGGGGCATTTCTGGGTTGACCAAATTTGAGGGACAAATACTGGCAGTTTGCTGGGAATCCCATCTTTACAGTATGAAAATTCTTACTAAACATTTCCCTTTGCTGTTCTATTACTGGGTAGAAAATAGCCTCAAGCAGAGATCTTGTTTCACTCAGAAAAAACTGAATTGCATGCTGCCTCAGTAGTAGACAGATGGATTTTACTTAGGGCAGAATCAGCCGAAGCATTAGCCTTCTGTTCCATTATATATCCGGGGCTACATAATCAAGTGCGCTCATATTTAAAAACACGCATTACCATTCCTGGAGCAGATCCGCAATTGTGTAGAATATAAAGAAGCAGTTCCACAACTTTTCTATTTAAAGTAATGGGAGACTGAGCAGGTTCACTCATTTGTTTATCAAACATCATCTCCGACGGTGTAACTTACACAAAGGTGTTTATTTTCAATAGATCTGTTTATCTGAGGTTGACATATTCTGGGGGAATAATGTGTTTTTCATTAGTTTGTAAAAAAAAAAATAGAAGCTAAAACATGACAATTGCCGTTTTGCCAACAAAGTCACTCGGGATGGGAAAAGACATTGAATTGATTCTTCAATACCACAGAGTCAAAGCAGTAAGTTAGTTGATTAATCGTTTCACTGTTCAACTACTTGTAAAAAGAGAACATGTATACCACACATTCCTTATTCCTGAATACATGTTGTTTAAATATTCAAACACCAGAAAACCCTAAAAAACAAAACAAAACAAAACCAACCAAACAAAAAATTTGCAACAAATTTTGGTGACTAGAGTCAGCACTCATTTCTGTCCATCTGCAGGTCCCCATAGCACATAGCATGTTGTCTAGAATGTAACAGGCACTTATAAATGTTCCTTAAACTTACTTATACAAAAATTATAACAGTGTCTACATGCTGCTGCTATAATTTTTAGTACATTTGATAGGATCTAATCTTTAGTTGAATCAACATTATGAAAATATCATCACACGATCTTAGATGACTAAAAAAAATTCATGTCATATACACCTGAGAAATTCAGTTTAAAATGTAAATATTAAATGTATTGTGATATTTAAATAATAAAATATATTGACAAAAAAATTAAAATATTAGACATAATATTATATTGGTTTTGTGGTATTTAAGAAAGTATAAATTTTCTTAGGAACTGATCAAGGATGTCATATTAATTTCATATTGGTACATAATAAGTTACCACAAACTTAGAAACTTGAAAGAATTTTTTTTTTTTTAAAGATTTTATTTATTTATTTGACAGACAGAGATCACAAGTAGTCAGAGAGGCAGGCAGAGAGAGAGGAGGAAGCAGGCTCCCTGCTGAGCAGAGAGCCCGATGCGAGGCTCGATCCCAGGGTCCTGGGATCATGACCTGAGCCGAAGGCAGAGGCTTTAACCCACTGAGCCACCCAGGCGCCCCTGAAACTTGAAAGAATTTTTGCTTATTATTTCAAATTTCTTTTTTTTTTAATTTCTTTTTTTTTAATTAACATGTATTATTTGCCCCAGGGGTACAGATCTGTGATTCATCAGTCTTACACAGTTCACAGCACTCACCATAGCACATACCCTCCCCAATGTCTGTCACCGAGACACCCTATCCCTCCCACTATTATTTCAAATTTCTGTAGGGGAGACATCTGAGTTGGGGTAGGCTAGGGTTTGCTGGGTTTTCTGATTGGGGTCTCACCAGGCTGAAATCAGGGCCCAGATTGGCCTCTTAACTGAAAGCTCTGGGGCAGAAATCGTTTCCAAGCTCTTTGAGCTGGCAAAGATCAGTTCCTTGTGGTTGTAGAACTGATGCCTCCCCCTTTTTCTTGGTCGTTGTCATCCAGGGGCCTGTCCTACAGCCTATCTACATTTCTAAACATGTGATCCTCTCCATTTTCAAGCCAGCAACAGTGACTTGAGTCCTTCTTATGCTTCTTCTCTCTCACTTACTCTTCTACAACAAGCTCAAGAAAATGCTCTGATTTTAAAGACCTCTTACGATTAGGTCTGATCCACCAAGATAATCTTCCTCTGTTGAACAGAAAGACCCAGACACCAATCCCAAATGAGGATTTCCACCATGAAAAACAAAGATCATTAATGGCTACCATCAAAGTAGATTTGTTTATCTTGGCCCACTGCATTTTCTGTGGATTCCAAATCACCAATGAAGAACAAGGCTTTCCTCACAGAAGATACACAGCAAGGTCAGTGTTGGAATGTGCACTGGCCTTCCATGTCCAGCGGGTCCCTCCTGATGGACAAGACACACTATACCCACACTGTAGGGGAACACTCTATTTCCTTCCTATGGGGCTATATATACTAGTAGGCCTGCCCAGGTGTCCTATGAAGTACATTCTTTTTTTTTTTTTTTTAAGATTTATTTATTTATTTGAGATAGTGAGAAAGAGTGTGCTTGAGTGGGAGGAGGGGGTGGGGGGGGGAGAGAATCCCAAGTACACTCTCTACAAAGTGCAGAGCCCAACGTGGTACTCAATCCCATGACTCTGAGATCATGACCTAAGGTGAAATCAAGAGTTGGCCACTTAATGGACTGGGCCCCCCAAGCACTCCCCCTGTGAAATATATTCTTAATCAGTACAAGTAAGTTTGCTGCATACTCAGAATTTTCTTAATAAGAAAAATGTGGCACCAAGCAATAGCTTTGGCACCTGGCTTCCCTGTGGAGGAATGTTCCAGTCCCAGGGCACCGACCACACAGTCCTGAGAAGCAGCAGCAGGATGGGTGATGGCTGCTTCCACAATACCGCATCTTAAGGTCAACTGATATGAACCCTTGATTAGATCTGAAAAAAATCCCTTCATGTAGTACCTACGTTCAGATTTGATTGACTAACTGGAACGAGATGAAGGATGAGGACAAGGGGCCAGGAATCTTGGGAGTCATTGCAGAATTGTATCAACCACAGAAAAGCTCTACGAAATGAGGGTGTAATTTTTTTTTTTTTATGAGGGTGTAATCTAAGACAAGAGGAGAGTAGGCAATCAAAAACTAGGAGCTCAAGGCAGGAGAGAAGAGAAGGGAGGGAAAGTCATCACAAACGCTGTAATGCCATCTCAGTTTCGGTAAGGAAGAAGATTGTAGAAAAAGGCCTTATGAGAAAACACACAGTAGGAAAAGGCCTTTTACAGTTCTGGCATACTCAATAATATTAAAATCCAATTGATTGAAGCCAAAAAATCATGAAAATGGAAAAAACTATGGAAACCCTGGTTCTAAAAACCATGTAAATTTAATGCTGGCACGAAAGAATTTGTACAAAAAAGATGCAATTGCAGTGCCCCATATGGCTCAATTGTGGAGAATATTACAAAGTGCTAACAAATGTAAATGTTGAATATTAATTAAGACTGAAACTGAATTATATTGATAAAATTGGAATAAAGATGAAGCTTCATCTACCATAAAACAATCAATAGAGAATACACACAAATTAAAAATATAAACAGCAATTAAAAATGTTACTCAGAAATGTGGAAGAAATGTTAAGAATCAAGAGATAAAAGAAGAGAAAGTACTTACTTTGAAGGAATGGTTTATGGCACTTCTCTTTTCCATAATAGACATATTAGTGCTTTTTGACATTTTACATTATGCCCATGATTTACACTGATTGTGTAATTGCACTGTAATTGCAAACACATATTTTATACATACATACTTTGGTCAATGAGGATTCAAAAAATTGTATTTCAAACTTCAGGACATCAAAGAGTCTCCAATTCTACCTTCAAAAGTGTCACTACTAAATGTTAGTAAATTATTCAAAGGCATATGTCCAGCTAAAGACTATAACATCATTTTCAATACTTAAGATACTACACTAACAACTGGCTAATACATAACTTTATTAATTTCCCTGAAAGCAGCATTAACTAATAAATGCATATATGATTTCACATCAGACCTATCAAAGCTAGCAAATACTCAATACTGTGCTATCCTTGTCATCATGATAATCTTCTGTCTAGTTTAAAAAACACCATTTTCTAATATGTCCTAATGAAGATACCACTACAAGCCACTTAACAAGTCTTTACTTTGGGAGAAGAGCAGGCAACACAGCCACCAACCACTAATATGCTAATGGTTAGCAGACAATTGTTAGGCAAATACTAGTCCTAGCACACATTTTCTTAAACATCCCTTGCTCAGCAAGGAGGGAATATTTTAGTATTTCACTTTAATACTTCAATTGTCTCCCTTCCAAGTCAATTAAAATGCATGGATGACCGCAGGAAATACCTTAAAGGAGGCCAATTGGTTCAAATGATATGAAGGGTGCAGAAATAACTGTCAGTGTTGTCATATGAACATGGTTAAGGTAACACAGGGCTGAGAAAGAGCTTCCAACAACTGATAATGTTGAGACTGTTACTTGTGCAAGACATGGGGATCCCATTCACCGCAATAACCTAACAACATTCACACTGGAAGTCAATTAGCAAGCCATTGTGGAGGGAATGGAGCAGTCAATGAGATAGATTCCTACATTACCAGAAACACAAGCACCTTGTGTATTTTATTTTTAACCTTTGTATTTTTTCTTTTTCTGATTTATTCTGAATTTAGCAAATTATTATTGTCCTGCACAGTCTGTACAATTATAAACTCAATTTGAGGGCAAATATTATTACAAAGGAAGATATTAAAATCCACATTATCTCTCTTTAATGCCTAGAAATGCATATACTATATATGCACAACCCAGCCACTGACTAATTATCAAAACGTAGTGATTTTGCATCCAAATGCAACTTTCGAACATCTGCATTCCTCAGGATGATTTTAATATATCTGAGAGTCATAAAAAAATTTAAAAATTAAAAAATAGAAAAATAAAACAATTTTAAAAAATAAAAAAAAATATATCTGAGAGTAAGAGTTGGTTTCATAACCAGCAGAATAAATTTTTAATTTCCTATTGGAAGTCCATTGGAAAGGAAGATTCACTTAACATAAGTTCATTTGACAGAACACTTGGCTGGAACACGTCACTTCCACTTAAGAAAGTATATCTGACACCAAAAGAGAAATCACTATATTCTGGGTCTATTTTGATCTCTAACTTCTCAGCTCTAATACTTGGCTTAGCTGGCATGTTCAATAAAAAATGTACAAGCTATTGATTTTACATTTTGTTTGAGATTTTCTAGCTCCTTAAAAATTAAAGTAGACCAATTCTTATTGTCAGCAAATATAAATACCCAGTAAGCAGATACACCATCGATACACCATCTTTCATAATTCTTTCTGAAATGTCCCGAGGAATCACAGTAGGAAGGTCCTCAAATGTACTGTGCTAAAAGTATATGTAAAACAGAGTGATAACACGGTGTGGAGTCTTTGAGTGCCAAGAATACATACATAATTTAATGAGCAAAAAGGTAAAAGGGCAATGGGTGGGTTTTGGAGTTATGACATTCAGTGTTTAGAAGGAACTTTTCACATGCTCAGTCACAAAAATGATTCCCCTTTTGACCTAAGAAAATTCCTATTTAAAACAATTCAATGTATATACATTCTAGTTAAATTATACAGATATAAAATCATTTGAATTTTTAATATTTTCCATCCAAATACTATTATTCTCCCTGACTTTATTTTCAACTTATGCATACTCTACCAGGAAGGCAAAGAGGTGATTTTGCCCACTGCTCACAAAATATCACTCATTTTATCAAGCATTGCTATCATATATCCAATATTTCAAGGGCATATCAATTCCTTTGCTAATCTCCACAGCTTCTATGTAAGGATGATGAATAATATAGAATTTCATTCTCTTGGGGCGCCTGGGTGGCTCAGTGGGTTAAAGCCTCTGCCTTCTTCTCAGGTCATGATCCCAGCTCAAGTCATGATCCCAGGGTCCTGGGATCGAGTCCCGTATTGGGCTCTCTGCTCAGCGGGGAGCCTGCTTCCCCCCCCCCTCTGCCTGCTTCTCTGCCTACTTGTGATCTCTGTCTGTCAAATAAATAAATAAAATCTTTAAAAAAAAGAATTTCATTCTCTTTTGTGTTGAGAGAAACTGAGGCACAGAAAATCAAAACATCTTGCTTCAGCCTTACAAAATTACCTCAAATGAATGTTGTGATTCAACTTCAAATCATCCTAATTCTTATTACCAAGGATTAAGATCAGTTCACTCTTTGATGAGAATAGAAGGACATAGATTTTAGTAGACAAGTCCTCTATTTTGTAGCCTGGAAAATGTGGCAACTTAAGGCAAAAATCATGATTCTTATATGTCAGATTTTTCTCCCATAGTGAAAATTTTACAACAAACTCTGGCTGAAAAATGCATGGGTGAAGTTTGTTTTAATGACTTCCATGAATGGGTAATTCATTTCTCTCTTTTATACACATCAAAAGTCAAATCAGGGCCTCATAACACATTACAGATTGTTTTCAGGATGTCAAGTGACATCAATGCTCAAATTCCAACTGAGTCTATCACTTGGTTTTCTCTCTAAAGCTTTCCACAAACCTTTGTTCACTATCTTGATGACTGCTATCAAAAATTTTACATACTATGCTACCAATGGACCTTTGTTGCTTTTTAAATTATTACTTTTCTAGATGGGTGTGACCCCTAAATGCCTTTGGCCAAGAAAACAGAGCAATATGTTTTTTTCTGGTTATAGAAGGTAAGCTAAACGTAAATAAAATTTGCCAAGAGACATGATCTCTAGTATTCTGACCCAAAAATTTTTTTTCACAAACATGGATCTCTTATTGGTCGAAGTTCACTAAAATATGCATCAAAGGCATTAGAGTTACTGAGAATCTGGATTATGGTTTAGGTCTCTACATTTGTGTAGACTTGAATTAATTTGTAATGACAACCCCGTCTTATGCTTTTTAAAATACTTTATTTTATTTTATTTTTTTTAAATACTTTTTAAGTGACAGTGACTTTTCCATGCTCCGATTGATTTTTAGTTTCTTTTAACATTGACCTATCGTGTCCAATGTTTGTAATTTAATGTTTTTCTGCAGTATTTTTCCTTTCTTAAAAGAACTCCTTCATTACGAAAATGTTGCCCTAATTCCCATTTATAGTCCAAGAAAGAAATTACGTACACATACACACATCCTATTTGAAACCTGATAAAATTAACTTTTATGTGGAAAAAAATGACTTAGTCAATTGTTTTCAATAGTAGCATCATCAAATCTTTCAATCCCAAGTTTGGAGGACCTTGCCTATGCATATTGATTAAGTAGATCAAGGTGGAGCTGGAAATCTATTTTTAGAAGTACATTCCAGAGTTTCTGTTGCAGCTGGTTCTCTAGACCAAAGCTCTGTAAGAAAACTTACAACTCGTGAATTTTTATATCCCAAATAGACTATAGTCAAAATTATACCATGTTTGAAAGTTATATTAGTTAAAATTCCATATTCTTCTGTTCCATTTCAATCATTGATTTCAATATTTCAAACACTTTCATTTTAAATGCCATGAGTTGACCAGATGGTGTCCAGAAGTACTTACTCCTCTGAAAATAAAATTTGGTGACTCTGATTCTTCCTCAAAATACTTGCTTTTAATCTCTAAAGATCAATATCTAAAATACTGTAATAGACCTTTGCTAAATTGTTAACGCTGTTTGATTTGTTTAGATTTAACCAATTTGGTGCACAGCTATTATAAATACATTCTTTGTATATATAATATGCATAGTAAATAGGCATTGTTATTCAATGCTTCATGATGCAAGAATAAGGTCATACTGCATTAAATTTTTCTTTTAATTAATCTCATATGATAAACAAAATCCATTTTCAGCTCTCAAAGGCAGTAAAGCAAGTTTATCTAATCCATATAACTGTCATGGTTTTACTAGATGAATTCTTAATAAGGACTTCCAATCAGGTTAAATTAATGATAATAAAAGAATGACTGTTTTCTAATGAGAGTTATTGATTTTGTGGCTGATTGTAATGACTACACAGTGTAAAAACCATGTAAGACGTAACAGAATTACTGCATTATAAGTCAGGATTATTGAACCATTGAAAAAAGAAATGCACCCCACTAAGGTATCTTATCTTTATGTAAATAAGGAAAGGGTCTAGATTTTTTCTATTTCCATTTCAGTAAGATTCTGATTTCCTCAAGGAATCCTGCTAAAATGGGAAAAGAGAAAACTTAAGAAACACAGAGATGTTTTCTTCTTCCTGCAGTTCCTGCTCATGTAATTCAAATTGGTACTAAGGATACTGACTTTATCTGCCCACCAAATTGTTGTTGTTCTCAACTGAATAGTGATTTTCCGTGGTCTGAAGAGATGCCTAACCAAAGGACACGAAATTGGCCTTCTCCTTGGAAAACTGGCATACATTTTAAAGGTTCAAAGATTTCCAGAAACATGTAGCTTCTTGGCTGACACTTAAATAATATATATACTACAGCCAGTTATAATTTTCCCAATTTTAATACCTTATTTTTATTTCAGGTAATTTGTCTAAAGCCTGTAGCATAGCTGAATTTCTCTGACCATAGGCTTTGGAGCCCATCTTCAGATATATCCAATTAAAATCACTTCAGCTATGTGACTTCGTGGGCATGCTTAACCTCTCTGTGTAGGATTTTCCTCATGTGAAAATTGACCAAAATAATAATGCCTGTCTCCTCTGGTAATCGAGTACTTAAATGTGTTAATCCAATATGTGTTATTCGTGAATCATAACACCTCAGGAGAAGCAACTGTGCATTTCATTCCAACCACATAATCATGGTGGGAGTATTTTCATCATGGAATTTAGCAAATGCTATAGTCAGGGTGTTTCCCCCTCAGAAAACTAGGTGTTAAGAGCATTTATTAGCATACTACTTATTAAGATACTTAAAATCATGCAGAACGCAGTGGTTCCATCAACAAGGCCATCATGTATAGTATTATGAGCTCTCAGAATACTGTAAGTAGAGAGTACTAGAGAGATTTAGTCACTCAGCAGGAAAGTATCTACTAAACATCAGTCATTTATCTAGGTGCAAAACCTAAGGGGCCTGCACAGTCATGGAAGTTACTGCATAGGGCAGACAGAAAATAAATACAATATATAGTGTGTTAGATGAGATCAATGATCTAGAAGATGATAAAGTAGGTGAAGAAGATGGTGGGGGGCATGGAGGGTTTTTTAGTAGAGTGGCCAGCAGGGAAGGCCTCAACAAAAAGGTAGTATTTGAATGAAAAGGAGAATTTGGATTGTAAGCAAATCTTGAGGATATCTGGAAGAAGAGTATTCCAGGCAGAGTGAAGAGCATGTGCAAAGGCTCTGAGCTGAAAGCATGCTTAGAAAAACAAAAACAAAAACAAAGAGAGTGTGCTCAAACCAGGAAGAAAGTAGTAAGAAATGAATTGAGAGGTAAGAACTGTGAGTTCTTTGGTTGTAAAAAAATTTTTTTTTTCCATTTGACTGTTTTGTTTTTTAAGTGAAGTGAGGAGACACTGAAAATTTTCAACGAAGACATTTTCTGACACATATTTTTAAAAGTTTACTTGAGCAACAGTTTGAAAATAATCTGTGATGGATAGAACCAGGGATAGCATTTAGCAGGTTTATTGCAATGACCTAGGTCTGAGATGATGGTTCCTTGGAAAGGCGGGAGAGAAATTAGTGGGTAAAAGCAGATGGGGATAGAGAATTCTATTGCTTAACCATTATCAAAAAACTTGGGGCCACTGGTACAGCTAATGTGGAAAACACAATGGAGGTTCCCCCAAAAAATTGAAGACAGAAATACCATATGATTCAATAATTCTGCTATTGGGTATTTATCCAAAGAAAACATAAACACTAATTCAAAAAAAAAAAAAAAACATTTGCACCACTACATTTACTGCAGCATTATTTACAATAGCCAAGATATGGAAGCAACCTAAACGTCCATCAATAGACAAATGGATAAGGAAGATGAGGTGTATATACACAATGGAGTATCACACAGCTTTAAAAAGATAGGTGCCTGCCATTTGAGAAAACAGGGATGGACCTCGAGGGTATTCTGCTAAGTGAAATAAGTCAAACTGAGAAACACAAATAGCACGTGATCATACTCATAAGTAAAACCTTAAAAAAAAAAAAACCCTAATGAATAAACAAACATAAAGCAGAATGAGACCTATAAATACAGAAAAAAAAAAACTGATGGTTGCCAGAGGGGAGAGGGGCAGGGGACTGGACAAGATGGATGAAGGGGAGAAGGGGGTTAGGTTTCCAATTATGAAATGAGTAAGTCACAGCATAGGGAATATAGTCAATGATAATGTTAATAGCAATGTACCTGGACGCATGGTAGCTACACTTGTGGTGAACATTGCTTCATGTAGAGACTTGTCAAATCACTATGTTGTACACTTGAAAGTAATGTAGCAATGTGTGTCAACTATACTCCAAAAGGTTTTAAATAATTTAAAAATTTAAAAAGAAATATGAAGAAAAGCTTTTGTTTTTTTAGCTGATGGATATATCTAGAGTTGTGTAATTCTCTACAAAATAGTCTTTGCACATAAAAACCATGATAAAGGGCCACATTTATTATTAATAATACATATAATTATTACATTAATTAAATACATTAAAATACATATTACTAATAATTGATATAATAAAACTAAGGATTTAAAATCTCTTAAAAATTGGGGGCCCGAATTTTATTTTCATTTTATTAATTTTCTCTCATGAATTCCTATTAGATCTTTGAAAAGCATGATAAGCAACTACTAGGTATCCTTGGTTTTATAGTACTTGAAAGGAAATTCATATATGTCTAATAATTGACATTTAAAATCAAGTAACTGCCTGCAAATAAAACAATATAGTTGGCATAGGAATGAATTTCAGCTTCATTTAATATTTCTCTAAAGCCAAATGTCATTTCCTTAATAATTATTTTTCTCTTATAAAATGTCTCCAAGTCATCTGTACCATCTTAATGTAAAGTATACAGTCTTAAATACATTTTGATCATATCTCAGAATAATATTCCCAGTAGTATTTCATATCCAACTATCAGGACAGGATTCAGGGGTTTTTTTTCCCCTCCAGTGTGCTCCACACATTTTGACCCCCAAAGAAATTTTCTGTTTTTCTTATACAAAAAAAGAAAGCGAGAAAGAAAGAAAGAAAGAAAGAAAGAAAGAAAGAAAGAAAATCTGCTAATAATTAAAAGAAAAAAATAAACATTGGGGTACAGATGGCCCTTTTCACTCCATCTGTATCTTTGGGGTAAATACCCAGTAGTGCAATTGCAGGGTCATAGGGAAGCTCTATTTTTAACTTCTTGAGGAATCTCCACACTGTTCTCCAAAGTGGCTGCACCAGCTTGCACTCCCACCAACAGTGTAAGAGGGTTTCCCTTTCTCCACTCTGAAAAACAACCTGAGGGTTTTGAAGGGGCGGGGGGGTGGGAGGGTGGGGTAACCAGGTGGTGGGTATTAGGGAGGGCACAGATTGCATGGAGCACTGGGTGTGGTGCAAAAACAATGAATACTGTTACGCTGAAAATAAACTAAAAATTTTTTAAAAAAAGAAAAAATATATTTTGTGTTGGGGGCAGGAAGGAAATGGTGGAGATGAACAAAGCTACCTTCTTTTATTATCCAAATATACTATAATGATTTTTTTTTGACAGTGGATGTGAAATATATAGTGATATAGGAAAGATGTTAGGATTCAAAACTGAGGGCCAAGAAAGAATTCTTGAGACGTCTTTGGTGCATAAAGGTGGTTTCATTAAAGCATGGGGACAGGACCCTGGGCAGAAAGAGTTGCCCTGGGGTCCTGAGGAGTGGCCCATTATATACTTTTAAGTTGGGAGGGGGTTAGTGATAGCATAAGTCTCCAAGGAATTTTGGAAGCAAGTTTTCCAGGACCTGGACGGGGCTAGCTGTTCATGCTAAAAGGTCACTTACTACTGTCTAATGAAACCTTAGCATGAGACCCTTCAGATGTATATCTGTGGGTCATATGCTTGGAGTATGATTGCTAACCTTTTATCCTGGGGGGTCTGGAGATAAAGGAAGTTTCCAAAAGAATTTCTGTATGTTAAAGTAGACTTACAGGATCCTGGGGGTCTGGCTAAGAGAGACTTTTGCACTTAGCGAAGTATTAACATCAAGACGGTTGAGTCCCTAGACGAATGTCACTCTGCCTGTTTCAAGGACTTATTGGTGGGCTGTAAGTAGTAGGGAAATTAATTTTTCTTTTGCCTATCTTTCCCACATCATGTAGTCCTAAAGAGGAGCTCTGTGAGGGTAGGGGTTGCTTTTCATTTATTATTCTATCTTAAGCCCCAGCACACTGCAACAGATCCCTATTATTTGCTGGAGGGTCCATGTGTGTTTTTTCCCAATATCACCAAACAATTCTATGGCACCAGTTAGAAATCTTATAGTTCAACTCAATTCTGACCCTATTACATTGAGATAATGTCATATCCTAGAGGTCTCAGTCCCACTAGATTACACCCCACCCCCTTTCAGAAACCAGTCTCAAATCCAGACTGTCACCTCCTCAGGTTTGTTAGAGCAGCTCTCAAAATTCAGAGAAACATTTAATAAGGCTGGGCAGTTTATTATAAAGGATACACATGAACACCTAGGTGAAGAGGTACATAGGGCAAAGTCCAGAAGTGTCGGCAGCCCAAGAGCTTTCGTCCGCCTGGAACTGGGATGCACCACCCTTTGGACCTGTGGATGCCTTCACCAACATAAAAGCTCCTCGAATCTTATTTAAAGAGTTTTTAAAGAGCTTATTGTGTAGCCTGTCACCTCCCCTTCCCAGAGACTCAGGGAGTGAGGCTGAAAGTTCCACCCCTCTCATCAACTGGTCCTCCAGGTAACCAGGTAACCAGACTCGTCTTCAGCCTATTTAAGGACACCATCCTAAAACACCTAATTAGCATAAGTTTAACAGGGGTTCTTAAGAATGACAAAGGACACAATGGTTGGAGGAGCTTCATTCCATGGGGCAGGACAAAGACCAAGTATATTTATTATACCACACAGTGTATTACAAAACAACAACCACCAGAGAGGGAAGGAAGCCAGATAACCTCCAAAGCCATTGTTATCTGTTATTGTTTCTGGGTATTGCTCTCTGCTAAAAATGGGACAAAAGCTATGAATCATTTCACCATAAAAATGGACACACACACAAAATTTTACATGGATTTTCACCGAGTTATTAAGCATTGAGGATTTTATTTACTAATTCATGTGTAATATAAACACACACACACACAAAAATTTGACAGACACCGAACTATGCTTTAAAGATAAAATAAATGCAATAAATGCATAGTCAAATGTTGAAAAGTGCCTAACTAAAATTTTACAGGCTTAGAGGAAGAAAAACAGGTAGATCCAATTTATATTGGGCAGGGGGGAGGGAGTATCAGAAAAGATTTAAATGAAATACGTTTTTTTAAGGAAGAATGAGTAGTAGTTTTCTGGGGAAACTTAAGAGCAGGGAGCATAGTAGGCAGAAGTAAATGGTTTAGGGTAAGATCTAAAGCAGAAATCAATTGGCATGTTCTAACAACACCCCAAACCTCATATATATATACACACACATACATATATATGTTTATATATGTGTGTATATATATATGTTATATATATAATATAGTGTGTATATAGTTATACATATAGTTACATTATATGTGTATATATATGTGTGTGTGTGTGTGTGTGTGTACATGGGTGCTTGAGTGTGTGTATATGTGTGTATGTGTATATATATATATCTCTCTCACACTTACCTTGTCCATTCACCTGACGGACACAAACTGTTCACGTCTTGGCTATTGTGAATAATGCCGCAGAGAACATAAGCCTGCAGGTATCTCTTCAAGGTAGTGATTATCATCTGGGTTGCAAATATATTTTACTGACCCATCGGTTATCTTTTCATTTTGTTGCTTCTGCTGTGCAGAGATTTTTAGTTGGATGCTATCCATTTGTTTATTTTGCTTTTTTTTTTTTTTGCTTGCACTTTTGGTGTCACAGCCAGACAATTGTTCCAAATACCAATATCTTGGAAACTTTTCCCCTATTTCTTTCAGGAGATTTATAAATTCTGTTCTTACATTTAAGTTTTTAATCCATTTTGAGTTGATTTAGGTGAGTAGTACAAGATTGGAGACTAATTCCATTCTTTTGCATGTGAATATCCCATTTTCTCAGCATCATTTATTAAAGAGTTTATCCTCTACCCACTGAATATTCTTGGTTTCCTTGTCAAATATTAGGTGACCATATATGCTTCGGGTTTATTTCTGTGCTCTCAATTCTGTTCCATTAGCCTTTGCGTCTGCTTTTATGCCAGTATCATATAGTTTTGATTACTATATCTGCATAATGAAGTCTGAAATCATAAAGTATAGGTTCTGGAGGCTGGGTCTATGGGAGCTTGCATGAATCCTAAAAACTCAGAAGCCCATCTGAACCCTGAGGCCTTGAAAGATAGCTGATACTGGGGCAGCAGGCTTGGTGCCTGGGTTCATGGGAGCCCAGCAGGGGTTTGAGGCTCCAGAGTCTGTTTGGCTCTGGGACAGGCAGGGAGCCTGAGGCCACAGCATCTGGCCTGGAGCTGGGGCAGGATGGGATCTTGGGCTTACAGAGTTCACAAAAGTCCCCCTGGACCTGGGTTCTTGGAAGCTGGTAAGCCTTCTGGTAGTTGAGGCTATTGGAGCAGCCAATGGCCTTGGGTGCCTGCCTGGGAGGCTAGTACCACAGAAGCTTATGGGGCCAAAGGCATCAGCTGGTACCAGGGGAGGTCAAGGGCCTGTGACCACTATCTGGGGCTATGGGAATGGCCTGGTTACAGGGAGTGACCACACTGGATTCCTCAGTCAAGTCCTGTACTCCCTTCCTTTGTCTTCTTCCAAGGGGAAGCTGTCTCTCTCCATGCTGGGTTGCCCAGTCCTGGGAGAGGGGTGACAGGGGTAATGTGAATGTATCTTTCTTACCCTCTTCAACTTGTCTTTTCTTTTTTTTCTGTGCTTCACCCAGGTGCCATAATTCCTCACTTGAAACCCTCAGCTTTTGTAACATTATGTACAGATAGTTGTTCAAGGTGAGGTTTCTGGGAGGGACAGGTGATAGAAATTCCTATACCAGCAGTGTGGAGGCTGAGAAAATTAAGGCCATCCCACCTCAAGTTTAGCTGATGTGGGAAACAGAGGCAGAAGAAAATCATTAAAATTCCTTACCTACTGACAAGCACTTGAAACAGACAGAGTGGCTCTCCCCTGGGGGACATAACTGCCCTCACCTTGAGGTTTTGCTAAGGACGATCCTAGCCTGACCAACCCCCTACCCCGACAGGTCTGACCAGAATCCTGTAAGTCTACTTTAACAATTCCTTTAGGAAACTTTATCTCTAAACCTGCAAGATAGTGTCGAATCATTCCCAAGCATATGGCCCACTGATATACATCTAAAGGGTCTCACCAGAAGATTTTTATTATTGGTAATAAATAACCTTTCTCCCAACAATAGCTAGCCCCTCAAGGTCCTGGAGACCTTGCTTCTTAAAGTCCTTGGAGACTTACATCATCCATAACCCCCTTTGTCCTCACCCACCACGGAGTCCACCCCTACTCTGCCTTTAAAAACTCTGGCTGTAATCTGGTTTGGGGTCCAACTCCCTACTCCGCTGCGTCGGGTATACTTGGGCCCAAGCTTAAGCTTGTCGAATAAACCCTTGTGTGATTGCATCGGTGCGTGGCTCCTTGGTGGTCTCTCGGACGCAAAAACTCGGGCATAACAGCAGCTTGCTGGTATCATTCACTTCTGTCAACATCTTAGTATAGATTTGTTACAAAGCAGCAATAAAGATACATTTTTACTCAAGTGCATACATTATTCACATATCCTTAGTTTTCATACCTTGTGTCCTTCTCCTGTTCTAGGATCATTTAGTCATCACGTTTCCTGAGGCTCCTCAGAAACAACAGTTTCTAAGATATTCATGTTTTTTAGCTGTTTTTTCCTCTTTATTTTAGTTAGGATAGTTTCTTTTGCTGTACATTCAAGTTTCCTGATCTTGAATTCAGCAGTTTTGAATCTGCTTCTAAGCCTATCCAACCTTTTTTTAAAAATTCATTATTTTACTTTCCATCTCTCACACTTCCATTTGATTCTTTTCTTATATTTGTAAGTTTCTCCTTAGTATGTTCATATTTCCTTAAAATTCTTGGTCGTATCTATACCAGTTACATTAAAGTCTTTGTCTATTTATTCCATAACTTCTGTTACTTCTGTGTCCGTTTCTTTTGTGTGATTTTTGTCTTGGTTATATGTTACATTTTCCTACATCGTTGCACATTCATGACATTTGATTGGTTGCTAGACACTGGATTTTGCTTTATTCCTTCACAAAGAGTTGATTTTTTTAAAAGTATTTCTCCATCAGCCTAGTATTTTTGAGGCTTACTTTTAAGTGCTATTATAGTGGGTCAAAATTCTCTTTTACTGTGAGGCTATTTTAGGTCTACTTTAGAGGCCTGATCATTCTGGTGTCTTTACTGAATGCTCTGGGTGCTGAAAGAGTTCTTTCTACTGTGAATCTTAGACCTGGGTGGGTTCTCGAAATTGTTCACTGCACAGCTTCCTGGCAACTCCCTCTTCTGGCCTCAGGGAAATTCACCCTATAAATGTTTGGCTTTAAATATTCTGTTGAAGATCCAAGGAAATATCTATGTAGATTTCTGGAGTAGTCTTTTTGTACGTAGCCTTTGTGTATTACTCTTCCCCACAAATTCCAGCTGTTGAGTCTTTCTGAACTCTGTATTCTGTATCCTAAACTCAATAGGACTTCTGTGACATGACACCTATAGCCCTGAAATTGCCTCCAGGGAGAAATTTTGGGTGATCATAGAACTTACCTTGTTGGTTTCCCTTTTCTCAGTGATCAATCTCCTGTACTGCCTGCTTTCCAACGTCTGAAACGTCTTGTTTAATATGTTTCTGGGTTTGGGGTTTTTTTTTTTTTTTTGAACAAAAGGAAACAATTCTGGAACCAATAACTGTGTCATGGCTCAATACATTATTTTAATGAGTATTAGGTAAGGTGAAGATAAATATACTGTCTCACTTAATGGAAAGGAAGGAGTACTATTTGTCATTATCTGAGATAATAGATGAAAATTTTATCTGTTCCAGGGAAACCCAGTTAAAACATTAGCCTTGTTTGAAAAAACAGATTATGTGGCTGTTGGGTAGAAAATAGATTAGAATGATAGGATTGTGTAGAAACAGGAAACCAGTTAGGAGACCACTGCACAGATGAGTGTGGCCTGGACTATGCTGATACTTGTAGAAATGGCAGAGAAGCGAATGGATTTAAGATGGTTTGGAGATTGACTTGTTACAGATGGATTGAATGGTGAGTGATGAATGGAGAAAAGAAGCCAAGCAAAGATTAAGGTTTCTCAATTACGCATAATGGAATAACACACTTCCATTTTCACATCACCGTGCAGAAGGGGTCACGGCATGCCACTTAGGGCCATAGAGGGAGTGCTGGTTTTGATCAGGCGGCAGGAGACAGCAACCAGGGGAGAGTCTAGGCCAGAGCTTTTATTGGGATTTCCATGGAAAAGGCAAGGCAAGGCAGGGCCCCCTAAACAGCATAGATTTGGTAATTTGAATAATTCCAGTGCACTTCAAGCTGTATCCCAAAGTGGTGGTCCCTAGTTGCCTGATACATGGCTCTGAGAGAAATTAGGGCAAGGAAAATATTAGCTTGGTATATGAGAGCTAAATAAGGATGGGGGTGGGGCTCTCACCCCAGGATCGTTTGGTTTTGTGCCCCAACTTCACCAACCCTAAGAATTGACTAGGCCAAGATGGGTAGTCTCTGTGTAGCCACAGGATTTTTTAGATTCCAAATGATCATAATATGCAGAACGCTTTAAAAACTGTTTAATACAATAAAGATATTCAAGTTTGAAGACCTAAGGAGAGATCAGAGATTCAGATATAAATTTTGTGCCAATGATTTTTAGTTTGCAACTGAAGCCATGGAAGAATTTGAGATGATCTAGGAAGAATATTTAGATGGAGAGAAGGTGAGAGCTCAGGACAGAACCCATAGGAATTCTGACTTCTAAGGATGAGTCAGGGGAACTGAAGGGACACAGAGAAGAAAAAAAAATAGAGGTAAAAAGAAAAATCAAAAGAGTATGGTTTCATGAAATTCGAAGTAACAAGATCGTTTTAAAAAGAGGGGAATGCTTGACATCATCAAATATTACTGAGACATGAAATAAGATGAATACATAAAAGAAGGAAAAACTGAAGCGGGGGAAATCAGAGGGGGAGACGAACCATGAGAGGCTATGGATGCCAGGAAACAATCTGAGGTTATCAGAGGAGAAGGGAGGGCGTGGAAGGATGGGTTAACCTGGTGCTGGGTATTAAGGAGGGCACGGGTTGTAATAAGCACTTGGTGCTATACAAGAATAATGAATCATGGAACATTACATCCAAAACTAGAGGTGTACTGTATGGTGACTAACATAACATAATAATAAAAAATAATAAATTTTAAAATAAAAATAATTTTTAAAAAAGAAAAAAAAAGAATTCATTCAATTTTGAACTGTGGAGTTCATTGGTGACCTTGGTGAATGAAGTAGAGTGGTGAAAAAGCAGCCAGATCTGAGTGTGTGAAGAGAAAAACAGGAGCTGTGATAATAGAAAGTTTAAGCAACTGTCCATAATCTAGGGATGGGTAGTAAGTAGAGAGGCTGGTAAGTAGAGATGTGTATAGGAGGGAGGTTGATCATGTCAGAGGAAAGGGATAAAATAGTTCAAAAGAGTGGTAGGGGTAAAATCAAGAATACATGCCCGGAAACTAGGACAGGAAGTGGGGGAGTTCCTCTAGTTGGAGGCGGCACATGGTGAGAGTTGAGACTAGAGTCTAGGCTCTAAAGGCAAGCTGCTCTTTTTGAAACTCCTAATCCTTTCTAACTCTGGGTAAGTTGATTAATCTATCTGGGCCACAGTGTCCTCCCTGGTGAAAGGGGGAATAATTATAGAACTGACCACACAAGGTTGTTGTAAGTACTCAACGAGAATTTGCTAAGAATGCCTGTGTGAACACACCCAGACACATAGAGTACTTAGCACAGTGCCCAGCAATAAGTATTAAGCAAAATCTAAATAATATTATATAATAGGAGGGAACAAAGAAAATATTCATGCATTGCAAACAGATCAGCTGGCTTTAAAATCGGAGGCCATTTCCTTACTACTTGAATGGTTTTCACTAAATGACTTTACCCATGATAGTTAATTTGTACTTTTTAAAAAGCTGGAAAATAAATACTTACACGTAGAGCTGTTCAACTCAGATTGAAACCTAGATACTAGTGCCAATATAGCAACTGTTTAATTCTGGTCTGTGAGGAGTACAGAAATTGAGAGGAAGTATTCAAAAACATCTGCAATGAAGGTTATGCTCTTAAATCTAATAATAATTTAAAAATTAGGCATGGATCATTGCTTTATTTTTCCATATTATTTTCATATTAATGCGCTCAATTGGATTTTACAGAAGCATCAATCCACATCAGATTAAAAAAAAAAAAAAACCTGTTCCAACAGTACAGATAACTTGAGAAATACAAATCTAAAGAATAAAGCATACTTCCCTCCTTTAAGTGGATGTTGCAAAGCTCACATTTATGAGCTTGTTTTGTGTACACAAAAGTTAGCTGGAGATTATTATAGAATAACAAGCTACAACAGCTTCATTGTGGGTATGTGTAATTTAGTATTTCTGGTATAACATAATGTATACACATGAAACAACCAAGTAATTACAAAACAGAGTATCAATCTAGTCAAAATTATACTAATTAAAATAGGCTGCCTGATGAAGCAATTATTGCCCAATTTTGGAGGGGTTAAATAAGGACCAACACATCAATTTGGTTTGGGATTAGACTGGAATTGTAATATTCCTTAAACTTGAGTTTATACAATTGGGACAACCCCTTAGAGAATTAATTCAACCAATATTTATTGAACACTTGATAACCAGGCACTGCTGTACAGCTGAGAAGATAGCAATGAGCCAGGTAGTTATGGTTTCTGTCATAGAGCTTCTAGCCCAGAGTGGGAAAAGTTTTTAAAATGTACTGAGTTACAATATTTAGGTAGTGATAAGCATCATGATGAAAATTTAAGACAGGTAAGCTAGGATGCTATACTAGACGGGATGATCATTGAAAGGCTCTCCGGAAGGAGGTTTGCACGGAGACCGAAGAGAAATGAGGAAGTTGGCTATGCTGACATTTAGGACAGGAGTGTTCCAGAGAGAGTTTAAGGAACAGCAGTGGGGTCTTTGCAACTGGAGAAAAAGAGTGAAGAGGAGACTAGTAAAGATGAGGTCAAAGAAATAGTGAAGAAAGAGATTTGCAGGGAATTTCATGCCAAGGTAAGTCTTCTTTGTTTTTTTCTTGGATTGAAATTGAAAGCCACTGGAGATTTTTAGTGGAGGCATGAAATGATCTGTCTTATATTTTAAAGATAATTCTGTGTTTTTGAAAATGGAGCAGGGCAAAGGAAGAGGCAGAAAGAACAGTGAGGAAACTACTGCACCAGTCCAGGTAAGAGAGTGTAGATGAAGAAGGGCAGAGAGATCAGGGTTGAAGTGTTGGTTGTGGTGAGAAGCGGTACAAATTTTTCTGTAATGTGCACCTGATATATTTCTCCAGGATCAATTCCCATTATGTCCTGCCCAAGGACAACAAATAGCATCGATAATAATACAAACTGTTAGCTGAGTACATGTTATGTTCCACATGCTTTTCTAAGCAGTCAGGGTATAGTTGAAGAGAAGTGAAGGCATAACATATTTCACAGTACACATGTGTTCAGACTGTGTATAAGACTGTCTTTCTCCCGTGAGATTATGAGCTTTGCAAAGATAAGAACCCTGTCTCATTCATTCTTACATCTCCTATACTATGTGCAATACTGGCCTGAATATAGTATTTACTCAATAAATACTTGTTGTCTTTGTTCATAAAGATGGCGGGAACATTAATGAAAGAAATTCCCTACACTCAGCATGCCAAAAAAGATGGTCATTGCAGAAACTGATGTGAATCCCCCCAAAATGAACATTGTCAGCATAATCAATTTCACAAAGTTCAATAACTGGCACAGAATAGTAGCAATTTCACCAGGTTTCCCTAATAATAGGCTCGGCAGCACCATGTAACTGTCCTTCCTAGGACTTAAGTTACAATTTCACAATTATGTGAGAACCCCAATATGTGATCCATGTCTGAATCCTCCACAAGAATGTAAACTCCAAGGGATGAGAAACCACAACTGACTTTCAATATTTTATCTTCATGCTTAGCATTACACCTGGCCTGTAATAAGTCTTTGCTATACATTAACCAAATGAGAAAAGGTAACCAGAATGAATTTTTCTTATGTGCTAAAATCTCTCCCAATACTTTATGCATACCAACTCACCTAATCATCATCACAGCCCTATGAAGCAGGGACGCTTTTATTCTCATTTTACTGTCTTGAATGAATAATTAATTATTAATTAACTGTTAATTCGATATTTTTATTTTACTCTCTTAAATGAATTAATGAATATAAAGATGACAACCATTACTGATAAGAAGGTTATGCCCATAGCACAGCCAACCACACACATGCCACAAAGGTGTTCCATGCATTAATAATAAATCTTTCCACTGGGCAGAGCCAAGACTCCAATTTACTGAGCTTACTGAATTATTTGCTTTTCAACTGATACTCCGTTTCATCTCTGGGATTGCAAAAGAAATTATGTGATGGGTTTATTCAACCAGTTAGCATATCTGATTAAATTGATAAAATTTGTTTTCCACGACTTACTGATATAGCCTAAGGTTTCAGTCACAAAAAATAAATGCCTGTGATTAAATTTACAGGTCAAGGTCTCTTTTGATGGCATCATAATTGTCTATGAATTCAGCGCTCTCTTTTTTTTTCCCATTAGCAAAGTAATGCTTTACCCTTGGATTTTCACTTTTCCACAAATTAATTCACACAATTAATCTCATTAAATAATGTATTTAATTATATGTCTATTAAATTTTTATAATGACAATGAGTCATAAGGTTCATCCTAAACAAGTAGAAGTTCATGCAATTAAAATATATAGCTGTTACAGTAAATCAGCCTCATACCCATGCTGGTGAACATTATAATTAAGGGCCAATAGGTACTTTGGGGTCAGTCTGAAATTTCTCAGCACAAAGCTATATTCTTACATTTAAACCATAAAATAACTTAGAAAAAAAAGAAATCATCATATTGCTTTTCTGTTTTAGTTCTTACAGAAAGACAGTATTCATCGTTCTTTCATTTTCCTAAGAGATGGGTATGTAGGTTAATAGGACAAAAAGAAGTAAACTATTTATTTGAGGGCTTCTGAAAATCTGTTAGGGGGTTAGTGCTAAGATAGGATTGGCATTGCCTTGACTGCATGTTCACAGCTTGTTTGGATTCTTCTGACTTGAGAAAATAGCCTTCCAGCTAACAGACGTCCAGGACCAGGGAAGACTTCTTAGACTCTTTCCCCACCAGTTCTTTTGTTACCATCACAGTTGTATCCACCTCATATCAGGAGTTATAAGAAGGCAGATTTTATGTTTAGCTCAGATAAAAAGTGTGCCTTGTTCCCTATTTCTCAGTCCCTTTTAGGTTCTCTAAGTAGATCTGTCCAAAAGTAAAATATGCTGCCTTAGGAATTAGCATCCTTTAAGTTGACATGTTTAAGCAGAGGCTGAATTTGTGACCAGCCACCTAAGATGTTGTATGGCATGATACAGATGATCTGCAAAGTTACTGTAATTATATGAATTGTCATTTGCAAGACCCCACCAAAACACAGATTTATAAAATATGGCTACCAAAGAGCATTGATTTCAGATGCTTCTTTCTAACGGGTAGCTAAACTTTCAAAGCAACAACTGATGATTTGAGAAAGATAGGATATTATCACTACTGTTAGGGTCAAACAATCTGTTGATACCATTTTTCCAGTCACAAAACACGGAGACTGAATGTCAAAGTCAGCCTGAAAATAATCTTTGGAATATATCTCTCTAACCCATATCCTGCCTCAATACAGGTCAAATCTCCTTTGGGGTGTCAAGAAAATATGGGACTTAGATATATACTTAGGGTTATCAAATATGGAAATTCATAATTTATCTTAATGATAATACACAGACTACTAGAAATCAGGACTATTCTTTAAAATCTTGACTTACATATATTTGACCATTATGGGGCATCTTCACATATCTAACTCAAAACCTTCCATCTGAATTTAGTGTAAAAAATATAAGAGAGATCTCTTTCTCTATATATATACATAGTTTATATATAGTATTTATATATAGTATATATAGCATTCTTCTCTCTCTATATATATAGTATTCCTCTATTTAGGAACCTTTTTTTAAAAATATTTTATTTATTTATCTGACAGAGAGATCACGAGTAGGCAGAGAGGCAGGCAGAGAGAGAGAGAGAAGGAAGCAGGCTCCCTGCTGAGCAGAGAGCCTGGTGTGGGGCTCGATCCCAGGACCCTGAGATCATGACCTGAGCTGAAGGCAGAGGATTAACCCACTGAGTCACCCAGGGGCCCCGGAGCCTTTTTTAACCAAATAAAACAAGTCATTTTCTTATAACCATAAAAACTTTTTTTAATCATATAAAATTCTGTTTCTGATCTCCAAAGTAAACCAAAGATTTGACCAATACAGAATGAAGCCACTGAATCTGATGAGTCATTTCTTTGACAACATATTCCAAATTACTGCTTCACCCCTCGAAAAGTGAATCATCAAATCTCTATATGAAGTAAATATAAGAAAGAGCCTCTGAGACTAAAAGAAATAGTATATTCATTTGGTAAAATCAACATAATGTCTAAGCACTGAATAACTTGATTTTTCTACTTTTTCATGCTTTGTATCATCTGTTTATCTCATTATTTTCTGTAGGCTATGCAACAAAAGGTCCAAGAGATTTCAAAGCTATGAATTACAGTAAAGAAAAAGCATTCATTTAAAATACAACACACTTTGGTTTTGAAATATAAATGTCCCAACCATATTTATACAAAAATAGGATTTTAGGTTGGTGCATAGTTGTTTTGAGTGTGAATTGTAAGGCAATGCTTGCTTCTATTATTATAATTTGATGAGAATTCAACATAAGTGGTTTTTTAAATTTATATGAGTGTCAAACTCTTTTTTATTTGACTTTCATACATTTCTTATGTTTCAGGGATGGTGACCCCCTCCTTGTAAATTGGAAGAAAACCTAATTAGCCTTCATTTGCATTGGTAATATCCTCATACAAGCAAAAGAGCTCATAAAAAATGTATAAGTTGATTCCTATTGTGTATTCTTCAAAATACACCAAGAAGAATATTGATTGTCTCGACCTGAGTAGATAATACCAACCTGGGACGCCTGGGTGACTCAGTTGGTTAAGCAGCTGCCTTCGGCTCGGGTCATGATCTCAGCGTCCTGGGATCGAGTCCCACATCGGGCTCCTTGCTCGGCGGGGGGCCTGCTTCTCCCTCTGCCTCTGCCTACCACTCTGTCTGCCTGTGCTCGCTCGCTCTCTCTCTCTAACAAATAAATAAATTTAAAAAAAAAAGATAATACCAACCTGAGTAAAAAACAAAAACAAAAACAAAAACAAAAAACGTCTTGATGATATCATGTTGAACTGCAAAGAAATTTGCATCTCACACGAGGGAAGAGATCAGCTTCCATGGCCACTGCAAGACAGGCCTATCATTATTGGTGGCCCACGTGGCATTTAGGTCTTCTGTACTTAAGTTGAATGAGTTAGACATCCTCTTAAAAATTCTTTCAGAACCCTGGCTTGATCTGCTTTAAGTTACTGTCTTTCTACTTTAGATAACACTATGAATAGTACACACATTTATAGTACAAAACGTCATACTCTGTGTCCCAGCATATTCAGAAATTTAAACAATTCATGATCCATGATTGAGTTTTAAATTTCTCTCTCCTTTACAAGTATATAACTGGATTAACTCACTAGTGTCTAAATAGGACTGTACAAAAGAAATGCAAACAGAGAGCATAGAAACATCCTATGTGCTTTTGAGATACTATCTAGATTATCAATTACTTTTGTGTTTATTCTATTTAAGCACGTCTGAAGATAAACTTCACCTTTGTCCCCTTTGTATGTCTAAGCTGTGGATTTGTTCAGGCTCCATGCAGCTTATTCTCACTGCCTGACATAATTTTTTGCAGTAACTGAGATTCCACTCCCAACCATTTGCACTACCTGCCACATTTAAAAATGCACAGGCAGCAGAATCAGACCTATAAACACAGACAACAAACTGATGGTTGCCAGAGGGGAGGTGGGAGGGGGATAGGCAAAATGGGTGAAGGGGAGTTGGAGATACAAGCTTTCAGTTATGGAATGAAAAAGTCATGGAAATAAAAGACCGAGCATAAAGAGTATCGTCAATGATATTATCATAGTCATGTAATAGGACAAATTGTAGCACGCTTATGCTAAACACAGCTTAATGCACAAACTTGCGGACTCACTATGTTGTACACCTGAAACTAATGTAACATTGTGTGCCGCCTAGACTCAACTAATAATAAAATAAAAACGAATATACATTTCATCTGTCAAAATGATAATAATATGAAAAGTGAATGGCACCTAATGACATATAAGCTTCTGCTGGACACTACAACAAAGGGTTGCTGTAACTAACTACCTAAATAACCAAATAATAAAGAGAAATAAAAGTAAACAAGTTGCTTGGCAAATATAAAAAAATGTATATTGTTACCAACTTTAATTTTTCACTTAATTTTCATAAATAAACCTAGTTTGAATGCTCTGCATACCCAACAGAAAGCATTAGCACTGAAGGAAATGTAGCCAGAAAGTCAGAATTATTCAGGGAGTTTTCTGTTACTCTCACTTCTGTAAACAGAACCATAACAATTAAAAATGCTGAACCTATTGAATGGAATCTAAATTTTTGCCGATTCCTTTTCTAAGGCTTAATTTTTTTCTTAGTTTACTGAATGTGTTTAAAAAAAAAACAAACTATCCAACGATTACTCCAGAAATAAGTTTTTTAAAAAGTTTATACTTAATATACAAATAGGCTAGGAGGTTAGTCAACTTAACATGTGTCATAATATGCAAAATGTTATAATACAACAATTTAATAGTTGGAAAGTTATCATTGAATATTCAAGTGTACAGAGTAGCTCACATAATTTAATCAGGAACTTTGTTAATGACTTCAATGACTTGCAATCAAATAATTTTCCTCTTGTCCATTCAATTCCACTTAGAATATATAAATTTAGATTAAAAAAATAGAAATGGCTATGATTATACATATCTAAGGACAAAAATTTCCATATTTTTTTATTCCATAGAAGCAGCCTGCTGTGACTTAGAATTGAAAAATGTGGCTAATTTATCTTGTAAAATGCATTATGTTTATCTCCAAAATTCATTATGTCATATTAGTAGCCTTGTGCAAGATGCAACCGTAAACAAAATTGATTGTGTTACTGTTTCAGTGCTTCCGTGTTTTAACAAGTAATGAAGACAAAAGCATAAAGCATCTTGAAGCCAACTAACACGTACACCAAGAAAATACAAAAGCTATATAAAACACGAATAATGTCTACTTAAAAGCACTGGGGAACTACTGAAGAAACAAGGACCAGAGGGGTCAAGATTCTGAAGAGAGGAAAAATACCAAGGGGCCAGCTGACAAGCAGTAGATGCTTTTACCCCCAGGAGGCCCTGTCATTAAAGGGCTCAGGGCAAGAAAATGCAATCTTTGACCAGCGAAGACTGTCGCTGAGGAACAAAGATACAAGAAAAGGGTCTGTCAGTATCACCCACTGGAGAGAAAATTCAAAGCTTTTCTGGCATGAAATCCCCAGTAAGAAGGGCAAAGTAGAAAACTGGTCCTTGCATACATATGGCTTTATCTTCAAGAAATTTGCCAAATTCTGAAGCCGCAAGTGGCAGTATACTAAAAGCGAAGCCGAAATCTTCTGCAAAGTTGTGTCAAGTTTTCTACAGTTTACTTTTGCTGACAGACGAAATCGAAAGCTCAAAACCTGGTAGGGAAAAGGATCTTCGTTATCATAGGAGGCTCTCAGACAAAAGGGCTAGATGGCTACACTCTGGCATCTGGCATCTGGCATCTGGCAGCTCACAGATCTACCAGACATTACCCAAAGCAATTGAACCCCTATTTCAATCAGTCCATACTGCCATTAAAATGAATGGCCCCACTCCAACTGCTTAGCAGAGGAAACTGGAAACCTCACCTGGAGTTTCCAACATGAAACCAGGGACTTGTCCTCCGTTAAATATCAAATTACAAAGATCTCACTCCCACCAAGAGACAGGACGTTACGACTAAAACCAAGAGGAAAATTATTATACAGAAACAGCAGAGGCACCTCAAATACTGCAGGTGGAAGACAAAGGTGGAAAAAAGGGAAAAAATGAGGGTGGTTTAAGCAGAAAGGCTTTCTGTTTGGAGCCAGGTCACAAGACAGTAGGCGGGCCTATTACAAGGGGCTTGGACAGGTGAGGATCTTGTCTGGTTCCTGGGGGGACAAGACTGTCTCTGGATTTTGCTCTGCAGGGTCCAGCTGGGACAACAATTGTTTTATGGTCTATAGTCAGATCTAAAGGCAGTGTGCAGGGGTGTTGATGGGTGTGGCCCCAAACAGGTTCCTGAGAGACTGTTGCCAGGACACTGCGGGGGGCGAGGGGTCCTTGAGGGGCTAGAATCCAGTCCCAGCGTTGTTCAGTGTCAATAGCTGGGATCAATGCCTGTCGACCAGGCTCTGGAAGGACAGAAGGGCATATCTCTTGTCAGGTCCATAGCAGGAAGGACCCCTCCCTAACTATGGCTGAGAGGGCCTGGAGGCTAGTAGAGGGTCATTTCAGGATCTCCAAAGGTACATAGGTGACTGTTTCCCACTGGGTCCCTGGGTTAGCAGGACTGCTTGCCACCATGGCTAGGAGTGGGGGGTGGGGGGAGCCCAGTTACAAAGCAATTTCAGAATGTACAATTGGACATAGTTCAACAGGTTTGTCTCTAAGGTCTTCCAGATAATAGCCAAGAGGAGCTACAACTGAGGCATGGGCCACTTCTGCATTCAAAGCCAGGAGTCCGGTCTGTGGGCCTATCAGCCCAGGCGTGGGTATGCATGACTCCTCCCAGGTACCTTGGCAGATTGTGTTGGTGGCAGAATCAGAGCGAAACTGTGCTGAAGCTGAGTCTATAGGAAGATGGGCTGTTTCTGGGCCTACAGCTAGATCCATAGTCACTGGGCACCTGGGAGACCTTCTATTCTAAACATCTTGCTGATGTCACCCCCTGGAATGGGTTTCTTCCAGAGCTAAAACTAAATACTCTCAACCTAGCATTCTCTACCCAGCCAGATTATCTTTCCTAAATAAAGTAAAAATGAATATAGTTCCAGACAATAACTGAGACATATGTCACCAGGAAATATCCAAAATCTTCTTGGGGCAGAGAGAAAGGGCCTAAGATGAAAAGTTTACAATCCAGGAAAGAATGAAGAACAATTGCAAACATAAATACAAATTACTATTGATCTATATAAAACTTGCAATGCCTCTTGTGACTTGAAATATACTGGAATAAAACTGTATGACGACAAGAATACAGAAGTCTCAGGGTGGAAGGTAATGGAGTAAAAATCTTTTTTGAGATTGTAAAATTGTGAGGGAGGTAGTAAAATTAACATTTATTAGATTGTAATAAGTCAAGAAGCATGTTGTAGTTTCTAGAGTCTCCACTATAAGAACAGTAAACAATGAATAACTGATATGTTTTAGAGGAAAATGATGTGTATGTATAACTTAGACTGAGAAATAAGAGAGACAGAGAATGATGAATACAAGAAAGAAAAATTAATATAGAAAAATCAATAAAATAGAATCAGAATTTACCTCAAATCAAATTTTTACAACTACTGAAAATTTCAAAATCCTCCCATAATCCCATTAATTTGAAGGGCCAAGATTACACAATAGTGGGGTTTTTAATTCCTTTCTCATAACATCTCCATCCAGCAGATGGCAAAACTCCTTGTGAATGATGAACTGATTCAAACATTTATACCAGCTCATTAATGAGGATGTATCACAGAGAAAGAAAAAATATATAGCAATTCAGAACATAGAACATATTGAACACTCTGTGTTCTGAATTACTGTAGGACATGAAGATGATAACTAGACAGATTTGGCCTAAATGCATCAGCACACCAACTACAAAACTACACAGGAGACCCTAATAAATACTGGTAAAACTGAGTTCTCTAAACCTTTCAAGATCTACTATATACTGTCACTGATCTAAACACTATGGCTACAAAAGTGAGTAACACATTATATCTCTTGCTCTCACATTTTTATAATCTAGTAAGGGAGATACATGGAAAGAAATAATCCCAATCTTGATTTTATATGTATATAAATTGTAATATGGTCACGTGCATCCAAAAAGTAAGAAACTAATGAGAGATGTCAGATTTTGCAACTGAAGACTTTAGTGAAATTCATTCCTGCTGTTTGTAAGGGTAAGAGTAATATTAAAGTGGTTGACAAGGGCAAAAAAAAATTAAGAAAATGGAGAAAGGAAATATTGACTAGTGATTAAAATGTTCTGATTTAAAACTGAAAAAAATAAGGCAAGAGCTGGACAAAATGAGGAGTTAAGGGGAAGAGATTATGATAATGTAGTATGTGTTAGAATGGGCTATGTGGATATAGATATATAAACTTAAGGGGAAAAGGAATAGGAAAATAAGAAGAGAAAATGAAAAAAGAATGATCTCTGTAAGTGATGTAAGAGGACAGAATGAATAGCACAGGACAGGAAATTTTGTACGAGAGTAAAGATCCCTCTAGAAAGTTCATGGACTTTATAGTGGAATTGATTTTCCTCTGGTTTAATGTTTTCATCTAAATCTTTACTACTAGGCAAATACTTCTTCTCATTCACATTTTCATAGGGTAGTCAGGCTCAAAAAGCAAAGACTTAATATCTCTAAGTCTATCAATTCTTCTCTTTTGACATCAAATTGGATTCCTAATTTGGTTAGTTCATGGATCACCCCATTCATCCTTTCTAAACCTACCGACTGTTGCCAGGAGTAGAAGCCTAGGTTCTTCCAACAAGGATGTCAGAGAATAACAAACTAAAGGAGCTAGTAGTATGTTCCCCACAATTTGAGTAGGGTTCTGGGTTTTTATGGGGAAGTGGATCGTATAGACATCTTCCAATAGTACAATACTGTGAGGATTTGGAATCATTAATGAAAGGCATGCAAGTGAAAAGATCAGATCAGAATCACAGGTCTATCCAGTTGTCTGGTATTTGTTGAGCATCACTCATCCACCAAAATACAGTTGCAGGGAAGAGACATTAGAGAATTGGTAAATCCTCCAAATCCCAGCAACATATGCAGTTGAGGCATGTCTCTCTCACACCATACCAGTCACCTCATAACCCAGTAAGTACTTCACTGTTTTGCCAAGAGCAGCAAACTCAAATGTTTACCTAGGAAAGACAGGCATTCCAAAGAGAGGGCAGGACATACGCAAGACTAGAGGCCATAGCGAGATCTATAAGACCCTCAAAAGATGGTATCACCTTAAATTATGCAAGTCAAATTTTCTTTCAGTAGTACAGGCAAGCTGTTAAAAACATTGTTTAGAGACAAGATGAATGGATGTGAATACTCAATCCCAGGGTTTATTAAATGTGAGGTCTTGAGCAAGTTACTTACATTCAATTCCTGTAGCTGCACAATGAGATTAATAACACTCCAAACCTTTTCAGACTGTTGTTAATATCAACATCAATATCAATATCAGACTAAGTTAATATCAATAAAATACTCAGAACACTGCTTGGCTCATACATTATAGATACTACACATGGGTGTCCTGTCATTAGCATCTTTTTTCTTTACTTACTTCCCAAATATTAATTTAAAATTTATTTTCCAGGACACCTGGGTGGCTCAGTTGGTAAAGCAGCTACCTTTAGCTCAGGTCATGATCCCAGGGTTCTGGGATCAAGTCCTGTATTGGGCTCCCTGCTCAGCAGGGAGCTTGCTTTTCCCTTTCCCTATGCTGCTCCTTCTGCTTGTGCACTCCCTCTCTCTCTCTCTGACAAATAAATAAAAATAAGTAAAGTCTTCAAAATCTATTTTATGCTTCCAAAACCCAGAAAGTGCTAAGAACTTAGCCATATCTAAAATGAATAGGACTTTAAGACAGGATACTGCAACATGCACAAATACAGTGATATCAGCATTATTTTTAAGAGATAACTAGAAACCTCTTTAATTCCAAAAAATAGGAAAATGGTTACATTACAGCAAACCCATACAACATAGCATTAATCAATCACTCTCGTTTTGTTCTGAAGACTATGCAATATGACATTTTTATAATTTATCTGTAAATGAAGAAAAAACAGAAAATAAAATGAAGATGTATTATTGTGTAAATGAAAATATTCACAAGATACTAGAAGAAAATAGTTTTGTCATTAGGATTAGAGATGTTTTGATTTTCTCTAGTGGGAAAACTTTATATTCTTCAATCATGATACTTTTATAAAAATGTATTAAAATGAGAGGATGTAGACAATAGAAACTCTCATTTATTAATGATGAGAATGAAAAATGGTACAGCAATTTGGAAGACAGTTTCATAGTTTCTCACAAAACTAAGCACACCCTTACCATAAGATCCAGCAATCATCTTCCTTGGCATTTACACAAAGGCACTGAAAACCTTTCTCCACAAAATAAATAAATAAATAACAGTAAAAATGTTTAGAAATGTGTGAATAATTGTTTACAGCTGCTTTGTTCATAACTGTAAACCCTTGGAAGCAACCAGAATACCCTCCAACAGCTAAATGGATTAAAAACAAACAAACAGACAAACAAACTGTGGTCCATCCATAAAATGGAGTACCACGCAGAGATAAAAAGAAATGAGCTATCAAGCCATGAAAAGAAATGGAGCAACCTTAAAAGCATATTGGTAAGTAAAAGAAACCAGTCTGAAAAGGCTTTATACTGCAGGATTCCAACCATATGGCATTCTAGAAAAGGCAAAACCATGGACACAGTAAAGACATCAGTGGTTGCTAAGGGTTCAGCAGGGGAATGGAAGGATGAATAGGTAGACCATAAAGGATTTTTAGGGCAGTGGGATTATTTTGTATGATACCACAGTGGTGGATATTTGTCACAACATATTTGTCAACACCCATGTAATGTACAATACCCAAAGTGAACCCTAATGTAAATTATGCACTTAGGTAATAAAAACATATCAATATTGGCTCACCAGCTATAACAAATGTATCACATCAATGCAGGATGTTAATAATGGGGGATACTGAGTGTTGATGACAGGGTAATATGGGAACTCTGCACTTTCTGCTTAGGTTTTTTGTAAGCCTAAAACTGCTCAAAAATAAAGTCCATTTTTTTAAAAGATTTTATTTATTCATTTGACAGACAGAGATCACAAGTAGGCAGAGAGGCAGGCAGAGAGAGAGGAAGGGAAGCAGGCTCCCCACTGAGCAGAGAGCCCGACGCCGGTCTCGATCCCAGGACTCTGGGATCATGACCCGAGCCAAAGGCAGAGGCTTTAACCCACTGAGCCACCCAGGTGCCCCAATAAAATCAATTTTTTAAAGATTTATTTATTTGACAGAGAGTGAGAGAGGATGTGCACACAAGTGAGCACAGGGGGAGATGGGTAGAGGGAAGGGGAGAGAGAATCTCAAACAGGCTTCACATTCAGCACATCTTATGACCATGACATCACAACCTGAGCTGAAATCAAGAGTGGGACATTTAAGTGACTGAGCCACCTAGCCACCCCAAGAATAAAGTCTATTAATAATCAAAATGGGGGGGGGCACCTGGGTGGCTCAGTCATTAAGGATCTGCCTTCGGCTCGGGTCATGATCCCAGGATCCTGGGATTGAGATCCACATTGGGCTCCCTGCTCAGCTGGGAGCTTGCTTCTCCCTCTGCCTGCTATTCCCCTACTTGTGCTCTCTCTGCCAAATAAATAAATAAAATCTTAAAAAAAAATAATAATCAAAATAGGGGTGCCTGGATGGTTCAGTTGGTTGGACATCTGACTCTTGGTTTTGGCTCAGGTGGTGATCTCTTGGGTCGTGGGATCAAGCCCTGCATTGGGCTCACCACTCGGTGGGGAATGTGCTTGAAGATTCTTTCCTTCTGCCTCTCCCTGCATTCACGCTCTCTTGCGCTCTCTCTCTCTCTCTCTCTCTCTCTCTCAATAAATAACTCTTTAAAAATAACCAAAATTTTAAAACCTCATAGTAAAACAGAATAGTAACCAAAAAATCTTAAAACATAACAATTATGGAATCTAGTCTTAATTATACTCCTCAAAATATAGGTAACTGTAGTTTTAAGTCTGTCTTCAGACCAACAAAGTGAAAGCTGTGGATACTATAATCTCCAAAGTCCTATCCCTTCAAGTTTTATGATTCTGTTATTCTTTCTTTTTTTTAAACTTAAGGGAGTTTCATTTGATTATTCCTAAATATCACTAGTCATTTTGGTCAAAAAGAAAAATTACACATCACCCCCCACCTGCCAACAGAGTACATTTTAGCTTCCTGAGTGCATTAAAACTCCTTAAGCAAAGAAAAGCAATTATTGACACATTTATTGACATTTTTAGAAGCTAAACCTAGGGTGAAATGTTAGGCTAGTAGGAGAACATGTAATATTTGTAAGGAAAAATGTGATTTGATAAGTAAGATGTTAAAAGCTTAACTATGAAATTGCAGGGTATTATAAAATAAAAGCACTTTCTGATATTACCTGAGTCAAATCATTTTTTAAAAAAAATAGTTTTTAAGAACTTCGCCTTCGATGAATAAAAACAACTCCACAAAGTGATAACAAAGGCTAGAGAGTCAGTAAAAAGGGAAAGTGCTGGAAGCTAACAAGCAAAATGAAGTAAGTGTATGCCCTTACATTACTTTGATACAGTCCCTTGTCTTTGCAAGATTATCTGCTAGGTATAAAGGAATCTCAACGGAGCTAACCTAGGTACCAAAGGAAGGAATAGATAACTGTCAATACCTGAATACAGGTCGCATAAGCTCAGGCTGCTATAACAAAATACTGTAAACACAGTGGCTTAAATAACAGAAATTTCTAACAGTTCTGGAGACTGAAAATCCAAGATCCATGTAACAACATGGTCAGTTTCCAGCGAGAACTTTCTTCCTGGTTTGAAGGTGGTTACGTTCTTGGGATAAGTTTATATGAGCTTTCTTTGGGGTATTTGTATTTAAGGTCACTAATACTATCAGGTTATCACCCATCTGACCTTATTTAACCTTAATTCCTTCCTAAAAGTTCTACCTCCAAATATAGTCACATTGGGGATCAGGGCTTCAAAATATGAATTTTGAGGGGACACAGTTCAGTCCATAGCAAGGGTGTGAGAAAGAAATGAGAGTTTTCCTTTATTTAAAAATGACTAACATACAACCCCAAAGTAATACTTATTGGCTTTAGATCAAGATGGTAAACTGAGCATATGTATGTACTGACCTACCTTCCAAAAGCCCATTAAAATTATGAATGCAAGGAAATAAACATAGCTCTATTGAAAATGAAGGGTAATGGGAGATAAAGCTTAGAAGGTAACATTTACTCAAAAATTCTGTAAGATAAAAAGTAGATGCATAGAACACAGAACATTCTATGCATAGAACAAAGAGGAAGAAGCCACCACCCAGAAGAGACACAAGAAAAGCTTACAAGTGAGGTGGTTCTAGCATAGCATTGGAAAAACCACATACTCCTGTTAGGGATATACGCACATGGGATCAAAACAGAAAAGAGGGTGAATATGTAAAGGGGACGTGAAAGGAATGGCTGCGTGTGATGACAGTGACCACTTTCCATTCCTGTTAATGCAGAATCAGCCCTGCGATTACTACCAAAAGACTGTTCTCTAAAGAAATCGCACATTTGGCCTGGAAGAGATGGGCTTCTTACAGGGGTTTTGCACACCAACTACTTTGTGACATGGCTTGTTATTAACTGATTCTCCAATGCACAATAGAGCAAAGCTAGTAGGCTACAATACTTATTCAATTACACAGAATTCTTTCAAAGAAGGAAGCAGCCTATCAGAGAAACAATCCACGCTACAAATAAGTAGTCTAGGCTTTCATTAAAAAAAAATTTCATCATCAAGGATCAGCATGTATTTGAAGAAATCGATGTAAAAAAATATAAAGAAGATCATGCCAAGCACTTGACACTGGAGGAAACAGATGCAATTCAAGGAAAAGGAACAAAAAAAATCTAATTAGACTCCTCAGATAGATTTGAAATGATATCAATTGCATCCATAAAATAAAAGGACAGAATGTTTTATAAAGGCAACTCTAAGAACAAATAAGATTTGGTAGAAATTAAATATCACCAAATCTTAAAAGGGGAAGTCCTTAAAAAGGATATAATGTATAGTCAAGTGTATCTTTTAAAAGTAAAGTAAAATAACAAAAACAGAACACACTGGAGAAATCTGATTAATAGAAATTCCAGGGGAAAATATTACTCATAAATAATGACAGTAAGGTCTTTAAAGGGAACACACTCATCATGTACCAGAGGATGTATTTGTTGACAACCAGTACTTTTGCAGAGTCTACCAGGTGTAGGCCTTTTACGGATGCTGGGAATACAGCAATGAATGTAACATACTAAACAGAAAAATCACCCTGTTCTAATGGGGCCTACATTCTAGATGAGGGAGACAGATAATAAAGAAAGAAATGAGTGAAATACATAGTGTGTCAGATAGAGAATAGGAAGTGTTGGGGAAGTTGGTATTTTAAAAAGGATAGACTATGCCTTTCTAACAATAAAGGTCATATGTGAACAGAGATTTGAAGAAGTTAAGGGAGTAAGTATACAGACATCTTTAGAAGAACATTCCAGGCAATAGGAACAGCAAATGCTAAGCCTCTGAGGTGCCAAATATGGATAAGTTAGAGCACAGAGACTAACAAACCAGGAACAGAATGAGCAAAAAGGAGGAAAGGCCTTATAAGCCACTGTGAGCTGTGGATCTCCCTCTCCATGAAAGGCAAATCTGGAGGGTTTTGACAGTAGTGATGGTGATACAATTTGATTTACATGTTTCAAAGTCTCTGGTGGTGGGTATTAAGGAGGTCATGGAGCACCGGGTGAGGTGCATAAACAATGAATTTTGGAATAAATTAAATTAAAAAATAAAATAAAATAAATAAATGTCCCTCTGGACTCTCTTAAAAGAATGAGCTCCCGAAAGACAAGAACAGAAATAGGTCTCTTTTTTAAGGGAACAGGATGAACAAATTCCAGATGAAAACACAGACCCTTCTACTTTGGCAAAACTATCTAACAATAACAAGTCCTTCCTAAAAAAAGAAAAAAAAAAAAGTCTTCCAACTACTGCAACATGAGGTCAGGGACACCAAAGACTAACTTTAAAAGTATCCTTTAATATTCCCATCTTTCAGTTTCTCTACTTCAGACGGATACCGTCTGATGGGCATTTTCTTTCTAATACTTAGTGCCCTTTCACACTTTTAACAGTTTTAGGCAATAATATTATATTTATTTATAAAGTAGATCCAACAATTCAAATTCTAGGGTCAATAGGTTATATCACTTCCTATGACAGTAGTATAAGTAATTAAAAAATAGTATGTGATTCTGAAACACACAAAGGTCTTTTCATAATTTAAATCAATACTCTGATACTGAAGCCAGAAATCAACATTTATTTTCTACATTTGAGTGGCTCCTGAAACAAAAACCTAGTACTTTGTTCTCCCGAAATAATTTTATATTCAATGAGTTCTTAAATCAATTCTTATGATTCTTATGAGATGAAGCAAAACCATGAATTTAGAAGACAAGTTAAAGAGAAGCAACCTCAGTTAACCCCACAGGAGTTCATTTTTCACTGTATCTTCAAATACACTGATGTTCTTCCTACAATCATATTTCTTGTTTCTCATTAAGGTAAAATTCACATAACACAGAATCAGTCATTTCAAGGTATACAGTTCAGTGGCATTTACTATATTTACAACAATGTGAAAACACCACCTATATTTAGTTCTAACAATTCATCATCCCAAAGAAACTATACCCAGTAGGCCATCACGTCCCTCCCACCCAGACAACAATCTATTTTCGGTCTCTATGTATTTGCCACTCTAGCCATTTCATATAAATAAAATCATACAATATGTGATCTCCTGTGTCAGTTTCTTTTCTCACTATTTTTTCAAGAGTCATCTGGGTTGCACCATGTATTCTTTTTTATGGCTATATAATATTTGTCCCTCCCCCATGCATGTGCACACTCCCACCTGTACATACTTTTTTAAATCCCTTTATCAGCTGATGGATATTTAGGTTGTTTTCACTTTTTGGCTACTATGAATAGTGCTGCTATGAACATTCATGTACAGGTGTTTGTTTGCATACCTGCTTTCATTACATCTAGGTATAGATCTAGGAGTGAAATTGCTGAGTCATAGGGTAATCTCTTGTTTAAATTTCTGAAGAATCTATATATTGCTTTTGAACTTTTATAAGCAGGCAAATACAAAGCTGTGAAATGTGGGCAAATATGAAGCTGTGAAATACATCATTTTCTGTAATCATTGTTCAATTTTGTCAATCCCTTAAGTGCAAATTTAGAGTGCAATCAGATATCATCACTGTTATTAAATGAGACACATTACTAAGGAAAAAATTAAGGATGTTGTTTTCTTAAGTTTTCAATGAACCTATAAAATACAATTACTATGCTTGATGAAAAACAAGTTCTTTATAACTTAAGAATATGATTGTTCTTAAAGAACTTAAAATGCAACTGCACTGTCATCAAATAACATTTGGGAATGGGAAACCTAGTATTGCCTTAACTGCAAAATGAAGGCAGACAAACGATTTAAACAAGATATATGGAAATTGAAAAACAAAGTTGCTATAAAAAAGTGAAAAGGAGAAAAAAAGAAAAATTGTTTTAACATACTACTAAAGCAGAAAATAAACCAAAACAGTCAATAAACATATGAAAATATATCCCACCTTTTAACATCCAAAGGAAAATAAAATAATACAGAAATATACTATTATTTGTCAAGCATTACACTGGAATTGCTTTCTTAATGGCAATACCCGTGTTGGACAATTTGGAAGAAACCTATTTTCCCCTTAAAAATTGTACAGTTTTTTAAAGCTTTTGGTATATATATATCTTGTGTTTTTGCATTTACGCTCAGGGAATTTTAACATAAACTTTGGCTATAAGGATGCCCGTCAGAATATTGTTTATAATTTTGTAATGTATACATAATCTAACTGTCCAATAATTGAGGATATTGAAATAACCACAGTATGCCCTCACAATGAATGCCAAGAAAGCATTAAAAATAATGATTGTGGGGTTTTATTAGGGGGGAATGAAAATCTTGTAAAATTGATTATGTTAATGCTTACATAGGTCTGAATATACTAAACCTATTCAACTGTACTCTTTAAGCAAATTGTACAGTAGCTATCCCAATAAACCTGTTACTACAAAAATCCACAAAACTCCTCACAGGAAAAATCAGAATATAAAAGTTAGTGACATCTGAAGAAATTAAGTGGAAAAAAAAGCAGCTTACAAAATACTATGAACAATGTAATTTTCTCCCTTTTGTAAAATACATCAGAAAAACAATACAAAAGACACAAGAAGATGGAAGACCATTCCATGCTCTTGGATCAGAAGAATAAACATTGTTAAGATGTCTATACTGCCTAGAGCAAACTATACTTTTAATGCCATTCCGATCAAAATTCCACCAGTATTTTTCAAAGAGCTACAGCAAATAATCCTAAAATTTGTATGGAATCAGAAAAGACACCGAATCGCTAAGGAAACGTTGAGAAACAAAAATAAAACTGGTGGCATCACATTACCTGATTTCAAGCTTTACTACAAAGCTGTGATCACCAAGACAGCATGGTACTGGCATAAAAACAGACACATAGACCAGTGGAACAGAGCAGAGAGCCCAGATATGGACCCTCAACTCTACAGTCAAATAATCTTCGACAAAGCAGGAAAAAATATACAGTGGAAAAAAGACAGTCTCTTCAATAAATGGTGCTGGGAAAATTGGACAGCTATGTGTAGAAGAATGAAACTCAACCATTCTCTTACACCGTACACAAAGATAAACTCGAAATGGATAAAAGACCTCAACGTGAGACAGGAATCCATCAGAATCCTAGAGGAGAACATAGGCAGTAACCTCTTCCATATCAGCCACAGCAACTTCTTTCAAGACATGTCTCCAAAGGCAAAGGAAACAAAAGCGAAAATGAACTTTTGGGACTTCATCAAGATCAAAAGCTTCTGCACAGCAAAGGAAACAGTCAACAAAACAAAGAGGCAACCCACGGAATGGGAGAAGATATTTGCAAATGACAGTACAGACAAAAGGTTGATATCCAGGATCTATAAAGAACTCCTCACACTCAACACACACAAAACAGATAATCATATCAAAAAATGGGCAGAAGATATGAACAGACACTTCTCCAATGAAGACATACAAATGACTATCAGACACATGAAAAAATGTTCATCATCACTAGCCATCAGGGAGATTCAAATTAAAACCACATTGAGATACCACCTTACACCAGTTAGAATGGCCAAAATTAGTGGAAACAACGTGTGTTGGAGAGGATGTGGAGAAAGGGGAACCCTCTTACACTGTTGGTGGGAATGCAAGGTGGTGCAGCCACTTTGGAGAACAGTGTGGAGATTCCTCAGGAAATTAAAAATAGAGCTTCCCTACGACCCTGCAATTGCACTACTAGGTATTTACCCCAAAGATACAGATGTAGTGAACAGAAGGGCCATCTGTACCCCAACGTTTATAGCAGCAATGGCCACGGTCGCCAAACTGTGGAAAGAACCAAGATGCCCTTCAACGGACAAATGGATAAGGAAGATGTGGTCCATATACTCTATGGAGTATTATACCTCCATCAGAAAGGATGAATACCCACCTTTTGTAGCAACATGGATGGGACTGGAAGAGATTATGCTGAGTGAAATAAGTCAAGCAGAGTCAATTATCATATGGTTTCACTTATTTGTGGAGCATAACAAGTAACATGGAGGACATGGGGAGATGGAGAGGAGAAGGGAGTTGAGGGAAATTGGAAGGGGAGATGAACCATGAGAGACTATGGACTCTGAAAAACAACTTGAGGGTTTTGAAGGGTCGGGGGGTGGGAGGATGGGGGAGCCAGGTGGTAGGTATTAGGGAGGGCACGGATTGCATGGAGCACGGGGTGTGGTGAAAAAACAATGAATACTGTTACGCTGAAAAGAAATACAAAAAAGAAAGAAAGAAAAAACAATACAAAAAAAGAAAAGGCCTTCTTGAAATTGTAATCAATAACAGAAGGTGAACACAAACTCAAATTTAATTAGAAAGGAAATAAAACCACAATAAAGAAGATGGACATTTGTAAATTATTAAAAAAATACTACCAACAATTATATGCTAGTAACTATTAATTTTCTATTGAAAGGATGATTTTCTATGTAAGATACAGATTATTTAAAGAAAGAGAACTTGACTAAGACTATGATAATGGAGAATACGGAAAACATGAAAGTACTGCCTCAAATAAAGCACTATGCTTGAATTGTTTTACAGAAAATATCTTTCAAAATTCAAGATACTGATAATCTGCTATATAAACAGTTCTATCACCTACAAAAAGAACTAAAATTCATATTTTACAAACCTACATTTTAAAATTTTTTTGAAGATTTTATTTATTTATTTATTTGAGAGAGAGAGGGAGTGAGTGAGTGAGTGCAGATGCAGGGGGAAGGGCAGAGGGAGAGGGAGAAACAGGCTTCCCACTGACTGAGCAGGGAGCCCGACACAGGCCTCAATTCCAGGATCCCAAGATCACGACTTGAGCAGAAGGCAGATGCTTAACTGACTGAGTCACCCAGGTACCCCACATTTTACAAACCCAGTTTAAGCTAATACTATGATCTTGCAGAAAGAGAAGATGTACAGACCAGTCATACATGTACAGATTAAAAAACATTTTTAATACAATCTCAGCAAATCAAATCTGTTTTTGTATTAAAAGATGCTATTCCTGATGAATCCATTTTTATTCCATCAATATATGACTTAATGTCATGAATTCTATTAATATGTTACATTAATATATTTTATTATATTTTATTATCTATAACATAAATAGGGAGAAAAAAGGTTTAAGATCCTCAGGAGAATCCTAAAAGATATTTTATTTAGCATCTGCACCTGCTGCTGCTACTACTGAGCCCTTACTGTATGTCAGTCACTGTACACTATACACTGTACACACTACATTATCTAACTTAATCTTCATAATCACTCTCTAAGATAGACATTAGCAACACCTCCGTTACAAATGAAGACAGATTCAGAAGGCTGAGTCAGACAACTTGAGAAGGAAGTCAGACAACTAGTAAATGCAGAATCACTCCAAAGGCCATACTCTCAACCACAGTACAATGCTGTCTTTCAAAGATAAAGGATATTTATCTTGATTTGGAAGCCAAATTCCAACCACTGAAGGAAAAGAAATGATGTCCACCATCATAATTGTTATTTAATACTAGTCTGAGTGACTTACTCAAGCTATGAGAAGAGTAACTGATTTAACTCTTCAAATATTGGTGATATAATAATAATTTTTATGGTGATAATATTACCTATATAGGAAATACACAAGGCATCAATAAAATACTACAAGTATGAGCAACAGAAGAATCAGTAACTTCCTTATACATGAGAAAACAGAAATACATCTTACTCAAAAATGCAATAAAATTATACAGTAATGATAAAATGAACAAACATATTTAATACCTTGAGAAATCTAAAATATATTATTGAGAGACTTAAAAGGACTTTTAGAATTCTACCTTCCAAGATGGAATCACAAGAACCCATGTAGATACCACTTTCTCCAAAAGTAATCAATGTACCTTATTTTTAAAACATCACAAATTTTTCTGAATTTCACCTAAAATTAACACTTAGAAGTTATGAAAACCAAGACAAAAAAATCTTGCATGAATGATTACTAAAACACATAAATAAACAAATGAAAACAAGAGTAGATATACTGACAGAAGGCTGGACACACGGAGCCATGGAATAGAATATAATGTCCAAACAGCTAAGAATATTCATGAATGTATTATATGATAAAAACTACTTGTTTCAAACAATTAGGGGATAAAAAGTTCACTGGCTATAACATGCTATTATTAATTACTTTTATTTTGATAACCACACATAAATCACAGATGAATTAAATAATTAAAAGCAAAAAACCATAGGTGTCTTTCTTAAAATGGAAAATTTAAAGAAATGAGAATAATCATATCATGAGAGTATCATGAAAATTACAAAACTATATTTTGTAATATATATCTTTTATCAATCTGGGAAACTGGTGTGAGAGGTAAGCCAGGATAAAACAGAATTTTGTAAAATACGATCTCAACTCTCAAAATTGAACAGCGATTGACTTCTAACCAATAAAATTGAGACATTTATTTTTATTTTACTTTTATTTTCAAATTTGCCAGAGTGCACATGCCTTTTAAATTACCTTTTTTTTTTTTTAAGATTCTATTTATTTATTTGACAGACAGAGATCACAAGTAGGCAGAGAGGCAGGCGGGGGTGTGGGGGAAGCAGGCTCCCTGCTGAGCAGAGAGCCCGATGCGGGGCTCGATCCCAGGACCCCAGGACCATGACCCAAGACGAAGGCAGAGGCTTTAACCCACTGAGCCACCCAGGCGCCCTTACCTTTCTTGATATATGCTTTGAATAGCAGAAAATGGTTCCCTTTGGTGGGTCCAGTGTCATGAGTACTGACAGCTGTTATATATAACTAACTATATAGCAAGAAAGAATATTTTCTTCACCCTGTTAAGTCAGCTCATGCTCATTTTCAGTACATTCCTCACACACCTGGACCCAGGAGAATACTGATAGGCTTTATCTCACTATATTTCTACCTAACATTTCATATAAAGAAAATCATACAGAACGTATTTTTTATTCCTATTTATTTTCAATGTTTTTAAGGTGCATCCATATTTGTGTATCTGTTGTTCATTCTTTTTTTTTTCCTATGAAGTATCCCATTGTAGATTTCTTTCCTAAGCCTGCTGTTACAAACTGCCACACATTGGGTGGCTTAAAGTAACAGTTGCACTGCCTCATAGTTCTTGAAGCTAGAGTTCCAAAATCAACAACTTGCCATGTCTCTTCTAGCTTCTGGTGGCTCCTGGCAATCACTGGTTTTCTTGGCTGTGGCAGTGTCCCCCTAACCTCTGCTTGCATCTTCACATGGCTGTCTTCGTTCTGGCCTTAAATATGTGCAAAACAATGAATACTGTTACGCTGAAAATAAATAAAAAATTTAATTAAAAAAAAAAAAAAACACCTAATTTACAATTCACCTGTCTATACTACCATAAGGCCAAAAGGTATAAAGACTGAAAGATTTACACGAAATTTTCAGCAGAATGTAATATATCCTTATTGATTATTTTTTAGATTTATTATTGATTTTAACTCAGTATTAAAGGTTAAAAAATAGAAAATAAAAAAAAAATATGTGCAAAATCTCCCTATTCTTAAAAGGACACCAGTCACTGGATGTGTCAAAAATGCCTTACTCTTAAAAGGACACCAGTCAGTGGATTGGGGCTCACTCTCATCCAGTATGACCTCAAATGAATGTGAAAATGATGTGAATGAATGTGAAATGAACGTGAAAACCTCAAATGAATGTGCAAAGACCCTATTTCCAAATAAGGCCAGATTCACAGGTTCTGTGGCAATTTGAATACGAGGGGAGAAATGCTCTTCATCCCAGTACACATTAAATATTCACTCCTCAAATTCCTGAAGGCCATATCTTAGCATTAATCCATGACTTCTTTCAGTTTTCTCAGCAATATTTACAGTTCAGTGTGTAAGTCTTATATGTTTTGTTAAGTTTATCCTTAATTGATCCATATATTATTATGCTATTATAAATGGTAATTCAATGTTTTTCCAATTCATTGTTGCTAATGTGCAAAATGCACTAACTAGCATTAGCATTTTGTGCATTCCTCAGTAATTTCAAGATTCATGATCATCTAATATTCAGAGTTCCTTCTCAAGCCGTATATATTTTATATTTTTTCTTAGCCTGTTTCATTGGCTAGGGTCTGGAGGACAATTTTGACTATAAATGGTGAATTGAGAGGTCCTTTCCTTGTTCCTGATTTTAGGACTGTTTTCCACAATTAGGTAGCAGGGAAGGTGAAGACTTTCCTACGATGTCTCTTGCAAGGTAGAGGAAACACCCTTCTCTTCCAGTTTTCTAAGGTACACATTATCCAATGGTTTTCTCCACTTCTAAGTCAATGTATTAGATAACACTGATTGACTTTCAAATGTGTTAAACCCATCTTACATCCCAGGTTATAAAAAATCCATTTTGTCATGATGTATTATACTTTCTATACACTGATAGGTTCTATTTGTTAGTGTTTTATAGAGTTTTTGCATGTATATTTAGAATATAGATTTGTCTGTAGTTTTCTTTTGCAATTTCTAGGTCATATTTTGATAACAGAACAGTGCTGGCTTCCTTCTGGGAGTTGAGAAGTGTTCCTTCCCTCTTCTGTGTTTTCAAAATACTGTAACATTGGTATTATTTATTTCTGAAGTTTTGGACAGAATTCAGCAATGAAAATATCTGGGCCTGAAATTTCATCGTAGAAAAAATATATATATTTTATGAATTTAGTAACTTACATTGCAATAAGTCTATTCAGTTGTTGTGTGGCATACACTTGGATTTTACATTTCTCAAAAAGGACTTCTCTGGTACGATCATTTCACTTGCGGCAAGGATATTTGAGTTCTGACTGTACTGTGGGATTTATCTTCTAATGTCTTATGTTTCAGAGGACAAGGTCTTGTAATTTTTCCTCTGTGGATGTTAAACGAAATGTCCGTAATTCCTATGACTTGTATTTCACTTAGATCTCCCCACCCATTTTGGGGAGCATCTGCAGTGAAACCTTGTACATTCACCTCTCTGGCTTTTGTTCCCTCTTTATTTATAGCACCTGGTACTTTCAGATTTTTTTCCCTGCAAGCTAAGCTCTGAAAAATTTTCTCACATTTTATCCAGCATGCTTTTTAAATAAAAGGGTCTCCAAGCATTTTGGTTTAATTCACCATGATATTGGGACTGGAAGTCCTAGATTGAATAGTAACAAAAGCCTTTTCAGAATACAAGAGAGAATTCTATGGGTTTTCTCTTTTTATATGCTAATGTAGTGTTTTACATCTAAAAATTTCCTAATGTTGAGACATCTTTGAACTACTGGTACAAACCCTGTTTGATCTCAGTTTAACACTTTTTTAACATATTGTTTCTGTTTGCAAATACATTATTAATGATTAGTTCATACAATTAAGTAAGATAGGATTATAGTTTCCTGTCTTCTGTGCTATTCTCTCTATAGCAATATCCAATTCTCTCTATAGTTTTGGTGAACTCAGAATGATTACTTAGCTTTACTGAGATATAATTCATATACAATTCAACTCAATGTTTATTTTAGTATATTCAAAGAATGCATACCTATGATCACAAATAATTTTAGAGGATTTTCATTATTCCAAAGAGAAACCCAATACCCGTTAACACTCACTCCTAATTCCTCCAATCCCACCTTGCTTCCCTCGGGTTCTGGCAACAAACAATCTACTACTTTCTCCATCTATAGAATTGCCTATTCAGATATCCGAACATTTCATTTAAGAGGAATCATACAATGTGTGGTCTTTCATTTCTGGCTTCTTTCACTTAGCATAATATTTTCAAGGAGCATCCATGTTGTAGCAGGTGTCAGTACTTCATTCCTTTGTATGGTTGGAACATGTTTATCCATCACTTGATGGATATCTGTAGTGTTTTCATTGGTTCTTATAAACAATGCTACTATGAGCATTTATATACCTGTATTTGTGTGGACATATGTTTTATATTTCACACATATTCTAATTTCTCTACATTGTTGCCAATGCTTGTCATGATTTCTCCTTTTGATTACAGCAATTCTAGTTGGGTTTAAATAGTATCTCATTGTGGATTTGATCTGTATTTCCTCAATGGCTAATGACTTTGAGCAATTTTTTTCATTTGTTTATTGGCTATGTGTATATATTCTTCTTTAGTACACAATGTCTATTCAGATCCTTTGCCTATAGTTTCATTAGGTTGTCTCCTCACTATGGAGTTCTAGAAATTTCTTTAAAAAATATATATATATTCTAGGGGTGCCTGGGTCACTCAGTCAGTTAAGCCTCTGACTCTTGATTTTGGCTTTTGGCTCAGGTCATGATCTCAGGGTTGTGAGATCAAGCCCCGTGTAGGGCTCCCCACTGAGCATGATGCCTGCTTAAGATTCTCTCTCTTCCTCCACCTTGGACCCTCTCCCCCTCTACACACACGCTCTTTCTCTCTCTCCATACACACACATACACACACATATATTCTACATATAAGCTGCACATAAGATATATAAATTGGAAATACCTTCTCCCAGTCCTAGCTTAGGGATTCATTTTCTTGTGTCCTTCAGAAAATAAAAATTTTTATTTTTTATGACAGCTTATCCCTTTTTCCTTTATCACTTGTTACTTTTGATGTTGTATCTAATAATACTATGTAATCCAAAGTCACAAATATTTAAGCCTTTATTTTTCCTCTAAGACTTCTGTGGTTTTAGATCATAATTCTTTAGCACTTCTGCCCTTTTCAATTTTACTTATCCTTTTACGTGTTTCTAAATCAGTGTTTAATGACAGTAATTATGTGTACATTAAAAATTTTTTAATAAATATTATGTTCTTGTTTCATTTTGACTTGATTTTTACATATGGTGTGAGACAGATATCTGAAACAATTCACTCACAGGGGCTATCTAGTTATACCAGTATTATTTATTTAAAAAATTTCTTTCTCCACTGAATTGTGGAGGTACCCTTGTTGAAAATCAGTTCACCATAAATATGAGGATTTGCCTCTAGATTTCCAATTATATCCCATTGATCTACATGTCTATCTTCATCTAGTACTTAACTGTCTTGATTACTATAGCTTTGTCTGCTGTAATTTTATTTTATTTTTATTTTTTTATTGACATTAGCTTCAAGGGTACAGATCTGTGATTCATCAGTCTTACACAATTCACAGCACTCCCCATAGCACATACCCTCCCCAATATCCATCACCCAGCTACCCCATCTCTCCCACCCCACTCCCCAGCAACCCTCAGCTTGTTTCCTGAGATGAAGAGTCCCTTATGGTTTGTATCCCTCCCCTGTCTGGTATAATTTTCAAACTTGAAGTTATGAGTCCCAAAATTTGTTTTAAGACTGTTTTAGAGATCCTGAGTCTCTTGCATTTCAAGAATGAATTTTAGCATCAGCTTTTAAATTTCTATAAAGAAAGAAAAGCTTCTAGAATATTGACAAGGCATGCACTGATTCTGTAGATCTTTTTAGAGAGTATTGTCAACCAACATTATGTCTTCCAATCCATGAACATGAAATGATATCCCATTTACTTAGGTCTCTGACAGTTTATTTAAAAAAATGTTTTAATTTTTTTAGGATTTATTTATTTTTTGAGAGAGAGCAAGTGGGCATGGGGAGTAGGGGCAGAAGGAGAGAGAGGGAATCTTGAGCAGATTCCCTGATGAGTGCTGAGCCTGATGTGGGGCTCTATCCCTTGATCATGAGATGATGACCTGAGCCAAAAATCAAGAGGAGGAGGCTTAACCAACTGAGCCACCCAGGTGCCCCCAACATTTTTTTCTATTTTTAAGAACACTAAATTTCCCTTTTGTTTGTTAAATTTATTCATAAGAATTTCATTCTTTTTGATCTTATAAATAAAATTGCCTTTTAATTTCATTGTCAGATTATTCATTTGAAGTATACTGAAATACAACTGATTTTTATATATGGATCTTGCCTATTGCAACTTTGCTAAAATCATTTATTAGCTCTATTTTGTTAACTGACCATATTTTTAGAACAGTTTTAAGGATACAGAAACTTTAACAATACATAGAGTTCCCACATACCCCCTCTCTCATGCACATTGTGTTTTCTCCTACTATTAACAATCCTGTATTAGCATAAAATGTTCCTGGAAACACGCATTTAATAAGCTAGTTTCAATATATTATTAACTAAAGCCCATTATATTAGAATTCATTCTCTGTATTCTATATTGTAGCTGTGTATATATTCTCTAGGATTTTTATACATAACATATCAGCAAGAAAGATAGTTTTACTATTTATTTCCAGTGTGTATGACTTTTACTTCATTTTATTGTCTGATTACCCTGGTTACAATATCCAGTATAATGTTGAACAGAATTGGCTACAGCGGACCTCCCTTTCTTGTTTCTAACCTTCGGGAGAAAATCCAGTGTTTTACAATTAAGTAAGGTGTTAGCCATACTTCATAGAAGCCATTTATCAAGTTGAGGAGGTTCCCTTCCATTCCTAGACTGCTGAGTAGTTTATCTTTTCATGAAGAAATGTTAAATTTCTCGAATGCTTTTTCTACATCTATTGGGACACTCTGGGTTTTGCTCTTTAGTCTATTTGTATGGTAAAATATATGATTTTCAGAGGTTAAACCAACCTTACATTCCTGGAATAAATCCTGTTAGTCATGGTATATCCTTTTCATATACTGCTGGATTTGGTTTCTAAGTATTTTTTTAAAGAAACTTTTGGTATATATTCATAGGACACACTGGTTTATAATTTTCTTATGATGTTTTTGCTTGGTTTTCATATTAAGGTAATATTAGTCTCATAGAATGAGTTTGAAAGTGTTCTGTCCTTTATTTTGCTTATCCTTTTTATCTGTTTTTAGATCAATTTTTAATAACAAAGCAATTATCTTTCATTGAAAATTTTAATAAAGTACAAAGCAATTATCTTTCATTAAAAATTTTAATAAAGTCAACCACTCTATTATGTAGCTCTTAGATATTTTTAGGTCTCTATTTTTTAAAAATTAGAGTATAGCAAATGAGCCTATTATGAAATAAAAATTCAAATATAAAATTACAAATGTAGTTCTACTTTCCTTTTAATTTCCCATTCCTCTGTCCTTCCCTGGTAAGACAATCATTTTATGAACTTCTGTTTCCTTCTAAGTGTACCAAATGCACAAAAAGCATATACTGAGGGATGCCTGGGTGGCTCAGTTGGTTAAGCTTCTGCCTTTGGCTCAGGTCATGATCTCAGGGTCTTGGCATCAAGTCCCACATCGGGCTTCTATTCAGTAAGGAGCCTGCTTCTACCTCTCCCTCTGCCTGCCACTCTCCTACTTGTGCTCTCTGTCAAATAAATAAATAAAATCTTTTTAAAAAAAGCATATATTGACACAGATCATGTAACCCATCTTCAATATATATACACAAATAATAGTATTAAATAGTCTATTAGATTCATCCTCATTGCTATTTGTTTTCCAATGTGCTTTAAAACTTTCTAATATGAGTTTGTAATCAATAGGAATTGGTTGATATATGGGATTCATTTGTTGTCCATTCTGTCAAACTGTTGTTATGGATGGTTTCTCATTTGCTCTATGCAATTTGCCCAACTTAAGGCTAATTCTCTGTTATAAAAGTTATATACCAGGAAGAGGCTGTTAATTCATGTTTCAACACTGCATATGCCATAAGTCTAGTTCTTTAATTTCACATAGTTTTTTTTTCCCTTCCTAAAGTCACAGGTAGATACAAGCTTCCTTTTTAATTCCTGAGCTAGTGAAAAGAATTTATAGAGTTTTTTCTAGACCACAAATTAATGCAGGGTCTCACACAGAGATCCACCCTGTGCTTACAATGCCTGTTCTCTTGTATCTTTCTAACTTACTCAAGATCACAGAGCTTCTGATATACTGTTTTTCATAATTTCTAATAATAATCATTGTTTTGACTTGAATTCACCTAAGTCTGATAATATATAAAGATTTTCCTTTTGTTGTGCTGTATTATACTGGTTTATTTCACTATCTTTCTATATTAAAAATTGTATAACCTGTATGTTCAGCTATCTTTTATATACAGCCTATATTTTCATTATGCTTTTAATCAGCCTTTGTATTTTCCTATAATAAATAATGTTTACTTCATTACATGTATTGATGATATAAATTTGTTCCTAATGGACATCTTATTCCAATTATGCTGTTTTTTGTAGACTCTTTATTTACTTTTATCTTTCATAATAATGAATCCAGGGAATTTTATTATTTTACTTTCTTATATTTCTTTCAATATCTGGAGGTTTTTTCATTTCATCTCTTTTCAGTTCTTATAATATCATCTTTTAAATATAATTATACTTTGGGGGTGCCTGGTGGCTCAGTTGATTAAGCATCTGCCTTCCATTAAGTCATCATGCCAGGGTCCTGGGATGGAGTTCCCTATTGGGCTCCCTGCTCAATGGGGAGTCCGCTTCTCCCTCTCCCTCTCCCTCCACTCATGTTCCCATGTGCTCTCTCTCTAAAATAAAATCTTTTAAAAATATTAAAAATAAAAATATAAATATCATTATAATTTTACATGAAGTATTCAGTCCTTTTTAAGTGACTGTATTCACTTTCCATTAGAAGAAGTGACAAATCTAGTGTATATATATATATATCTGCCTCCTTGCCTGTTTTTTATAACCTATGAAACCTGTTTCATTTAATATTGTATTGAGGCATAATGACCAAAGAAGAAATCTTCAGGGACAATGTGATGAAATATACCTGTGTAATCAATACCTTGATACTGCAATAGATTTCTAGTTCCCTCCTTATGCCTCCCATTTAACCACCCACCTAAAGTAATCACCATTCTGACTGCTATTGTCATACATGTGTTTTGCCTTCTCCATAGGAATGGAATCCTATAGCAGGCATAATTTTGTAGTAAGCTTCTTTTGTTCTTCTTTTATGTTGTTGCATGTAGCAATGATTTATATTTTTGTTGCCATGTAGCAATGATTTATATTTTTGTTGCCATGTAATATTCCATTATGTAAATATACCATAATTAATTTCTTCATCTTTAACTGATGGACAATGGGCTGATTCCAGTTTATGACTACAGTAAATAAAACTGCTATAGACATTCTTAACTATACCATAATGAACATAACTCATTTCTCTTGGTTATACACCAAGGAGTGAAATTGCTCAGTCAACAAATGTATGTAATCCATGATACAGTGCTAACTGGACTTCTGAAAAGCTGACAGCAATTTACAATTCCACTAACAGTATGAGAGTTCCAGTTCTTTCACATCTTTGTCAACACTTGGTATTATTTTTTTTAATTTTAGTCATCTGTACATGCACTAGTGTATCACTATGGCTTTCACTTGCATTTAATTAATGACTAATGACTTTGAACATCATTCTATGTGACTACTGATCATAAAGATATGTTTTCTGAAAGTCTTGTTCATGCTGTTTTACCATCTAATTTTAAATTGCACTGCCCGTCTTGTCTTATTCACTTCCAGGATTTCTTTACATATTCTGGATAGAGCATTTGTTAAATACATATTTTAATTATCTTCTTGACTTGTATGTATGGGTTTCCTTTGCAAAAAATAAAAGTTCTTAATTTTATCAAGGTCTGATATAATCATTTTTAAAGATATTAAGATATACTTTCTTTTTTTTTTTTAAAGATTTTATTTATTTATTTGACAGAAAGAGATCACAAGTAGGCAGGGAGGCAGGCAGAGAGAGAGAGAGGAGGAAGCAGACTCCCTGCTGAGCAGAGAGCCCAATGCGGGGCTCGATCCCAGGACCCCGAGATCATGACCTGAGCCAAAGGCAGAGGCGTAACCCACCGAGCCACCCAGGCGCCCCAAAATATACTTTCATTAGATTATAGTTTCCATGGTATATTCTTCCATCTTTTTTCTTAAATTTTTGTGTTACTATAATGTTTATCCCCTTTTATTGTTTTTTTAAACTTTATTTATGAGAGAGAGAGAGCACACATGAGAGAGAGAGAAACAAGTGGGGAGAGGAGAAGGGCCATGGGAGAGGAAGAAGGCGGGGAGGGAATCTCCAGCAGACTCTCTGCTGAGGGTGGAGCCCAATGCAGGGCTCCATCTCATGACCCTGAGATCATGATCTGAACCAAAACCAAGAGTCAGTGCCTTAACCCTTTAAGCCACCCAGGTGTCCCAAAGTATCTCCCCTTTTATTTTTATTTTTTTTTAAAGATTTTATTTATTTGACAGAGAGAGATCACAAGTAAGCAGAGAGAGAGAGAGAGAGAGGGAGAGAGAGGGAAGCAGGCTCCCTGCTGAGCAGAGAGCCAGATGCGGGACTCGATCCCAGGACCCTGAGACCGTGACCTGAGCCGAAGGCAGAGGCTTAACCCACTGAGCCACCCAGGTGCCCCATATCTCCCCTTTTAAAGGGCATATAATTATATTCCTTAAATTACCCTGACAATCTTTGCCTTTTAAAAAAACGTTTACCACATTTACATTTAAAACAGTGACTGATAAAGGAAAGCCCAAGTCAGCCATTTTCTACCTATTTTATTATATCCTATCTCATTTTGGTAAATACATTTCCTTTCAATTAATTATATACTCAAATATAATTTATTATTATATTGGGTTTTGTTATTTATTATTCTTCTATTAATATCATGAGATTAGAGTATACACCCTTAAGCTATTATAATCTAACTTTTCCATTACTATTTCTACTATTTTTATAAAATGCAAGATCCTCACATACATATAAATACACCTACAGCTACCCTTTTTTTGTGCCCTGTGTGATCTCTGTCATATATATACATATACATTATAAACCTCACTATATTTTTATATAATATTTTCTGATTATCTACGTATTAACAGACTGATGCTATTCATTTTTTTGTGATTTTGCTTTCCATGTTGGTGAAGAATTCACTTATGTATTTTTTTCCACTATGAATATATATATATCTTCTTTCAAATTTTTACTTAAATTCTAGTTAGTTAACATATAGCATAATATTGGTTTCAGAAGTAGATTTTAGTGATTCATCACTTACATATAACACCCAGTTCTTAATACAAATGCCCTTCTTAATACCATTTAGTCCATCCCCTGCCCACCTCCCCTCCAGCAACCCTCATTTTGTTCTCTATAGTTAAAAGTCTCTTGAGTTTGCTTCCCTTTCTGCTTTTTTCCCTTTCCCCTGTGTCATCTGTTTTGCCTTAAATTCCACATATGAGCAAAATCAGATGGTATTTGTCTTCCTCTGACTTATTTCACTTAGTAGAATACATTTTAGCTCCATCCATGTCCTTGCAAATGGCAAGATTTCTTTCTTTTTTTTTTTAAAGATTTTATTTATTTATTTGTCAGAGAGAGAGAGGGAGAGAGAGAGCGCGTGAGCACAGTCAGAGGCAGAGGGAGAAGCAGGCTCCCCGCCAAGCAAGGAGCCCGATGTGGGACTCAATCCCAGGACGCTGGGATCATGACCTGAGCCGAAGGCAGCTGTTCAACCAACTGAGCCACCCAGGCGTCCCGAGATTTCTTTCTTTTTGATGGTTGAGTAATATTCCTGTGTTTCTGTGTATTGTGTGCGTGTGTGTACACATGCCACATCTTCTTTATCCATTTATCAGTCAATGGATGTTTAGGTTCATTCCATAATTTGGCTGTTGTTGATAATGCTGCTATGAACATCAGGGTGCATGTACCCCTTTGAATCAGTATTTTATCCTTTGACTAAATACCTAGTAGTGCAATTGCTGGGTCGCAAGGTAGCTCTATTTTTAACTTTTTGAGGCACTTCCATACTGTTTTCCAGTGGATGCACCAATTTACACTCCCAAAACAGTGTAAGAAGTCCCCCCTTTCTCCACGTCCTTGCCAATATCTGTCGTTTCCTGAGTTGTTAATTTTAGCCATTCTGAGAGGTATGAAGTGGTATCTCATCATGGTTTTGATTTGTATTTCCCTGAGGAGTGATGTTGAGCATCTCTTCTGTGTCTGTTGGCCATCTGTGTGCCTTCTTTGGAAAAAAAAAGTCTATTCATGTCTTCTGCCCATTTCTTGACTAGATTCTTTGTTTTTTGGGGTGTTGAGTTTGATAAATTCTTTACAGATCTTGGATACTAACCCTTTATCCTATGTGTCATTTTCAAATATTCTCTCCCATTCTGTAGGTTGTCTTTTAGTTTTGATGATTGTTTCCCTCTCTGTTCAGAAATTTTTTATCCTTATGAAGTCCTAATAGTTCGTTTTGCTTTTGTTTCCCTTGCCTCAGGAGATGGGTCTAGTAAGAAGTTGCTACAGCCAAGGTCAAAGAGGTTGCTGCCTGTGTTCTCCTCTAGGATTTTGATAGTTTTCTGTCTCACATTTAGGCTTTTCAGCCATTTTGAATTTATTTTTATGTATGGTGTAAGAAAGTGGTCCAGTTTCATTCTTCTGCATGTTGCTGTCCAGTTTTCCCAACACCATTTGTTGGAAAGACTGTTTTTTTCCATTGCATATTCTTTTCATCTTTGTCTCCTGGACTGATAACTTATCTCAACATCTTTTGAAGATTACTTATTTAACCCTTGATTTTGAAGAATATTTTCCCTGGAGATTGCTATGACCCAATTGCTAATGTCCTTTGAAAATATAAATGCTGGAATCCTAACTTCCAAAGTGATGTATTAGGAACTGGGGCTTTTGGAAGAGGATTAGATAATTAGGGTAGTAGAGCCCTCATGAATGGGATTAGTGCCCTTACAAAAATGGCCCCAAAAGGGTTTGCTTTCCCCTTCTACTATGTGAAGACAGAGCAAGAAGTTGCCATCTATGAAACAGGCAGTGCGCTCTTCTTAGTGACTCTGCTGGCAACTTGGCCTTGAATTTCTCAACCTCCAGAACTATGAGAAATAAATTTCTGTTGTATGTTAGCTACCCATTCATGGTATTTCATTATAACACCCAAATAGTCTAAGACAGGGCTAGTGTCATAGGATGGTAAGACTTTCCAGTTGCTTAGGTTTGGTTTGATTTCTGCATTGTAACAAATGCCTTTCAATTGTATTCTGCTTTCCTTTTACTTTTGGAGAAAATTCATCTTTTAATGTTACTGATACTTACTTGAAAGTAAACTTATACATCTTTTTCCCCCTTTTTTAAAGATATATTTTTTTATCTGTCTTTGAGAAATTTCACTAAGAAATGCATATGTGTTGTTTTATTTGCATTTATTCTGCTTGGGATTCACTGGGAATCTTAAACTTGTGACTTGAGGCCTTCTATCAATTTTAGATATCTCATCTTCAAATATTGCATCTGTTCTTTTTTCTCTCATTTCTTTGTGGAACTCAAATTACATATGTCACACTTTTTCTTTTTTTTTTACTGTGACCACATTTTTCTTATATTATGTCCATCTTTTAAAATTCTTTTGGCCCTGTGCTTCATACTAAGTATTTCCAATTCACATCTTCTCCTTTTCACTCATTTGCCTCCTGCCAGGTCCCATCTTCTATTAAACATATCTAATATGGTCTTAGTTTGAGATATTGTATTTCTAAAGCATGAATTTGGTTCTTTCTCATAAACTCTAATCACTTCTTAATTTCTCCATAATTTCTACCATTTTTGCTATTTTCTTGAAAACAAAGCCATTTCCATTTCAAACTCTGTAAGGTAATGTCACTGCCTAAATATATACAGCATAGGTCTTTTTCTGTTATTTATATTGTTCTTATTGGGTTCAGAGACACCTAATTTTTTTCATATTAAATTAGTTGTAGAATTATAAATTGGCACAGATGCTCCAGAATGTCGTGTGGCGATAAGAATCAAAGGAATTTAAATTTTAACATGCTTTAATCTAAATACATAAAAATATAATTACCAGAAGTTAAAAGACATTATGAAAACTTTTGAGCACATATATCTTCACTGTACCACTGTTAATATAAGCAAAAAATGGAAAGCAATTTAAATGTTCAATAAATGAATCAACAAAACAGTTATGTCTATTTTTGCAATTTATTATTTTGTGGTCATAAATAAGCCACATTTTCAATGATTATTGAAGGACACAGAAAGCTTGTGTTAACATATTATGTGAAGCTTCAGGCTATAAACTATATAACTACATATTTTTATCTACAACCATATATCAGTTGGGTGACTGTCATTTTGGTGAAAGGGAAATGCATTATCAACCCATTTCACATGTTCTATAGAAATGAAAAGATTGCCTCAAGATTATAGGAATTACTGGAAACTAGTGTTTTTCTGATATTTATGATTCTAATGTTTTCATCCTACTGACATCTCAATTTCATATGCATGTCACTTGCTATGGCTATTTTTTTCCATCTGCTGTGCACACACATACACACACACAGAATAAATCTTATTAAAATCTATCACTGGAATTGTTTGTATTTTGATATACTGAATTATTTTCATTTTCTTCATTATTTTTTTCAACAGTTTTATGATACCATTATATCTTTTTTAAGATTTTACTTATTTGACACAGAAAGAGAGAGACAGTGAGAGAGGGAACAGAAGCAGGGGGAGTGGGAGAGGGAGAAGCAGGCTTCCTACCAAGCCGGAAGCCCAATGCAGAGCTTGATCCCAGGACCCTGGGATCATGACCTGAGCCGAAGGCAGCTGCTTAACGACTGAGTCACCCAGATGACCCGATGCCATTATATTTTAATCAAAAGGATTTTAAAAATTAATAAGAACTAAGAAATACTGATGGGAACTATGAAGAAAATAATTAAACTGAAAATATGTGCTAGTTGATACTTTCATTCATATTAATCTGAGACTCTAATTCATGATTCATATGATCAACTATGTAATTCAATCAGAAATAATTAACATAGCAGAATTTATACAAACATTCCTCATTGGCTAGCCAGACATAGGTTCTGAAAGCAAACAAACACCGAAAATCTTCATAATTTTTCAACCACACAAATTCGAGGATAAGCACGTACTCATATACAAATACACTCACACATATGCCTGTCCTCAATCAGGCATGAACAGTGTAATATGTGCATACCCTATATATTTGTCATAATGAAATCTGAAACTATACACAAATCAACACACACATAAAGTTTCTCTAGTATATTTGAATATATAGTTGTTATTGCCTCCACTAACGGAACTTCTTAAGCATATCATTACAGCACAATCAGAGGTATAAAATTTGATTTTATATATAGTTCTATTTTTAATTCTGAATTTAAGTATGCATCTACAAACTTTCCTACACAGATGTTGAGAATAGTATCTACAGATAAGCAGGGCTGTGAAAAAGAAAACTATAGACTCTTTTATAGATGACTAAGAATTAAAATATTCTATGAGAATTATAGCACCAAAATTGTTTACCCTTAATAAAACATCTTCAAAGCAACAGCAAATTAGTAAAGATACAATGTAACTATTTTTCAAGTCAAAATTGAAAAATAAATAAATGATGTGCTATTTTGAAGGGAAATATTTCCACAGGCTGGCTTTGTGTTCAATTTTGCAAAGTGAAAGTGACACACTTCACATTTCCTTTTCCTAGAAACAGGGATGGGATATGCAAAATTGTCTTTATGAAGAAAAATTCACATTGGCTAAACTCTCTGAAGTCAGAAAAGCAGTTGCATTCTACTGACATCAGATACTTGGAAATTTAAATTATTACATTAAAATTCTGTCAGCCTAATATAATAGATTTATACAAACAATAAAAACCAAGGTAAGGTAATGTATGAAAAAAATATTTGCTATTACTGACACCACACTAGACGGTTTGCAATGTGCTTTATGTGCCTTGTTTCATTTAGTTTCACAATAACTGTATGATTATGATATGGGATTCAAATTTCATAGTAAGGAAATAGAGGCTCATGAAGTTTCAATGGCTTTACCAAGATCACCAAGCTAAAATTGTGAGACACAGAATTTGAACCCAGATTTTTTGGATCAAAAAGTTGTTCATCCTACAAAAATGTGCCTCTGAAGCCTAGTACGTTATCACAGAATTATCCTTGTCATTATTCTGTTGGTAAAAATAAAGGGAGGAAATATATATACAGAAACTACGCCCAATACCCTAACACACACTCAAGACACACCCACACAAATTTATTCTTTTTCACAGGTAACCTTTCTTTCTCCTAATCTTCTCTCTCTGAAAGTTAGATGATAGATAGAACAAACAGAGAGGGGAAAAGACCGAATGAGATGGACATACTATTGAGAAGAGGTTAGATTAAATTCTGTCTCATCCTTCCTTCCCTGCAGATGCTTCTCAACAGGACACTTAGTTCACAGGTACTCAGCATAGGAATGAACATTTCCTGTGACTTCATGCAGCAGACTGTTCTAATGCTGTGCACTATTAGGAAGTTCTTCCTTATATTGAATGAAAATTTTCTTTCCTGTAACATTCACCTCTTAATGCTAGTTATGCCCTCTGGGCCTACGGGGAAAAGTCTACTCCCTCTTCCACATGACAGCTCTTCAAATATTTCAAGACAACTAGCACGTCTCCCCTTAGTCTTCTAGTCCCCAGGCTAAACACCCACGGAAGATTATACCGTAGCATTAATATCACCACCTTGCATTTTCTACACTCCCACATGTCTTCTCCTTTGTTCCTTCTCTCTCAGACAGTGAGAACAATGAGAAATTATGTCATCTGTGAACCAAGTTATATAATCTCACTCACCTCCTCCTTCATTCACGCACACAGCTTCTATGCAGACCTTCCAGGTAGTGAAGTACTACAGGATTTAGCAGAAAGAAATCATTCAGGAGCCTCTTAGACCAGGAAGCTCTGTTTTCAATCCTAAAGAGCACAAAGACATAAAAGGCAAACACATTGTAGCATTCACCATTACCGATTGGAGCTACTCATAGTAGCAAAGACTAAGTATATGAAAAACACGTGATTTTTTTAAAAGTGTAATAAATTTACAAAATATACAGGAGCAAGCACTGTAACAAGAATGAGGAATGTTGCTAAAAGCATGTTTTAGGAAAAGTATTGTTTGCATTCCTGCTCTGCATTTACTAGCTATGTGTTCTTACATAATTCACAAATACTCTCTCATTCACCATTTCCTCAAAAAGGGAAAATAATTCTCAATTCATATGGTTATTGTAAAGATGCGAAACCTATGCATAGGAGAGTATTTCATTTTTTTGAAAGCATACAAATGACTGAATTAACTCATGCATTGGAATATTGTAATAACCAAATTAATGGTTAATTCACTTTAAAGGTATAGGTCAAATGTTCCATATGAAGGCTAACTCAGAAAGCATGGAATTTTTATCATGTCAGAATGAGGAGCTTCCAAGATCCCTGACAGTCATTTATAGGCATTACTTCACTCAACATTGTAGATTTAATCTATACATTAACATCTGTTCTCAACCTAACCCCACTAAAATGACAACAAAATATTCAAAGTCACAAATCTGCAAAGTCAGAAACGAGAAAAACAACAGATCATAAGACATGTAAAATAATTTTGGAAAATGGAAAGCAGATGGACAATTGGAAATTGACTTAGTAGTCCAGAGAAATTTAAGCATCTACAGAAGGAAAACCCAACGAGTAAACCAATTTGTGATGTAGCACCCAAGAAACACTCAGGGATTGCAGACATCAGCTCCTTTTAAAGACAGAGATATGTGTGACAATAAAAAGGGAATTTGCTGTTAGACACTCCTTTCATACTCTGCAGGGAAATCTGCAAGGCTAAATATTCAAGGTGATCACCCAGATGTGATCAACTTTCTACTTTCCAGTAAAAAATAAAACATAATTTAGCCACATTTTCTGTTATTTTATAAAATGGATCAACTATTTTCCAGTTTCCAATAGATGGTCCTCATTTCCATTTGAGACCTCAACATGAGCACCATTAATATTCATATTTCTACCAACATTCTGTCCATGACAATATATATGTATTCTCTAAGAACACAGAAGCTCTCTCTACAGTGTTCCTCTTTCTTTTCTGACATCTCACCAGAATTGCCTTAGACATATTTGTGATGGTTACTCTTATCTGTCAACCTGACAGGGCTATGGGGTTATTTAAATGTTAATCTCAAGGGCTAAATGGGCGATGGGTATTAAGGAGGGCACTTGTGATGAGCACTGGCGATTATATGTAAGTGAACTACTACATTTTACTCCTGACACCAATACTACACTATTTGTTAACCAACTAGAATTTAAATTAAAAAAATGTTAATCTTATTAGAAGAGATTTGCAAATCATATAACTGATAATATCTAAAATATATAGAGAACTCACACAACTCACTATCAGAAAATGAACAATTCAATTTAAAAATAAGCCGAAGACATGAACAGACATTTTTCCAAGGATGACATCCAGGTGGCCACCAAACACATGAAGAGATGCTCAACATCACTCATCAGGGAAAATGCAAATCACAACGACAATATGATGTCTTCTCACAGCTGTCAGAATGTATATTATAAAAAAGACAAAGGGAAACAAGTATGGCCAAGTGGAGTAAAGGAAACCCTGTGCACTGCTGATGGGAATGCAAAATGCTGCAAGCGCTACGGAAAACAATATGAAGGTTGCTCAAAAACTTAAAAATAATATGAAGGTTACTTAAAAAATTAAAAATACAACTACCATACGATCTAGCAATTCCACTTCTGGGTACTTATCTGAAGAAAACAAAAACACCGATTCTTCAAAAAAACACATACACCCCTATTTTCATAGCAGCATTATTTACAACAGTCAGGATATGGAAGCAGCCTAAGTTTCCATCAATAGATGAATGGATAGGGAAGAAGCGGTGTATATGTAAATATGTGTACACGCACACATACATGCACAATTGTATGCTTGCCATTTGCCATAACATGGATGGGCCTAGAAGGTATAAGGCTAACTGAAAAAGACAGAGAAAAGACAAATACCATATGATTTCACTTATATGTGGAATCTAAAGAAAAAAAAAAGCAGTCAAATCAAGACAGAAACAGTCTCATAGATACAGAGAACTGTCTGGTGATTGCCAAAGGGGAAGGGAGTGGGGAGAATGGACCAAATAAGGCAAGTAGATTAAAAGCTATAAACTTCCACATATAAAATAAATAAAACATGGGAATACAATGTATAGCATAGGAAAAATAATGGTATGTAACAAATTTCTATGTGACAGATGGTGACTAGATTTATCACGGTGATCACCTCATAATATATACAAGTGTTGAATCACTATGTTGTATACCTGAAACTAATATTGCATATCAACTACACAACAGAAATAAACGTTAACAACTAAAAATCCATGTGAAAAGCTTCTCGAAAAATCATTAGTGTCAGCTAAAAAAGTAGGCCCATAGCAACATCCAGACATTTGACCAATATCTGGTTACAATGTCCTAGCGAAGTTGACATATAAAATTAACTATGACAACTGAAAACAGGTTTCAAAAGTACATTGGTATTCATAGCAACACTACTTAAAATAACCAAAAAGTAGGAATAAGCCAAATGTCCATCAGATGACAGACAAATAAAATGCAGTCTATACATGATGGAATATTTAGATATAAAAAGGAATGAAGTACTGATACATGCTACAACGTGAATGAACTTTAAAGACATTACGCTAAGTGAAAGAATTGATTCAAAAATCTATCTATGATTCTGGTTAAGTGAAATTTACAGAATAGTTCAATCCACAGAAATAAAAAGCATATTGGTGGTTTACAGGATCTTGTAGAGAAAGAATGGGAAGTGACCACTTAATGTGTACAGGGCTACCACTGGGGTAGTCAGAATGTTTGGATTTAGGTAGTTGTGACAGTTGCATAATACTGTGAATAGACGAAATGCCACCAAACAGTAGGCTTTAAAATTGCTGAAATGGTGAATTTTGTTATATGAGCTTTACCTAAATAAAAAACTCCATAATGTAAATTGTATCCATAATAATACAAGACAGTTACAACTGAACAGCAAGAAGCACCAATATTCAAATAAATCAAGGGTAACATATTTCAACAGAAATTTTACTGAAAAAATATTCAGAAAACCAAGAAACATGTTACATGATAACATCATTCGCCATCAGGTAAATGTAACTTACAAGCATCATGTTTTAGCACTATATACCAATGAGAACCATTAAAATTTAAAATAAATTTTTAAAAAAACTTAAGTATGGATGATTTTATAGGATATGAGAAACTCTCATGCATTGCTGGTGGAAATGCAAAATGGTAAAGCCAATCTGGAAATCTGTTTGTGTTCTTCTTAAAGTGTTAAATGGATATCACTACCTAAGCTAGCAATCTCAACCTTAGCTATTTACTTAAGATAAATGATTCACAATACCTCAATTCATTGTTGAAATTAACTGAAAGCAATATGATGCCTATCAACTAGTGATTAGATAAACAAAGTGTGGTTAATCCACAGAATGCACTTCTGATAAACCGACAACATGGGTGCATCTCTAAAGTTTTACGCTATGTCAACGAATATGAATCTTTCTTAACACATTATGCCAAGGTCAAATATGAGAAAAGGCAAATAGAGTACAGAAATCAGGACAGTAGATACCAAGGGCTGAGATGCACAGGTGTGATTAACTGTAAGGGAAAAGGAGTTCTTGCTGGGTGGATGGAAATGTTTTCTACTATTATGATTGTGGTGGTGGCTACAAAAATGTATAGCTTTGTCAAAAGTCATTAAAGAGCACAGGTAAAATTAGTAAAATTTATTGGAGGCAAATATTACAAAAATAAATAAGAACAACAATAAAAATGAATTCTCATCTCATACTGTTTATATAGATCAGTCATCAAAACTCATGAAGGCAATCTAAAGCAACTCATTCACGTTTTGATTAAACAGCGATTTACTCAGCACCTATTCCTTACTTGGCAGTGTTCTATACAGTGGTAATAGTCTAGCCAAGAAGAAAGGGAGGATCTGTAATCCCATTTCACGATTCTTCTGCTGGCCCTTTGTAATACAGAACTAGAAACCACACTGTTTAGGTGTTTCTCCCCAGTGAAGAGTATCTTTTATATCCATCATCTGCCCATTTGACAGTAATATTTAGTAGATATTTGTCTTTATCACAATGTGTATATACATTTCTCCTTCCCTAGATTGTAAGCCCTGAGAAAGCATGAATCACAGCTCTTTTTAAAATTTCCTTATTCCCCTCCCCACCCCCAATCCCATCAGTACGGAGCATACTACATGGTCACTAAAAGCTTTTCAAATTAACTGAAAATGTAGTCATATGATTTTTGATAGACACATATGCTGCCAATTTATGGAAAATGAGCAGTTAATTGTTTCTGATTGGACTTCACCTCTGCACTTCAATAGTTCAAGTCTATATCCACCACCTCCCTCCCTCCCAGCTTGCCTCTCCATGAGAAAAATACAAGGAGGATGCTTAGGTGGGTATGAGGCTCCTAATTCCCTCCCGCTTAGAGTACTTCTCCAAGCTGACTCTGCCTCTCTAATTAGACAATCATGAATGACTGTGTATTTTAAACTTCATGAGGAATTACCACCTTAAAGCTTTCAGGGGGCTCCTTTTGGAGGAAATCAAGAAAGCAGAAGTGGGAGAACAGTCCCAGAGACTGCCTTCCTAATAAAGGAACTTGTTTTAGTTTCTTCTAGAATTGCCTATTCCACCACTCCCCAGTAATCCACCCTATTGTTCAAGTTGCCTCAATTAGAAAACATAACCTCCAACGCAATGACTCAATGAGTCCTGTGGTTAGTCTTCGTGGTAGACTAGATATATGGAAACACTGTGCTGTAACAGAAAGCATTTTAAGCCATTAGAAAATATGCTTCTAAGAGAGTCAGGAAACTTCAGGTGCCTCTGAACAACTGAAGAGAATCCTCGGAATTGGAATAATCAGATTCTGCTCCTTTAATAACCAGCTAGGAACAGACAACAATATGACATACTAAGATACATAGCATGATTGATTTAGGGGCTATTTAATACAGTTCTGCATAATGTAGAAAATTGTAAGACAAAAATATAGAAAATGAATGAAACATTATGTCTCTTTTTGGGGGTTTAATTGGTGTAGTCAAGCAGATTACAGCACATCAGACCTTAAGGAACACTGAAATTCTAGCTCCAAACTTCCGAAGGTCGCCTTTGTATAGAATTATCTAAAAGGTGTACCTATCCTTCCATCCATCACTCCACCCCAATTCAGAGCCATTTAAATCAGAATCTTGGGAAGTGGGGCTTCAATATTAGTATTTGAAAAAACTCCTTTGTGGATCCCAATATCCAGTTGGGGTTGTTCTATTCTAAATTATTCCAATTTATTTCAACATTAAAAACTCAAAAGGAAGACTTTTCCAAGGTTCCATGATGGGTAGTGTCAAACCACAAGCAACTAATTCATCTGACTCCCCAAGAGTACCCTATTCTGCTCTTTGCAGTGTTGTTCAATGGAAACATTATATTCCAATCATAAGGGGAAATAAACAGTATTTCGCAAGTGCCATTTATAGTGTCCGGAAGAAAATTACAATAATCAAACTTAAACGTTTTTCATCAGAAAAGTAATATATCTTCATTATGAAAAGTTGGAGAGATCCTAAAAGTAGAGTACAATCATATTACAGTATCAACATGTGTATATTCTTTTAAAATCTTTTTTTCTCACAGAAAACTATACATGTTTATTTCCAGCATTTAGAATATACTGCAACAAACGAAGAAGATTAAAAATCACTCAGGTTTGACTATTTTTACTTGCTATTGAGAATACCCACGTTCATTCAAAAACTAATTAGTGAGACAAGCGTTTGTCACTGTTTTGTGAACTTGGGATACATCAGGAAATAAAAGAAAGATTTTGGCTATCATGATGTCTATGATGAGAATTGTGTGGATTGTGAAGTAACAGTTATACTCTTATTCAGTTAAAAAATAAAACTTAAAATACTTTGGCTCAAATACACATCTAGAAGAAGTAAAATTTAACATATGTGCTAATTCAAATGAAAAAGCCTACACATCGCTAAACCATCTGCTTCTGAGAAATCAAAATCATCTCCAAGCACTAATACAAGAGTACGGTCTACAGGGCCATTAATACTCTGGTTCATTCCTACTGTTTTAGGACACATTGCCATTCCCAACACATCCCCTGTGCTCCTTTCACAAATCCAAACTTTGCAAATTGTCTAACCCTCTGTTCTCCTACATGCTTTTGTCACATTAAATGTGTTTTCCAGCCTGAAATGCCCTTCATGCCATCATCATCATTAAGCTACAGCTGAAAAATTCATAGTTCTTGGGTGGGGGTTCTGTTATATACATCTTTACTGAAACAAATGGCAGAGTACATGGTAATCACTTATTCTATTCTCAGTATTCCTCCCAGACAGTGCACTCCTTAAGGCTAGGATATTCTGTTATTAATTTATAAATACACAGTGGATATGAGAATGTCTGAGTTATAATAAATGTTGAGCAACTGTTTATGAAATAAATTTTTTAAAAGCATTTATTGTTTTACTTTTCAAAAATAAAGCCCTTTACCTTACAAAGTATTTTCTCATACATCAAAAGTGGGTCCTTGTCCACACTAGCAGAACGGAGACCTTTGTATAGTAGTCTCTGGCATAGTTTCGCTATACTCAACCGAGTTTTGGTCTCCTAGTCAAAGTGCCTTAGAAAATGTATTGTGTTACTTCCCATAATATAAGGATGGAATTAATGAACATTATGTTTTCTCTAACTGACTAAGGGAAATGGCAGACAACATGCATATCCAGCACCCTGCATACAAAAAGGTAGATATAGCTATTCTGCGAAGTTGGTTATTTTTCTTTTCTAAATATGGTAACAATAGAATAACACTTTCGACAAGTGTTTGAGGCTAAACTTGACCTTTATGAACCAGTCCAAGATTTTTGTCATTTTCAGAAATTAAACGTGGCCTCATTTCAATATTTTGATGCCTAAATAGAAATAGTGTCCCAGTAAAGTGTTTACAAAAGCTTTCTAGTAGGAAACTAAGATGCCAGTAGACCTCCTGGGTTCAAATCGTGGTGCTACTTACTAGCAATAGGACTTTGGGTGTTTGAACAAACCCTTTTCAAACCTCATTGAGTGGGACCTATTAATATGATGGGATCTAAGAATGTCTTAGACTGAAGAGGGAGATTTGAATTGAGATATTCGCTTGTTGAATTTGAAGAAGCAAACAACCATGATGTAAAGTACCCAGAGGGGGCAAGAACCTGAGAATGGTTTCTAGGATCCCACAGCGATTCCTGATCCACAGTTACCAAGAAAACAGTGGCGGCAGTCCCACAGACTCAAGCAAATAAATTCTGCCAAAAACCCGAAGGAGTTTAGAAGCGCACCTTTCCTAGTCAAGCCTCCAGGTGAAAACACAGCTGATCTAAAGACTGAGCAGAGAACACTGCTAAGCTGCGTCTGGACTCCTGACCCCCAGAAACCATGCGGTACTAAATTTGAGTTATTTTAAGCCAGTAAGTTTATGGTAATTTGTAGCAATGCAATTGAAAATTACCTATGTCATAGCATAGTTATAAAGACTAAATGAGTGTAATATTTAAATCTGCATAAGTGCTTGTTAATGAAAAATGCAGATCTGTGAATCATTCAAGAAACTAAAAATGAAGAGTGTCTACATCTGCAAACTCATATAAAATAGGGAGCAACACAGGGAAAATTTCCTCAAAACTCAATCTTTATTTCCAAATGTTAGACTCTAGACTTGTAATTACACTCCTTACCTCTTTCAAATCAGAACCATTGTAACTACCTCTACAGAGTTGGACTATAATTTATTCTCCATTAATCTAACATATATGATATCCTCAGAAACTAATTCAAATACATTTTTTTCTTCATCCAATACCCACTTAATAACAGTCCACTTCTCTTAAGATCACTCCAAGCATAACAGCTCTATGAAACTGATGAGATTCAAAATATTTAAATTAATCAAATACATGCAACCAAGATGAATTACTTTTTCACGAATTATTCTCGGTTTCTGTATGATAATGCAAATGAAGCTTCAGTTCTTTCAAAAATTCATTTAGATTCTTTTTCGACCTCCCATTATACTTAAAACATCTGTAGTGGTTTAGAAAGCTTAGACTATTAAAACAAAATAATCGACACTTTAGCGCTGATCTCAAGCTGTTCCAAGAACAATGAATCACAAAGATGCCAATTTTACACTATGAAATAAAAATGTTTCATCCAATAAAAGTTTATGTTCCTGGTGGCACCCAATTTATTATTTTATTTAGAAAGATTCATTTAACATCCAGCTGTTGTATGCTACATATATTTTGGGATATGTTAGGCATTTAGATATTGATTTACATGCAATAAGAACATCCAAGCAAGTTGATGATTTTCTTCTTTTAAATGATTGTTACATAATCGGATTGAAATCTTTTGCATGCATTTTCATCGCTGTAGCATATAAAACTTAAATTTTAGCAACTGACAAAAGAATTATTTCATGAAGACTCATTATATTTCCATATTCCAAATTATATTGGAAAATAATGTATGTAATAAAAGAACTTTAATCTCACTAAATTTTATAACATGTCTTATTTCATATCTTGTATTGAATAATGTAACCTTCACTGTCCAGTCTGCAACTGCCAGTATCTGTTTTTAATCAGCCTGTTGTGGATTTTTGCAAGAAGTGTTCTTCATCCAGTGGGGGGACTGTATGCTAAAAGGAGGGTTCTTCCAAGCAGAAATTCTCTGCCTACTGAAATAATGATTCCTATACATAATTACTGATCTATAACGCAGTATATATGCTTACACCTCCCCCACTGCTGCCAACTTAGGAGCATAAAAAATCTTTACCAGGATGGTGATAAATTCAATCTTCTTTTGGGGGGCCCCACCTCTCCACAGTTTCTAAGGATACTAAAAAGTACTTGCTAAACCAGACCTCAAGGAAGGGTCTCTAATATCTACATGTCACATAAATTGCTGAGGAGCATTACTGTTCAATTCTGTTGGAAACTATAATCCCTTGGTGCTAAGAGGGGGTAAAGGGTTCTTTTATCACAAAATCAAGGCTATTGGAATTAATTACGCTTGTTAATTAGTATTCAATTCTTTCAACCTATCTCTAAATCAGAGTTGCTGTTAACTCAGGATGCTTCATGGTAGTGGGGTGGATGTCTCCAGCACAAACCCAGTGAATCTCTTTCTACTCAAAGGCAGAAAGTGGTTCTGTCCCACAATCCTACACATCTCCATATATCCCTTATACTCCCCTAACAAAAGCCTTGGAAGGGTTTTTTCTTCAAGTAATTTATACATTTTTATATTTTAAAATAAGGAAATAGTTGTGGATTTACTCTAAAGTTTTGAAAATAAATTGATCTAATCTAGTTCCTTTATTGTTGATATAGCACCATCGTACATCTGTCAAAATGAAGAAACCAACATTCATTTACTATTAAGCAAGTGCCAGATGTTATTCAGATTTCACCAATTTTTCCACTAATGTCCTTTTTCTGTTCCAAGACCCAATCCAGGATGCCACACTGCATTTAGTGCAATTTGATTTGGGCCCAAGAAATGAAAATTAAGATCCTCCACAAGCATCAGACGTCTAGATTCTTAACACAAGAGTTTTAAGGCTAGGCAAGATGAGGTTAACTCCTATTCTTTCCTCCACAGTCCACAGTAGGATAAAAAGAAGCATTTCAGTAAATTATCCTGCCACAATAGTTAACCATGCCATTTCTCATTTGACAATACATTTTAGCCATGATTTTCAGAAAAGAGATGTGGTTTGCCACATCATGTAAATATGGCTTTGACATTCAGGCCCAATTTTATTAGCTATAATCCTGGAGATCTTCCCATGATACCATGTTGCCTCCCATCACTTCTCTAAACCAACAGACACTCACAGACTTGAGACAATTTTGCCACTTAAATAAAATTAGATAATGAAGTAAAATGATGAGGTAGGATATAAATAAACTAGCTGTTTTTACATATTTGTGAGTATATATTAGGTAATACATGACAGGGACAAAAATCATACGAGTATTCTGAAATTAGTGATGTCCACAGTCAACTGAATCCAATTATAATAGACTGAAAGAGACTTTCCACAGTCCAGTATACATTTTGCATCAAATATTGTCTGAAATTTATTAACAACTGAGCTGTCCCTTGATGATCACTTCCCGTGTGTTCATTTGCGCACCACTGACATTAGGATTCAAGGTAAAATGTATAAGTAGGTCTTTCTCTGGGGAGGGGGGAGGGCTGTAGTCTGTTTCCTACTTTCTTGTGCTAAGAGGAATCCATGCTGCCCTTGTGGAATTATGTAACTAAGATCTAATTAATTTACGGAAGTATACCATAGTGGTCATAGCAATATGTTTCAGCTAAACATAATACAGATTAGTCTGTTGGAAAATAAGAATTCAGTGTTAAACTTCAAAATTAGGAATATGATTATTTTTATCTTGGAATGAGCCTACTTCCAACGTACCATTACATTAAAAAACTCAACAAGATTAAAGCTGTTGAAGGATCCAAATCCTATAATTCATGGAATATCTACACTGGATACTCATTAAACTCATTTAATCTTTAATTTCTAAGGAAAGGTTCCACCTAAAATGACTGACATTCTGCTTCAGGCTTGGTAATTGGTCAAATTTTTATAAGTGTCTGGAATTACAAGTGGAAATTTCTTTCCCTCTCTTTTTAAAAATGTATTAGAACAGACCGGTTTTTCTTTATGACTAAATTTCTACTGAAGAAAAAGAAGTATTTAAATGAACATTTAAGGAAAACATACTCTTTGCTTATTTAATTGCCCAAATTTTCTATGAATCTTTATGCTCTTTGCCTATCTTTGCTGAGAGGGAACAAGTGCAATGGTTTGGTGTCTTCACTTAGACCTGAAGGAAGTTGATTCCTAACTGAAAAGAAAAAAATATATTGTGCCTCTCTTGTCTTATTCAAACAGGTTATTCCCCCTCTAAAGGATACAATAAGACCCATCTTTATTGCACAGCCTTTCTGGATTGCTCAACAAACATACATTTGTTCTTTGTTCTCCCACAGACTTCCCACCATTACATTCTTCTTTTTAGCCTAATTTCCTCAAACTACATGCTACTGACAAAATCTTAATTTGCTCATTCATGTACAATTCAGCATTTCTTACGTGTGATATTATATTTATGTGTGCTATTTATACATCTATTGAGTATTAGAAAAGGTTTCAAACATCAATGTCTAGAAAAACAAAGATGTGACAAGCCTCATGTAGCAAATCAAAGAAATCTCGATTACCTTTTCTGTTCTAGTCCTTGAGGAAGTTTCAATGTATTTCTTAGCACAATATATTTCTTAGCATAATTTCTTCTGTACATTGGTACCTTACAAGAATGCTGCTCCATTACCAGACAATAATGAGTGGACTACTTTTGTCACCTTCTATAACTTATCCCTCCTCTAAACTGGTTTCACTATACATCTACTCTAACACAGTCTTTCTGAACTCATTTTCCTGCTAAAATTATATTCTAACAAATTCAATTTCATGAAAGAAATTGAAAATAACTGGGGGGGGGTGCAAAGTGTTATTTACTACATTACATGTTCTTTCTTCCAACTGCAACTGCTTGGTTACTTGAAAGTTTATTGAAACAGCACTGTTTACAAAGCAAATACATATTGAAAAAATGTAAAAACAAAACAGCACTGTTTACAAAGCAAACACATATTGAAAAAATGTAAAAACACATGTTAAACATTTTAAAAAGAAAACATATAAATGAATATTAATTTTCCAAATATTTGATGCAGGCTAAGGGCTTCTTTGGATATGTTGTCAAGTGTCAGGCCCTTAGTGCCTACATCTCAACCATAATGCAAATACTACCATTTTTGGTTTCTGCTTCTTTAAAGGGAACCTAGAAACTTGTGTAGAAGGCTAGACATATACTCAGAGGATTTTGTATTTTCTCCCAATATTTTCTACTTTTCTCCTCGCACATCTAATTTGACAACTTGTGTTTTAATGATTCCTTTTCATACTTTTTAAGATATTCATCCTAATTTTCCATAGAAATTTTTCAAATTGTTATTTCTTCAACATATGTAATATTTAATTAAATTTGATCATTGTAATACTAGGTAGAAGTAGCATAATCAGGTTCACAGATATATACAGCTACCCTTGCGGAGAGCACATAACTCAGCTATCGGGAAGACCAGTGCGGGATCACCTGAGGCTCCCCTGGTAGGGGCCAGCCTGCCTTAGGCACTAGGCAGTGTTCTGGAGAGGAGCAAGTGTCATTGTGGATTACTCTGCTGAGGAAGTATGCTGATCTCAACAGCAGTGTAGACACTACACAGAAACAAAATGTGGGAAGGAGGTAGAAGGAAAGAAGAAACTTCTTTGGCAAATGAGAAAGGGATAGTTTTATATAAATATATGCATAAACATTACTTTATGTTTCTAAGAGTATCCAATCAACTGCAATCCCAAAATATCTCCACTCAGACATGCTGTACTCTGAAGGAATTCTTTCCTGAGAAATGTCCCTGATGAGTTCATTTTCTAATTTGAACTTGAATTAATTACCTTAAGCAATTTCACAAATGCCCCTAAAATATCTTTTTAAAGATGTTATTGAAAGTGTACTATGTAACGAGAGCTAAAAATAGAAAATTGACAGCTTAACTTTCCTCCCTGCTATTTCTTAAGTGTGGTTTCCAAATTCCAGATATAGAAATAATGAAACCAGTAACTGGGTTCAACAAAAGATGTTGAGTGAAACCACTCAAAAGCATCTTTCGGGGGTGAGAGTTATACTTTCATTTTGCCCACCTAACAGAATAATGCTTGGGAATTCTTATCAGAATTAAGACTCTTCGAATTTTCCCATCATTAAAATACACGTTTAAAGTTCCCCATTAGTCAACTTATCATACGATGTACTAAAAATACACCAATAGAAATTATATTCAATGAGATGCTCTCTTGCTAGGAGTCCCTATTTTTAGCAAGCAGGTGACGGTTTTGAAATTAAAGATTGCTTTTATACATAAAATGTTCATACCTTAAAAATATTCAGCTCCTTTTAAACGTTGTCAATCTTTTCAAAGTGTGCAACCTCAGAGGCATTCTTCCTACAGAGGAGTTATGAAAGGCCAACTCTCTTTTGAGGCAACATGATATAAGATCACAAACATTAGGAACCGAAACTTGTTTTTTACCTGGGTTATACACCAATGTGCTGCTCATTGCAAATGACCGATGTAGCAATGCCTACTTCTGCTTTTCTTTACCTTATAGCTATAGGCTGCTGTCACTCTTTCTTTTGTCTTCTCCCTGGGGTCATGAGAGAATTTCCAAAAGGATATTTATTATTTATTTTCCAAGAAGGTATATTTTGCCCTCAATGTCATCCAAAGTTTTTTTTTTTTTTAAAGTGTTGCATTTGTGAACTAGGAAGACAATGTCTAGCGACAGATTTAATGGGCTTTCATTTGCATTTACCTTTACTTCACTCTGAACCTAAAGAGGTTTGGCAGATGCTGATAGCAGTCCATTGCTAAATAACTGATTTGTCAGACTGCAGACCAGACAATGCATTCATTCTAATTTAAAACAAAACAAACAACAACAACAAAAAACTTTGTGTAAAATCTTTAAATTGAATGCAACTTTTTTTTTTTGGCAAAATACAATTTATGTTCTATTGTCACTGTTATCACCATAGCTGCTTAAGTCTTGCAATAGTAAGATGGCTTAAATCCCTGGTAATGTGCTAGTAACAACACTGATTCCTTTTTCATGGGCCAAAAATATCTGATGGTATCTTCAGGTATATATGAGGGTATGAGTGTGTGTGCATATACACACTTACTTTTCCTTTGGTGATATATATATATTTAACATTCAAGTCACATTCAAGAGCCCAGATATATTTCCTGAATCTTTTTTTCAAAAGGAAATAGCTTAAAAGCCAGGGGTCCTTGAGATAAAGGCATATAACTATTGTAAAAATGGAGTTTCCTGAGAAGTCGTATTACCTGCATTCAATGTAATACTGTTAATTTCAGCTACTGGCCTTACTTTTGGTTACCTTGGATTTCAAACAATTTGCACTTATTTAACTGCAGGAGATAATTTTTAGGCTTGATTATTGTAATAGTCGTGACTATGAAGCACAGAACTGTACTTGTTTTTCAAAAATGTTAACCTTGTATTCGACCTCAATATTTGATCTACAATTCTGTGAGCAAATACTTATGAATGATTACTTGGAATAAAAGATGAGACATTTCTATTTCAAAGCACTTTCTGGTTTTAAAGAAGACTAATTGATAAATACATAATATTCATTTTCTTACCACGGACACAATGACATAAAGTACATACATATATACAAAACAATTATAAAGAGGACACATGTATTAGTGTCACCCAAATCAAAACATAAAATACTGACAGGATGCAATCAACATGTATATATCCCTGAAATAAATTTAAATATATGCATCCCCGAAATAAATTTAAATATATACATATATATGGCTTATATTATTTCTTAACTATATGAATGGAATTATTAAAAATATAAATAACAAGTATCTTAATTTTTTCATTCAACACAATGCCTAACATCATAGATGCAAGATTTCTCATGCTATTCAGTATAGGTACAACCTATTTATTTTCATTGCCGTATAGTATTCCATTATAAAAATATACCCAACACAAAGGGGCGCCTGGGTGGCTCAGTGGGTTAAAGCCTCTGCCTTCGGCCCAGGTCATGGTCTCAGGGTTCTGGGATCGAGCCCTGCATCGGGCTCTCTGCTCAGCAGGGAACCTGCTTCCCCTCCTTTCTCTCTGCCTACTTGTGTTCTCTGTCAAATAAAAAAAAAAAAAAAAATCTTAAAAAAAAAAAAAAAGTCTGGAAGTTTTCCTTCCCCTTCAATTTTTTGAAACAGCTTCAGGAGAATAGGTGTTATTTCTTCTTTGAAAGTTTGGTAGAATTCCCCAGGGAATCCATCAGGTCCTGGGCTCTTGTTTTTTGGGAGGTTTTTGATCACTGCTTCAATCTAGTTACTAGATATCGGTCTATTCAGGTTGTCAGTTTCTTCCTGGTTCAATTTTGGGAGTTTATAGTTTTCCAGGAATGCACCCATTTCATCTAGGTTGCTTAACTTATTGGCATCTAACTGTTGATAATAACTTCTGATGATTGTTTCTACTTCTTTGGTGTTAGTTGTGATCTCTTCCTTTTCATTCATAATTTTATTAATTTGAGCTTTCTCTCTTTTCTTTTGGATTAGTGTGGCCAATGGTTTATCGATCTTATTGATTGTTTCAAAAAACCAGCTTCTAGTTTCATTGATACGTTCTACTGTATCTCTAGTTTCTACCTCATTGATCTCTGCTCTAATCTTGATTATCTCCCTTCTTATGTGTGGAGTTGGTTTGATTTGTTGTTGATTCTCCAGTTCTTTAAGGTGTAGAGACAGCTGGTGTATTCTGGATTTTTCAATTTTTTTGAGGGAGGCTTGGATGGCTATGTATTTCCCCCTTAGGACCACCTTTGCTGTATCCCATAGGTTTTGGACCAAAGTGTCTTCATTCTCATTGGTTTCCATGAATTGTTTAAGTTCCTCTTTGAGCTTGGTCTTTAGCTTCCAGGTGTTTGAGTTCCTTTCAAAATTTTCCTTGTGATTGAGCTCCAGTTTCAAAGCATTGTGATCTGAGAATATGCAGGGAATAATCTCAGTCTTTTGGTATCGGTTGAGTCCTGATTTGTGACCCAGTATGTGGTCTATTCTGGAGAAGGTTCCATGTGCACTTGAGAAGAATGAGTATTCTGTTGTTTTAGGGTGGGATGTTCTGTATATATCTATGAGGTCCATCTGGTCTAATGGGTCATTCAATGCTCTTGTTTCTTTATTGATTTTCTGCTTGGATGATCTATTACTGAGAGAGGCGTGTTAAGATCTCCTACTATCAATGTATTCATATCAATATGACTCTATCTTGATTAATAGTTTTCTTCTGTAATTGGCTGCTCCCATATTGGGGGCATAGATATTTACAATTGTTAGATCATCTTGGCAGATAGTCCCTTTAAGAATTATACGGCGGCATCACGTTACCTGATTTCAAGCTTTACTACAAAGCTGTGATCACCAAGACAGCAGGGTACTGGCATAAAAATAGACACATAGACCAGTGGAACAGAGTAGAGAGCCCAGATATGGACCCTCAACTCTACGGTCAAATAATCTTCGACAAAGCAGGAAAAAATATACAGTGGAAAAAAGACAGTCTCTTCAATAAATGGTGCTGGGAAAACTGGACAGCTATATATAGAAGAATGAAACTCGACCATTCTCTTACACCGTACACAAAGATAAACTCGAAATGGATAAAAGATCTCAACGTGAGACAGGAATCCATCAGAATCCTAGAGGAGAACAGAGGCAGTAACCTCTTTGATATCAGCCACAGCAACTTCTTTCAAGATATGTCTCCAAAGGCAAAGGAAACAAAAGTGAAAATGAACTTTTCGGACTTCATCAAGATCAAAAGCTTCTGCACAGCCAAGGAAACAGTCAACAAAACAAAGAGGCAACCCAGGGAATGGGAGAAGATATTTGCAAATGACAGTACAGACAAAAGGTTGATATCCAGGATCTATAAAGAACTTCTCAAACTCAACACACACAAAACAGATAATCATATCAAAAAATGGGCAGAAAATATTAACAGACACTTCTCCAATGAAGACATACGAATGGCTATCAGACACATGAAAAAATGTTCATCATCACTAGCCATTAGGGAAATTCAAGTACAAATGGCTACCAGACACATGAAAAAATGTTTATCATCACTAGCCATCAGGGAGATTCAAACCAATACCACATTGAGATACCACCTTACACCAGTTAGAATGGCCAAAATTAGCAAGACAGGAAACAACGTGTGTTGGAGAGGATGTGGAGAAAAGGGAACCCTCTTACACTGTTGGTGGGAATGCAAGTTGGTGCAGCCACTTTGGAGAACAGTGTGGAGGAGATTCCTCAAGAAATTAAAAATAGAGCTTCCCTATGACCCTGCAATTGCACTACTGGGTATTTACCCCAAAGATACAGATGGAGTGAAAAGAAGGGCCATCTGTACCCCAATTTTACAGCAGCAATGGCCACGGTCGCCAAACTGTGGAAAGAACCAAGATGCCCTTCAATGGACGAATGGATAAGGAAGATGTGGTCCATATACACTATGGAGTATTATGCCTCCATCAGAAAGGATGAATACCCAACTTTCGTAGCAACATGAACGGGACTGGAAGAGATTATGCTGAGTGAAATAAGTCAAGCAGAGAGAGTCAATTATCATATGGTTTCACTTATTTGTGGAGCATAACAAATAACATGGAGGACATAGGGAGATGGAGAGGAGAAGGGAGTTGAGGGAAATTGGAAGGGGAGGTGAACCATGAGAGACTATGGACTCAGAAAAACAACCTAAGGGTTTTGAAGGGGCGGGGGGTGGGAGGTTGGGGGAGCCAGGTGGTGGGTGTTAAGGAGGGCACGTATTGCATGGAGCACTGGGTGTAGTGCAAAAACAATGAATACCGTTATGCTGAAAAGAAATTAAAAAAAAAAAAAAGAAATATACCCAGCACATTCCACTATTTGCAGTCATTTCAGTTGTTTTCCATTTTACAACTTAAGTATAAATATACTGATATGAACATTCTTTTAGATGAATCATGATGTATATATATTTATTAGAATTACCCAAGGCCTATACCAAGGAGTACAATTTGGGGAGAAAATGACATCTTGACAATGACTATTCTCATCTAATAATATGGACTATCTTTCCATTTAATTCTCAATGTTGTTAATCAGTTTTGCAATTTTCCTCATATAAATCTTGTATATATTGCTAGATTTATACCTAAGTGTTTCATTTTTAGGGGGGTGCTCATGTAAATAGGATTGTGTTTTTACTTCCAGGTTCAACTTGTTCACTGTTGGTATCTAGGAAAGTAACTGGCCTAGGAAATTATATTAACCTTGTTTCCTCTAACCTTCCTACAATCATTTAGTAGTTTCAAGAATTTTTTGTTGATTTTTTTGCATTTTGTACAAAATGAACTATGAACAAAAGGTTTTATGTCTTCATTCTGAATCTCTATACACTTTATTCCCTTTTCTTGCATTACTTCATTAGCAAAGAATTCTGATACAACTGAAAAGGACTGGTGAGAGGAGGAATCCTCACCTCCTACCTCAGTCTTAGGGAAAGCTTAGGAAAAGCTTTAAATCTTTCACCATTAAATGTAACATAACCTGTAGGTATTTCTGAAGTCTTTCTCAAGTTGATAAATTCTGCTTTTATTTCAAGTTTAATGAAATTTTAGCATTAATGAATGATGAATTTTCAGAAATGCTTCTTCTGTATCTATTAATATGACCATACAGTTTTATTTTTTCAGTTTCTTAATGTGATGGATTGATTTTATAAAGTTGACTCATTCTTATACAACTGGGATAAATCCCACCTGGTCAAGGATTCTATTTGCTAATATTTTGTTGAAGATTTTTACACCTAAGCTCATGAGATATATTTGTCTGTAGTTATATTTTGTTGTAATATTATTGCATGGTCCTGACACTAAGGTAATGCTGGCCTTATACAATGAGTTAGGAAGTACTGCCTCTGCTTCTATTCTCTGGAAGACACTGTATTGTTACAATTTCTTCCTTAAATATTTGACAGAATTCACTAGTAAACATAATTGTCCTGGTGCTTTCTATTTTGGAAATTTAATAATTATTCACTCAAATTTTTAAATAGATATGGCATATTCACATCACGTAGAGGTTCTTGTATAAGTTTTAGCAAACGATATATTTCAAGGAATTGGCCCACTTCATCATATTTTTCAAATCTGTGAGCATCAAGTTGTTGAGTATTTCTTTAACAGGCTTTCAATCTCCATGGGATGTACAGTGGTGACTTTTCACTTGAAATATTGCTAATTTGGTCCCCCTCCCCTTTTTTTTTTCCTGAGTTTCACTTTCCATGATCTCTTTGAAGAACATGCTTTAAGTTTTCTTGATTTACTCTACTATTCCCTGTCTTCAATCTTACTGGTTTATGTTCTCTTATTTTCTTCTGCTTACTTTGGACTTAATTTGCTGTTGATGTTCTTATTTTTTAAGGTGAGAACTTTGATTATTGATTTTTAGATCTTCTTTTATAATACATACCTTCAGTGCTATAAATTTCTCTTCTGTGCACTGCTTCCTCTGTATCTCAAAACTTTTGTTAAATTTGTTTTCATTTTTATTTAGGGGAAATATATTTTAATTTCTCAAGATTTTTTCTTTGATCCATGTGTCATTTAGATGGGTGTAGTTTCATCTCCAAGTATTTTCGGACTTTGCAGTTACCTTTTTGTTACTGTTTTCTAGTTAAATACTATTGTGATCTGAGAGCAGACACTGTATGATTTTTACTCTTTCAAATTTGTCAAGGTAAGTTTCATATCCTCAGATGTGGTATATCTCATTGAATATTCCATCAAGTTTGATAGAAATATGTCTTCTGCTGTTATTGGATGAAGAATTCTATAGGTGTCAACTATATCCAGTTCATTGTTGCTGTTGCCAAGGTCAGCTCTGTCCTTTCTGATTTTCTATTTTTTTAAAATTTTAATTCAATTAGCCAACATACAATACATCATTAGTTTCAGATGTACAGTTCAGTATTCATCAGTTGCCTATCACACCCAGTACTCATCACATCATGTGCCCTCTTTAAATGCCCATCACCTATTACCCCATCCCTCCACCCATCTCCCCTCCAACCTTTTTAACCATAGTTTCATAATAAGTCATATACATCATGATACAAATGTCATATAGAAAAGGAGAGAATTTTTTTTAAAGGGGGCACTGGTATGTTTTAGGAGGACTTCTATAAAAAGTATTAGCTGCTGAGATTGTAGGCTACAAAAAGGAGATTTTATCATTAGGAATGAGGTACCTCATAATAAATAGAATACATGACAATAAAGCATTTATATTTAACAAATCAGGATATTTGGACAAAGTACTTCAAGCTGGATAATTCTCTTAAAATATTTTCTGAATTTGGCACCACTGAAAAACTGGATTTGTCATTGACAAGTCACCCAGCAGAAGGTTTTTGTGATCACAAACACTAGTAAAATATGTCTACTAAGATACTTGTTCTAAGCCTATAAAAATAAGAAGCCATGATTCCCTTCAACCACGTATTTTTCTATTTCCCAAGACAGTGTTTACTAATATGAGTAAAATGTTTCAAATGTAACTTTTCAGAAAATCCAATTATTTCATTAGTAGACAACATCTATGTAGCCCCTATGTACCAGTCTACACTAATTGTGTTCCAGTTTTATTCTTCCATTTCAAGATGCTATTTGGGATCTAGTGTCAGTATCATCAAAATAGTTTCTAGGGGCGCCTGAGTGGCTCAGTGGGTTAAAGCCTCTGCCTTCGGCTCAGGTCATGATCTCAGGGTCCTGGGATCGAGCCCCGCATTGGGCTCTCTGCTCAGTGGGGAGCCTGCTTCCTCCTCTCTCTCTGCCTGCCTCTCTGCCTACTTGTGATCTCTGTCTGTCAAATAAATAAATAAAATCTTAAAAAAAATAGTTTCTAATAGAAGTATGTTTTCATGTCTCTTGGATGAATACCTATAATCATAATTCCTGGGTCATAAAGTGGTTATATGTTTAATCTCTTTAAAAACTACCAAAAATTTTTGCACAATAGTTGTCTCTTCATACGATCACACAAGCAACATATAAGCACTTCAATTTCTCCACACCCTTGCCAAAACTTGGTTTGAAAGTCTTTTTAATATTTGTGATTTCAGAAGCCACATAGTCATTTCATTGTGGGTTTAATTCTCACTTCTCTAATATCTAATAATGTTGAGCACATTTGCATGTACTTACTTATGTACCATGTATATATTTTATTCAGTGTAATTTCTTTTTGCATCTTTTGTTGGTTTATGAATTTTTATTACTGATTTTTTGACATTCTTTATATATTCTAGATCTCTCCTTCGTCAGACACATCTACTGCAAATGTTTTATCCCAGCCTATGGTCTTTCATTTACAAATACTGCCTTTTGATGAACAAAAGCATTTAATTTTGAAGATGTCTTTTTAATCAATTTTTCTTCTTGGTTAATGTTTTTTGTCTTGTCTATAAAATATTTCTCAATACCAAGCTTGTCAAGATTAATATGAATAAAGATTAAGTTGAATACCTATGTTTTCTTCTACAAGACCTGCAATTTTAGCTTTTACATTTAGATTTTGGTGTGTCATAAATAAAATTTTTTCAGTATAATATAGTGCTCAAGCTTCATATTTCTCTCTATTAATATCCATTCACTTTGGCATAATTCGTTGAAAAGTCTAACCCTTCCCCTGTGAACTGCCTCCATGCATTTATCAGAAATCAATTTATTGCATACATATGAATGTATTGGGGACAAATTTGTTCCACTAATATATTTCTCCAGTCCTGGGCTAACACAAAACTGTCTTTATTATATAGCTTTACAGTGAATCTTGAAATCAGGTAGTGTGATTCTATTAAATTTGGACAATTTCTTCAAGATTGCTTTGGCCATTTGAGCTTTCATTTTCATATAAACATTAAAATCAACTTGTCAATCTACGCTCAAAAGCTTTTTGGTATTTTGACTGGAATTACATTGAATCTATAGATTTATGGGAAATTTATGGGAAACTTAACATCTTAGCAATTTTACATATTCTTTTCCATGAACATAGTATAATTCTCCACTAATTTAGGTCTTCTTTTCCTTATCCATGACTTGGAAATCTCAATGTACAGATCTCACATGTCTTTTGAGTTTGTTCCTAGTAATTTTTTATACTATTATAAATGGCACATAATTTAAGTTTCATTTTCCAATTGCTTTTTGCTAGTATAGCTAAATACAATAGGTTTGCTATATTGACAGTATATCTTGCCATCCAGCTAAATATTAGTGTCAGTCCATTTTATGATACATCCCTTATATTTTTTAATATAAAAAATCCTGCCATTTTTATAAAGACTGTTTTTGTTTTTCTATTCTGTTATGTATGTCTTTTATTCCTCTTTCTTATCTTACTACATTGGTTACTACATTTCTTATCTTACTACATTGGTTATCTTACTACAGAACAAATTGTAATAGAGGAGTAGACATTCAACTCTTCCCAAATTTGAAGGCCATGTTCTACATACGAGCTATAGGAATTGTTTGTGTATACCCGATTAATCAAATTCAGATTACTACTACTTTCTACTACTTTCTGTTTGACAGCCTTTAAACATGAATGTGTTTTAAAGTACAACATAAGTGGCTTTGTTTTGTTTTGCATGTACTAAGATACTATCACTTTAATCTAATCTCTTCTATTACTATGGTAAACAACCTAGATTTATAGGTAAACAACCTAAATTTTATAAAAATAGACATATATATTCACCTGTGTCTGTATGTATCCATTTGTACACACACACACACACACACACACACACACACATTTCCTAGCTCTACTAAGAGTGTCTAGAAGAAGTAACACTTCAGTAGTAATCAGCACATCTAGTTCTTAGTGTTTTTGTCATATTCTCTACCAAAAGGAACCAGACATCCTTGGAAAAACAGCTGATTCTAGATGTCAGGCAAAGAAACTTGAAGATGAACTTGAACTATCTAGTGGTTCCCCCAAATAAAGGAAGTGCTCAAAAGGAGATAAAATTCAGCCTAAAAGGGCTCCAACTAGCCAGATTGGAAGTAATTTAAACATAAAATAAAATAATATCAGTATACATGGCTCAAGGAGTAAGTTACTAATCTAGGTTTCTATACTTACATTAATAAATACATGAATAACTTTTAATTATGGAATTCACTCAGAAAATGCTGAAAAAAAATTATTTATGACACACCAAAATCTAATGTACAATCATTTCTGCCAACAATGGGTAGCCTGAGTCTTACTATGATTAAATATTGGATACTCCCAGGTCAAAGGATATCCTACAGAATCGTAAGACCTCACCTCTTGAAACATGTAAAATATTGAAAAACTGTCCAAGACATATGAATTGTTCCAGATTGAGAAATTCTAAAAGCATGTGACAACTAAATGTTTCTAGGATGTTGGATTATACTTCAGGATCAGAACGTAAAACATTTTCAAGGCAGTTGGCAAAATGTAAATGAGATCTTCATCTATTTTAAGAATGTGATATCAGTGGCACCTGGGTGGCTCAGTTGGTTAAGCAACTGCCTTCAGCTCAGGTCATGATCCTGGAGTTCCTGGATTGAGTCCCATCTCGGGCTCCCTGCTTGGCGGGGAGTCTGCTTCCACCTCTGACACTCCCCTGTCATGCTCTCTCTCTCAAATAAATAAATGAAATCTTTTTAAAATATATGATATCGGGGCGCCTGGGTGGCTCAGTGCGTTAAAAGCCTCTGCCTTCGGCTCAGGTCATGATCTCGAGGTCCTGGGGCTGAGCCCCGCGTTGGGCTCTCTGCTCAGCAGGGAGCCTGCTTCCCTTCCTCTCTCTGCCTGCCTCTCCACCTACTTGTGATCTCTGTCTGTCAAATAAATAAATAAAATCCTTTAAAAAATGTGATACCAATTTTACTCTTAATGTGAATAACTAATGGGATATGTTAGACAGTACACTTGCTCTGGGGAAATATACACTGAAATTTTTGGTGGTTGCGATTAATTATCAAATGATTCAGAGAGAAGTTGTATGCATGTATTCAGGTACAATGAAGATAGGATGGCAGAACTGGAGTTAGAACAAATATAGTAAAATGTTGAAAACTGGCAGAACTGGAAGAATTTTCAGGAAGGCTATATGTGGGTCTTTTATACTGGTTTTGCAATAATAAATTATTTCAAAGTTAGGACACAAAGAAATAAAATCCATCTATTGTAGAGAACATGGTAGTGGGTATTATGGGGGGTTTAAGGGATTCAGGAACTGATCAAGAAAAAAGATGGCCACCAGAAGCAGTAACAAATGATAAGATGTATTGGTTGGCACTTGGACAAGGCTGCATGAGAAGGAAATCCCTCACAGGAGAACATGGTCCAGAGGCTATGGCAAGTGGACAACCACCTCCCTTTAAGGGAGGAAGGTATGGGAAGTAGCTGGGGAGAAGCGGATCAGAGAGAGACCTACATGTCTAGATGATGTTGCTCAGCAGAACAAGGAGTCTTTGGGTCTGACAACTTTCAAAGGTCATAGCACCTTGGGTGTCTTCTAACTACAAAGTTGTACCTTAATGAGTAAAACCTATCAGATGAGGTTTCACAGGCTATCCAAAGAAGGAAGGCCTTCCATTATTTTAAAAAATGCTTATTTGGACTATTTTTAAAATAATTAGATGTATTGAAATTTGAGTTTACAGCCAGTAATCTTTTAAGCTCACAGGGCTCAGCCTGCTATAAAGAAATAAACAATCTATGGGCCAATATACAGGTTCTATCTTTAGCTCATTGAGACAACAGATAGTTCTTTTATTACAGACTCTGCCTTTAATTGGTTTCCTTGGATGATTTATATTTGATGCAATTATCTGCATGGGTTTAAGTATACCAACTTGCTATTTGTTTTCCAGCAGCCTTTTTTTTTTTCTACTCTTCTTGTTGTGCCATATATTAGGTTAACCAGGTATTTTTAGTATTTTACGTCATACTATTGCATTTTAAACTACAACTACTCTGTTTTCAAGCATTTTCTCTAAGTATTACAATAAGCATACTTAATGTATCATAGTATACTTAGGGCTCATGTTCAAATTCACCTATTACAATGTTACAACAGGAAAATTTCATTTGCCACAATTTGGGTGCTATTGTCATCATATGTACATTGTATATGCAATAAATGCTACAACGTTAGGTTTTTATTCTTGCTTTGAAGAGAAAGTCTTACAAAGAAATTAAGAAAAAAAAATTTAATGTTTTTTCTATATTCTTACATATCTATATTTTCTGGTGATCTTCATTCCCTCCTGTAGATCTTAAGTTATCATTTGGTGCCATTTCCTTTCACGTTTTCTAAAATGTTATTTATCTAACAATGTTGCAAATTCCCTTATTTTTGAAGGTTATTTCTAATTGACATCCAATTCCAGCTTGACAGGGAATCCTCTACCCCTGCCCTCAGTATTTAACAATTTTACTGTCAGGGTGCCTGGGTGGCTCAGTTGGTTAAGCTTCTGCCTTCAGCTCAGGTCATGATCCCAGAGTCCTGGGACAGAGGCCCCCAGAGGTCTCCCTGCTCAGCAGGGAGTTTGCTTCTCCCTCTGCCTCTGCCTCTCCCCCCACTCATGCTTCTGCTCGCGTGCACTCTCTCAAATAAATAACATCTTTTAAAAAAATATTTCACTGTCCTCTGACCTCTGTTCTTTCTGGCTAAAAATTAGCCATCATTCACATTGTTTTTTGTTTATCTTTATAATATTTATTTCAGTATCTCTTAGTACTACATTCCTTCAGAGAAATTATTTGTATTGTTCCAAAACAACACAGGATGGCAGGCAGTCTTTCTACTCTTATCAGTTAACAATTAACATATAATAATAGCTAAAACAGGTCTAAAATATGAATAACATGTGGAAATTTATCTCTACCTGTTCACATCATTCATATTGTTATTCCAGTATATATAATCTGTGTTCTTGATCAAAGACTGATCTTATTTTGGAAATGTCCGGTCAGTATTTATTCAAATATTCCTCCCACCCAATTACATATAATTAGGCCACTATATATTATCCCCAAAATCAGTGAGTTTCTATCCATTTCTTCTAAATCTTGTTTTTTATTAAAATTGGATAATTTCTACTGATCAATGTTCACTTTTTTTCTCTATAGTGAGTTATTAAATCTCTCCTGTGACTTACCATTTTATATACTGTTATTATCAATTCTGTATTTTCCATTGGGTTCTTTTGTGTATTTTCCTTTTCACTGCTAAGATTCTCCATCTAGTCATATATTATGATCTTCTTTCAACATCCTTACCTGCTTATTCCAATATCTGGGTCATCTCTGGGTCTTCTTAACTAGGTTTTTAAAAGTAGAGTAAAATTTTCCTTCATCATATGTTTCAGTTTTTATTTTAGGTAGGACACTGTGAGTGATCATTGTACAGAATCTCAAATACATTGTCTTCCTTTAAAGGACAGTGGGTGTGTGCAGACAGGTGACTGCACATTATAAAGTCTGGGGTCACCATTCTAAGCCAATCTATGCACTTGGCAATTTTTAATTTTGTATTTAAATTCAACTAGCCAACATACAATACATCATTAGTTTCAGATGTAGAGTTCAATAATTCATCAATTGCATATAACACCCACTGCTCATCACATCATATGCCCTTAAGGGTCATCACCCAATTATCCCATCCCCCCACCCATCTCCCCTCCAGCAATCCCATTTCCTAGAATTAAGAGTTTCTCATGGTTTGTCTCCCTCTCTGATTTCCTTCCATTCCATTTTCCCTCCCTTCCCCTATGATCCTCTGTATTATTTCTTATATTTCCACCTGTGACTGAAACCCTATAATTGTCTTTCCCTAACTGACTTATATTGCCTGGCATAATTCTCTCTCGGTCCATCCATGTCAATGTAAATGGTAAGTATTCATCCCTTCTGATGGCTGAGTAATATCCCATAGTGTGTGTGCATCTCATACCTTCTTTCTCCATTCATCTGTCAATGGACATCTTGGCTCTTTCCTTAGTTTGGCTATTGTGGACATTGATGCTATAAACAATTGGGGTGCAGGTGACCCTCTGGATCACTACATTTGTATCTTTGGGATATATACCTAGTAGTGTAATTGCTGGGTCATAGGGTAGCTCTATTTTTAACTTCTTGAGGAACCTCCATACTGTTTTTCAGAGTGGCTGCATCAGCCTGCATTACCACCAACAGTGTAAGATTGTACCCTTTCTTTTCATCCTTGCCAACAGCTGTCATTTCCTGACTTACTAATTTGGGCCATTCTGACTGGTGTGAGGTGGTATCTCATTATGGCTTTGATTTAAATTTCCTTGATGCTGAGTGACATGGAGCATTTTTTTCATGTGTCAGCCATTTGTATGTCCTCTTTGCAGAAATGTCTGTTCATGTCTTCTGCCCATTTCTTGATTGGATTATTCATTTTTTGGGTGTTGAGTTTGATAAATTCTTTCTAGATCTTTGATACTAGCCCTTTATCTGATAAGACATTTCCAAATATCTTCCCCCATTCTGTAGGTTGCCTTTTAGTTTTGTTGACTTTCTTTTGCTGTGCAGAAACTTTTTACCTGGATGAAGTCCCACTGTTTCTTTTTGCTTTTGTTTCTTTGCCTTTGGAGACATGTCTAGCAAGAAGTTGTTGCGGCTGAGGTCAAAGAGGTTGCTGCCTGTATTCTCTAGGATTTTGATGGATTCCTGTCTCACATTTTGAGTTTATCCATTTTGAATTTATCTTTGTGTATAATGTAAGAAAATGGCCCTTTCTTCTACAAGTGGCTGTTCAATTTTCCCAGCACCCTTTGTTGAAGAGACTGTCCCTTTTCCATTGGAATTCTTTCCTGCTTTGTTGCAGAAGAGTTGACCATAGAGTTTAGGGCCCATTTCTGGGATCTCTATTCTGTTCCATTGATCTATGTGTCTGTTCTCGTGCCAGTACCATACTGTCTTGATGATGACAGCTTTGTAATAGAGCTTGAAGTCTGGAATTGTGATGCCATCAGCTTTTGCTGTTTTTTTTGTTTTTTTGTTTTTTCCCCAACATTCCTTTGGCTATTCAGGGCCTTCTCTGGTTCCATATAAATTTTAGGATTTGTTCCAGCTCTGTGAACAATGTCAATGGTATTTTGATAGAGAATGCACTGAATGTATAGATTGCTTTGGATAGCATAGACATTTTAACATTTATTCTTCCAATCCATGAACATGGACTGTTTTTCTATTTCTTTGTGTCTTCTTCAATTTCTTTCGTAAGTGTTCTGTAGCATATAAAGTGCAGATCCTTTGCCTCTTTGGTTAGGTTTATTCCTTGGTATTTTATGGGTTTTGGTGCAAATGTAAATGAGATTGATTCCTTAATTTCTCTTTCTTCTGTCTCATTGTTAGTGTATAGAAATGCAACTGATTTCTGTGCAATGATTTTATATCCTATTAGTTTACTGAATTCCTGTATGAGTTTTAGCAATTTTGGGGTAGAGTTTTTACACATTTGGCAATATTTTAAAGCCTATGTATCCTCGCCTTGCATGCATATATTCTAGTCCTTGACCAAAGATACACCATGAATCATTTCACAAACTTCTAAGGGCCCTCCTCTAATACAATCACCACTTTTCCAATATTCTGAAAATTACTGTGAAATATCCCTCAGTATTTGTTCTTAGAACAATGAGCATTGTTTCAAAGATTTGTGTAAATTCCCTCCAGAGCAGATGCAGTCACACAGATTTAAGTTTAAAGACTGGTTCTATCATTTTATTGCTATATGATTTGGGGCAATTTACTGAATTCCAATTGCCTCATCTGAAAAATGAGGATAATACCACCTATCTCTTATACCTCTAAAATGTATCAATATGTCTAGGACAGTGCCTGACACAGAGAAGTGTTCAATAAGTGGTAGCATTATTAACAGTAATGGTAGCAGCATTAGTATTCATAATATAGCCAAATGACCTTAAACATGGCTCTTAACCTATAAAAATATAAAGTCTAATGTATTTCTAGATAAGGAAATTAAATTTAACATTAAAATTCCTGATTCTTTTGCACATGATCACTTATTATTTTTATAAAAATGTACATAACACAGGGCACCTGGGTGGCTCAGTGGGTTAAAGCCTCTGCCTTTGGCTCAGGTCATGATCTCAGGGTCCTGGGATCGAGCCCTGCATTGGGCTCTCCGTTCAGCAGGGAGCCTGCTTCCCTTCCTCTCTCTCTCTGCCTGCCTCCCTGCCTACTTGTGATCTCTGTCAAATAAATAAATTCTTTTAAAAAAAAGTACATAATACACCTCTTGTTAGCCCCCCCACTACCACACAGGTTGAGCCTGGCCCACTGGAATAGAGCCAGCATAGGGAGGCACTGCCACCTCATTCTCCAACATTCCCAGGTTGCATCTTCGGTTCCAGGTGCCCAGATATTGCAGGGCAGGTGCTGGCCTCTCAGGTTATGGGAAAGGGGTTTTCAACTGAGTCAGGGACTCGGACAAGCTAGTCCCAGGCTCAGATGTTCATTTATTTACCCCAGCCAGCATATCCCCCTTCACAAGGGAGGGGGAAGAAAGATGCAGGGAAGTGTTTTTCTTTCTATGCTCATATAAAAGGGGTATAATTGTTGGGACTAATGAGGAGAGACAAGGCAGGACCCCAGCTGGTTACCATCTGCCCCTGGCCCCAGGATGGTGGAGAGGGAACCTAAACCCCAATACTGGTCCTACTGTTCTCATCCCCCTACCACTCACAAAACGTGAAAAAAATTTTAATAAAATTCCCGGGTCTCAACATACCTTCTCTTAAAATACGGATATCACCAATAACCTTCTTAACCAACTTAAACCACATTCACAGGTAGATCAAGGGAAGTTTTGAATTTGGCCAAGGACATATTTAAAGTAAGTTTGATTTTTTTTTTTGGTCCCATTATTTTTATTGATGATCAGTGCCATAACTTTAAAAATGTGAAACACATAGTTTTTACACATATACAGAATGAGGATGTATCAAAAGCTTATCTCATTAATAAGAGAACAGGAAGATGAAATAGATGATCAACAACAGTATGAAAAACTATTTTATTTAGATATAGATATAGCTAAAGATATAGACATATATGAATACTGTACTGAAATTATCAACTTAAATCTATAACAAATTACTGCACCACAGGATAATAAAACAAAAACTTTGTGGTTATTTTGTCTAATACTAGAAAAAAAAATCTGTTGGATCTTACTAATTTGCATAAGTCAACAACTAACTTTATAAAGGCTAAACCTTAGTAAATACTACATCATTACATTTTTCTAAATGGATCAGTCTTAGATGGATCTATTAGGAAATGTTCTAGTATAAATCAAAGGGATATTGATTGATTGATTGATTACCTTATTTATGGGTTTTGTATACTTTAAGCTTAGTTCATACTCCAAATTCATCCAGAAAGCATCAAATGAAAATATGAATAAGAAGTGAACGCACCTATGTATGACTCATAACATTCAATATGCACAGAAACCAAGTTGCAATATTGGCAAAAATTAAAAAAGAACTACTGATAGCAAATTAATATTACCATGACATGTCCTTAAAAATAAGTAGGTCATATAGATGATTCTTGTTCAGTAGCTACAGCCTTATATAAACATCAATTCTCCTATCTAGTTTAATATTGTTTTATAAATCCAAATACATTTGACTGTGACCTTAGCCTCAGGTTCCTGACATAAACAGAAAATTTAGACTTTACAGTTTGTGTTTTTTTAGCTTTAAAATCCACTTTTATTAATTTAAATTCAATGTAGTTAACAAACACTGTATTATTAGTTTCAGGGGTGGAATTTTAATGATTCATCAGTTGTATATAATACCCAGTGCTCATTACACCCTGTGTCCTCCTTAATGTCCATCACCTCATACCCCCATACCCCCACATCCCCTCCAGCAACCCTCAGTTTGTTTCCTAGAGTTCAGCGTCTCTTAAGGCTTACCTCCCTCTCAATTTTCATCTTATTTTATTTTTTTCTTCCCTTACCCCATGTGTTCATCTGTTTTGTTTCCTAAATTCCACATATGAGTGAAATCATATGGTATTTGTCTTCCTCTGAGTTATTTTGCTTAGCATAATACCCTCTAGCTCTATCCACATTGCTATAAATGGCAAGATTTCTTTCTTTCAGATGGCTGAGGGTTGAAAGCGGCATATTTTTTTTTTTTTTAAAGATCTTATTTATTGAGAGAGAAAGAACGCACATGAGCAGGACAGAGAGAGATGAGAAGATAGAATTGCAAGCACACTCCATGCTGAGCAGAGTCCCATGGGGGCTCTGTCCCAGGACCCTGCGATAATGACCTGAGCTAAAATCAAGAGTTAGACCCTCAACCAACTGAGTCACCCAGGTGCCCCAAGAGACATATTTCTTTTGAGAATGTTCTCATGAAAATGAGAGAAATGCCTGAAATTTTCAATATAAATTCTTTTGTAACTCTAATATCTTTAAGAATTATTTAGGTATTTTAGAGTGAGAGATAGAGTGCAAGCGTGGGGAGGGCTAAAGGGAGAGGAAGAAGCAGGCTCCCCAATGAGTGCAGAGACCAAAATGGGGCTCAATCCCAGGATCCTGAGATTCTGACCTGAGCCGAAATCAAGAGTCAAGCACTTACTCTAATAACTTTATAATAACTTAATCTAATAACTTTCTTATGGTATATGATTTGCAAGATAGTTTCTACATAGAGAACTTACATATTTTCTATTGCCACATTTAACATAACTTATAAGGATTAAGCTAAAATTGTTTAGCTCTTTTAATTAGGATATATTTATCATAAAAAAATCTAAATCTGTCAGATCATTACCTTGAACAATTTCATATGCTTTTCTCAACCATACTCATGATCTGAAATATCCTTCGTGTAGCACACTATGAATTTCATGTGACACACTTTGAAAACCCTACTAAATTTTAATGAAGGATACAGAGCCAGACAGCATGAGAAACAGTATGCCTACATAAATCTTGAATGGATCGGGAGGGGAACGGTGAAACAATGACCTGAAGTAGAATTTTATGAATTACTTCTGTATAACTCTGACTTATACTTGCATATTATATTAATGCCAAACCTAAAATCATTATGCAGTATTGATTTCAAGTCACTAGAAATGACATGGGAAGAGTGAATATCTTTTAAAAAAATAATAAAATGCAGTAATTTGTCTGTGGACGTTTATTCTAAGGTGCAAAAAGTACCGACTTTTTTTTTTTAAGTTTGCACATATGTATTAAAGACATTGAGTTGTTTTTTTTCCATGATTGTTTTGAGTTTTCAGAGGTTTGCAAGAGTAATATGGAGAATAGTTATTTTCCTGATTCTCAAAATTCCCTATCTCCCAATTAAGTATAAAGGAGATCAGAAAATGTGTCAAACTCATGTCTTAAAACCCTTAGTGCCTCATACACGGTATTACGGTTATAGGTACAAGATAACTGTTCCCTGAATTGAGACTTGAGGTAGTCTCCACTGTGAATGGCTATAGCCTTTGAAAATGAAGTCCTTAACCCAGAACTTTACTCTGCCTGAGGACTGGGTTGTATTTTCACATTATGTACAGGCAGAAACACACTGTCTCAGGTGACAGGTGTATTATTTAGTGAATTCTGATTACAGAGTTATGGCTGGTACCTTCATGGACTGAAAGGAAGTACTAGAACTAGCATCAAGTTAATTAGATATAGAAAAGTGCACAATCCAAGAAAGGTATATTCGATTTCATATGAAGTTCTTTTTCACTGTACATACCTCAGTATCCTTGTGTGTACCAATATACCATGGTGATCTAACATCAAAAACTAAAGGAGGCAACTAATTATACTTTGACAATAACCGAGTATTAAACAGTCATTTTAATAGCTAATATTAACTGAATTTCAAGGACCATATTAAAACAATGAACAATTCATAATTTATTTTATTCTTTTAAAGATTTATTTTATTTATTTTAGAGAGCGAGCAAGCACACATGAGCGGTGGGGGGTGGGGGGCAGAGAGGGAGGGAGGGAAATCTCAGGCAGATTCCCTGCTGCCCATGGAGCCTGATGTAGGGCTTGACCCCAGGACCCTGAGATTATGACCTGAGCTGAAACCAACAGTTTCAGGACACTTAGCCAACTAAACCACCCGGTACTCTGAACATTCATAATTTAAATCAATAGCTGAAATTTCAATGTTGTACAAAATTAAAATTATAATCAGAAAAATTAAATGAATCCTTAAAATATATATATAATAAAGTTATTTACTACACTGGACTAAAATTAAGTCTCGCTTTAAACTTTGCTATTTCCATGGTAAGTACTGATTAGAGAGTTTTTATATCAGTTTATTCTAATCATAAAATACCTTCAGAGCAATCTGATGTCTTCCCCATTGCATCCCTTAAAATATCCACTACAGTTTAAGAAAGAAAAATTGCTGCTATGCTATAGAAGTCAAATATAAACATACTGTTTTCAATTTTTTTACTTTAAATGAATATGTTTATTAGAGGTATTTCTTTATCATAGAGTTATGTCATTTTTGTCAAAAGCAATACTTTGCTACATAGATTAGATTAAAATTAATCACCTCCACTACCACTTACTATTTACTATTACTTATTATCAACATTAAGTTTAAATAACAACTGGGATTTTTTATTCATTTAGTGATTTATTAATAATTCACATAGAAAATACAAATTTTATGAGTTAAAAGTTAAGCACCAAAAGAATACACCTATAAAATACACAAAATTCCATATAAGTTCCAAAATTCTTAGAAAATGAATTTCAAAGGTCTACCATATTGGCATTTAGGTATGTAGTACCCAAAGATTCTGGCTGCTTAAGATGGCAAGATACAAATATTAATGCATCAGGGTACCAATTAAGCTTCATAAATGATCATATGAAGCAGTCTATTCTAAAATATTGGTCCAAAGGAGGTGAACTGTTGAGAAATAATTTCCTTTCTCATTCCAGAGTTGTTGGGAGAAAAAAAAAAAAGGCCCAAAAATGCACTTTCAGATTTCAACGTGAGGAAATATTACAAAAACAGAAAAAAAAATCATATAAAACTGGGTTACATTTTAAAAGGCTCCTTGGTATAATCAAGCCATATATTTTTATTATTCTCTGTCATAGGGAAGTATAACCCATCAAGCCATGTATTTTATTATTCTCTGTCATAGGGAAGTATAACCCATTAGTCCTAGAAAGGGTCTGGTATAATAAAAAGTACCTGAATTTTGAAATCAAATACAGCTGACCCCTGAACAATATAGAGGTTACAGGCACCGACCCTCCACACAATCTAAAATGTGTATATAACTTTTGATTTCCCAAAAGCTTAACCACCAACAGCCTACTATTTCCCAGAGGCCTTATCAATAGCATAAATAGATTAACATACATTTTTATATGTATTATTTGTTGTATTCTTAGAATATAATAATATAGAAAAATATTAAGAAAATCATAAGAGAGGGGCACCTGGGTGGCTCAGTCAGTTAAGAGTCCAACTCTTGATTTCCACTCAGGTCATGATCTCAGGGTCATGAGCCCAAGCCTCACATCAGACTCTACACTCAGCAGGGAGTCAGCCTCAGGATTCTCTCTCCCTCAGCCTTTCCATCTCCTCTCTTTCTCTCAAATAAATAAGTAAATCTTTAAAAATAAAAGAAAATCATAAGAAAAATATTTTTACAATACTACTTTGTTTTTGTTTTGCTTTGTTTTTAGTTTTTCTTAAAATTTTTATTTATTTTTAATTTCTTTTCAGTCTTCCAGAACTCATTGTTTATGCACCACTACTTTGTTTTTATTTAAAAAATCCATGAATAAGTGGACACACACAGTTCAAACACCTATCATTCAAGTGACAACTGCATATGTAAGTTTTATTTATAAGTTTATAACTTATTAAATGTAAAACATCAGACATCTTAACATCACTGAACTTTATTCCATACATCTATAAAATGAGGATATCTTATTAGTATGAAGATTACAGATGATAAGACATGAAAATAACCTAGCATAGTCTTTAGCACATAGTTGGAATATAACATATGGCTATTTCCTTTATGACTTTTCCCTTTTTATATGCATGGTCAAGTGCTCAGAGTTTCATGCAATAAATCTTGAAAAAATGTCTTAAATCCTGCAAGAATTTAAGTATATTTTTCATGATACTTGGTGGTTCAGTATTTGTAGATCCATGTGCTATACCATATTAACAAGAGGAAAGACTAAAACCATATGATCAGGACATGTATTGCATGGAGCACTGGGTGTTATATCCAAACAATGAATCTTGGAATACTACATCTAAAACTAATGATGTACTGTATGGTGACTAACAAAAAAAACATATGATCATCTCAATAGATGCAGAAAAAGCACTCGATAAAATGTTTATGATAAAAACTCTCAAGAAAGTAGGTTCAGAGGGAACCTATCTCAACATAATAAAGGCCATATATGAAAAATCCACAACTAACCTAATACTAAATGGTGAAAAACAAAGACTTTCCTTTCAGATCAGAGATATCCACTCTCAAAACTTTTATTCAACATAGTACTGAAAGTTCTAGCTGCATCAATCAGACAAGAAAAAAAAATTTAAAAACCTCCCAAATTTCTATGGAGAATTGTAAACTATCACTATTTGTAGATGACATGATACTATAAATAGAAAACCCTAAAGACTACCCAAAAACTACTAGAACTGATGAATGAATTCAGTAAAGTCACAGTATACAAAATAAATATACAGAAATCTGTTGCATTCTTAATTTTTTAAAAGATTTTATTTATTTATTTGACACAGAGAGAGATCACAATTAGGCAGAGAGGCAAGCAGAGAGAGAGGGGGAAGCAGGCTCCCCACTGGGCAGAGAGCCTGATGCGGGGCTCGATCCCAGGACCTTGAGATCATGACCTGAGCCAAAGGCAAAGGCTCAATCCACCAAGTCACCCAGCCACCCCCTGTTGCATTCTTAAACACTAACACTGAAGCAGCATAAAAGGAAAATCAGAAAACAATTCTACTTACAACTGTACCCCACCCCCCCCCCCACAAAAAAATAAAAGCTAGAAATAAACTTAACCAAGGTCAATGATTTGTACTCTGAAAACTTAAAGACACTGATGAAAGAGGGCGCCTGGGTGACTCAGTGGGTTAAAGCCTCTGCCTTTAGCTCAGGTCATGATCTCAGGGTCCTGGGATCAAGCCCCAAGTCAGGCTCTCTGCTCAGCAGGGAGCCTGCTTCCTCCTCTCTCTCTGTGCTTGCCTCTCTGCCTACTTGTAATCTCTGTCTGTCAAATACATAAATAAAATCTTTTAAAAAAAAGACACTGATGAAAGAAACCGGAGATAACATAAAAAATTAGAAGATATACCTTGCTCATGGACTGGAAGAATTAATAACATTATAAGATCTGTATTACTCAAAGCAATCTGTAGATTGAAAGCAAGCCCTATCAAAGTACCAATAGCATTTTCCACAGAAGTAAAACCAAAAATCCTAAAATTTGTACGGAACCACACAAGATCTCAAATAGCCAAAGCAATCTTGAAACAGAAGAAAAGAACTGGAGGTAACATAATTCCAGATTTCAAGTTATACTAGAAAGCAGTAGTAATCACAACAGTATGGTACTGGCACAAAACACACATAAATCAATGGAACAGAACAGAGAATCCAGAAACAAACCCACCTTTACATGGTCATTTAATCTATAGCAAAGAAAGCAAGAATATATACAAAAGGGAGAAGATGATCTTTTCAATAAATGGTGTTAGGAAAACTAGATGGTTACATTCATAAGAATGAAACTGGACCACTTTCTTCTATCATGTAGAAAAAAATAAACTGAAAATGGATTAAAGACCTAAATGTCAGACCTGAAAGCATAAAGCTCCTAACAGAAAACATAGGAAGTAATCTCTTGGACATTGGTCTTAGCAATATATTTATGCATAGGTCTCCATAGGCAAAGGAAAAAAAAACCCTATTTAAACTTCATCACAATGAAAAGTTTCTCCAAAGCAAACAAAACCATCAATAAAAAGGCCAACCTAATGAATAGAAGATATATGCAAATAAAATCTGGTAAGAGGTCAACATGTAAAATACAAAAAGAATTCATACAACTCAACACCAAAAACAATCTAACCTTTACAAAGGGGCAGAGCTCCTTTTCCTTTTCTCTACCATCATGGTGTGTGTAGTTGATTGTTCCTCTCCATTTCATCTCACAAGACTTTCAAAATCAAGCAATTCCTGGCCAAGAAACAAAAGAATTGTCCCATTCCCTAGTGGACTTGGATGAAAATTGGTTAAAAAAATAATGATAATCAGGTACAACTCCAAGAGGAGACACTGGACGAGAACCAAGCTGGATCTATAAAGAATCACATGAGATTGCACACATATTTATGTTGCATGAAGGTCACTTGCTTTTATCATATTACTCTGTAAAAATCACTATTACCTGAACAACAGACGGGTTTTATCAGGAATGATTTTTCTCTGTAACTATGCTTCTGTTCCAGTAGGTTGGTTCAGTAATAAATATTTGAGATCTTTTGTTTGGGAAAAACATATACATAAATCAATAAATAAAAATGGACAGAGGATCTAAATAGACATTTTCCCGAAGAAGGCATAGAGATGGCCAAGGGCAGAGGATCTAAATAGACATTTTCTCAAAGAAGGCATAGAGATGGCCAAAAGACACATGAAAAGGTACTCAACATAACTAATCATTAGGGAAATGTAAATCAAAATCACAATGAGGTATCATCTTATACTTATCAGACTGGCTAGTATCAAAATGAAAATAACAAGTATTGGTGAGGATGTGGAGAAAAGGAACCCTCCTGCACCACTGGTGGGAATGTAAATTGGTGCAACCACTGTGGAAAACAGTATGAAAGTTTCCCAAAAATACTAAAAATAGAAATGTGATATGATTTAGTAATTCCACTATTGGGTGTTTACCAAAAATCCAAACACTAATTCAAAAAGATGTATGCGACTGTGGCCATTGCTGCTATGAACATTAGGATACAGATGGCCACAGTCGCCAAACTGTGGAAAGAACCAAGATGCCCTTCAACAGATGGATAAGGAAGATGTGGTCCATATACACTATGGAGTATTATGCCTCCATCAGAAAGGATGAATACCCAACTTTTGTATCAACATGGATGGGACTGGAAGAGATTATGCTGAGTGAAATAAGTCAAGCAGAGAGACTCAATTATCATATGGTTTCACTTATTTGTGAAGCATAAGGAATAACACGGAGGACATGGGGAAATGGAGAGGAGAAGGGCGTTGGGGGAAATTGGAGGGGGAGATGAACCATGAGAGACTGCGGACTCTGAAAAACAATCTGAGGGTTTTGGAGGGGCGGGGGGGTGGGAGGTTGGGTAAGCCTGGTGGTGGGTATTATGGAGGGCACGTATTGCATGGAGCACTGTGTGTGGTGCATAAACAATGAATTCTGGAACACTGAAAAGAAACTTAAAAAAATAAATAAAAATTTTTAAAAAACAAAAAGATATATGCATTACTATATTTATTGCATTATTTACAATAGCCAAGAAATGGGAGTAACTCAAGTATCCATCAATAAATGAATAGATCAAGAGGCAGTGGCATGTGCATACACATACACACACATAATGGACTATTGCTTGGCCATAAAAAAGAATGAGATCTTGCCATTTCCAGGAACATGAATGGACCCAGAGGGTATTAAACTGAATGAAATAAGTCAGAAAAAGACAAATACCATGCAATTTTACTTATGTATGAAATCTAAAAAAAAAAAAAAAAAGACTTTTTTTTTAAGATTATATTTATGTATTTGACAGAGAGAGATCACAAGTAGGCAGAGAGGCAGGCAGAGAGAAGGGGGGGGGAAGCAGGCTCTAACCCACTGAGCCACCCACATGCCCCAAAACAGACTTCTTTAAAAAGAATTTTTAAGATTTTATTTATTTATTTATTTGAGAGAGAGAAAGAGCAAGCAGAAGAATGGCAGACAGGGACAGAATCTGAAGCAGACTGCATGCTGAATGTGGAGCCTGACACAGGGCTCAATCCCCCAACAGTGAGATCATGACCTTGAGATCACGACCTGAGCAGAAATCAAGAGTCAGAGGTTCAACAGACTGAGTCACTCAGGTGCCCCAATACAAACAGACTCTTAAATGTAGAGAACTAATTGTTGCCAGAGGGGAGGTGGGTGGGGAGTAGGGGGCAAAATAAATAAAGGGGATTAAGAGGTACAAACTTCCAGTTATAAAATAAGCTATGGAGATGAAAAGTAGAGCATAAGGAATACAGTTGATGATATTCTAATAACACTGTATTGCAACAGATGGGGACTACATTTATTGTGATGAGCACAGATTAATGTATAGAATCTTGAATCACTATGTTGTACACCTAAAATGAACATAACACTGCCAATCATTCTTCAGTAATAAAATAAATTACATAAATAAATATGTCCTTCAAAATGCATAGCTTCCTGGGAAACAAAATAAACTTTGTCTTTGTGTGTTTTCATGGTCTATCATGATTCTTGCTTTCGTAAGCATCTTTATATGTGCAGTCTCAGTAATCTCCTGGAGGCATTATTGCAGCCATGCTTTCCATGCTAACCATTCCTTCCCTAGTATGTCATAGAATTCAAACGTAAAAAAGAACACAGAACATTTTTTGAGGATCTCAAATACATCACAATACATCTATCTTGAGAAGACACTGTTCCTCAAGTGTGACTTTGATTTAAAAGTGAAAACATGGTATAATCATTAATCATTTATCCATGTTCACAATGTGAAGACAATCTTATTGCCTAATTTCTACAGTGAATAGAGTTATCACAGACACAGATTTTGGCCTAATAAGCTAATAAGCAATAATTTGTATTCTAGTAATTAGAATTGCTTTGAGACCACACAATGACTTTGTCTTTTTCATTTTGAGAAAATCACTTTAATGCATAACTTTTGTATGCTTTCGAATTAAAGTAAACCTATTCAAACAGAAACATTACTAATCTTATTTTTTCCTTAACCAAAATGTACTTCAAACTGTAATAGACAGTAATGAAATTACAGTGATATGTGAAAGAGAATCCTGAGATATATACCTTGTTAAGGACTGATTGGTAATTAAATGTTTACCCATTCTTAAAGAGTCATAGTAATGAGAAGATTATGGTTATTACTAATAATAAATGATAAAAACAACTGTATCTTACACTTAAATATCACTTAATAGTATACAAGATTTTTTTAACATATTGTACCTATTTTGTCACTGCCAGGATAAGTAAATGTGAAATTTGAAATAAGATACTTATTTAAGTCACATGAGCACAGACTTTAGGACAGCTCATTATTGTTTTCAAAATAAAGTACAAATGTACTGTCACTGCATCAAAGACCTGGGTTCCACAATGGAACATGTACTTTCTGGTTTTGTATCATTATCCATGCTGTTTCCTCTACTTGAAACAAGGCTACCTAGGCTTATTTAAGTCCAGCAAATTGGCATTAAGGTAAGCTCCCACAGAAAGCATTCCCTTCCTCCCATCGCAGTTTCTCAAAAGCGTTTGTTGTGTCTGCTTCTAACCTTCTCATACTGCTTTGTTGCAGCAGTTCTTACAGCACCTTATCAAGATGGAACATGTATCTCTTGGCAGTACTCTGGCAATACCTTTTCAAAAGGTATCTCTGTTCCCTACTTTATCCTTAGACTGCAGTTACCAGAGCAATATTTGAAAATCCAGATATGATCATGTTACTCCCTATTGAAAACCTCTGATAATGTCAAATCTTTTAACTCTCTCCTCACTCTGTATTTCAGCCACATTTGTCATCTTTCCATTCTTCATCATCAGTAAATTCTAACCACCTCAAGGACTTAATACATGAAGCTGATAAAAGAAAGAAAAAGAAAGGAAGGAAGGAAGGAAGGAAGGAAGGAAGAAAAGACAAGATAAGAAAAAACAAGAGACAATTGAAGGAAACTGAGTAATATCTTTAGAACTGTTATATCAACATTGGACTGATTTGAGCCATTTATTTTTCTTGCCCCTTAAAAGCACTTTATCAAAAGTGACATAGAGATCTCTCATGATAGAATCCATTAACTAAAATTTAATGGAAACTATATTTAATGAACATCTTTTTCAATCAAATCTGAACTCTGACCCCTGCACGAAATTAGAGGGGCAGGGCTCAAGTGGAGGGGTTGGGAAGCACATAGGGGGAGTAATCAAGAAAAAAGAGTCTAGAAGTACTGGGGGTGTGGCAGGCTATCCATGCAGGAATTCACAATCTCAGAGACAGGTGAATGAGGTAGTAACCAGTGGTTCTGAACCGACAGTCAAGGTAACAACAGGCTATCTGCACAAGATGCTAAACATGTGTTGTAACTACTGCTTCTGCTTCTCCCTCCAGTGCCCAAAAAAGTTTTTGCTAATGGATATTATGTTGACAGGAGCTCAGCTACGGTCTCAAGAGTTCTTCACAAATCACTACCCGAGATAATCATATTCCAAATTGATCATCATTATATTCAAGATTAAACCTACTGACATCCTGTTTACAACTATAGGAACTGACATGGATCAAATAACCAAGTTTCAAAAAAAGAACACTTAATTTCACAGGCCAAGAATGAATCAAGGACCTATAACTTCTTTCCATTTTCTCTTGTTTGCCCTAATGCTATTGACTTTTATGTTCCCACCATCCTTTCTAACTGTGAGATATATAAATTCTTTCTATATTGACTGACCAAATTGTGGTTTCTTTCACAGATACTGTATTATCAGGGCCAAGGTGCAATCCTATCCCATAATCCAGGCACTGGCCATATTTATCTATATGCCTAACTGATGCCTCACTTGAACATAATATTTTCATAAAATATATTTTTTATTTTGAACCATAGAGCCCTTAATAAATCAGTGTTTTGACACTGGCATAGTTGGAGTTTGATGCTTTATCCCTAAAATAAAAGAACAGTCAAATACATCTAAAAACCTCTATAAATTACTAGTGTACAGAATTTGAAATCATTTCACATAAAATCAGGACATCTTGATAAAATAAAAAAGTTTATACACCTGTGATATGCAGTAGTCTACGATAGGTCCCACGACCTCCATCTCTGGTTGTTATGTAGCAATGGTAAAGGGATTCTCAGATATAACTAAAGACCCAAATCACTTGACTTTAAGTTAATCAAAGGAGATAATCCTGGGACTCCCTGGGGAAAAATGGCAAAGTAGGAGGACCTTAAGCATAAAATGTCCTACTGACACAACTACATAACACCCACATCAGTGTAAATAGCCCAGAAAATGACCCAAAGACTGGCAGAACAGGGTCTCCACACCTAAATGTAGAGAAGAGGCCACATCAAAGAGGGTAGGGAAGGACGGAGACAAATCCCCATAACATTTGGCAGTGAAACACAGAGAAGCCAAATTTCACAAGTTTCTACAATCAGTGGGGGGCTTTAACACCTGGAACTTTGAAAAATCAGCAGGATCAGCTCTGGGAGAGCCAGAAAAGCAAGAGGAAATGAAGTCTCCACCCTTAAAGAGACAGCACAACAAGGGTGCCTGGGGGGCTCAGTCTGTTAAGTGGCTGCCTTCAGCTCAGGTCATGATCTCAGGGTCCTGGGATCAATCCCCGAAATGGGCTCCCTGCTCAGCAAGGAGTCTGCTTCTCCCTCTCCCTCTGCACACACACGTTGTGTCTGTCTCAGTTTCTCTCTTTCCTCAATAAATAAATAAGATTTTTTTATTTTAAAAAAGAACACAACAAATAGCTCCATGGAGTTATAGCATAGAACGACCAGTTGCAAAAACATATGGGGAGATGAAAAACATCTGGAGAGAGTTTTGTTTATTAACCTCAGAGCATGTACTAGTGGGATAGGAATCATTGGGAGAGACAAAACTAATAATGAAAACTGAAAACAGACATAGGAACTAGGCAACACCATCTAAACATAAGAAGTTTCATATTATAGGGATCCCAGGAGAAGAGAGAGATAAGAAGGCATAAAATATATTTGAAAAAGTAGCAAAATCTATTTGCAAATAGATACCTTTGCAAATCTGGAGAAGGAAACAGAAATCCAGATCAAGGAGACATAGAGAACATTCCCCCCGCCTCAAAAAATGACCCAATCAGGTCCACACCAATGTACACAGTAACTATGGCAAAAAATAGTTATGAGAGAACTTTCAAAGCACCAACAGAAAAGAAAAAGTTATCTACAAGGGAAATCCCATAAGGCCTTAAGCCGATTTTTTTCAGCAGAAACTTTAGAGGTCAGAAGGGAATGGCATGATATATTCAAAGTGCTGAAAGGAAAAAATCTGTACCCACAAATAATCCGTGCAACAAGGCTATTATTCAGAATAGAAAGGGAAATAAAAAATAAATAGTTTCTCAGACAAACAAAAGTTAAAGGAGTTCATGACCACTAAACCAACCCTATGAGAAATGTTAAAGGGGACTCTTTGAGTGGAAATGAAAGATCATAAGTAGGAGTAAGAAAAATATGAAATACAGAAAAGAGTTAAATTAAGTAGATCTACAAAAATCAGTAAAGGGATCACCAAAATAAAAGGATATAAACTCAAGATACCATGTGCCTAAACCATGGAAGGAAGCGTAAGTGACTGTGAACTTAATATAGACTGCTATATGCTAAAGATGGTATATGCAAACTGAATGGTAACCATATATCAAAAACAGTTATAGATATGCAAAAAATAGAGAAAGGAATCCAAGTATACCACTAAAGAAAGCCAATAAACTCTGAGAGAACAGAGCAACAGAGGAAAGGATCAAAGAACTACAAACACAACCCTGAAAAAAAGCAACAAAATGGGGCGCCTGGGTGGCTCAGTGGGTTAAAGCCTCTGCCTTTGGCTCAGGTCATGATCCCAGGGGTCTGGGATCGAGCCCCATATCAGGCTCTCTGCTCAGCAGGGAGCCTGCTTCCTCCTCTCTCTGCCTGCCTCTCTGCCTACTTGCGAACTCTATCTGTCAAATAAATAAATAAAATCTTTTAAAAAAAAAAGCAACAAAATGGGAATAAGTACATACCTATAAATAATTACTTTAAATGTACATGGACTAAATGCTCCAATCAAAAGACAGAGAGTGACAGAACGTATGAAAAAGCAAGACCCAGGGGCACCTGGGTGGCTCAGTCATTAAGCACCTGCCTTCGGCTCAGGTCATGATCCCAGGGTCTAGGGATCAAGCCCTGCATCAGGCACCCTACTCTGCGGGAAGCCTGCTTCTCCCTCTCCCTCTGCTTGTGTTCCCTCTCTTGCTGTGTCTCTCTGTCAAATAAATAAATAAATAAATAAATAAATAAATAAAATCTTTAAGAAAAAAAAAGCAAGACCCATCTACATGTTGCCTATAAGAGACTCATTTCACATGTAAAAACAGATGTGGATTGAAAGTGAAGGGATGGAGATTATGCTGAGTGAAATAGTCAAGCAGAGAAAGTCAATTATCACATGGTTTCACTTACTTGTGGAACATAAGGAATAACATGGAAGACATTAGGAGAAGGAAAGGAAAAGTGAATTGGGACAAACTGGAGGGGGAGATGAACCATGAGAGTCTGCGGACTCTGAGAAATAATCTGAGGGTTTTAGAGGGGAGTGGGTATAGGGGGATGGGTGAGCCTGTTGCTGGGTATTAAGGAGGGCACGTATTACATGGAACACTGGGTGTGGTACATAAACAATGAATCTTGAACACTGCATCAAAAACTAATGATGTATTTTATGGGGACAAACATAACATAGTAAAAAAAAAAAAAAGTGAAGAAATGGAAAAGCATTTACCATGAGAATAGGAGTGAAAAGAAAGCTGGGATAGCAATAGGACACAAAATAGACTTTAAAACAAAGACTGTAACAACAGACAAGGAGGATATTATAAAATCATAAAGTAAATAATCCTACAAGGGATATAATAATTATAAATATTTAAGCACCCAAGCACATAAGGCAGCTAATAACAAACATAAAGGAAGTAATGGATAGTAACAATAATAGTCGGAGACTTTAAAATCCCACTTACATCAATGACTAGATCATCCAAATAGAAAATCCAAAAGAAACAGTGGCTTTGAATGGAACATTGGAACAAATGGATATAACAGTTAAATTCAGAACATTTCAGCAAAAAACAACAAAGTACACATTCTTCTCAAGTGCATATGTAATACTGTCTAGAATAGCCCAAATATTTGGTCACAAAACAAGTCTCAACAAATTCAAAAAGACTAAAGTCATACCATGCATCCTTTCTAACCACAACACTATGAAATTAGAAATCAACCATAAGAAAAAATTTTGAAACAACACATATACATGGAGGTTACATAATATGCTACTAAACTATGAGTATATCAACCAAGAAATCAGAGAGGAAATTTTAAAAATACACACAGACAAATGAAAATGAAAACACAACATTCCCAAATCCTTGGAATACAGGAAAAACTATTCTAAGAGGAAAGTTTATAGAAATACAGGCCTACCTCAAGAAGCAAGCAAAATCTCAACAATCTAATCTTACACTAGAAGAAACTGGAAAAAAAAACAGAACCCCCAATGAGTTGAAGGAATGAAATAATAAAGATTACAGCAAAAATAAAATAGAAACTTAAAAAAAACAACAGGACAGATTAATGAAACCAGGAGTAGGTTCTTGAAAAGATCAATAAAATTGATAAACCTTTAGTGAGACTCATCAGAGAGAGAGAGAGAGAGGGAGAGGACTCAAATAAACAAAACTGGAAGTGAAAGAGGAGAAATAACAACTGATACCACAGAAACAAAAAAAGATTATAAGGGAGTATTAGGAAAAATTATATACCAATAAATTGGATAGTCTACAAGAAATGGATAAATTCCTAGAAATATATAAAGTACCAAAACTGAAGCAGAAATTTTGAACTGATTACAATAATGATTGAATCAGTAATTTAAAAATTCCCCAAAACAAAAATCCAGGACAACATAGCTTCACAGGTGAATTCTACCAAACATGTAAGGAAGAGGTACTACCTACTCTTCTCAACCTATGCCAAAAAATAGAAGATGGAGGAAGTTTTTCAAATTCATGCTATGAGGCCAGCCATTACCCTGATACCAAAACCAGATAAGGACACTGAGAGAGAGAGAACACACCATGGGCTAATTATCTCTGATAAACATAGATGCAAAAACAGTCAACACAATATGGGCAAACCAAATCCAACAACACATTAGAAAAAAATCATTCACCACAATCAAGTGGCATTTATCCCTATGATGCAAGGGTGGCTTAATATTTGCAAATGAATCAATATTGACAATTCATATCAGTAACAGAAGAGATTAAAACCATATAACCATTTCAGTAGATGCAGAAAAAGCATTTGACAAAGTACAAGATCCATTTATGATAAAAAAAAAAAAAAGACCCTCAACAAAGTAGGTTAACAAGGAACACACCTCAACATAATGAAGATTTTCTATGAAAAATTCACAGCTAACTTCATACCCAATGGTGAAAAATCGAGAGCTTCTTCCTTAAGATCAGGAAAAAGACAAGGACACCCACTCTCATCACTTTTATTCAACATAGTACTGGAAGTCCTAGTCACAGTAATCAGGCAACACAAAGAAATAAAAGACATCCAGACTGATAAGGAAGAAGTAAAACTGTCGCTATTTGTAGAAGTCATGACATTATATATAGAAAACTCTTAAGACTTGACCACAAACTATTAGAACTGATAAATGAATTCAGTAATGTCATAGGATTCAAAATCAGTAGAAACAAATCTATTGCATTTCTATACACTAAAAATGAAGTAGTAAAAGGGGAAATTAAGAAAACAATCCCATTTATAATTGCACCAAAAGTAAAAAAAAAAAAAAAATTTAAAAAAAATCCTGGAAAAAACTTGACCAAGAAGGTGAAAGACCTGTTGTCTGAAAACTATAAAGTCCTCATGAAAGAAATTAAAGATAACACAAACAAATGAAAAGATATTCCATGCTCAGGAACTGGAAGGAAATTGTTAAAATGTCTATACTACCCAAAGCTATGTACACATTTAATGCAATCCCTATCAAAATACCAAAAGCATTTGTCACAGAACTAGAGCAAGTAATCCTATGATTTGTATGTAACCACAAAAGACCCCAAATACCCAAACCAGTCTTGAAAAAGAAAAACAAAGCTAGAGGTATCACAAATTCTAGACTTCAAATTATACGACAAAGCTGTAGTAATCAAAACAGTATGGTACTGACACAAAAATATACAAACACAGATGAATGGAATAGGATAGAGAGCCCATGAATAAACCCATGATTATATGGTCAATTAATCTTTGACAAAGGAGGCAAGAACCCGCAATGGGAACAAGTTTCTTCAACAAACATTGCTGGGAAAATTGGACAGCTACATGCGAAAGAATGAAACTGGACCACTTTCTTATACCATACACAAAAATGAATTCAAAATGGATTAAAAACCTAAAGATGAGACCTGAAACCATAAAAATCCTAGAATACAAGCTGCAATTTGACATTGGCCGTAGCAACATTTTTCTAGATAGGTCTCCTGAGACAAGGGAAATAAAACTGAAAATAAACTATTGGGACTACATCAAAATAAAAAGCTTTGACACAGTGAAGGAAATGATCAACAAAACTAAAATGCAAGCTACTGAATAGGAGAAGATATTTCAAAGAGAGACAGCTGATAGAGGCTTAGTATCTGAAATATATAAAGAACTTATATGACTCAACATCAAAATAATCCACAAATAATTCAGGAAAAACATGGACAGAAGACATGAACAGATATTTCTCCAAAGAAGACATACAGTTGACCAACAGACACATGAAAAGACGTTCATCATCCTTCATCATAAAGGAACTGCAAATCAAAACCACAATGAGATATCATCTAATCCTATCAGAATGGTTAAAATTAACTACTCAGGAAACAAGAGATGTTGTCAAGGATGTGGAGAAAAAGGAACCCCCTTGCACTGTCGGTGGGTATGGAAAATGGTACAGCCACTGTGGAAAACAGGAAGGAAGTTCCTCAAAAAACTACAAATAGAACTAACATTTGATGCAGTAATTCCACTATTGGTATTTACCCAAAGAATACAAAAAGTTATTCAAAGAGAGATATGCACCCGTATGTTTATTGGAGCATTATTTACAATAGCCAAATTATAGATAAAGAAGATGTTGCATGTAGGTGTGTGTATATATATACATACAGTATGGTACTGTATATATGTATGTATATATATTATATATATACACAAACACAGACACACACAATGGAATAATACTCAGTCAACAAAAAGAATGAAATCTTGCCATTTCAACACCATGGATTGATCTTGAGAGTTATTATGCTAAAGTGAAATAAGTCAGAGAAAGACAAATACCATACGTGGAATTTAAGAAACAAAAAAGAAAAGAACAAAGAAAAAGAGACAAAACAAAAACGCTCTTAACTATAGAGAACAAACTGATGGTTACCAGAGGGGAGGTGATTTGGGGGGGGGTGGGGAATGGATGAACTAGGTGATGGGGATTAAAGAGTACTCTTAACATGATGAGCACTGAGTACTGTAAAGAATTGTCGAATCACTACATTGTACACTTGAAACTCATATAACACTGTATGTTAGCTATATTGGAATTAAAATTTTTTAAATAAAAAAATTTGATTTAAAATTAAATTTAATATTCAATTTAAATTTTTTTAAATTTAAATTTTTTAATTTTTTAAATTGAATATTAAACTTAATTTTAAATTAAAAAAATTTTTTAACAAAGTGAAAGTGAAAGAAAAATAAAAGGAGGTAATCCTAAATGGGCTTAACAGTTGGAAGCACTCTGCTAAGGGCCTCATCTTTCCCTTGATGTCACAGATGCTCTCCGTTGGCCCTAGAACACCACACCATAATGAGTTTTACAGCAGCAAGGAAGTGCCCTATGACCACAACCATGTGAGTATGGAGGAGAACCTACACCATTTGAGACCCCAGCCCTAGCCAAGGCCCTCCCTGCAAACCATGAGCAGAGTGCCCAGACTCTGGATCCACGACGCTGAAATAATAAATGAGTATTGTACTAAGCATAACATTTATTATAATTCATAAAGCTGAGCCTACTATACCTAAAAAAAAAAAATGCTGTGTTCCTTTTCCAAAATTCTATCGTTGTGTGTTTAAAATACAAATTCAGTGCTTACTATGTGTAATGAGTTGAAATAAGTCCATATCCTAATCCCTAGAAAGTACAGTTTGACCTTCTTTGGAAAAGGGTTATTTATAGATATCATTAAGGATCTTGAAATAACATCATCCTAGATTTAGTATCAACCCTAAATCCAATGAGTGGTATCTCTACGGGAGGCAGGAGAGGGCAATTTGAGACACAGATTGAGGCACCAGGTGAAGGGCCAGGTGAAGATGGCGGCAGGGGTGGGGTGCTACATCCAGAAGACAACGAGCAGCTGGAGCCACCAGAAGCTGGAAGGTGGAAGATGCAAGGTAAGATTCTCCCCTAGAGGCTCCAGAGAGTGTGCTGTAGCATTTACACCTTGATTTTGAACTTCTGACCTCTGTAACTATCAGATAATAAACTTCTGTTACTTTAATCTACCAAGTTTGTACTCATTTGCTATGGAAGCCCTAGAAAACTAACATGTTATGTCTGTAGCTTGGAGTTGTGGGGCAGAAAGGTAAGATAAACACAGCTTCTACCCTCCAGGAATTCCTAATCTAGTATTCCTAATCTATGATAGACATTACAATGGCACATGCCAATACAGTGGCATATGCCAAAAGAGCGGTAGGGAGAGAACGGTTCTGGTTTGAAGAGAGGGAAGATCTCCTTCCAGCCAGGGCAAACAGATGGGGTTTCCTAGCAAAAAATAATGGTTAATGGAGGTAAATATTTGGGCATGAGGATACATGAGAAGCACTTTCCAGATAGAAGGACAACAAGAAGTTAGAAAAGAAATAAGCACCTGTGAAATCTCCTCTTTTTTGTTATAGCAACCTACCACCTGACATCCATTATACATTAGTTACATCTAGCATGCTTGCAGTAAAAGTTTCAATAACATGTTCTCATTTGAAAGTTCAAATGTTCTATGTAGGTTCAAAAGACTAACAAGATCTAACTGTATGGTTTCATATAAATCTCAGAAAGCAAATTCTTCTCCTCTTTCAACTATTAGTCACTATGGTGTCCCATTAGGCAAAACGGTACACACATATCTTGAAACCATACAGCAATGAGAATACAGTAAATAAATGTACGTGTCTGACGTTGCGTGTGTGTGTGTGTGTGTGTGTGTGTGTGAGAGAGAGTGCGTAATGATGTCAGTCCAACACTGACTTTTGTACAATCTTTATTTTTACTTAATTCAAAATTTTGCCATTTGAAATGGTGTCACAGCATATCATTTGATAAGTTAGACTCAAAAAGCAATTTACAGGTTCATTTTTATTATCATAGCCATCCACCATATAAAATTAATAAACTAATCTTCCCAAGAAAATTGAATTCTAAAAATTATTATTGCTGTGGTAACCAATAAGAAAGAGAAAGCATATTGCTTGGAGCTTTGTAAAACACAGGTGTCAGAATTAAAATAGAACTAGTCAGGAAAAGATCTAATATAATCATTGGTTGCACCAGTGCACAAAAAAAAACATTTTATGACTGTATACTTTATGAATATGAGACTTAGATCAGAAAATTTTCATGTGTTAATCCACTAGTCATTTCAACTGGTAGAGAACAACATGAAGTTTATATAAGAAGCATCACATACAGGCACACACAAACAGGTGATTCTAAATACACTGAGTCAAGTGGCTAAACTTCTTACCTTCACTTTCTTTATCAGTAAATGATTTAAACACACAGACACAGGAGATTATGCTGAGTGGAATAAGTTAAGCAGAGAAAGTCAATTATCATAAGGTTTCACTTACTTGTGGAGCATAAGGAATAACATGGAGGACGTAAGGAGAAGGAAGGAAGAATGTAGGAGGAGAAATCAGAGGGGAAACGAACCATGAGAGACTATGGACTCTGGGAAACTGAGGGTTTGGGAGGGGAGGAGGTGAGAGAATGGGTTAGCCAGTGATGAGTATTAAGGAGGGCATGGATTGCACGGAGCACTGGGTGTTACATGTAAACAATGAATCATGGAACACTACATCAAAAACTAATGATGTACTGTGTGGTGACTAACATAACAAAAAAACCCACAAAACAAAACAAAACAAAACAAAAGGACATTGTGCTTCAAAGGCACACAAAGGCTCAGATAAAATGGTGAATTAACACTTTAGTATCCATTAAATTTTATCACACTTAAAATAAAACACACACACACACACACAGAGCTTCTGTTCCCTTACAGAAATATTGTGAAAGAAAATGATTATGTATGTACAAGCGCTTTCTAAACTATAACTCATGACTACACTGAATGATGAGAGATGAAGAGTCTAATATGGGAATCCATTAAAAACACAACAATTTTGATACATTTCCACCCTGTTGATTTTCCTGCAACAGTAAACAAGTTACATATCCAATAGATTCATATCTCATATCAAATATTTTCCTCCTTTACTTCCTTACTTATGGTAAAATAGCTTTTGGCAGGAAGTTAAGGAAATCAGTGAAATCAGCAAAGGCCATGGCCATAATCCAGATAAAGCGGGACATTCCCTTCCCATTTTAAAGCCCGTTTCAGCATGGTGACACAGAGGAATGAAACTCAAATTGGATCCCACAACTTCCTCGAGAGATATATATAACTCTTTAGATGCTTTTATCAGGATACAATGAAGGTAATTAGCAGTGATCACACAGCCAAATTTCCTAATTTTTATTTCACTCATCTCTTTATTTTAAATCCCATACTCATTCAAGGCTATTCTGATCCCTTCCCTTTCTCATCCCTCAAAACTCGGTTTCATAGGCTTTCTTGGATTCATTTTTTTCCATTCACTGTTTCTCACTGCATCATCTTGCTGCCGGGATATTTTATTTTTTCTCAACCTGTGTCTCCATGGACATTTTCTTCTGAACATTCTTCTCATGTCCTTCCCTAAGACATTTCAATTTTGTATCTCAAAAAATTGTGCTCAGCACAACAGGTAATACAGAAACCAAGTTTCCTCTTCCTTAAAGTAGAGCCCATATTCTTCTACTGTAATGTATATATTTTTCCTATCTTATACAGACATCTTGGGAAGGTGATTTATCTCTGTCAGCTTGAACTTCCTAAAATCCAACTGATGACATCGAGGCCAGTAAAACAAGGTCTTGCATCTGCAGATCACAAAGTTCATGCATTAAAAGACATAAATTCCACCTCTCCATCCTCCCTTCCCCTACCTGGTTCATCTGTAGAGGCTGTATTTCACCATTTAAACAAAATTAACAGGCTGAGAAGTGTATGTATATATGCATGAAATAATTTTTATGTATCAGTATTACATATAATTTTATGTATTAATTCATATTAATATATAATACATAACATATATAAAGCTATAACTGAAATGGAAACTGGAATTTTAAGTTACCTTGAAACATATTTGAAATAAAATGAAACACCTATGCTTTCTCACAGACAAGCAAATGTATTCAGGGATTTAAGATAAACTTTTACATTATTTGAAGAATTTTTCCAAAATTCCACATATATAAATTTGGGGTGGAGGGCATTGAACCAAGACAAACAAACAAACAAAAAAAAACCATGAAGTTTTTGAGCACATAAAATATAAAAATGAGTCATTATTATAAAAGGCATTGTAACAAAGTTCAAATACAAGTTGACCTAGAGAAATAATCCAATAAAAAAACAATACCCATGGCAAGGAAAATGGAACGGGTGAGCTATGTAGCTTCCGTTTGTCCTCCCTTATATCCTCTTTCCAAGGATGTTGATCCCTATAGATTAACATCAGTTGTCTCCATTGTCCCTTAGCCTCTGACAGGGTTTGGCGTAAGGAGGTGCTGTAAGCCATGCCGGTTGTCATCTTGCCTATTTACTATGGGTTGCCTATACCCCTCTACCAAAGAACACAGCTCCTGTCAGGTGCTCCTCCTGATATAGGCTAGGCCACACTTACAGCTTAACCCACTTGGGTTGTGATCTCATGAGTTGTGGGATGGGCGCTGTATGGGGCCCTGGGTTCAGATGGGAGTCTGCTGAAAGATTCTCACTCTGTCCCTCCCCCCACTGGAGGGGAACCTGTGCTCTAAAATAAATAAATAAATCTTAAAAAAGAAAAAGAACTGTGAATACTTTATGACCTAACATTTCAAATTCTAGGAATTTATCTGTCAGAAATAAAATTGTGAGGATTGAAAATATCATTACAATGATACTATAGCATTGCTTGTGATAGCAAAAAAGTACAAAGGAAAGATATGAATGTTCATCAGAAGAAAATTATAAAAAACATTATATAACCACACAAATACTGTGTGTGGTTTTTTTTAGGATTTTATTTATTAATTTCTATATTTGACAGAAAGCACAAGCACACAAGCAGGAGGAGCAGCAGGCAGAGAGAGAGGGAGAAGCAGGCTCCCCTCTGAGCAGGGAGCCCGATGTGGGGCTCGATCCCAGGACCCTGAGATCATGACCTGAGCCGAAGGCAGAGGCCTAACCCACTGAGCCACCCAGGCGCCCCTATGGAAGTGTTTTAAAACATCTAAGTTAGATTTATATGTATTTAGCTTAGAACTAGAACTATGATATGTTAAAAAAAGAATCCTCAAATTAGTATATAAGGCACAGACCATTTTCATTTGCATATGTATAAATATGCATACACGTTTATCTTCCTGAGTAAATACGAGAGTACATAGAACAAATTATTTAATAGCCAAGATAGGGGAACAGAGGTAGAAATTTTCACAAAAGTCTTCTTTAATGAAAATAGAAGAACATGTTGGGGGGGGTAGTAAACAGTCTGAGGTTATCTAACATTTGAACAAATAGCCCAGCAAAGATTAGTCTGAGGATATTAGATTATTTTTTAATTATATTCAGAATGATTATGGCTTAAAAAATAATTTTATGCTCACCTTTATCTTTGCACAGATTTATAATTATGCTAGTCTACGGCAAACACACACTCTCATTTTATTATCAGTGTAAAGGCCATAAAGTTCGCTGTAGCTTTTTCCCTCTTCTACAGTTGTAACTAAATGCCCTTCTGTCCTGGTATTTCAGCCCCTCCAGCCCTAACACTAATCATTTCTGGAGTCAAAGATTTTGAAACTCATGTATTAACTCTTTCAACTTTGGCTTTGTTAAGTTTATGCTCACAATGCTCGAACCTCGCGGAGAGTATGCAAGGCATGGATTTAAGTCCAGTCTGTATCACTTACAATTTGGAATTTAGGTAAATTACATTATCACTGAGTTCTAGTTGCTCATCTGCAAAACAGAAATACTAACCTACCATTACTTTGAGTTGCAAATAAGGTCAAGTACTTTAAACTGCTTAACATTTACAATGAGTTAAATTTGAATGGAAAGCTTTTTTCATTATAAAAACTGTTAAGCAATGAAAAGATAGGGGGCATAATGTTTGGGGTAGCTGGGATATTTTCTTTCTCATAAGACTGGTCCATAATTACAAAGGGTACTTTAGTAATTTAGGTGTACCTAGTCAACTGAAAACTGCCTAATAAACTCTTAAGACAGGAATTGTATTCTCAAATTACTCTTCAACTCCTCTCAGGGAGGGTCTGAGCAAAACACGGGTATTTCATTCAACAGGTAATTATTGAACTTGTATGTGTCAAGCATGGTTTTTGTGTCTGGACATACAGGAAAAAGCAAAGCAGGTAAGCTATCTGTCCTCTTCGGGCTTATTCTCTAGTGTGAGAAAAAAAAGAATTTTTTAAAATACAATTACACATAAAATTTAAGTATTAGGAAGAAAAAATAATCTATGCAAGGAAATCATTACTAGAGGGGGCTGCCAGTGCTCTTTCTTGGGGGCAGTGGGAGGAGTACTCTCCGGGGTGATTTGTGCTCAGACTTGAAGGAGATAAGTGAGTTGTAAAGCTACCTGAACAAAGACCACAAAGGGCACCCCCCCAGCAGAGGAAAAAGGAAGTGCCAAGGCTCTGAGGTTTGAAACTGCAAGGCTCCCGATGTAACTGGCGCCAAGGGAAGTTCAGAGAGGCAACAGGAAGTCAAAATATGTGAAGAATTCTAGGACTTTATTTGTAGCCTCTGTGTGTGTGTGTGTGTGTGTGTGTGTGTCTGTGTGTGTTTAAGATTTTATTTATTTGAGAGAGAGAGCACATAAGAAAGAGAGGGCTTTGAAGGGGCGGGGGGTGGGAGGGTGGGGGAACCAGGTGGTGGGTATTGGGGAGGGCACAGATTGCATGGAGCACTGGGTGTGGTGAAAAAACAATGAATACTGTTACGCTGAAAATAAATAAAAAATTTAATTTAAAAAAAAAAAAAAAGAAAGAGAGTGCAAGACAGAAAGCGCTAGCGGAAGGTAGGGAGGAGCGTGGAGCCTGATGCTGGGCTCGAAGGGCTGGATCCCAGGACCCTGAGGATCATGACCTGAGCTGAGGCCAGATGCTTAACCAACTGAGCCACTCAGGCGCCCCTCTGTAGTCTGTCATTTTTACTCAGCTATACCTGAACTGTTAGTATGATCCCTTTGACAGTTGTGTTGAAGGGACATCATGGGGGTTCCAAACACAGAATATATATTGAAGGCAGAGCCAGCAGGATTTCCAGGGTATAAAGTGAGAGAGCCAGACTGGCATACAAGTCCATATATAATGGTAAAATCACAAAGATGGAAAAGATTGGAGAAGAAAAGGACAATAGCGCAGATGTAGTTCTCTTCTGAACATGTTAGAAGCAAAGCATCTCTTAGATTTCCAGGTGAAGCTGTTGTGTGTGCAGCTAGATGTATGAGTCTGCATCTCGGAAGTCAATACAAATTGTATATGGAAAATCATGGTATAAAGTGAGATTACCAAGAAAAACAGTATCTACAGAGAAATGAAGAGAGAAGAGGATGGCTTGTTAAATACATTCCAGTTATTTAGAGACTGGTGAAAGGGAGACAGCCAGAGAGAATGAAGTGATTAGGAAGGAACATAGAGAAATAGGGAAGAGGAGTACATTGCATCTGGTGAGAAAGAGGAGGTAGGTTCCAAGACAGGACTCTGCCTTTCTTATTAAGATGGGAAATAGTATAGCAAGTTTTCTTGTTGATGGAAATGATCCAGTCGATAGGCAGACAGACATTCAACATGAAGAGAAATTAGGGAGAAGTGCATATTCCTCTTGAGTAGGCAAGATGGGGATGGGGATCCAGAGTCCAAGATGAGACATTTCAGTGGAGACGATTCATCCAGCGTAACAATTTGAAAGGCAGCATATATGAATACAGATGTTCAGTCACTATCCTTGATAAAGGAAAATGAGAGCTATTTCTTATTAGATTGCTTCTAATCTCTTGGTGAAATAAAAAGTGAGGACTTTAGTTCAAAGTTATAGGTGAGAAACAGAATAGAAGATCTCATAAGACAGGCAAAGTTGGAAACGGGCTTCTTAGCGGCACCTCGTGGGCTTAGCCAGTGGATGGAGCGTGCTACTCTTGATCTCGAGGTCATGAGTTCAGTTGGGTATAGAGCTTACTTACTTACTTACTAACTAACTAACTAGATAAATAAATGAAAGTGGAGCAGTCTTCTCAAAGAGTAAGGCAGTAAATCTACTAGGACACGTAGCGACTCCGCCAGACAGCACTGAGTGTCCAGTCACGTCTTTTCCTTTAGCAACACTGAACTCCTCAGAGGAAAGTTCATAGGGCAGAGGAGACTGGCAAGTATGCCAGAGAATAGAGGTACAAGGGAGTGATTTTCATGAAGGAGCATGGGCTATAAACTGAGTAAGGAAGAAACTACTGGCATGAGGTTGAGAATGAGCAGTAAAGTTGTGAACTGGAGCTCATGATGGGATAAAAGAATTGGTGCTGAAGGGACTAAAAGTGAAGGAGGCGGGCAGGTAGCAATGTCCAGAAAGTCATGCCCAAAAGAGATTTGGACTGCGAAGCTGACATTGCTAATGACAAGGTCTTGAGTGTATGTGATGGGGAGTTGAAATGAGGTGAAAGAAAATGCCACTGGATATACCATTTATAGGAGAGACGTACTGTCTGTATTAAGCATGCTGACGGGACCAGTGGTGGACAACCTCCCCCCACCCCCAGAAATTCAGGTGTGAAATTCTACAGTAGGAGACCAAGTGATGGGGAGAAAAGCAAAATCAGCTACTCCTTAGAGCAGGCTGTTGGGGAGTCTATATCATCGGTAGAATGCAAGCTTTCACTTAGACCACAAAGATGAAAGAACTATTGAAAGAAGTTAATGATAGTGAGGGTCTTCCTGAGTCCTGGGAGTTCCAAAGGGCACGCCAGAACATTTTGGAAGGTCAGTGAAGGATGTGCAATGGGGTCAGATTATATTATGTACACAAGCTATGTGCAGATAGTGTCTGGGCAACTGAGGCACGTGCTGAGGAGGCGGATAAATGGGGATTGGGGAAAAGTTGAGATTAGTCCAGATAGTCTCTTATAGGAAGTCATTTCTTAGCCAGCACAGGAAAGTTATATTGTATCTGCTGTACACTCCTAAAGAAGGTTAAGAAACGTGTTCTGGATCTGTGTAAAATGGGTACACATAGAGATATTACCTCTATGAGAGACAGTGTGGCGCAGAAAAAATGCAGACTCCAGATTCATCTCTGCCACCCAGTAGCTGGACAAGAGATCTACATGCTCTGTGCCTCGGGTTCCCTTGTTGTAATTTGGGGCTGGTGATATTACCTATCTCATAGGTCTGCTACAAGGATTAAATAAGCGAACGTATGCAAGGTTTTCACCACAGTACCTCAAACAGTATAAGAGGCCAAAATGCAGAGGTTGTTACTATTATTTTTTTTTAAAATGACAGTTTGATAATTATGTTTTGGTCAATAAAAAGTTTCCTTCGCCTTGATAGTTCTAGTCAAATACTTTTTCCAAGAAGTAGGATTTTAAAACCTTTAGAATTTACCCTAAAGCATTTAATAAAATACGGTGTTTTATTAACAGTTTATAGAGCTCTTATTTATTTAACAGATTTAAGCTACTTGGTTCTGTGTGTTTTCTCCATAATTATGTAACATTTTAACACTGGAAGACAGTTGCATGCCCCCAAATCCCAGCCCCTACTCTGACAGGGTCTCCAACAGGTGACAATTATGTAACTCTCAATAAAATAGAAACTTTGGTATTACAGAAGACAATGGAAGAAATTAGATGGAGAAAACACAGCCATTCCCAGATTTTAGTGCGTGTTTTAAATCATTTCCATGGGAACCAACATTTGGCACCAGGGCCACTGTTATGAAAAACAGTTAGAAGGCAGCTCCTATCAAGCCAGATGGTTAATTTTTAACAGGGGACTATAACAAGGAGGAGCTGGGTTATATAACCCCTAAAAACCCTTGATAATGGATTCAAGTGGACTAAATCACCGGGCTCTCTTCCAATTCTCTGTCAATGCTACTATCTGTGGCAACAACATTATCAACCACAGGAGAAAGCAATAATAATTGCAAGGTGTTTCAAAAGTTTAATATCACAGCTAAAGAAATATGATGAAATGTTTCTAGACCAATCAGGAAAGTTAAGGTCAAGAACCCTGAAGCTTCCTAAATAAAGAGATACGAGTGGAAGCAACAAGGTAGAGGAAAAGAGTGTGTTCACTTGAATTCCCACTGCAATTAGAATAAAACTAATTATCCAGATTAACTGTCAGTACACCTTCAAGCCAGAATTGTGTAATGTCACTTTGTATTGCACAGAATCTGAGCATTCTCTGATTTTAGCACTAAAAGCAACTCTAGAGATTCAGTGAGTAACTCAAAGTCACACAGCAAGTTATTAACACAGCTGGGATATGAGCCCTGGGACTAAGACTTATAGATAACCCATCCAATGAGATTTATCTGCACACATTTCTCTGTTGAGGAAATGATGAACTCTGCCTTTAAGAGAATTACTGGAACAACTACTTCCCAGAGTCTTTTGCCAAATTCTCACGGGACTACCTGTTTTTCCATTACCTGTAGCCACACACTGAGTCTCTGGAATTTAAAATGAGGTGGGACATTATCTTTCCCTTCCCTGGAGATTAGCTTTGGTTACAAGGGTTACATAATATGAGAAAATAACTCCCCAAGACAGACAGACACACACACACACACACACACACACACACACACACACCCCTCATTCAAACAAACATATACCGAGTATATTACATCTTGGAAGGAAGACATCAATACCTTGAGGTTCGATTCTTGAAGTTGTAACTTTAAATTTGTTATGATGTTGAGAAAAATCAGTTTCTTTATCCCTCAGTTCTCTTAGGTGTAAAATGGGTTTACGGATGCCTATCTCAAAAGGGGTTTTAGGAACCTAATTAATCCTTTAATTATGAGAAAACATTACCAAAAAACTAATTTCACAAGAAGGAACACATTGCTTGGATGGCTTCATTGATTGGTGCATGATTTTTTCATTATTTCTTATAATTTATTGGTTTTATAAAACTAGTATAACAATAACCATATTTTAGTAAAAAACTGAACATAAAGAAGGTAATGTTTAACATACAAATGAAATATACTTCTTGGACAGTGAAACAAAATATTTCTCTAGAAATTCTTTATCATGTAAGAAACGTTTTTAGAAGCATGAAAAAACATGAGCACTCTAACATTTGTGACTCAAATTTGTTTACTTCTACGATAATTTGGAGGACATTTTCCTTTTTTTTCTTGTCATTTTTGATAGAATTATCTGTAAATGTCATTGAAAGCCTCATTATCTTCCTTTGGATGACTAATCCATAATAGAAACGAAAAGGCCCACTTTGGATTACTTTGCCTATTAGAGAAGATATTTAAATTGAAAACCAGTTTTGTGAATATTAATTGTAAGAAAATACTTTGCATTACTCCCTAAACTCATCCAAAATGCCAACAAGACAACTTTATCCCTGTGACTGTCTATGGGTACAACAGAATTGGCCCAAATACCATTGCTTGTTCATTACTAGTGTTCTCAGTGGGCTCTCCTGGCACAGCCCGGCACAGCAGGCATTGTTCTGTGCCTCCAGCCATAATTTAATGGAGAAAGCTGTCAAGATAGACCCTACTTGGGAAAAAGCATCAGTGAATGCGGCATCCAAAGGTGCTTCCTAACTCCTGTGAAAACATGTCTTGGAAGCCAGACCCACTGTCTTCGCTCTATGGGACTCATTAAGATCTATGGGGCCACGTTTGGTCTCAACATTCTCTCACTCTCTCCTGGCCATCGGGAGTGCTGCATTAGTAACTCTGGTAAGAGACGGCAGTCTGAGGGAAATGTACTGAGCCCCCTTCCCTTGGTCTTAGTGTCCTCTTAGGCTGTGTCCCCACATTGACAGGATTTCAGAGCGTGATCCAGGAGGCCAGCCACAAAGATGGAGGCGACCTCAAATGGAAACCCCCAGAGCTGGCTCTAAATGACCCGCATTTCTCATCCCCTCATTCCTATCACTCTCTGAATTACATATGGCAGATTCATTACTCCTGCCTTGCCAGTTTCCTGAGTCACCATCAAAGCCTACTTCTACTCCTCCTTTCTGCACAGGAATTCCTGGGGTTCAGAGGCAGTGCCTCTTAAGCACACAGGCTCCCCACCACCCAGTAGGGCACCTCTCTCTTCAACACATTCTGGTCACTGATCACAGCTCGGACTCCTTCTCCTTCCCTGGCTAGTACTAGGCAGCTGGAATTCCCCACCCAAATCCATCAGGGGCTTCATGTGTGCAACACGCTTATCCGTATGTCGAAGCAGCAGCCTTTGCAGTAGCAATTCATACCCTGACTGCACAACTGAAATTTCCAACACGGTGTTCTCTAAATAGGATTTTTACTCGAATGCAACCCCACATTCCAAGACGGACTTACCCTGACCTATGGCCTGAGCTTGAGGCTAGAAGAGGTGCTCCTCTCACCAACTGTAAAATAACACTGCTGCGAGCAGTTAGAAGAGAAGCCAGTGATTTCGCTGAGAGGTAATTGTTGCTTTCATCTGGGCAGTGATAGTGGAGATGGTGAGAAGTGGTAGGATTTTGGATATATATGAAGGTCGAGCCAGTAAGATATCCTAATGGATCGGATGTGGATTATTAAAGAGAGAAGGCAAGGATGATCCCTCCATGTATGTGGAAGAATGGACTTGCCATTTGTTGAAATATAAAAGATAATGGGAGTAGTAATTCAGGTGGTAGAAAACAAGATTTTGGTGCTGAAAGGTGTTAAGTTCAAGCTGCCTAGGACATATCTGATTTACCCATAAAACTGGATGAGGTCACCAAGCAGGGAAATGAGAATCCAAGAGCAAGGTAGGAGACCAAGGACTATTACATTTAAAAGCTACAGACACATTATTTGCAATAGCCAAGACATGAAAACAACCTACGTGTCCACAAATGGGTGAACAGATAAAGAAAATGTGATGTATATACACAACATAATTATTCATCTCTAAAAAAAGAAATTACCACTTGTGGCAAAATGGATGACCTCAAAGGCATTATACTAAGTGAAATAAGTTAGAGAAAGACAAATATTTTAAGGCAGCATTTGCATGTGAAAAAAAGAGAAAAGAGAGATCAGACTTGTGGTTACCAGGGCTGTGGGGTGGGGTGGTAAGGGGGAATGGGAGGAAGGTACGAAAACATTATAAACAAACTATAAGATACCCAGCACCCTGGGTATTGAGGAGGGCACGTGCTATGACGAGCCCTGAATGTTATGCTTAACTAATGAATCACTGAACATTGCATCAAGGACTAATGATGTACTAGATGGTGGCTAACTGAACATAATAAAAAAGACTAAGATAAATATTAGGAATTTATTATAATGCATGATGACTATAGTTGTTGACAGGAGATCCTAATAGCTCTCATCACAAGGAAAAATGTTTTTCCTTTTTATCGCATCTCTCTGAGAAGATGGGAGTCAGTTACAACTATTGTAGCGACCATTTCACAATCTATGTAAGTCAAACCATCCTGCTACATGCCTTATGCTTCTACAGTGATGTATGTCAATTATTTCTCAATAAAATGGAGTAGAGGGGGCTGAAGATAAGGGGAAGCCCCAACATAAGGGACTGAGAAAGAGCATACACTGAGGTAAGACAAACATGAAAAACACCTTCCATTCTGGAACCCACAGAAATCTAGTGTAGCCAAAAAAAAAAAAAAAAAGGAGGGAGTGATCTACTGAGACAAATACTGCCACTGGACAGACTGAGGTGAAAGTGAGAAGTTATGAATGATTTTACGAATGCTGACGTCACTGGTAAATTCTGGAAGGACTGTTCTGCTGGAGTCATGAGGGCAAGGACCTGACTGCGGCAGGGACTGGGGGGGGGAGGGGCAGGGGGGGCTGAAGAATTGGAGACGGTGAATATAGATGTTTCTTACACCACAAGTTTTGCTACAGAGGATAAAAGAAGAAATAAAGCAGCAACAGCAAGGGGCTCCAAAAAGTATTGCATGTGTTCATTTGTGAATTATGATGGAAGAAAATTTAAGGATTTAAAAAAGAAAAAAAACCAAACCAAAAAAGTCTTCTAGTACTGCAAAACAATCTGTAGATAGAGAAATATCAATGGTGTGATGCCATGAAATATTTGGCACCAAGCGCCCAAGTGGCAGGGTAGATAAGACCATAGAAATTTCCTCATAGTCAAAAGGCGAGAAGCCAGAGTATTTGATTGCAGATGGGTAGATAGGGTAGAGCGTGTTTTCTCAGTGAAGTCATCAGCTGAGCCTGACAGCAGAGGAGGAGGAAGTTTGAAGGCCAGGAGCAGTGAGAAAAACGAGAAAAGTGAAACAGAAAAGAGGGAAAGTGAGTTGCCTAGGGGAAGTACGGTTTGATTGCTTTCTTGAATAGGACAGGTGGGACTTTAGAGCTCACTGATCAGAACAGTAATATAACCCAGGGTATGCGCGTGCAGGACAAGAGTGCTGCTAATGCAGGTACAGAAAAAGAGAATTGGGAAAACAGACCGTGGAAATGGGAATCCAATAAAATGTTTACAAACCATTCATAGTAACACAGAAAATGTTAACAATCTGAAGGTGAGTGAAAAAGGACAGCCAACTCACACAAGCTACACGAGCTTAAGTGTGGGGAGAAAATAGAAAAATAAGTTTTCAAGGGAATTTGCCCAAATGTAATCAGTAACCATTTTGAGGGACAGAAGGATAGGTATTTTTCCCTAACACTTTTCTACCCTGAGCTTGTATCCTTATATAATGAAACGATGACCATACATATCTTAAGGAAACAAGTCCAATGCTCTCAAAGAATTGCTATGATTAGTTGAAAATGTTAAAGTCATGCCTATATAGCAAGTAGCTTGGTCTAAACTTACAGGCCAGTATTTCTCAAAAATCATCCTTGACCACTTGTATCTGAAATACTTCAGATATTTTTTGAATAGCGGAGTCCTGGGCTATAGCCAAGAACTACTGAATCAGAATCTCTAGATGTGAAGCTCAAGAATCCAGATTTGAACTTAATGTTCGAGGAGGGATCTTTTGCCCTTTCCTGGGCTACTCCCTCCACCTGGGCTCTGAACCTCTTCCCCCTTCTCAAGAACCAACCACTCTCAACTATCCGCCAAGGTCTCTGGAATCATAAACGTGTTCCCCTAGATTTTTTTAAACTAGATTTTTTTTCATGAGGACTTAGATATAATTAAGATTCCGTCCTTGAAGTAAATAAATAAATAAACCCACTGTCTCTATTTTCTCACCTGCTACTCCCAAATCACTACAATGTGGTTTCTTCCCCCGTTACTCAACTGAAAAACTAATGCCATTAATGTTGTCTAAGCCAATGGGCATTTCTCCGACCCCATCTTGCTTGACCTCTTGATAATACATGATACCACAGAATACTCTCTTTAAAATATTCTCTTCCCTGGGTTTTTGTGATACCGTGAGTTCTTGGCTTTTGTCTTACGTCTCCCATCATGGTTTCTCTCATTTGTAGGCCTACTCCCTTCTATGCAGCCTCCTATATGCAGATGACTCTCCAATTTCTATCTCCACATACTCTAGTATATTGACAGATCAGATGATAGATCTGTGATTTGCTTCAGAATGATCCAAGATAGGAGCACAGTGTGTGCAGATGAAAGGTATAAATGAAACATGATTGATCATGAACTGATTATTCTCGAAGCTACAGCTTGCATATATGGGATTTCATTATACTGTTCTGTCTACTCGTATAGATTTTTGGAATTTTTCATAAGAAAGAATACTTCTCTAGCTTAGGATGCTCTTCTCAGCTCAATAGCCCCCTATCCAACTGCTTACTTCACATCTCCTTAGTAGCACATAGCAAACAGAAATCAAAATAACATTAAGTTCTTAACCAGTGCCATCTCTCTTTAAGCATTTTCTATTTTTTCCTCACAAGAACTCTACAAGGTGGTTACTATTATTCCTGTCTTACAGATGAACTGATGATACTAATAATACTAGATAATTTTCCCTGGGTCTTCCGAGTGGAGGCTCCAGGATTCATCAACTGCAGAGTCCTACTTCAGTATCTCAAAAGGTACTTTAAATATTTTTATTTATTTATTTGACAGAGATCACTAGGCAGAGAGGCAGGCAGAGAGAGAGAGGAGGAAGCAGGCTCCCCGCTGAGCAGAGAGCCCGACGTGGGGCTCGATCCCAGGACCCTGAGATCGTGACCCGAGCCGAAGGCAGAGGCTTTAACCCGCTGAGCCACCCAGGTGCCCCTCAAAAGGTACTTTAAACTAAAAAGTGAAACTTGGTTTCTCTTTCCCACCTCCTGTCCTTTTGTAGTGTTCTTTATCTTTATGAAGGGTTACCTCCATTTTTCCAGTTATGAAAACCAGAAATGTCACTGTCAATTTGATGTTTTCACTCTCACTCAGTACATCTACCCATTAAATAACTACAGAATCTATCAGGTTTTCTAACTTCTCATCTACCATCCATCTATGTTTCTACCTACCATACTCTCGACTCTTTTTTCCCCACTATTGCAAATTGGACTTTTCAAAATGAAAATCTGATCATGTGACACCCCCCCACCCCCCACCCCCCCACTGCTTAAAACACTGCAGGGCTAGAAAATGAAGTTAAAATTTACACTAAACTCCTGAACATGGCCTTCCGTAATCTTTCTGACCTGGCCACCTGCCTTATTTCTACCTCCACCCTCCACTTTCACTTTGCAGTCAGGCAAACTGGCTTTATTTAAGCTCCCTGAATGCACAATGGTCCCCTGTCAAAGTTCTTTGTCGGTGCTCTTATCTCCATCGAGAAGGCTCCAATCTTTGCTGTTAACGCTATGTTAACCTTCAGTTCTCAGCTGTGGTAGCTCACATGTCCCAGTGTAAGTTGGTCCCTCTCTTGCATGCTCTTGTCGAAGCACATTCTTTCCAGCCCTTCTCATTAACTCATTTATTTCACTGTCTCTCTCCCCATCAAGGCTCTCAGCACCATGAAAGCTGACATGGTACCTGCCACAAAGCAGGTGCTCAAAAAATACTTGTTCACTGCATAAATGAATGAATATATCGATGACATCATCTGATGCACAGGAAGTTTGAGAATCCCTATTGTACAAATGCCATTTTTCTCCTTTGCTCCCATATTCCTTAAGACTACTTAGACTAGTAACCGCTCCCTTTGATTCACAGGCCTGTCCTAGGCCACAAAATGAACATCTACAAAAGCAACATCTATATTGGAACCTGTCAATATCGAAGTTGAAGAGCATGGAGAGCAACAAAAACTCTCACATATTGCTGACTGGAGCGGAAATCGGTACAACTGCTTTCAAAATTGTAGGACACCTTTCTGATCCTATGACCAAGCAACTCCCATGGATGTCCAAGGGCTCCAGGCTAAGAACCTCTACTCTAGAAAAATGTGTATGTACACATACCATAAGATGCACACAGGTGTGTGGAAAGCAACCCTGTTTATGAATCAAAAATTTGAAAAAAATGCAAATGCCATCAACAGTTGAAAGGATAAACTGTAGGATGCACTATATAATAGAATGTCATGTAATCAAAATGAACAAAGTAAAGTTATATAATGAATCTCACAATTCTAAAGAGATCTATAGCCTAAGATGTTACATATTTAGAATGATTTTTACAGCTTTGAGATACAATTTACATAGCAACAATTTGTCCATTTAAATGAATCAGTGGTTTTTAGTATATTCACAGACTTATGCAATCATCACCACAATCAATTCTAGAACATTTTCTTCATCTTCCCCCAAAATTACTGTACCCATTAGTAGCTACTCCTCATTTCCATCAATGTTCCTGACCCTTGGCACCCAGTAACCTACTTTCTGTCTCTTACAGATTTGTCAGTTCTGGCCATTTCAAATAAATGGAACCATATAAAATGTTCCCTGTTGAGGCTAGTGTAAGAACGATTTCATTCTTGAGGTCCAGAAACAGGAAACACTAAGTCATAGTATTTAAGGATACCTGCATAGGTAGAAAAGTAAAGGAAATAATATCACAAAAGTCACCATAAAATCATCTACATGATTTGGAATTTTAAGGGTTACCAGATGTTTGTGATCTGATAGGGAAACATGAGAGACCCTCTGCTGTTGTCAATGTTATTTCTTTTTTGGTCTTCAATTAAGACTATATGAGTGTTTATTTAATAGCTATTTATTAAAGTACACATTTATGTTTATGCATGTTTCTGAATGATGTCTATTACATAAAGATTTGAATAATAAATATTTAATCAGAAAAAGCTATACCCATAGCCATATGATCTGCTCATTTTCCGTGTAATTGATTCAGAGTCCCACAGCATGAATCTAGCGACCTTGTTGCGCCCATTGCATTATGAAGATCCTTAAGTCACTTCACTGTCATTTATTGATTCATCTGGCCATTCATTTATTCTTAGACTATTAGCAAAGGGAGGGCTTTTGGAAATCTTCTAGTACAATGGCTTCATTCTGCAGACAGGGAAATTAAGTCCAAAAATAAAATCGCCCAGGGTCAAACAGTGACTTTGTGGGAAAAACCAGCAGTGACTTGCAGGTAATCTTGACTGTAAAGAGCTACTATTGGTTTTTCCCTGCTCGCCCTTTGCTCTTTTTCAATAGTAACAGAACTTGTATCTAAGAACATGGTCACGCAGCTAGAGACGAAATTTTCTGCCCTCCCTTAAAGTGAGATGGGCCCATGTGTTGTGTTGAAGTTCTGGCAGAATGGTGTGTGGAATTACTATACCTTGCGAGAGACAGCTGGGGAACCCTCTTCGTCTTTGTTCAACATTCTTCTATCCTGTTGCCTGAAATGTTCAGGCTTTCATTTTAACCTACAAAGACGCGGAGAGGCAGAGCATTCAGCTAGAAGAAAACGAAGCTCCTGAGGACTTCGCGGAGCAGTGCGACTGGATGTGGAAAGAAATGAAGTTTTATGGCATTTGTCCCACCGATCCCCTGGCTTTTCCTATTACTTACAGTCAAACGAACTCTTATGAATGCAGATACTAAATACATATGGAATAAATTAAATTGGCCAATTTGGTGACATATGAGACCAGGCTCTTTCTACCATACCCCACTTATTACTCTTTTCCTACCCTTTGCTATGTCACCCCTCAGTTTTGAACACATTCTCTGGTTCTCTTATCAGAATCGGATAGACAAAGGATAAGCTACTTTAATTTAAAGCGATGGTCCAAACCAAGCTCCAGATTCATAAATAACTTCACTGGGGACATGGAAGGTATGCTGATGATGGAGAGATAGGAGCTAAATTACTGTAAATAAATCCAGAAAGTTCAGGCAACAGTTCCTCCGATATTGTTTTCAATAAAGGTTGTTCCAAGTGAAAATGCATTTTTGAGGCTGCAGCAGTTATGTATCATATGTCTGTCTTCCAAGAATGTTATGGGGGTTGTTAAATAGTTTCCTGTTAAGTGCTTTAAGCTTTTAGGGGTAAAAATGCTCTATAAATGTAAAGTGTTATTAGGATCACTACAAAGTGAAACATGAAAAATAAATGCAGATCAACATCTATTCTGGCCACTGTTCAATAAATCTAAGGCCAACATTAGAGATCAACTGGATATTATATAAAGGTATCCAAGGTTCATGATGAAAGATAAGGACGGGGATATAGACAATAGAATAGAATAGAATAGAAACGGGATATAGACAATTCAGTAGGGAGAAACAGCAATTTGGAAATGCAGTATGCACACACAATTTTGGACTCTTGGTTTGGGCGGACTTCCCTGCAAGACAGTCGTATGTCCCCCTCGAGACGCAGACACGTGGGGAAGGCATAGATGTGTCGCAAGCCACTCTGGCCTCAGCTGCTAGGTAAGGACAGAGCAGTTGTGAAGCAGTTGGAGCTCTGGATTTTGCATAGAATCTACACTTAAAAGGATTTGCAGCAGGTGCTCTGAGAAGCTGCCTAATGACTGTCAAACTTAGGTTCCAAAAGCAAGGAGGTTTAGAAAAAGCTTATACCGTATTAACCTGGCCTGAACTTTTCTTTTCTCTTCTTCTTTTTTTTTAAAAGATTTTATTTATTTATTTGACAGAGAGAGAGAGATCACAAGTACACAGAGAGGCAGGCAGAGAGAGGAGGAAGCAGGCTCCCCGCCAAGCAGAGAGCCCGACGTGGGGCTCGATCCCAGGACCCTGAGATCATGACCTGAGCCGAAGGCAGAGGCTTAACCCACTGAGCCACCCAGGTGCCCCTGGCCTGAACTTTTCAAGAAGAAAGAGGAGACTAAGAGGAGAGGAAACAGGGATGGCACGGAGGCGGGGCACTTAAACAAGGTCAACAGACCCCTATCACTGTGGGGGCCATGATCCCCAACGCCCACACAAGTTCTGATCCACACGCACACACACACGCAGTCTTCCCTTGGGAACTTCAAAGCTAACAAACTAAACCCACCCAGGCCTTTCATCTTTGTCGTCCATCACCTCCTCAAAAGGCAGTTCCCATCCCCCTTATCCCAACCTATCCTATCCCCTTTTCCCCATCCTGCTGTGCCAGTCTGTCCCCTTCTGACTGACCTGAGCTGCTTTCTCTCAGACTCCTTTCGTGCTCTTGACATTTAGAATGCTCTCCAAGTTTAACCTCTTAACATGTTAACCCTTCATCTTCCACCTAAACGGAAACTCAGCTCTCCGCTGAGTCTGACGTCATGTTCTACAGCAATGGGTGCTGCTAGGACAACAGGAGGGATCTGCAACTACCCCAGTTTCCAATGCCATTTTGACCACTGTAAAAATCTCCTGTCAGGTACATCCACCACTTTGTATTCTTCTGTGTTGTTCTCATCTATCGTTTCTGTGGCCACTCCTGTGCATTGACTTAAGACTTGGGTACCTGGCTTCCTCTCTACCCCAAATCCTGGGGGTGGGTGACTCGGCATCTATGTCCATAACATTATGACAACTGCCTTGGTTTCAGAGTCCCTGACTGATTTCATGCCCGGTGACTTATACCTCCCTCTGTACTTCCACTGTCACCATCAGGACTCTGTCACCAACCGAACTCCTACACCTTTTATATCACAAATACGTTCTCCACCTACTAATACCAACCACCCACCCTCCCAGCACTTTTCCTCCCAAATTATCTCTAAGTGTGCTCTCTGACTTCAGAGAAACTTCCTGTCATCTTTTAATTCCTTTTCTCTCAGTCTATAGAGAATGCCTCGATGTTCTCCTTTCTCGATCTAACTTTGGATCCATAATCAATCACATAAAAAATACCTAACCACTATCTTCAACTTCGAGAAATACTCAGTTTCCTGAAGACACCAGGTCTTCTTCTGCCTCACTGCCTCTGTGTGTGCTAACTTCACTGTTGATACTTTCCCAAATTCTTTGCCTGATGAATTCATAGTCATTTTTTAAGACTCGATTATCTCCTAGGGATGTTTTCTCAGTCATCCTGCTCTCTCCCTTCCTCTCCCCCTTGCTGGGATAAACCTCCTTCTGTGCTCCCCCTTTGGTGTTGTTATTGCCCCTTTCAGAGTGCTTATCACACTCTATTAAATTTCCATGTAGGTGTTTGTCTCTCTCAAAAGACTGCAAGAGGCATGAGGTTAAAGATGTTGCCTGTCTTGACCATAACCAGTGCTTAGATCCATTACTGGCAAAATTCCTGTGCTCCACAAATATTCACTGAATGCATCCCCGAACCCTAAGCCTTCTGCTATTTCCATGACTTTGTTCTATTCCCTCAGCCTCTATATCAGGCTTCGACTCCATTCACTTCTTAACCTAGTTCTTGCTTTCTCTTCAGTCATCAGCTTTGGTCCCATCTCTTCCAGAAAGTCTCCTCTGATCTCTCCATCCTTCTCTGGTCTCCCACAACAACGCCTACATACTTATTTACCATGTCATCTCCCATACTTGACTGTAGTCCGTCAGTTGATGACAGACTTTTCTGCCTCCTTAAAAGTCAGTGAATTACGGAAAAAGATCCATGATTTATTCATATCTTTCCCCATCAACCAGAATGAGACCTATCCAGAAGAAGGGCTCAATAAATGCCAATTTCGATGTATAAACAAATAGTAATTTCCATATCTGTAAAAACCCATTTCTTCCATCTAATAGCATAACTGTTAACATCAATCAAATACTCTCAATTACCTACATTCTCGCTGCAGGGTCTGGGTAATCTACAGGGGAATGGATTTCTTCCAAAATGAGAACCACATCAATGATCTTTATCTGAGCACTCGGTTTAATGCCTTAGTCTGCAGGTATTTCCTCCCTGTTTCTGAATATCTGACTGGAGAGTTAAATCCCCACGGTTCTCTGCCTCTTCAGCTCCTATGGATGTTAACATTCATGCTTCCCTAAATGTTTGACTTCTCCCTTTACTTTGTCCTCTCATCTGCCCATCTGATTTCTGATGCATTATCCCCAGACCTATATGCTTAAAATGAAATCCCTAAGCGCTAAAACTTGAATCCAGTTTGCAACTGAATTTCCTTTGACTCAAACATCTGCAATACTATCATATATTTTAGTAGAGATAGCATTATGTGAAGAAGATTGATGCCATCCATGTTTTTGAAGACTACATCCCGTAACAGATCTCTTCAGAGAACCAGAACCCCTGCATTTGCTTTAATGAGGAAGAATCTCAAAACCTGCCAAATTGACCAAGCTTCCAAAATATCCCATCTGGGAACCAGATGGAAGACATGAGCCTATGAGCACAGTTCCCAAGAGTTTTAAATGTGTGTCATCTTCCTGTGTTAGAGATCAGCACTAGTATTGGCAGAGCCTTTGGATCAAGGAAACTAGTGAAGTCCTGGGTAACCAGCAGTATCAGACACGTACTTTAACTGTGAATGCTCTCTAGGGACTTGCTAAAGATATTGAAATCTTTCTCTTCTGTTTGATTCGGATCTGTTGCCCGGGGCAGGGGGGGGGTGTTGTTCTCTGTATTATAGGATGTTTAGTATACTACTCCTCAGTTTTGACAAACAAAAATTTCTCCAGATATTACCAAATGTCCCCTGGAAGGCACATTGCCCAGTGCAGAAACACTTCCCTGGAAGAATGTCTTTGTCTGCCAGGGGGAAAGCAAGTAGTTACCATTTGGTGTTCGCGCCCAGGGCAAAGGGAAAGAAAGGGAACCCAGGCAAATATACCCCTAGCTTCAAGGGAGGCTGGGAAATGCTACTAGATGGGACACAATATACATAACAAGAAGGGGAGAATGACTCTTAGGGGGTGAAAAGTGTAATTAGCAGAAGGCTACAGGTGTATAGGAAAACAAACAGTGCTGTGCTCCCCTATGCTTCTCAGAGTTATAATACCTTACAGGGGGCAACAACTTCTATTACTTTCACACACCAATATTTTATTCTTTAGGTGGTTACTCAAATATCAGAGACTTAGGGGAATGCTGTAAGTAACTAGATAAGGCACTGACTTTCATTTCACTTCTTCTTTAGGAGAAGGACAAAACTGTAACTGTAAATATAATGAATAAAAAAGAACATAGGGAGGAAAGAGAATAGGAATAGCCAACAAGGCAACCACAGTATAATTCAAGTTTGAGAACAGCTTTTATGATTACATTTTACTTTTCCCTCGCTTATTTTCTTCAGTGTTATGTTATATATAAGTATTTAAAGCACATCATGCTTTAGCTTCATTGAATATTAAAATATTGATGGGTCATATTTTAGCAGGTTGCTCTGATAACATTTAGCCTTTTCCCTGCATATTCTATTGAAAATTGTTGATCAAATTAAACTATTAAACTACATTTCCTTAAAATATATGTCAAGACACAGTCCATTATTTCCTGATTAAATCTGTAGTGATTACTCTTACTTGTATTCAGATTCTCCAAAGTTAGTTGAGTTTATTTTCCAATAAATGCAGAGTATACAAAAATACCTGCATGGAAAAAATAGCAAGACCACAGAAAACCTATCCATACAGGCTCTTAGTAAACTTTCTACACATTTCTAACTCATGCCCATCCTCCTGGTACCTACCCCGCCAAAAGGAACCTCACCATACAGCAAGGTAATTCTAACAAGCACTCTGTCTAGAAGATTAACAGTACCTCTTACCTTTCTAGTCTACTAAGTACTATAGACCCTCTACACTGTTACCTTAGATACTTTTGACAACCAGCAGAATGATGGCTTTTTATCAGCATCATTTTCCAGCTGAGGAAAAGGAGTCATGGAGATCAGATTGGCCACAAGTACATAATGCCATGAAATCAAGAATGGTGAAATGATTGGGAAGATCTACAGAAAGCTTCCAGAAGGATAAAGATACCTCTTTACCAGTCTACTGACCCCCCATAAAAGATGGGACCCTGTGGGGTCTAAGTGACTCAGTCGATTAAGTGTCTGCCTTCAGCACAGGTCATGATCTCAGAGTCCTGGGATTGAGCCCCACAGTAGGCTTCCTGCTCAGCGGGGAATCTACTTCTCCCTCCCCTTCTTCCCCTTCTTCTGTTCATGCTCTCACTCTCCCTCTCTCTCAAATAAAATCCCTTAGATATAATTCAGAAAAGATGGGATGCTGTTTATCATGCTCACTATAGTATCCCTTCACAAAGTAGCCATCAATAAGTATTTTTTGAAATGTAATAAGAAAGAGAGGAAGGAAGATAGATTTGCACCAAGGGTTAAAGGATGGTTCACCAGATGGAGCCAACAGACATTCCAGCCCCTGGAATCAGCATACAGTCACAGTGGCATCGAGCCCCACCATGGTTTGTGCGTCATGAAAAAGGTACCCAGCTGAGGGAGAAGGAAGGGAAGCCTAAATCACGCCTGTGCTCTGCTCACCATGGACTCTCCTTGAGGCCTGTATCTGCTCAGCATGTTACATCTTTCTCCTAGTTTGTCAGCCCAGAGAGTGCACATTTTTCTTATTCACGCAAATGCATCATGTAGGCTTCTGTATAATGTGTTATATATAATGCATAATAATGCTCTAGAGGGATTTAAAAGTACAATGCACTCCAGGAAGAGCTGTTAGTTTGCTATAGCAGAATAGGGCATATGAGGAAGAAGGAAGGAAGACAAAGCTGAAGAAGTAGGTTTGGGGTCATTTTCAAGCCATACGTCTTCTCGTTATAGCTAAGTATCTTATTAAGCGATTACAAACAGCGTGCAACAATGACCAGCTTTGCATCCTGGCTTCACTACTTTCTATTGCTTAACATTCTTCAAAATAGGGCTAATAACAATAGCTCCCTCATAAGGCTACTGGGATCACTGAATGTGACTGTATATAAAACTGTTAAAAGCAGTGTCTCGAATTTGTCATCGCTCACCAAAATAGTAGCTAAATAAATGTTAGGACTTCTCAAAGCCCTGTTTGACTGCGGTAGAAAAGATTTAAAGATCAGAAGCATAAAGACTAATTAGGAGACTAGGATAGTGGTCTAGGACAGAGACAGGAAGGACTCAATGAAGGAAATAACTGGGAAGAGGGGAAGAAGTGGCGGACAGAAGCGATGTCAGGAGGGCTATGAACAAGTCACATCCAAATGCCAAAAAAGGATTTTCTTCGAATTCTAAACACCAACTTTATAAACTCCAGTATCCACTAAAGATTTCAAAATACCCTTGCATCTTTGGTATCTTTTGAAAGCCAGATGAAGGAGTTGGACATGTATGCTGAAGATCAGTATTTTCAAAAGTGGTTTTTAAAACCACCAACATCAAAGATCACCAGGATACTTACTTCTTAAACATGCAGATTCCGAGGTTTCACTCTAGGCCTTCAGAATCAGTCTTTGTGATTCGTCGGCTGATTAGAAAGGACCCAAAAGGATGTTGAAGCACAAAAAAGCTGTCAAACAACAAGGAAACAACAAATTGAGAGCAAGAGTCACAGTTATTTCTAGCACACCATAGTCCTAAAGACAGACTCGAATAGTCACATTAAGCCTTATTGTTATTATGATTGTAATGATGGAATTTAATTCACAAAAAAAACACTATGAACGTTGGTGGGATTTTCACAGCTTCTTTATTGGGACACCTAGGAGAGGAAGGATGAAGCTCTAGACACAGAATGTCTCAGGTGGGTTTTTTTTTTTTTCTGTAAATATAAATAATCTGTCACTTAAAAAGAGCAAAGAAATACGTATGGCGCTTCATCTGAGTTGACCGATAGGCATTCTAGGCCAAACTATGAAGCTAACCACAACAAAAATTTATTTTCTAACACCTTCCTGACTCTTACATTTTTGGAGTTAGAGATGCTAAGGTTCATACATATTTGAATTTCTTTTTTAAAGAACCAAGCCAATTGCTCTTAGGCAAAGGGGCCAAGAGGAACCCACGGAAAGCGCCAGAGCTGGGGAAAGTGAAAATTTAGTTTTGAACCCTCCAGCAAATGGGATGTGAGGGGGGATCCCTATTTATCAGCCCGAATACTAGAGTTAAGAACCTTTGTAGCTGGTAAGACCTAGTGTGGCTCCATGCCAGGATGGAACATCAAAATACTTAAGCCTCAGTTTCCCCCTGTAAATTGCAGACACTGTTACAATAGCAAGAAAATGTTGCAAACATTCAAAATGGAGTATCAGGGACACCTGCCTTTTGTGAATTAAGTGACAAAATCCAGGCATAATGTAAGTGTTCCAAAAGGCCTCTTATAAGATTAAAATCCATGTCTGTACATTACCCAGTAGATGAATGGCATGAGGTAAGCATTTACTACTCAGTTGTTGTTATTATTAACCCAATTACTACCAACTGCTATATTAACAACCAGTATTAATAATAAATACTAGATAGGGGCTTAGTTTTTCCTATTGTATTTCTATAGACTTTCCCATCCTTTAATACCTAATTCCATTAACAGGCCCCCTGAACTGAGATTTACAGGGAAGGGAGAGAATACACTGCATTTATATTCGAAACTTACTGGACCCCTCCTGTGTACCAGGCTCTGTGCTAGGTACAAAAGACAAACATAGATAAGTCAAATTTCCTTTCCTGAGGGCACTCAAACAAAAAGAGAAATTTAATAGGGATCATAGATGAACACACTCTGAAATCTACCAACACTCTGAAATATACGCAAGTCTGCGTTCATGGGTCTTCATTCATTTTTTTACTATAGGCTAGGCCCTGTTCTAAGTGTTGAGTATATATTAACTCATTTCATATTGACAAAGCAATTATTGAGCACATATGATTATTATCATGCACATATTGCAGATGAGGAAACTGAGGCAAGGTCACACACTTAGTGGCAGAGCTGTGATTCAAACTTGGGCAATGTGTCTTCACAGTCTATATGCATAAACTATTGGTGTACACTCCATAGTTCCTGTGGCTTGCATCCAGAACTTTAATTGGCTTTTTAAAGGTTTATGTGACACAAATAGGATTAGGAACTCAGTCTTGGGAAACAAAACAAACTAATAAGTACAGCAACATGACATGTGCTACGACCAAGATTTCTGGCAGGTGCTATGTGAGAGAGCACCAGGGAGAAAAAACCCAAGTAGCAATGAATGAGTAGCAAAAGGAAGAAGTAGATTTAGGTAGCGGGGGCATCACAAACACAGCCATGTCACTTTATCCTGATTTTACAAACATTGATACTCATGGACTATTGCGAGGTTATCATAGTTTAACTTTGGAAGCACTGGAGTCACGTGGTCTGTGGTATTAGAGACTAAACTGGGCTATCAGACCATATGATCACCCTTGGTATCAGGTTGAACCTTGGCAGGAGGCCCAGAAGCCACTCACAACCCAGTGGCTCAGCCCATGTCAGCCCCTTACTATTTACGGTTGTTGCTCCGTCAGACATTTCTGGTCATTAAATATTTATGTTGTTATGTTCTACATAATTGCTTCAAATTGCCACATTTCATGTGTCAAGAATTCCCAAATACAGAAATAAGGCAAATGCAAGGACGCTGTCACTTAATTCTAATGAATACCCAAGAGTCAAGGTGTGGTTTAGACTTAAGTTTAGCCTTGGTTATATATGCATCTGTAAGCTTATATGGTTATAGTTATCTATGAAAGAAAGAGCCCACGTTTTCTTGAACTGTGCCTTTACAATGATACACATACACACACACAATATATACAAATATATACCCGGACAGCTGGTGTATCTTTATGGCAGGTGCTATGTGAGAGAGTACCAGGGAGAGAGAAGAACTTTATTTCCATTTGATATCAACAAATGAGTTGGTGTCAGTATGAATCTAAATTTTTCACCAATAGGTCATTCTAAGACCCTACCTGGAAAATATTTTCGAAGGTTATCTTAAAAAGTATAGACAGTTTGGTAGATTCCTTAATCTGGAAATACTTTATTAAATACAAAGTTTAGATTTAGAATTAATAGAGTCCTCATTGTCTGACACAGTTCACTCATTCAAAAGACATATCCTAAGCATTCTTCAGGTGTTTTCAGAGAGTGCAAAGGTGTTCAATAAACACTGAGTTGAAAAAGGCAGCATTTGATTAGGACAGGTGGGATTTGTACATGCAGACAGGAAAATTTTGCAAGTGTGGAATCAAGGGCCAGAGCTACTTCTGTGTCCTTACTTGGCTCTCCTGCCCACAACCGAGACTAAAGCTTGGACATCCAAAAAAATAACTCCTAACTCTTACATAGTAATTGCTGGGTGCCAAGCATTGTTCTAGCCACTTTATACTTGCACGAGCTCTTTGAATCCTCATGTTCTAATGAGGATTTCCCGATCTTACAGATGAAGAAACTGATAGGCACAGAGGCTTAGCACTTGTCCAACTCACAACTAGAATATGCTGGAGGCAGGACTCAAGCCCATGTAGTCTGGCTTCACAGTCTGTGCTCCTAACCACTACCTTGGTATTTCTCAAACATTGTGGTCTTAGGATCACTTTATACTTTTAAAATTTACTGAATATTCCAAAGGCGTTTTGTTGAGTATACCTATCAAAATTTTCCATGGGAATAATCAAAACTGATAATACTAAGTGCTTATGCATTAATTCATATAAACAACAAAATTATGGACATTGAGAACACATCATGGCAGCCTGGGGCTCTCTTGCTGAAAGGGAAGTAGTTGTGGCTAATAAGGGCAAGATCCATGTGGTGATGAACCCATTCTATATAGTCTGTATCTTGACAGAATCAGTATCACTATCCCGGCTATGGTTGGATACCACAGTCTTGTAAGATGTTGCCATTGCAGTAAACTGGGTACAGAATATACATGATCTCTATTATTTCTATTTTTTAAAAGATTTATTTATTTATTTTAGAGAGAGCACGTGATAGCAGAAGAAGGGGGAGAGGGAGAGATAGAGAATCTTAAACAGACTCCCTGGTGAGCATGGAGCCCAACACTTGGGGGGGTGGGGGACTCACGACCTTGAGATCATGACCTGAGCCGAAACCAAGAGTTGGACACTTAACTGACTGAGCTACCCAGGTGCCCCTCTCTTTATTATTTCTTACAATTGAATATGAATCTTTTAATTATTTAAAAGTAAAATCTTAATTTAAAAGACAATAAACCATTATATACAAACATAAATAACATTTTTTAAGTGAAATAATCACATTTCCAAAAATAAATCAGTGAGGAAGATAGCATGGCTTTTTTTTATAAATCTCTTCAAGGTTTTAAAAGCAGGTTAGACTTTATCTACTTCCGCGTCAGCCTATCGCAATATCATACCTCATGTAGCCTTTACAACACTCCACTTTATACTTGTGAAAGAAAGAAAATGCAAAAGGAAAAGAGTTTAGGGTTATGAAAAAGTTTTCATGGACACCCTAAAAATATCACAGGGGCCCCAATGGTGTCTAGGCCACAAACTGAAAAATCAGTGCCCTTTAATATAATCATGCCTCTTGACATGAATGTTTGATGCTCGCATAATATTAATCGTGCTAATTGTTGAGTTTCAGCTCCAAGGCAATGAGTACAAACTTACTCCCCAAGTCAGTGGCCAAGTGTTTGAATGCACAACTTCTTTCCCAGCCCAGGAGATCGAAAAGCTCCCAAATGAGCACACAGTAAGCAAAACAAACTGTTCAAACTGTTGCAATTTGCCTGCTCCCTCTCTGCTGAAGATTTCTGGCTGCCTTACTTCAAAGGGAACACTGTGTGAGGAGAGCATCTGTGGGGAGAAGATAGCAAGGCAAACGTGGCAAATAAAGTACCATCAACTTGAAATGTTTTTGTAAAATGCCAAGAGACTTATGTACAGGGACACAGTGTCATTGGAAAACATAAAAGAGTACTGGAACGCTATAGTTAGCAATGATGTCAGAAGGAACTACTTAACCCTTCTGAGATCACTTGTACCGCCCTTTGCTTAAGTTGCTGCTGTCATGGGACAGAGTTTTAAGAGAGATTCAAAACTCAAAACGCAAACCTACACTAACACACCCACTTTTAGCTTAGTGGTAGATTCGGTCTTAAACTGGGCTATAAATGCTCAGTGCTAAGCTGGGGAAATTTGCCTTCGACTTTGGCTAATACCAAAGCTAGGAAACTCAAAATGACTATAAGTAGCCTCATCCTGGTGGATGCACTAGAGTTAAAACAAGACTGGATAAAGTAAACATAAGACTTTGTATATTAAACATTCCACAGAGCTACTGGGAAAAATTGAAACAATTAATGTTATAAGAAATTTAAAGACCAGAAGAAAATACCCTCCGAAGTCTAACTTTCATGGATGGAATTATTTTTGCCTTTGCCCTTTATAGCCCAAACAATTTTCCAAATTGCTTTTATCTTTCTGAAACTGGTATTTCTACACTTCTAAATTTTTGTTTAACCTAGTTTAATAATAGCTATTATTTACCGAGGGTAGGATATTTGCCAGACACTTTACTAGGTACTATGTTGCATTATCTCCACTCTTCCCTAAATTCCTTAGGAACAATGATCATTTTTCCTACTCTGTGCCTGAGTAAATTGAGGCTCAGAGCCCATAAGTGTCTTCAGCCTTGATCATACAGTAAGATAGAGGAACTGATATTCAAAATTCAAGCCACATTTCTTCCCTACAAAGCCACGATTATCCGAGTGCTTCCTTCTTATTTCTGTGCACTGAAGAGGATTTTCAAGTGGGCTTTATATAATTGCCTTAGTTTATACCAAAATTCCTAGCCCTTCTTGACTCTAAAGGTATAAATGATGAGTGGCAAAATAATGTTCTTATGTCCTTTAATGCTTTAGGCTACACAATTTGACCTAGGTTTATCAGAACTCCCTAACTTTCAGCCATGGGAGTTCCTTCAGTTGAATTGGTCAAAGGCCTGACACACATCAACACTTAATCATCCTAATGACAGTCACTCTCGCTTCTTTTCTAAGCCAAAAGCCTGCCTAGTAATGAGCAGGACAGCTGAAGTACATCCTTCCAAGGAAGACACTACCTAACCTGAGCCAGGATAGCAGCATCTACAGGGCTGTCATGACAAAGTGTTGTAAAGAAGGTGGTTTAAAACAAGAGAACATCGTCCCCATAGTTTTAAAGACCGGAAGTCAGGCATCAAGCATGGAGAGGGTCAAGCTTCCTCCGAAAGCTCTAGAAAAGAATTGCTCTGGTCTGTTCCCACTTCTCTCGACTGCCAGCAATCTCTGGCGTTCCTTAGCTTCCGCAACTGCGTCACTCCAAACTCCACCTCAGTTGTCATATAACCTTCCTCCTGAGGGTCTCTGTGTCTTCATTGGAAGAGCTCTTCTGTGAATGTCTGTGTCCAAATTTCCCTGTTCTTTGAAGGACACCAGTCACTGGATTCGAGTTCATCCTAATCCACTATGATCGCACCTTAATTTATTAATTTTTTTTAAAAACCTCACTTTAATTAATTACATCTGCAAAGACCTTTTTCCAAATTAGGTCACATGCTGAGGTTCCAGGTGAAGGAATTTCTGAAGGAAGCTATTCATCGCACTACAAGGAATTAGTTCAGATGAGTAGAGAGAAGAGTCATTTTAAGGATTTGCATAGCATTTGGTTTTTTGTAAGGCCAAGGAGTGGACTCTAAAACCCTTTGTGTCATTTCACCCATACCCTCGTTTGCAAAGCAAATTTGCAGACTGGTTGGGGAGTAGGCCTCATGTCAATTTCTGCCACATTAAGATAATCACTCTGCTCTATTTCCTTCTTGGGCACATGCTTGTCTGTGAAAACATTTTGAGCGCTGCTTCATTGTTCTTCCTCTCTCCATTACGATGGAAGTCCCCAGAGGCAGGAACTTACCATTCTTATTGGTCACCAAAACTCTAATACCAAGAACTCTACCTGTCATGGAGGCATGTAGTAAATGCTCAGGGAATGAATGGATGGATGTGTAGGTGATTTCTTAGTAGCTGACTGATTAGAGTCTTCACAATGTTGTTCAGTCATTCCTTCAGCAAACATGTAGGGACTGCTTACTATTTTGCCAAGCACTGTATTCAGTATTGGGTATAGGATACAAATGCAAAAAAAAGCAAGCTTATATTCCCCGTCTCCTCAGCACTAAACAAAGAATCTTCAAGGCACCTACAATACCAAGGACCGTGCTTGGTCTCATGGGTACACACAGCAGCACAGAATTTCTCTTGTGCACAGACAACCTTTGTCTGCAAGATTAAAGTAAGTGTTAAAGAGTTAGACTGTATAAAATTATGGCCATATTCAGAGTGCATAATGAAAAAGAAGAGTAGTCTTTGTTAGTTGGTGAAAACAGAACTACAAGTAAACGTTTTGACAGGCAGTGGGGAAAAGGGTAGATATTCCAGGGCTGTAAGTCTGACTTGAACAATGGAACAAAATATACTAAGAAATGAAGCTCAAGAAGTCAAACATAATGACTTTTCCTATCTTGACTGAGAGAATGATATTTAAAAGGTACTTATTGTTCCTCAGATGATTAAATATGGTTTACAGGATAGAGTGAAGGCAAAATCAAGGTCCCCACTGATCCTGACGGCCCAGACGGCTAACCTGAATGAAGCCAACGCAGTAAGTTCTAAAAAAGATACACGAAACTTTTATCTTTAGATTGCTTGCATGGAATAGATTTTTGACCAATTAGAGTAAGACCAAATGCAGGAAACTTCTTCTGGACAACAGTTCCTTTGAAAAACGCCACTGTTTACTTGAACATGAACCCAACTAATCACAACATCCAGTGGTGTTCTCTGGCTAGCTCTTTAAACCCAGGGCAAGCGTCTACAACAATAATAGAAATCCAGGTCCCAGATCAACAAACTAGTACTCTCACTCTCCTGGGACCAGTCAGATCACAGCTAGAATACTATGCTTCCCCTTTTAATACATGTATATAACATAGTGGAGTGCACTTAGACAAAAACAAGTATGATGCTACACGGTTGGAAAATTATAACAGCAGAGTTAAAGAAAATGGACAAATATACTCATCAGAAGTAGTATTATGGAAGATTATCAATTTTATAAATTTCAGGGACTATTGGAGTTTCCCAAGAAGTATGGGGTTCTATAGTCAAAAGGACAGCACTATTAGAGACAGTCAGATAGGAATTCCTGCCTCTATCACATATTGACTGTGTTATCAGAGATGAATTACTGAACTTCTGTGAGCATTCAGTGTCTTAATCTATAAATAAGAATCATAATTACATATACCGCCCTTCTTCACAGGGTTGTTGACAGAATTCGAAGGAAAATAATTCTGTAAAGAAGGAAGTTTTTTCTATGTAGGACAAAAATGTGATGCAGGATTTTTTTTTTTTTAAATTCCAGTATATTTGACATACAGTGTTACATTAGGTTCAGGTGCGCAATACAGTGATTAAACGTGATGCAGTTTTAGTCCACAATGGAGGCGTATTTGAACAACTTGATCGGCTTCAAGTTTATACATTCCTTCAACAAAAATCCTTAAAACCTACTATGTTACAAGCACAGTACTGGGCACTAGGGATGCAATAATGAACAAAATAAGACCAAATCCTTGCCCTGATGGAGCTAACATTTAGGCAGTGGAGACAATTAATGCCGTATATGTAAAATAAGGCCAGCCAGTGAGAAGAGCCACAAAGAAACAAAACAAGGGGGAAAGCATTCAGCAGTAGAAGAACATTTTATATTGTATGATCGCCACAGGCTTCCAAGGGTGGGGGAGATTTCCAGATTCCTAAATGAAACGACAGTGTGAGAAGACATCTGAGAGTGCTCTCCTGGGAGACCCACTAGCAGATGCATTAAGCTCTGTAATGGAAACAAGCTCTGTGTATTTGACCAACAAGAAGGCCAGTGTGGTTAGAGCACAGTCAGTGAGGGCAGAATGGGGAAAGCAAGGGAAAGGAAGTTTCCAGAGGGCCGGATCTTGCAGGACGTCACAGGCTATTTAGGAGTTTTATTTTGTTTTGTTTTGGTTTGGTTTGGTTTTTTGGTGAGTAGTCCAAATGTTGAGGAAGCCATCAGGGAATTCTGAGCAAAGATGAGATATGGTCAGATTTATTATTTTAAATTCTTAAGTTACATGATTGGATGAGGGAAATAAGATCTCAAATAATATATATGTTTTTTTTTCTTCTTCAAATAAGTGTGTAGGCTGGTATGCAAGCTCTGCTCCACGAAATTGTCCGGGCTGGTGTGAAGATGTGGTAACTCCTTAGTGCCCAGGATCTAGACTCTAATTGTGGCTCCTGCGGCTCTCATGTTCTTAGATTGTTGTCCTCATCTTCACGATCAATAGCATTAGGTACAAAATGTTATGAAAACAAAAAAGAGAGGGAGTTAATTCTTCCTGAGAACTTGAAGGATATTTCACAAAGTTTATTTAGACTGGATCTCGAAAGTAGATTTTTTTAAAAGCTTTATTTATTTATTTGACAGACAGAGATCACAAGTAGGCAGAGAGGCAAGCGGGGGTGGGGAGGGACCACAGGCTCCCCCACTGAGCAGAGAGCCCCTCGCAGGGCTCGATCCCAGGACCCTGAGATCATGACCCAAGCCGAAGTCAGAGGCTTAATCCACTGAGCCACCCATGTGCCCCTCATAAGTAGAATTTGATCGGGGAGGAAATTCAAAGGAAGATAATTATAATCATAGGTATATCAGTAAATAGTAGGTAGGGAGGAAGTAGTCTGTTATTGTCATAATAAAAGGTATACTGGAAAGGCATAGTAGATGAAGCATATCCATTTATTAGATTTCTAATGTGTTTAAAAGCTCCATGATGGGAAAACTATCTAGAAAATTAAGACATATTTTCCTATCTCAAGACTTTTAAAACTAAGTGGGGAGACATACAAGCACATACTTCAGCATATATGACAACAAAGGTATATGTCCTTATGGAGACACAAAAAGAGACCCACCATCAAAGACATTTTAGTGCCCTCTCAGTGGTTGTTTAGGTACCTTGCACTGTTCACTTTATCCACCCCACTAGAATGAAAGCTCTTTGAGGGCAGGAGTCATTTACTGACAATTATTTATTAAGCGCCTGCTGTTTGAGATGATTTTTTTTTTCCCATTTGAGATGATTGCTCTAAGTGCTGGGGATGTATCAGGGAATATTTCATTATTGTGAATATGTAAATTAGAGAAATTTTATTACATTTTCATTTATTTAGACTTCCTACATGGGATCATGATTTTATATTCCTTTAATCAAGTCACCTTTTTAATTCTCAAGAAGTATATCTAACTTATTCATCGGATCCTGAACAACGAACTTATTCCTAGGTGTTACTATGCATTTTTTTCCATACTGGGCTCTCTGAACACACTAGCTTTTTGAAAATTAATTGAACTCATATAATTATGCCTTCATTCAATTAGAATATTCAGTGATCACTGTTTTGTGCCAGATAATATTCTGGGTGGTAGAGATGTAGCAGTAAACAAAATAAAACAAAAATAAAACTTCCCTTCATGGAGCTTATATTCTACTAGTAAGGGTCCTCAGAGAACTAAACATAATGAATAGATCAAATAATGCAGTTTGTGGACAATGATAAATTTTAAGGAGAAAAATGAAGGAGGGAAATGGGGAAGAAATGTTGGGTATGTTTTTCAAAGTTGATCAGGCAGTGTCTTTAGTAGAAAATCCTGAGTAATGACTTAAAGGACATGAGGGATTCAACAACGTGGAATCCTTTCTGTCTTGAACAGAACGTGGAAACCATTCTGTTTTGAACAGAATGTTTTAAACTGTATTTAAACAAGACAAGGACAAAGTCCCTGAGACAAAAGATGGACCATGTGTCAGGATGGAGGGCCAAGCATTACACCGTATGGACAGAGTAAAACTTTTGACAAGACTCCAAGGCCTTTCAAAGCTAGTATAAAGACTTGGGTCATTCCTTTGACTGAGATGGGGAACCAGAGAATTTTAAGCAGAGGAGTGACAGGACCTTAGGTGTATTTTTAAAGGATCGCCTCAGCTGCAGTTCTGAGAATAGACTTTGAGTGAGGCAAGAGTGGAAGGAGGGCAGCAGTAGAGATTGAAATGCATGGTAACATGATATAGGCTGGCAGCGGTGGAGATGATGAAGAGGGCTCATATTACATACATGATTTCTGGAGCTAGAGACCCATAAGATTAGCTGGTGGATCAGATGTGGGGAAATAAGAGTGAAGTATGGAAGACCGCCGGGGTTTTGGCCTGCAGTACTGGAAGGATGAGCAAGTCTGAGGGAGGAGCAAGTTTAGACAACATTTCTGGGGTTCAATTCAAGATATTTGGGTGCTCTTATCACCCTTAGTGTGTATAGGCGGATAATCATTAAATGTTTGCAGAATGAAAACGAATGCTCATGAATGGATCAGTGTGCTACAGAGGGAATGGATAAACAAATATATAAGAGTATATGTCCTAGTTTTTGCAGTAAGTCGTGAGTGTTGACTCGTCCACAGCAGGAGCAAGAGTCAGATGATAAGCACCTTGGTATAATAAACCTAATAAAAGGATTAGATAAACGGTTGAGACAATAACCAAGCCCAAAAGAGACTGTGTTTGCCAGTATATCAAATCATAAGACAGTTCAAAGACAGAACCAAGAGCTCACAGTAGAAATGTTCTGTTGTGAATGACTGTATGAGCAGTGAAGCAATAAAAATAATAGCATGTAAAAGAGTGAGACTGGGGGCACCTGGGTGGCTCAGTGGGTTGAAGCCTCTGCTTTCGGCTCGGGTCATGATTCCAGGGTCCTGGGATGGAGCCCCACATCGCGGGCTCTCTGCTCAGCAGGGAGCCTGCTTCCTCCTCTCTCCCTGCCTGCCTCTCTGCCTACTTGTGATCTCTGTCTGTCAAATAAATAAATAAAATCTTTAAAAAAAAAAAACAGTGAGACTGCATTAGAGTCCCTTAGATGTGGTTTTGACCTTGAAGGATACTTTTGGTGTACTATAACACGTCAATTATTACATGCCAGCCTTAAACAGCTAAAATGGAGACAAAATTGTGATTTAAAACAAACAAACAAACAACAACACATGAAGGTACTTTGCTCTCTTTACTTGCTTAGCATGTCTATCCTCTTCCAAAGGCATGTCTATCTGTTGCAGGCCGTAGGCCAGGGTAGTAAGGACTTGCAGCATGGGAAATGCTCATGATCCATGCATTATTGAGAGAAAAATAATTGTCCAAAATTCTTTTGTTTCCAATTGACATTTTACGGTCAATTTAAGAATTGATCCATGAGGACTTAGAACTAGACATCACTCCATCACGTGCAGAAGACAAGCATTCTACCTACCATGTTTGTTACTGAGATGTACTGAGCTACACTGAAAATTTTACGACCTAGAAAGGTGAAGTAAAAGAAAGCACGTTCTTTCTAGTCCAAGAGTGTGAAGAAAAGAAGAGAGACATAATGAGACATGTGTGTCTCAGGCTCCATTCTCCAGTCCTCAACCCTGAAGGAAAATATGTAAATAAGCCGAGGCAAACACTGAAGACAAGGATTCTTCCAACCTATTTAGGATAATGAATGGAGACATATGCTACATGGTTGGTTTTTTTTTTTTTTAATATTTTATGTCTTTGTTTCTGAGAGAGAGAGCAAGAGCACAAGAGCAGGAATGGCAGAGGGGCAAGGGAGAGGGAAGAGAAGACTCTCCACTGAGCAGGGAGCCTGATGTGGGGTTTGATCCCAGGACCCTGAGATCATGACCTGAGCCGAAGGCAGATGCTTCATGACTGAGCCACCCAGGCACCCCCTTTCTTTATCCTTTTATCACTATTTAAGAGTGTAGAGTGGTGTGGTTAGACTGAGAGAGGTTCTAGATGGTACCCAAGAGTTCACCTCAGTTTCTCCTTGTCTGCCACAGAGGCAGAAATGAAAACCAGCAATCCTTACATGGGGCTTGCCAGGATATAAGCAAGGGGACTGTACAACATAGGCTAGGGACACCTAGATAAAGAGACTGGATGAAGACTACATCAAAGCCTAGGAGGGGCTTGAAAGCATTGGAGTTGAGGTTTTGAGAGGAGGAATGGATTCTTCTTAGAGAGGAGCAAAGAAGGAGACTGAAGTCTGAAAGAATAGTTTTATCTAAATGGGAACTGCACTACCTAGAACAATTGCATATATAATTATATTAGACAAATATATTCCAGCCCAGTCACAGATAAAAAAGAAAAAATCATTTCTCTGCAGTCTGAGTTTAAGTTTGAGGATACCTGTGATGCTGTTACACAGATTCACAAGTTGTCATATCCCCAGGACTATAATAATTTTATATAATTTCCCATTTCAGATCATTGTATTTCATTTATTCTTTTCTTAGGTCAGGCAACCTGAAATCCAAAAGCAAACAATGGAGGCAACAATAAAACGTGGCTTAGATTTTCAAAGTTGAGTGTTATGGGTGGAAATGTGAACCCCCTCCCCACTACCACCAATTCTTTTTTTTTTTTTTTTAATTTTTAAAATTTCTTTGCAGTGTACCAGAATTCATTGTTTCTGCACCACACCCAGTGCTCCACGCAAAACACGCCCTCCATAATACCCACCACCAGGCTCACCCAACTTCCCACCCCCCGCCCCTTCAAAACCCTCAGGTTGTTTTTCAGAGTCCATAGTCTCTCATGGTTCATCTTCCCCTCTGATTTCCCCCAACTCTCTTCTCCTCTTCATCTCCCCATGTCCTCCATGTTATTTGTTATGCTCCACAAATAAGTGAAACCATATGATAATTGACTCTCTCTGCTTGACTTATTTCACTCAGCATAATCTCTTCCAGTCCCGTCCATGTTGATACAAAAGTTGGGTATTCATCCTTTCTGATAGAGGCATAATACTCGATAGTGTATATGGACCACATCTTCCTTATCCATTCGTCCGTTGAAGGGCATCTTGGCTCTTTCCACAGTTTGGCGACCGTGGCCATTGCTGCTATGAACATTGGGATAGAGATTGCCCTTCTTTTTACTACATCAGTGTCTTTGGGGTAAATACCCAGTAGTGCAATTGCAGGGTCCTAGGGAAGCTCTATTTTTAATTTCTTGAGGAATCTCCACACTGTTCTCCAAAGTGGCTGCACCAGTTTGCATTCCCACCAACAGTGTAAGAGGGTTCCCCTTTCTCCACATCCTCTCCAACACACGTTGTTTCCTGTCTTGCTAATTTTGGCCATTCTAACTGGTGTAAGGTGGTATCTCAATGTGGTTTTGATTTGAATCTCCCTGATGGCTAGTGATGATGAACATTTTTTTCATGTGTCTGATAGCCATTTGGATGTCTTCATTGGAGACATATCTGTTCATGTCTTCTGCCCATTTTTTGAAATGATTATCTGTTTTGTGTGTGTTGAGTTTGAGAAGTTCTTTATAGATCCTCCCACTACCACCAATTCTTATGTTGAAGTCTTATACCCCAGTGCTTCAGAATGTAACTTTTTTAATTTAATTTTTTTAATTTAAATTCAATTAGTCAACATAAAGTACATCATTAGTTTCAGATGCAGAAGACAGAGACTTTATCCAAGTAATCAAGAGAGCCATCTAAAAGCCAAGGAAAAAGACCTGGAATGGTCTTTCCTTCACAGCCCTCAGAATGAACCATTCCTTGCCACCACCCTGATTTTGGACTTCTAGCCTCCAGAATTATAAAACAAAAACAAAACCCCTATTTTCTATTGTTTAAGCCATCCAGTTTAAGCTACTGTGTTATGGTAACCAAAGCAAACTGGTACATGAAGAAATGTTTAAGTTGTAAGCAGCAAAATTAATCACCATAACATTTTTCAAAATCAAGAGCTAATCAATGCTGGATAAGATACCACAAGAAAGATAGCCCAAAACAAAAATTAGGAAGTCTTCTAGATGCTTACATAACATTCCAGTTAAAGACTGGACCTACATCAAGAACTGAAGTGCAGACCTTCATACTCAAATTCAGCATGGTCTACAACAAGAAGCAGTATATAATTTGGAGTCAGGGCAACCTGGATTCCAATCCATTATTATTAGCTGTATGATCGCAGGAAGGTTAGTTAACTTTAGGAAATAAGAATTGGGTTCCATTATTTGCACTCTTTCTTTCACCATCAATCAAATACTCTTTGAAACCCAAGCAGGAAAAAGATCTCTAATATGGTAGATTAAGAGTCTATGTGTGTCTGTGTGAGTATATGCATATATATACTGATTTCCAGTAAGTCCCTGATATAAATTATGAGATTTTAGTTAACTTTAAAATTCTCAATCTATTCAACAAAAGAATTCACTGATCTAATCATTAGTTTTCTAAATATTTCTAAGATGCCTTCTTTTTCTACACATTTCATGGTGATAAGATTTAAATTAATATCATACGAGATACCCTGGAATGACAGAACTCCTTTTCTATTTTTTATCTTGATGATTAGAATCACTTTTTTAAATTACACAGAACTGTTTTATTGCAGCAGTATTTGCAGTGGCCAAATTATGGAAGCAATCTAAGTACCCATCAATAGATGACTAGATAAAGATGTGTTGTATATATACAATTGAATGTCGAGCAGCCATAAAAAAGATCTTGCCATATGTGACAACATAGATGGACCTAGAGGGTGTTATGCTATGTGAAATAAGTCAGAGAAAAACAAACACCATGTGATTTCACTTATATGTGGAATCTAAACAAAACAAACAGAAAAGACAGGAATAACAGAAAACTGGTGGCTGTCAGAGGGGAGAGGGAGTGTGGGGATATACAAAATAGATGAAGGGGATTAAGAGGTACCAGCTTCCAGTTATAAAGTAAATCTCAGAGATGAAAAGTACAGCATAGGGAATACTGTCAGTAATGTTTTAATAGGGGCGCCTGGGTGGCTCAGTGGGTTAAAGCCTCTGCCTTCAGCTCAGGTCATGATCTCAGGGTCGAGCCCATCATGCTCTCTACTCAGCGGGGAGCCTGCTTCCCCCTCTGTCTCTCTGCCTTCCTCTCTGCCTACTTGCAATCTCTGTCTGTCAAATAAATAAATAAAAATTTAAAAAAAACTTAAAAAAATAATGTTTTAATAATTCTGTATGATGACAGATGGGAACTATACTTATGGTGGTAAGCACAGCATAATAAACAGAATTGTCCAATCACTATGTTGTGTACCTGAAAAGAACATTATATGTCTGCTATACTTCAATTTAAAAAAATTTAAAGAGGGAAGAAAATAATAACACATAAAAGCATCTTTATTGGTTTTTTTCTTCTTTATCTAGAAACAGATGTGAATTCTCCTTTGAGACAGCTCCTTTGTTCTAGGGTTAGGGGAACAATTGACAACCCTTTTAGTTTCACAGAAGTAAAACTAGATCCCATTCTAGAATGGAAAGCTTTGAACAAGAAAAAGCTAAACTGTTTGGATAATACAGTAAAAGCAGAGGAATGTATCTAATTTACAGCTTTAACACTGTTTATGCACATTAATTCATATGTATTATACCTGAGTCTGAGGTAAATCTCATTAAATATTATAATCTGACCCCATCTGAAACTGTGGAAAATTAAGACAAGGGTCTGTTTGTCTCCACTAATGTCATGTCAGTAAGGGTGACAACAGTAGATACCAGAAAGAACACTGTCATCTGATGGCCAAAAGGGACATGCAAATTAAAATGAGGTAAATTACAACAAAGAAAATCCCAGGTCCAGGATGCATCACTGATAAATTCTACCAAACATTAAAATAAGAATTAATACCAGTTCTTCAAAAACTCTTTCAAAAACTGGAGGAGTATGGAACCATAGGCTGAGTGGATTATGAACAACAAAAACTTATTTCTTGCATTCTGGGGGCTTGAAGTCCAAGATCAGGATGCTAGGCTAGGTGGGTTCTGGTGAGATTCCTCTTCAGACTTACAGACCAGCAACTTCTCACTGTAATCTCACATAGCAGAGATTAGAGAGAAGAAAGCTCTCTAGTGAGTCCCTAGTCTCACTAGTCTCTAGTGAGGCAACTAATACTCCTCATGAGGGTCTCACCCTCAGGACTTCATCTAATCCTCATTTTCTCCCAAAGGCTTCAAATCCTTTACCATTACAAAAGGAGGTAGTGAAAAAAAAAAAAAAAAAGGAGGTAGTGTTTCTACATATGAGTTTTGGGGGCAACATTTAGTCCACAACAACCTTTTAGAACATTCAAACACAACACAAGTACAGAAAACTATCCCTTTTGAATATATGTTAAAAAAAAAATCAAAAGCTGGAGTAAACCAAATTCAGCAACAGTGAAAAAGGATTATATGCAACGACCAAGTGAGATTTAACTCGGGAATCCAAGATTGTTTTAATACTCCCAAATCAAGCAATGTAATACAGCATATTGAAAGAATAAAGAACAAAAACCATACCATCTCAATACACAAAAATATTTGAAAAAATCTAACTTTTTCATAATAAACATAAAAAAAATAGAAGTACAATAAGAACTTCCTCAACCTGATAAAGGTCATCTATGAAAAACCCAAACATAACACAATGCTCGATTGTGAAAGAATGAAAGCTTTCTCTCTAAATTTTGAACAAGCTGTTTGTGGCCACCATTTCTAGTCATCACCACACTAGAGATTACAGCCAGCGAAATGAAAAAAGGAAAAAGAAGTAAAGACATTCATATCAGCAAGAAGTAATCCAGCTTATCTTCATTTACAAATGGCATGCAGTTGTATATAGAACATTCTCAGAAATCAGAAAAGTTAAAACTAATCAACAAGCTCAGCAAGATCGCAACAAACAAGATCAATATAAGAAAATCAATTAGTAAAGAAAACTAAAAAATTAGGAAAACAATTTCATATACAATAGTATTAAAAAAGAATATTTAGGGCGCCTGGGTGGCTCAGTGGGTTAAAGCCTCTGCCTTCGGCTCAGGTCATGATCCCAGGGTCCTAGGATCGAGGCCCACATCGGGCTCTCTGCTCAGCGGGGAGCCTGCTTCCCTTCCTCTCTCTCTGCCTGCCTCTCTGCCTACCTGTGATCTCTGTCTGTCAAATTAAATAAAATCTTTAAAAAAAAATTTAAATTTAATAAAGTGTAAGACTTTAAAAAGTCTTTAAAGTATCAGAAGACTTACTGTTAAGATAGCAATTCTTCCTGAATTGATCTATAACAAAATCTTAATCAAAATCTAAGCAAGCTACTTTATAGAAAGTGACAAGTAGATCATAAAATTCATTCAGAAATGCATGGAACTCATAATAGCCAAAATAACCTGGGGGGAAAAAAAAAACATTTCAGAGGGCTCACTCTCAATTTTGAAACTTACTACAAAGCTGTGGTAATCGAGATATTGTGGTATTTGTGAAAGGAGGTATATATCTGTGTCTGAGTAGTATATTGATATATGTAAATACATAGATGAATAGAATCAAATTTACAGTACAGAAACTGTCACATTTATGCTAAATTCATTTTCAATAACAATTCCCAGATAATTCAATGGGGAGAGAATAACTGGTTCAACAAACAGTGCTATGGCAACTGGATATCGACATGAAAAATGAAGTTGGACCCCTTACCTCATGCCATATATAAAAATAAAATCAGGGGTGCCTGGGTGGCTCAGTCAGTTAAGCGGCTGCCTTCGGCTCAGGTCATGATCCCAGCATCCTGGGATCAAGTCCCACATCGGGCTTCTTGTTCCACAGGGGGCCTGCTTTTGCCTCTGCCTCTGCCTGCCTGTACTCTATCTCTCTGACAAATAAATAAATAAAATCTTTAAAAATAAATAAATAAAAAATAAAAAAATAAAATCAAAATGGATTAAAGACCTAATATAAGTAATATATAGCTAAATCTACAAAACTCTTAGAAGTAAACACAGGTGTAAATGACTTTTATGATTCCAAAATCACAGCCAACAAAGATGAAGTGGACATCTGAAAGTTAAAAATATTTGCTTCAAAGGATACAATGAAGAAAGTGAAAAACACAACCTACAGAATGAGAGAAAATATTTGAAAAAAATACAACTGATAAGTGTATATAGTATCCATATGATATAAAGAACTCTTAACTAAACTGAAATTAAAAATAAGCAATTAGACACTAAGAAAAAATCTGAATACATTTATCCCAAGAAATAGCCAATAAACACATGAAAAGTTGCTCTAGATCATTATCCATTAGACAAATCAAAATTTCAGTGAGATACCACTTCACATCTGCCAAGATAAATACAATTTGTTACATCTCTACAGAACACATGGTATAGGTTGATGATAAAGAACTGGGGTGTATTATCAAGAACTTGGTGTCTTCTTCTTTACCAAAGGAGAGCTAGCATGTACTTCTGGTATCAGGTACTGTCATTTGCATCAACAGCCGCATAGGTTATGTCCTTATCTTAACGTTTAAGAGTGAACTGGAGCATGCCAGACACTAAGGTCCAACCTGTGTATAGTCAGTTGATTTCAGCCCTCTTGCTGGGAACAGAAAGTGCTGAAGGGGTAAGAACAGGCAAATTACAACCACATGGTCACGGCCCTATTTTCCAAGCATAACCCCATGGCCATACACCCAGGGATTGGGACATCTTGGGGAAAATTAATTCAACAATCCTCTAAAAACTCTAAGCTAGATTCTAACCGCATATTTACATTTTAGACCTACTGTTATCCCCGGACTCCAACTCCTTGATTAGAATAGATTGAATTCATCAATTTTATTTAGGCAGATGATTTAATTATCTCAGAAAACATTCTAGTGACCTAATGCCCAAAGAACAAAAGTTTTGACTCCATTTTTTGTTTGCCTGTTTGACCTAAAACTGCCTTGACCTAAGGATGGGGATTTTTCTTAGATGTCCCTTTCTAAGATTTTACAACAAATAAGCCCAGCAGAAAGGGTGGGGGAGAGGTAAAGACATCTGTCCTTGTTCAAAGTTATTAAAGAGAATTTGGGGTTGTAAAACAAACCCTATGGTTATTTTAAAATCCTATGGTTTTATTTTCACTATATGTTCTCTTGTATCACTTTCATCACTTTATAATAAAGCATTCCTTAAAATCTCATATCTGCTGAAGAAATAGATAACATAGTATTTAGAGGAGTTAGAAATCTGCCAACTGAGTAAATCCATGATAAACAGATTAGAAATATCTGAAATATGATTGCACATTTAAACTATGGAGGCCCCCACCCACTTTCTTTTACCTGGACTACAAAACTTCAGCTTGGGTCTAAAATTAAAGATTAGGAAATTCCCAAACAATTTCTCTGGTATCAGTGTGCATGGGGAATGGCATTAAATCTCGTGGCATCTCAGAAACCTGCATGCAGAAATCCCTGAAATGAGGCTTCATGACCTAGAGCAAACAGGCTATTTACTACCTTTATAGTAGTAAAGGCTGTATAATTTCAATAATTGAACTCACTGGCTAAACAAGCATTACCACACAGCTGCAAAACCCTCAAGAAATTGCAGACAAGCTATTAAACTATGATTTATGAAGTCAGCTTTTGTTCAACCAAGTGATTACAATTTAATAAGTTCGCCTACTTAGCTCTGAATTGGACACAACCAGTCAGAAGAATGTGTGAGAAATAAGCTTATGAGAAGATTCGGGTCTCCCATCCGAAGAGGCCATTTATCCAATTAGCCAACAATTCTTCAAAGTTCACTTATAGGCACTTCAGGGAATATAAAATGGTGTTGAATATGGGCCCTGCCCTCTGGAAGTTTATTATAATCTAATAAGTGAATGAAATTTGTACATAAATACCTATATACAGGGCATCATGTAGGCACCAATACATTCTTGTGGAGGTCAGATTTGAGCAAAAGTACTATGCAGCTAGAGGAGAAGTCTTCAAGAAAAAAAAGAGCACTTATGTAGGCTCTGATGCTGTGTAGTGTCTGGATGTAAAGAAGGGTAGAACTGCACAAAAGTGTACATAGAATAGAATGTAAATCATGTTGATTAAAAGGGAGGTAAACAGGCTGAATGTAGGAAATATAATGGTCAGATAGCAAATAGCAAAATATCCGAGCTGTGATTATGACAGTATGTGGAGAGTAGTTTTAGTGGGATTCAGTTAGGCAATATTTACCAAGCTCCTACTAAGTGCCAGACACAGAGAACTGGGGGACAGAGATACACGAGAGGAGGTCAAATATGGTCAGCTGATGAGGGCCAGAATGAGGGAGAAGATTAAAGACAAAGGAACCAACCGAAAGCAGGTATTTCATTTGTCCTGTGCAATTGTCTCCCCTGCGCCTAGAACACCTAATTTGAGAAAGTTTATGTTTCTCAATATAGTTTAACCGGGACAAAATAAAGTTTAGAATCTGCTCCTGAGCTATCCAAGACAATAGACCATGGGTGCTATTCTTTTGTTCTCTTCAGATTGGAAGAAGAATATAAAATTGGGGGTAGCATAACTCTTCATAAAACAAATCCTAGCCCTCTAAGAGCCTAAACCATTCATTTCATCTTCTGGAAGTTTTGATGATAATGCACTGGACACAGTTTACAAATCCACCGATTCATTCAACCATTCAGTCAGTATTTGGAAAGCACTGCACATCACTAAGTGTGGTGGGATAGGAGAAAGACAATATAAATACCTTTCAGAGATAAATATTCTAGAGAAACAAACAGAAAATGAGTATTTTGCCAGTTTGTAGTGAGTGCTACAAGGCAAGTGAGTCTAGATGCAAGCAGAGAGAATGATGGATGAGCTACAGAAAATTCAGATATTCTTTTTGTGATTGATTTTGATGTATGATTTTTCACATTTTTAGATGTGCAGGTAAAGGTTTCATGAAACATTACAAAAAATACTGCATGCAGACTATGCTAGTTACCTAAACTTATTTGATGATTATTCCACTGATTCATTGTGTGACAAGATCATTCCCATCAGTAAGTTATTTGAAACATTTTATAGACACAATCAACATGAATCTTTTAGATGAGTCACATTTTTTACTCTATATTAACAGATAATGTTATCGCACTGGATTACATTTTTCCTGTGCTACAGTGTACACGGCATTCTCTGTTCACTAAACAACCTCCTTTCCTTAGTAACTTTCTCTAAAATTTTGAAAAAGGATCTAGCTAGACTAATCCAAAAACCTAAAGCACAACTCATACACTCCCTGCCCTGCATCCAAGATGTTTCTTGTAATTTTCCCCACCTATCTGTCCTTAGCACTGCCACTCTAACTCATTATCCCTCTCCTTAAATAATTGAATAACTTCTTAAATTATTTGTATCTCTTTGTTTCTCTCCTTGCTGATTCACCTTTCCCAAGGGGCTAGATTAATATTCCTAAAATATGACTCTGATCATATTTCTTACCTCTCAGAATCTATGATGACTCCTCATTACTCATGGAGTTACTGACATTTCTCCAACAGCAATTATGTATTCTGTTACTAAACAGCCATACCATCAATCCCATGAAAGTTGGCCATCCCACTATGTTTACCCTAAACTCAAGTGACAACTGATAATCTGTGTGTTTATTGTAGTGGTTCATCATACATGTATTAGAAAAGAAAGGCTTAAACTGAGTGTCAATCTCAAGATAAAACCAAAGAAGACCAAAAAAATCAAAGACATAGAAAGCAATGCACAAAAAAGAGAATTAGCAAAACCAAAAGTTGATTCTTGGAAAAGACTAACACAAGTGATAAATCCTTAATAAGATCGCTCAAGAAAAATAGAGTAGGCAGGAATCTCCAATGCTGGTAATGAAAAGAGGGAAAATCATTACAGGTTCGATAGACAATAAAAGTTAAACTATATAATTATAAACTTTATGAAAATATAAAAAATTATATTAAAAGAATACATCCCAGGACACCAGGGTGGCTCAGTCAGGTAAGCAGTCAACTCTTGATTTTGGGATGGAGCCCTGCATTGGGCTCTGTGCTGGGTGGGCAGTCTGCTTGAGGATTTTTCTCCTTCTCCCTCTGACCCTCCCCCAGCTCACACACTCTCTTTCAAATAGAGAAATTGTCAAAAAAAAAAAAAAAAAACCAACCACATTCCTAGAAAAGCTCAGTAAACCAAAACTAATAAAAGGAGAGAGAAAAATGCCAAGCAAAGATGTCTTTACCAGTTAATTTTCTAAACTTTTATGGAAATAACAACATGGATTACATACATTCTTCCAGAGATTAGAAAAGAAATATTTTCCAATTCATTTAATGAAGTCAGCATTACTCTGATAGAATATTTTACAACAACAACAACAACAAATTACACAGTAGTCTCTGTCTTGAACATAGATGCAAAAATCCTAAATATAAGAAATGTAGTATCATATAAAAGGGATTAAAATATAAGCAGACTGAAGTTGAGTTATTTCAGGAAAACAAGGGGACTTAATGTTAGAGTATCCATGTAAACTATTTCATCAACATAAAAAGGAAAATAATACGATCATATCAATATATGCAGGAACAAATGTGCTAGAATTCAACACTCATTAATGGAAAAAATGCACCTAATAGACTAAGAATAAAAGAAAATATCTTCAAAATGGTAAAATATCTACAAAGTCCTTCAGCAAACATCATACATTATAGTCAAATATTGAAAGTGTAACCTCCTGAGATCAGGAATGAGAAAAGGATGCCTGCAATTGCCACTTATGTTCCTCTGGACAGTGCGACATGAGATTTTCTAAACCCTTAGTAATAAGGAAATTTTGCTAAGTTGTTGGAGAGATCATAAAAATAATTTTTATTTCTATATAAAAAGACCAAAAGTTAGAATTTTTTGTTGTTTGTTTGTTTAAGATTTTATTTCTTTGACAGAGACAGATCACAAGTAGGCAGAGAGGCAGGCAGAGAGAGAGGGGGAGGCAGGCTCCCTGCCAAGCAGAGAGCCCGACACGGGGCTCGATCCCAGGACCCTGAGATCATGACCGGAGCTGAAGGCAGAGGCTTAACCCACTGAGCCACACAGGTGCCCCGTTTTTTGTTTTTGTTTTTGTTTTTGTTTTTGTTTTTGTTTTTGTTTTTTTTTTAAGATTTGAGAGAGAGAAAAAAACAGAGAGAGACAGAGAGAGAATGAGAGAGGGAGAGGAAGAAACAAACTCCTGGCTGAACAAAAAGCCTGAGGCAGGACTCCATCCCAGGACTCCAAGATCCTGACCTGAGCCAAAGACAGGTGCTTAACTGAGTCCCCCAGAAGCCCCCAAAAGTTAGAATTTTTAAACACCACTGAAAGCACTAAATATCAATTAGCTAGGAATAAATTTAACAAAGGATATGACTGACCTCTATATAGAAAACAATGAAATATTCCTAAGAAAACATTTTAAAAGATCTAAATATCAAAAATATATATACAAATATATTGTATTTGTAGCTTGTGACAATGTCACTTCTCCACAAGTTGACCTACAGATTCAACGCAATTTGAATTAAAATCCCCTTGAAAATGTTTACCAAACTGACAACCTGATTCTACAATTTATATGGAAATACAAAGGGACAAGTATAGGCAAGGCAATCTTAAAAAACGACTATTGGAAGACTTACACTATTCTCTATAAAGACATTTTAAAGCCAGAATAATGAGAAATGCGCATTTGACCTAAAGACAAGCAGCTAAAAAGGAGAAACCAGAAATACACACACACACACACACAGTTATTTGTTTTATGACAGATCATTGCAAAGCAGTCAAAAAGGTTTTTTCCAGTGAGTAGTTCTAGGTCAATTTGATATACATTCGGGAAAAAATAAACCTTTATCTTTACCTAAAACTATAAATGACCACCAATTCCATATGTTTTATAGCATGTAAAGTAAAATAAGTCTTCACACATATAAAAATATATACACAAATGGGAAATTATCTTTGTGAACTTGAGGTATTCAAAGACTTATGAAGATTATAAAACACTAGTAGTAAGAGATATTCATAAATTGAACTTTTATCAAAATTTTTCAATGGGAATATGAAAAGGCAATCTATAGCAATGAAGACAACATTTCTAACATATCTGACAAGATCCATTCACAGGATATATATACACTCTTACAAATCAATATAAAAAACTCACTGGAAAAATGAGCAAATGAATTGAACAGGCATTTCATGAAATATTTAGATTGGCAATAAACATATGGAAAGCTGTTCAACATATTTTGCCATGAAAATGCAAATTCAAACTACTATGGGATAACATTATATGGTCATCAGAAGAGCCAGGATTAAAAAGATAGTAAATACCAACTGTTAGCAACAATAAAGAGCAGCTAGAATTCTCTTGTACTGTTGTAACATGTTCACGGGCATGCTGGCTTTAGAAAATTTTTTGTAAATATCTATTGAAGACATCCTACCATCTGGCAATTGTAGTCCAAAATGTATAGCTAAGAGAAATGTGCACACATGTGTACCAAGGCATGATTTCATTTCTTGAAAGATCGCTGCAGTTTATCAGACAGAAGACTTGATAGCGGATAAACATAAGCGTTATTGTAACAGCCCCGAACTGGATACAACCCAAATGGGGAAAAAAACTGTGGTATAATAATTGATGAAATGCTACACATCAATGGAAAATAGATGAATTCACACTACATGTAAAATATGGATGAATCTTGGAACATAAGAATGAGCAAAGAAAGTACAAAGTAGTAAACATTGTATGAACATGGAATAATGTCATTTGGACACTGCACACACACAAACATGATGTCAAAACCAGACAAAACTAGTTAGCGGTATTAACTACCAAGACAATGGCTACTTAGGGGGAAGACAGATGAATATTTAGTAAGAAAGGTAGAAAGGTATCTTATGGCATTCTGTTAATATTCTATTTCTTAATCTCAGTTATGCAGGGGAATGTAGATGTGAACGTGGACAGCGATATTACAAGTGTGGATTCTTATAATGGCCTCATGCATTCTTACAGGAGAGAGAATCTATGGAAGAATTCATGAGAGCCACTGAGAGAATTTCCACTAGTTGGATGATTTTGTTTTCCCTTTTTTCATATGTCTGTCTCTAGAGAACTCTGGAATATATTCTCACATTTCAAATATTTCTCTGATAAATGGCATTATTGAGATTTTTCCCCACAGAAGACTAAAAGCAAATAAAATTTTTCTAACACTGGGGATCACAACACCTCCACTTTCCCTCTACATCTCATCGTTACAAGCAGTACCAGTTCGCTTTATGTTATGGCATACATAAGTCACAAATAAGGGATACCTTTTTAATTAAAACGTAAGTTTTTGAATCGTATATTTATTTTTAAAAAAAGATGAAGGATGGTATGGCCATTCTGGGAAATAGTATGGAAGTTCCTCTAAAAATTAAAAGTAGAACTACCATATGCTCAAGCAATTCCAGTTCTGGGTATATACCCAAAGGAAATGAAATCAGGATCTCGGATATCTGTACACCCACGTTCACTGCAGCATTATTTACAATAGCCAAGGTACAGAAACAATTATGTGGAATATATATATTTTGTATCTTTATATAAGTCCCAGTAACCTAACTCATAAAATTAGGATTTGCTTATTGCTTTGACTATTTATGTTGGGCAAGCAATTACATTTATAAAATAAATTAATAGTAATGCATTCATTCCTTCGTACAATATTTGTTCAGTGCTTATTATGTACTACCTCTTCATGCCCATTAATCTTCTCTAACTCCCACAGCAACCCTGAGGGGGAGGTTTTAGTCTCACAAGCATGTGAATATGGAAATTGAGAGAGAGCTAAGTGACTCACTCAAGGTCTATCAGCTGCAGTGTGGATATAAAAATTGGACACCTTGCATTCATCTTTTGGGCTTCAGAGACCTTATTCTTCCCACTAGAATGCACACTCTGTGATAAGAGTGAATGGAACAGAGGAGTAGCCAGGAAGATGTGATCAGGGAAAGCTTCACAGAGTGGGTGAGTTCTTGCTTCCTTTGCTCGGCTCTCCACCATGTAAGGATACAAATCGGCAGACTGCAAATCAGAAAAGGGCCCTCACCAGATCTCAACATTGATCTTACACTTCTAGCCTCCAGAACTGTGAGAAGTATGTTTCTGTTGTTAATAAGGCCCCCAGTCTATGGTATATTTGTTATAGTAGCCTGAACAGACTAAGACAGGCATCGTCACTAAAATTTAGTGTGAAAAGGAAGGCACTTGATTCAAGGCAGGGACGGCATCATGAAAAGATAGTCCATTTGGATTTCACCCTCATAGTGAAAAACCAGATTCAGAAAGTCTCTTAAGACATCAACAACATGTTAAATGACTGTACACTATTTCAATAATCAGGATGTTGAATGCCTTTAAAAATGCTAATTAATATACTACTACTATATCCAAATATTGACCAATCATTATAATCATTCCAGTATACATACCACGCTTTCCCCCCTCATCCTCTTCATCATGATGACTTAAATTCAACTATCTGCATACTCCATGCCTAAAATACACATGGAATATTAATAACAATTAATATTGTTATTGATGGGCAATTAGCACTTTAAAATTATGATTGGGGCACCCGGGTGGCTCAGTCGGTTAAGGGACCAACTCTTGATTTCAGCTCATGTCATGAGATCGAGCCCCACATGTTCAGGCTCCATGCGCAGTGGGGAGTCTGCTTCAGATTCTCCCCCTCTCCCTCTGCTCCCCCACCAGTAAATAAATAAATCTTAAATAATTTTTAATTGGGCCTTAATGCTTTCAAGTAATCTTAGTACTCTTTTTTTTCGGTCAGTTCTTTCCCCCACCTTTTTAGGCTAGTATTCCAAACTCTTTCCCCATCTCTTCAAACTTCCCACACCTCCTCTCCAATTCTCACTCTCAGCTGATAATTCTCCTTCCTATTTCACCAGGGATGTTGAAGAATTAGAAAAGAATTTCCAAATGCTCCCACCATCCATATATATCCACCTACCTACATCTGTGCCTATGCAGTCTGTGCCAAATTAGAGACATCTCTACAGCAATTGTTCCCTATTTCTTCTACAGAAGCAAATTGCTCTCTAATGGATCATTCTAGTCAACACTAAGAAAAAAAAAATCGATCATTTCTCCAAATTAAAAATACACCATTTTTGAGACCATTTTTCTTTTATTTACAGCTCTAGTTCATCTTATTTACAGAAGAATTTGAAAGCATTGTATATAACATGAACCCAATCTCTTCCCTCCCATCCGTTCTAGAACCCACTTATATCAGGCATTTTTCATCCATTCACTCTCTAGATGGTCTCATCCAGTGCCCTGTCTTTACCATCCAAATGCTGACTTCCCAGTATATACATCCTGAAAGCTATAATGATCTCTAGACCCATATATCAAGCTGCATCCTTCACATCAGTACTTGGATGTCTAATAGATGATTTAAACTTAATATAACCAAAACAAAGGCCCTAATATTCCCTTCAAATGAAGTCCTTCTGCAGTGTTTCTCATTTCAGATAATGGCAAATCTTCAAACTGTTTATGCCAAAAAATTGTTCAGTCATCCTGACTTTGGTCACGCTGACATCTCACATCTCATGTTGTAGGAAATTCTGTTGACTGTAACTTCAAAACGCATCTAGGATCCAATTATTTATCACCATCTGTAATGGTACCACACTAGCTCAAGCCAACAATCATCATTTCTTACTTGGATTATCACAATAGCCTTCAAATTGATTTCCTGGCCTCTGTTCCTGTAAGTCTTTTCTTTTTATATTCAATAAAATAGCTAGAGTAATCACATTAAATCTAAGGCAGAATAGGTTATTTCTCAGTGCAAAACCTCCAAAAGTAACCAATTCACCATAAAGTAAAAGGTTAAGTCCTTACTAAATCCTACGAGAGCCTACCGGCCTCTATGTACTTTTTCAACCTCATCGCCAACAACTCTTGCTCTCCCTCACTACCCTCCAGCCGCACTGGCTGTCTTACTGTGCTTTCACCACAGTGACCAAGGCCACATCCACGTGTCCTTGCACTTCCTACTGCCTTCCAGTTTTCTTCCCCCAGACACCTGCATGGCAATCTCCCTCATTTCATTCAGTCCTGTACTCAAAGGTCACCTGCTCAGGTCATCTGCTTCCAGTTAGGATCTACAAATATGAAAAAAGAACATGGTTTTCAAGCCAACAACTAAAAAGGGCCAAATAGGCTACAAAATCATAGTTAAAAAGAAGAATCAAAAGCAAAGCAAAGCAAAATGTCAGAAAGATGAGATCCAACAAATCTAAATAAAGTAAATTTCAGAAAAGACGGGGCCCTTCATGGAGAAGAAGGGACAAAAAATCATTTTTGTCCATGGTGGAATGGTAGGGAAAGAAAGTTTTTTTTCCATAGACTGGGATAAAAAGAAACTAGTCCTCTGAAAAACATTCTGAGGGTTTTGGAGGAGAGGGGGGTGGGAAGTTGGGTGAGCCTGGTGGTGGGTATTATGGAGGGCATGTATTGCATGGAGCACTGGGTGTGGTGCATAAACAATGAATTCAGGAACACTGAAAAGAAATTTAATAAATAAAAATTTTTTAAAAAAAGAAAGAAACTAGTCCAAAGTTTAGTCAGTTGTAATGCCTACACATTGGCTGGGGTGATAGAATAGAATTTCAAAGAGCCCTCAAAACAAAAGAAGACTGCATCGTCTGCCAAATCTTTCCCAAGAGTCTTCACCAAGTAGCCAGAGGTGCTTTCACAAAAGCTAGGGTAATGGCAAGAAAGCTGAGAGAAATCCTTTCTAGATACTCTAGCTCTTAGTAAATTTTAAGTAAGATGACTGTTTTGTGAAGACTGTGGGCTGAGTAGCAGGGTAGAGAATTATCCTAAGGTGCAGAAATCCTGGAGCAGGAATGGAAAGCAAAGAGAATTCTGCAGTTACCCTAAAAGTTGACAGCCATGCTGGAGAGCAGAAAAAGATCTCCCACGCTCTGGAAAACACAAAGGGAGGTAAGCCATATTCATGGATAGGAAAACTCAACACTGAGATATTCATTCTCCCTGAATTTATCCATACATTCAAACACAATCCCAATAAAAATTCCATCAGAAATTTTTGAAGAAATTGGCAAACTGACTCAAAATTTATTTTGAAAAGCAAAGGATCCAGAATAGCTGAAATAAATCTGAAGAACAAAATTGAAACAATTATTTAAAGACTTACTATAAAGCTACAATAATCAAGATATTGCAAAGCTAGTATAAGGATAGAAATAAAGGTCAATGGAACAAAATAAAAGGTAACAGAACAAGATCAATGTATGTTCCATCAATACACCAAGTAAATTTAATTGGGAGAGGAAAACACTTTTCAGCAAATGATACCAGAACACATCATTATCTACATGAAAAAAAGGGCTTTGGCCTTGCACCATATAAATCACATTCCAAACATAAATCCCAGAAACATAAACCTTCTAGCGGAAACCATACAGCACTTTCCTGACCTTCACGTAGGTAAGATTTCTTGACAAGTTAAAAAAAGTACTAGTCTTAAGAAAATGATTAATTAAAACAGGCTTCATCAAATTTCGATTTCCTATTCAACAACAACAACAACAAAAACCCACAATAAAATAGGCAAACACCATACTGAGAAAAAAAAATCTGATAAAGACTCCTGTTCAAAATACATAAAAATAATACGTAATAATACATAAAAATAATACATAATAATACATAAAAATCAAAAATAAAAACCAAACAAGGGGCACCTAATGGCTCAGTCTGTTAAGCATCCAACTCTTGATTTTGGCTCAGGTCATGATCTCAGGGTTGTGAGATCGAGCCCCACACTGAGCTCCACACTGGGCATGGAGCCTGCTTAAGAGCCTCTCTCTCCCTCTGCCTCTCGCCCCTTCCTCCACAAGTAAATAAGTGTAAAAAAATTTTTTTAAAGATTTTATTTATTAGAGAGAGGGTGCAAGAGCGAGGGAACACAAGCAGGAGGAGTGGCAGTGGGAGGGGCAGAAGCAGGCTCTCCACTGAGCAGGGAGGCTGATACAGAGCTGGATCCCAGGACCCTGGGATCATGACCTGAGCCAAAGGCAGATGCTTAACTGACTAAGCCGCCCAGGCGCCCCAAATAAATTTTTTAAAAGCCAAATACAATAAAAATTAGACAAAATGAACAGATCCTTCTTTTTAAACAAATGGTCAATAAACACATGGAAAGACATTCAACTTTATTAGTCGTAAGTGAAATGTAAATGAAAATCACAATAAAATGTCACTATATTCTATTACAGCTGTAATAAAAATTATACACAATACCAAATATCAGTGAGGATGTATGTAGAACAAGTGGAATTCTCATGCATTGCTAATGAGAGTATAAAATGATGATTTTGGAAAACTATTTGGTAACTTGTAAAGTGAACTATGCACATACCCTATGATTAAGTAATTCCAGTTGTGTTTACCCAAGAGAAATGAAAGCATGGGTCCACAAAAAAAACTTTATTTACCATGATCAAGGCAGTCCTAGACATAAAAGCCTAAAACAGAAAGAATGCAAATGACCATCAACAGAAGAGTGAACCAAAAGATACATATATATACATACATACATATATTATGAAAACCATGTTGGATGTCGTGTAGCCATTTGAAATAACCAACTATTGCAACTTGCACAACTTGGAGAATCTTTTTTTTCTTTTTAAGATTTTATATATTTATTTGACACAGAGAGATCACAAGTAGGCAGAGAGGCAGGCAGAGAGAGAGCGGGAAGCAGGCTCCCTGCTGAGCAGGGAGCCCGATGCGGGGCTCGATCCCAGGACCCTGAGATCATGACCTGAGCTGAAGGCAGAGGCTTAACCCACTGGGCCACCCAGGTGCCCCCAACTTGGAGAATCTTACCAACATTATATTGAGCAAAAGTAACAAGGCAAGCGCACATGCACATACACACATACACACCACACACACACACTGCACAATTGCACTACTATGAACTCAAAGAACAGGCAACACTAAGTTAAAGTGATCAAAATCACAACAGTGGCTGCTTACAGGAGAGGGAGAAGGATTTATTGGTACCAGAAAAGAGACACTTTATGGGGACATGGAAATGTTCTACATCTTGCTTCAGATACTTGTATGTAGCATGAGCATATGCAATTGTCAAACTTAACTGTCAAAACTTAAGTATACATTTTGGGGTACCTGGGTGACTCAGTCCTTAAGTGTCTGCCTTTGGCTCAGGTCATGATCCCAGGGTCCTGGAATTAAGCTCCGCAGCGGGCTCCGTGCTCAGCGGGAAGCCTGCTTCTCTCTCTCGCAGTCCCTTGCTTGTGTTCCCTCTCTTCACTGTCTTTCTCTGTCAAATAAATAAATAAAATCTTTAACCCACTGAGCCACCCAGGTGCCCCAGTAAATAAAGTCTTTAAAAAAAAACTTAGGTATACATTTTAATACTTGTAAGTTAAACTTCAATAAGTTATCCTGTTGCTTTTTTCCTTGAACAACTTATTCAAGATTTTAATGTCAACTTCATAACCCCCTTCCCTCATTTATTTGCTTAGCCCTCATCTCCTCCAGATAGATTATATGTAATTACATGTTTATTTTACATCCTCCCCCTGAATATCCATTCCATGAGACAAGATGATTTTGTTCTCTTCATCGATGTATCTGCCAACTTAGAACACTACCTGAGATCTAGTAGGTGCTTAATAAATATTTGTTGAATAAGTGGATGGGTTCTCAATAAATTGAAATTTGTTAGAAAATATTACAATGGATTTGTAATGGTATCCCTATGCAGCCCAAGAACAGGGGCACTTGGAGATGCCTCCATAAAGGGTCTAGTGTTTTACTTATCATTGCCACACCGAGAATGGATAGACTGCATTTTCTTTTCCAGATACGAATGGCTGCAATTTTTATAAGCATCAATATCTCTGAATGGCATAACTAGTAAATATTTATCTGGCCGTGAACTTTGGTTGAAGGACATGCATCAAAATTATGGGGTCAATTAAGGAAAACAACTCAAATTGTCTCATGTTGTATTGAATAAACAATTATAATTAACATTTAATTATTCAAATAATGAGTTTGTAGATTTGCCTAAGGCCCCAGGAAAAAAAATCAGTGATTAGCAAAGTTTCCCTTTGTTAGATATGAGTCTTTGTTAGCTTTGAACTCAGGAGAGCAAGAATATTTGTGCCTTTTCACATGTGGAAGTGGTCCAGGATACCCCAGCAGATTCCCTGGAAGTTCAATCACAAATTTCTCTTTTAAGAACCACCTGTGATCCTGTCATCCAAGGTGTACCACTGTTAAATGGTTTTTTTTCCAAGATTTTATTTATTTATTTGACAGAGAGAGACACAGTGAGAGAGGGAACACAAGCAGAGGGAGTGGGAGAGGGAGAAGCAGGCTTCCCGCTGAACAGGGAGTCTGATGCTGGCTTGATTCCAGAACCCTGGGATCGTGACCTGAGCCGAAGGCAGATGCTAAATGACTGAGCCCCCCAGGTGCCCCTTAACATGTTGATATAAACATTCAAGATTGAAAATTCATACAACTATTTATACACTAATGACCGTAATATTAGTAATCCAATGTTTGCCCCTTCTGTAACTTGATTTTTTCTTTAATTTTGTCATTTTATTTATTCATTCATACTTTAAAAAAACATTGTGCCGGCGGGTAGAACTTATATGTGCATAACTTTATGCTCAGCTTAAGATTCAAAGCAGGTCCCAAGATCAGTACATTCCTCTTTTTTTCTAATTTTTGTAACATACCCAGAGTGATGAAAGGGACTCCTGACAACAGCAGATGGGATTATTCTGGAAAGTTGACTCTTCAAAGAGATCATATGCTTTTTCTGAATCTCTTTTCTTGTGAGTGACAATTCCACTGACGATGTTACCAGTCCAACCAATCAGCACTGCCGGTGATACCGTGTTCACGAAGAGCTGCTCCTGTTGAGAACACAATCAAAATCCCACCCCATGCACATAGCAACAAAGCTCTTCACTAGTAGCACAAGTAAAGAGTCCTCCAGGCTTTGTTTTTGTGGAGGAAGTTTCTTCCTTTATATGATTAACATATGCTTCTATTAGAGATTTCTGTATCACAGCGCCTCTGGCAGAAACAATTAGGCTTAAAGTTCCTCTTATACCACTTCTGTTATAAATCTTAGCAACTGCAAAATTTCATCAGATGATTCTTCTAATAACCTGAAATTTCTCAGTTCCTCGACCTCTTCTTATCCAATGATCTAGCCTTCTACACAACCTAAATCTCTCACTCCTGTGGACCAAAGATTTTGTTAAAACCACTGATTGTAATCTCTCTATAATCTTAATTGCTATCTACCATGTCCTATCTTCCCAGGTTATTTTCTCTAAAACCAAGATTCCAACAAGTTTTAATCCCCACTTTTCATGACTCTTTTGATGTCATTTCTCCTTTACTCACCCAACTTATTAGTTCATTCAAATTTATGGTAAATCATAAAAAGAACTACCTCACATGCTCCTTAATTCCCTCTCCCCTCTCTTTACTCATACCCGTTAGAGTAAAACTACAACATTAGTTCAGTCTAACACTCCCTACAAAAATGCAGGAGAATATGGTTGGAGAGATAACTATGCTGATTGGTCTCACTTCAAATTCATGCCCATTAATCTCAGGTGAGTCGTTAATGCTGCCACGGAACTAATACACTTCCTACTCCACTCTCTCAACTCTGAGAAAATGATTTCGTAACTTTTACTTCTCACCTCAAAACTCCCAGTGACTACTTTCTCATCCTTTCAACCAGCTAATGACTTCGCTGCCTATTTCACTAGTAACACTAAAGTAATCACAAGAGACATTCCAAAAACTACTGCAAATAAAATGTTCTGCCTGCAAGAGAAATTCAAGAACCCCCCGCCACCAAGTTTATCCACCTGTCTGCATACATACTCTGTCATTAACAAACACACCCTCTTCAACTTTTTTTCCAGTACTATGCTTTCTTCCAATACTCTCTCTCCCCCAGAATAGTGTCCATAACTCTAAACCAATATATCCTCACCAACATCTTGTTTTGAACATCTACCAGAATTAATAATATATACAAAAGTTAACTGCTGATTTGCTCAAACCTGCCCCAGCTATAGTCTTCCTCACCTCAGTTTACAGCAACATTTTCCCTTTTCACTGTTGTACTGAAAAAAGGTGTCATCTTTGATGTGCCTACTTTTTTTCCCACTCCATGTCAGTTTGTCAGGAAATTCTGGTGTTACAGGCTCAATCATGTGCACCTCAAAAGATAAGCTGAAGTCTTAACATTCACACAGTGCTGAAGAATGTGACCTTATTTGAAAAGAAGGCCATTGCAGAGATAATTAAGATGAGGCCGTATTGGAAGAGGGCTGGGCTCAATCCAGTATGACTAATGTCCTTAGAAGAAGATTTCCTTATAAAAAGATGGCCCTGGAAAGACACAGAGATACACAAAGAGAATACCATGTGATGACAAAGGCAGAAAACTGGAGTTTTCTAACTACAAGACAAGGAAAACCAGATTGCCAAGAAAGCACCAAAAGTTAGAGGACTGTGGATTTCGGGAGGAACGGGGCCTTAGGGACACCTTGCTTTTGAACTTCTAGCCTCCAGAACCACAAAATCACAAGCTCTATCATTTTAAGCCTCCCAGTTTATGGTACTCTGTTACAGCAGTCCGAGAAACTAATACAACTATTAATCTCTATATTCAAAATATTTCTATAACCCAGTCACATTTTACCATCTCCACTGCTATCTCCGTACTCTAACGGGTCTTGTATGAATCTAAGGATATTAAGAGATTACTGGAAATGTTGCTTCTATATGAGAAGTTGTCAAATTCTTCAAGCACATCAATACCAAATAATTATGAATTCTATGCCAGCCAACAATATCTAAACAGTTATCACAGAAAAAATCAGTTGAAGAAAAAGAATCAAGTTTATAGGGACAAAACGCCTGACTTTTGGTTTCGGCTCAAGTCATGATCTCAGGGTCCTGGCATCGAGCTCTGCTCAACATGGAATCTGCTTGTCCCCGTTCCTGTGCTCCTTCTCCCACTTGTGTGCTCTCTCGCTCTTGCTCTCTCAAATAGATCTTGTTAAAAAATCAAATTTAAAAGAGATCAAATTTATACAAGCAACACAAATTGCAATTTAAATTAATGTGCTTACACTGAGTTTAACACAATGAAGGTTTGTTGTGCTTGCCAAGGGAAGAAGTAAAAACGATAGCGGACAGTGGCTGGTGGAGAAGAAGAGACAGACCTTGATCCTTTGCAAAGTGACGAAAAGGCAGCTAATCAACTTCTAGGCAGCCCGTTCAGTAGCACACCCAGCAGACTGAGCTAATGCTGGAGAGGTATCTTTTGCTTTCCCCATCTTTTCCACTGCTTTTGTCATATGTGTCACATATTTTGCTTAATGCCTAAAGCTGTTCTCATTCTTCTAATTTTTGCACTATTTTCTTCATAAAGTTTCAACCATTTGGGAGTTCATAGTAGTCTTGCACTCAAATTGCATTTAAAAAATAACATTGTAGCACAGAAAAATACCTTAGGGCAAAATAAAGGCTGAATATGAGAGCATTTTTAATTCCATAGAAAAAGCAAATGTGCACAGCAGACTAAAAAGCAGTAAAAGATGTTATTTCTTTACCCCATTTACATGCTGTGCCTACACCAAGTAAAGCTTTTTGGTTTTATCCAAGTATGGTACATGACTCGACTGTGTTCCATATATTCTGACTGGAAATTGTTGGCTGAGTAAATACGTAAGTCTGCCTAAAAATCTAATGGCAAAATGCCATTTCTTATCATGTATTTTATGTGTTTTTGGTGAAAAGCTTTTATGGTGCCAATTCAACAGCCAACCTCCCCCCCCCCCAATACTCATATAGAATAAATGTTCTTTTTATCTTATTAAGGGCTGTTATGGCAAAATAATTAGCTGGTCCAGCATCACGTGATCCGAGTCTGTTTTGTTCAATGTCACTCACACATCATGTGACTCTTAATAGTACTTCCTTCTGACAAGTTCAGAGATCTTCAGATTCCCTAACACTAGCTAACAGCTGCTTCTCTCAGCAGAGTGCAGCTCTTTCTAGAAAAAAGCTAGATGAGATCAGAGTATTTACAAGCTCTTCTTACTTTCTCCTCACACCATTAAGGAAAGTTCAATCACACTCAAGGTAGCAAAGAACATAGGTATCAGGTTTTGAAATTGCTTATGCTCTAATTACATAATAAAATACATCAACTCCTTTGAGTGAGGCCACTCTCTCTCATCCGGGGCTCCACTGGGCAAGCCATCCATCCATATCAACAGAGTTGTCAGACTTAAAAAATAAAAAGACACGATGCCCAGCTTAATTGGATTTTCAGACGAATAGCAAATAATGAGACATGCAATAATTGGATACAGTATTTGGGATATACATTTACCAAAAAAAAAATTTATTTACCTGAATTCAGGTTTAACTAAGTATCCTGTATTTTATCTTAGCAACCTGATTACTAGAGGATGAGCCATCCCAGCTCACTAGCGTCTGCCAAACTACTTCAATAATTCCTCACATCACTCCCATGAGGCACATAATCCCCAATCACCAGGGGTTCTATAAATATGCAATCCACTCAACACACATTTACAGAAACGTGTAGATCACTTACTAAGTGCTGGGCACTGGGGACACAGGATAAATAAAGTCTCCCCATCCTGGAGAAGTGCACCCTCCAGAGGAAGAGGCAGACATGTAAACAAACACTCACAAAATAGTGTGCTTGGAATAGCAACATTAACAGATTTTGAGGAGCAATGAAGAAAAAAAAGAAGCACTTAGCAAATTATTTCTGAAACCGTAACTAAGATTCTGAGTTTTTAGAAGTCTGTAATAATGAGAGAAACAGATGCATCCGACTTTTCTGTGAATGATATCCACAACTAATTGTTAAAGCACCTCTCGGAATCTTTAAATGCTGGGATATTGCTGGAAAACCCAGGCCCTTGACTAAAGAAAATGACATTCTCCTGTGTTAAAGACAGATGGTTTAGGCCTCTAATCCATGCAATTTATCTAAATATATCTTTATTCTCGGTGTCTATGCACACTGCTGGTTTATGGTCCTTGGTTGGAATGTTAGCCAAGTCATTTTGTGCAAAAAAGGAACTGCGTAGGCTAAAGCTTGGATGAGCTCACTAGAAATTACTTTCTATTCTGGGTCTCTAAGCGACTGCAGTTTGGGGATCATAAAATAAGATGGCTTTGTCTTTGGTCACAGCCTGTGTAAGCTTTACATGCAGAAAAAATGGAGAAGGTTGTGTAGACAATAGCTAGAGAGAAATAGAAAAAGAAAAAGCCTATCAAAGAATCCTGTTGAAATCGTCTTTAGTTCACTTGCTGGACACCCGATAGTAACATCTTAAGTTATCAAGCCCTACTTACACGGGAAAATATATGCATATTGATTATCATTTACCTTGATAGCTTGAATTATACTTCCCTATTTTGGTATTATATATAGATTAGCTAAAATAATCTAAAGACTACTATCGTTCCAAAGATGTGACAACACAGAATGCTAAAATTATAGTAACACACACAATTTCAGTTGCTTTTTTATTTGGAGTAACAGGGGACATGTTGAACAATTATGATTGATATTCATATTTCTATTATTAGTTGGGAATCTAGACTGCATCATTTTCATCAATCATAGTTATTTTAACACAGGGTCAAAATAACCTTCATCACAAGTCATTCTACAGAATGAAAGCATTACTATACAAACCTGGTAAACTTTTCTCATGCTCTCTCCCTGTCTGTACTTCTGTGTAATTCCTCTAATAGAAACACTCGTGTCCCAGGGGGTTTAGATTAGTTTTGGAGGGGTCACTGAAATCCACTGGGCACAAATTCCTATCTGCAATGTAGGAAATATTCCTTTAGAGACACCAAGGTACTGCCAGACATTCTGGTCCCAACCTGCCAAGAAACATTCAATAGCTGAACAATACAGTACCAGCATTCTCTGAAGGGATGACAATTCAGTGAACTGCATACTCAATCCAAATACATAAATGTCAAAGTCCCCAAAGCCTAGCTAGCTTTTTCTCCTTATTGTGACTCAGACATCAAACTCCAATCCTGATGAGGCACTCTCCATCAGACCTGCACTTAAGACCAGTGTGGCTGTTAAGATTCAATACATCCCCTGAATTCTAAATAAAAATTATTCAGTGTGTTTGACAAAACACTTCTTTGAATGACTGTAAAATTGATATATCTTTGTGGTCATGGACTGAAATATTCTTTCTGGTACTTTTCTTCTCTATGGGTCATATCTATTTTTTTTTGTCTTTTCTGGACATAAGAATGAAGAAGCATGATCAAAAATAGCAAATGCCAACAAAACAACTTCAAATGTTTAACTTCTGAAAGACAGAAGCAAATTTAATTTTTAAATCTTTACTAATATTCAAGAGAAACAATATATTCAGCTCAAGTCATTCATTCATTCAGTCAATAAATGTTTATCTAATGTCCATTAAAATGGCAAGCATATTTTCAAATCCAAACAGTAAACAAAATAGACAAAGACTATTTTGTTAATATAGACAATATTACAGATGATAAATCATTAACTAAAAATCAGGATTCTAAAATATTGTTTTAGTATAAAAATCAAATATTTGATGAATATAGTTTATTATGTTCTATGTACCTAAAATAAGTTTGGGATTGGCCAGATGGTATAGAAGATATTATCATATATTGAATAATTAGAAAATACAAAAATAAAACCACCTGGGACCTTCAGGAAGAAGCAAGTTTATTAGTTTTACTATATAATGTTTTAGGTGGTGCCTCTACTAGGTTTCCTACTTTAACCTATTTACCTCCCAATATCCTGGCTCCTAACTGGCCGTTTATGAAAATGGTCACATTTTCCCCTAATTTAATGGTATGTATCCTGTCACAAAAAAGGTGAAAGTGAGAAGCCCGAGTTGTAATTAAATGGGAGCATATGACAGGATAAATTTAAAAAATGAGCATGATAATTCAATAATTAGCTCGGGAGAAGCTACAGAAAACAGTAGGCTTGGAGATCTCTGACTATGAATAAGTGACTCAGGGAGTTAACACATGACAGTAAAAAGAAAGATTTGAGAAGTGTTAAATGCAGTTGATGAAGTGGCCTCTCTTTAATTATATATGTATGACCTGAATGCCTGTTGGAGAAGACGAAAAGATCACTTTCCGAGGGTTCTAAGGCAGAAGCAAACACGTCATGGTCATCAGTAAAGGTTTCCTAGAAGAATTCTGTAGAAGAATTAGGATTCAAGAAAGGATAGAATGCTTCGGCAGAAATTGGGAAGAACAGATTGGATAGAATGGTAAAAGCTACATCATGTATGTGGGGAAGTATAAGGTGTGTTTGAAGCCAGAGAACAGGATAAAGCTGGAAGCTAGAATTGAGAATCATATTGCAAAGGATGTTGAAGCTGAGGGTAAACATGGATTTTTTAAGTTGATATACAACAGGGAACATTGAGAGGATAGCCAAGTACCACTATACAAGACTGACTCTGTGCTATTAGGAATTTATTCACAGTTTTCAGTTTTGTGTTATGTAATGTATTTCCTGATTATACAAAACTAGGTCTAAGAGTCAAATGGTCTTTGACAAAGGAGAAAAGGCAACTTAATGGAGAAATGACAGTATTTTCAACAAACCGTGCTGGTACAATGGACATCCACATGCCAATAATGAATCTGGACACAGACCTCCCATCTTTCACAAAAATTAAAAATGGGTCACAGATCTAAATGTAACAGACAGAACTATAAAACTCCTAGAAGATTACCGAGGCTAGACCTAACCCGTAGGGTCTTCTATATTACTGAGCCCTGTTCTAGGACTGGCCATAAGTACAGAAGCAATAAGAATCGAGATTCCCTCCCTTCTGCCCTAGAAGACAAAATAGTACAATGAAAATTCTTCAACAAAATGTACACCTTAGGGTAGTCCTGGATCAGCGTAGCTAACCTGAACATACAACTTCAACAAAGGATCAGAGACGCTTGGAGGGAGTGATCAGTTTTTCCATCTGTTCATTTTGTCATTCATCTATTCAGTAATTATGTAGGCTTCTTGTTATGTACCAGCTCCAGCGCTACATGAGGGAGAAGAAGAAGACGGAGCAGATACAACATTTCCTGAGGGAACTAGTAAGCGAACTTACAATAATGAAAATCAGATGTGAGAGGGCTAATATAGGAGAAATATACAGGACACCGTGGAGTACAACCGAAAAAGGAGTACCTAACCCACACTGGACAAGTCCTGCAAAGCTTCTCAGAGAAGAGCTGGACCTAGAGGACAAACTGGAATGATGCAGGCCAAGAGGATGAGAAAGCTTCCTCCTGAGTAAGGAGCTGCCCATAGGCCTAGGGGTAAGGGCTAGCAGGGGGCTAATCGCACGCACAGTATGCTTAGCCCCTTCCTTCAGACTAGAGCACAGACAAAAGGGGGCGGAGTAGTAAAAGGGAAGGCTGAGGAAGCTGGCAGCCCCAAGTCATCAAGGGCCCTGTGCACCTTGATAAGTTTCTGAATGTTTTCCAAAGAGCAAGCCATTCAAGAACTTCCGGGCAAGAAGGTGACACTATCTGGTCAAACAAAACAAAACAAAAACCTTTCAAAAACAGTCCTGTAAAAGGGATTCAATGAAAGAGGAAGTAGATGTACATTTAGGACAGGAAGACTATTTTGATGAGATTAATTCATCCAATGCTCAAAAGGCTGAGCTCAGCGGCAACGTGAATCTGAAAACCATTATCTCACTGTATTGAGTTAGAGTGAGAAATCAACCTGAATGGTTTTATGGATGAAAACACTCTGATCCCTGCAGAATCTCTTGGAGGAACCTCTGTATCCAGCAAAAGATATTCAGTGTCTTGGGCAACAAACACCTTTGCAGTCTTTGGCACTACCTGCTGTCTATCTTGAACTGGGTCCTTCTAATATTGACCTCCAGGTACCTCCTGCCTGCAGTAATTCCTCTTTTCTGAATTCAATCCCCATTTAGTTAAATGCCTGCCATGATATTGGATTTGGATGATAGCCTGTGCCACATCCCAGAATGCCTTAAACTGAGCCATGATCTGGTCCCCCACATATATTAGAGTTTGAAAAACTTAAGCCTTGTGAATACAAAACCACTGAGTTGGTATGAGGTATTAAATCACTGGCTGGGAGTACAAAAGCTGAGGGTTCAGAGTATTTGAATACAAACTAGCATCTAGCACCTCTTTGCAAGAAAGAGTGGGGCATCTCCTTAAGACTAGCCATTAATTACTGACAACAGGAGAGAGTAAGTTGGTGTACCGTTTGTTTCACAGCTAAAGGAGAACAGAGGGCTCAGTGCAGTCTCCAAACACCCGACCAAGAAGCCTGCCAGGAGAAAAAATTTCAAGGAATTTCCAAATTCCACAGTGTCCCTTATTTTTATCATTGACTTAGAAGAAGATAAACCTAAATGAGGTACACATTAGCCCACATTTAAAAATATTTCTGAAAGGTAAATCTCATTTTATTTAACTCAGAAAGACATATTCCATCCTTATTCAGCGTTCCTTTATTAAAAGATTAAGAAAAATTGATGTTTAGCCATTCACAACATTGTGGGCAATGATTTTATAGCTTTCATGAATATGATACTGAAGTATACTTTGCAGGGAATCCCCCTCAATTAAATAGCACGGTCCAGGTGTGCTTTCTCTGGAAGATAAAAGGCTTCCATTGATTGCCTACTCTTAAGAATACCTGTTTTCAGGAGGTGGGAAAAATCTGTGCCTGCAATCGGCGTCCCCTGTTGGACTCTCCCGATTTAATTCCCAAGGACACAGTTGAAGGCGGAAGCTGAAAATGATGGAAAGGAACAGCTGTAGAGCATCCTGAAAAACCTCTTATGTGGTTCCCTGGGAGATTCATTTTTTAAAATCCCATTTCCTTCATTGTCTAAGTACTACCCTGTTAGGAGTATCAGCTTTGGTCCAACATAGACCCCTGAAATCAGCTTCCGCACCTTCTAGTAGCCACATAGTTCAAGCGCGTGGAACAGGCAAGGGTCCTTTTATGCTTTTTGCGCTCATTTGTATTTCGCATAACTGATAGTTCTGTGGTTTTTGTCTGCTTCATTCTCACGTACCAAAAACCAAAAGCATAGCTCTGACTGAAAGTTGAAGAAAATGCTAAGATAAGGAGTGGTTGAGGTGCTACAGGTCACAGAATTTAAAACAAAGCACAGTGCTGGGGGGCGGGGAGCAGAAAATTCCAAGCCAAAGAGTGCCACAGACATTCCATAAAGCTAACCGTTATTAACTTAAGGCTACCTGGTAAGAAATGTGCAGTGCTGGGTCACAGTTTACCAACATGCCAATCCTAGATCCTGCTCTGCTCTCCACTGTCAACTAATGGTCACAACAGGCACTGAACAACCATTTCCTGATGCTGGCTTTGGACCCCATTATACATGCTGGGAACGCAGACGCCATCTCTGCCCTCATGGCCCCAAAGTTAAGCGGGGTAGGGCACAGAATGGCAATCAGACTACATAGTGTGAGAAGAATGATGAAGACGAGGCAAGGTATATCTTTCCCGGGAACAAAGAGTGTTCTTTATCCACAGGGCAACTTTTGACCTCATCACACACCGTCCTTAATTACTAACACAAGAAACTGCACTACCATTCACCAAAGGATATTTTAGATTTCTTAATCTTCTGTTGCGTATTGGGTAACCAAGCACAACTGAGAATAAACAGTAACATGTGTGGTCAAGACATTCAAAATATTAAAACCCACTGAATTAAAAAAGGAAGATCACTGCATTTGCTAAATGTTCTAGTTTTGGTAATTAGAAGATGCCAATTTTTTAATTGCATGTGTTTCTGTTTCTAATCACACTGGCAGCACCTTGGGTATGAAATAGGCAAGACCTTTAACACCCTCCCAGGCACATAGTCGGTACTTGGTAAACAGAGGCTGAACTTTGAACTATTTTCCCATCATACTCATCACCATAAAATAAGGAGACACATTTCATAAGCCACATAAGCAAATATGCCTTCTTTATAGTTACTCCTCACATATATAAAAAATATTCATATTCCACATAGATAAAACTTGTTCCACTGTACCCACATCTGCTCCAGAACACATGGATGTCTTGGGTTGATTAAGTGTATTAGTTTCAGAACCATACTTCATAGGAGGAACAGTTTGAGATAACAGTGAATTATATTCTCCAAGCAAGAACTCTGAGATAAATCTAAGGGCTTCCAGTGTATGTGGTATCTCTTCCTAAATAACTGAAAGTTAGAGCAGTTACGCAACTGTGCGACAGTGGGCCTTTGACGGATTCAACCGAAGGCATCCATGTGCTTTGGAACAGATGCGGGTTCCACAAGGAGAGGAAAAGTAAAACAGATTTTGACAGTCCTAAGCAAGCCAATAGGCTAGAAAGGCAGGCTCTGTCTTGGGAGAGGGAGAATTCTGAAATTCCTTTGTCTCTTTACATTTAGCATAGCAAGAGACAGGCCCAGGGAACTTCATTAAAGTTTAAGGAAGAAAAGGTTCTGTTTCCAGTTTGGAAATGGAAAGAAAGAATTCAAATTTTACTCTTCTCAGTCTTCTCAGGGCACATGGACTGAGCACAATAAGGCAGAAGAAAGCTAAAAGAAAAATCAAAGGGATTATGTAGGACCAACATCTCCCCATTTCCCCCACCTACACACCCCCAGCAACCGCCATTCTACTGTCTGCTTCTATGTATTTGACTGTTTTCAATTCCATATATGAGTGAGCTCACACGGGTTTTTCTTTCTGTGTCCAGCATATTCACTATGTATGTGTATATTAAATCATCATGTTGTAAACCTTAAATATAAAATTTTTATTTAAAACATTTCTTAAGAAGAGAAATTACGTGGGAACACTACCCCCACATACTCAGGGAGGCTAAATCTCAAATTGAAGAGAAATATTTGGAAATATACCATTTGCTGAATTCCACAGATATGCCTAAAGGAGGAACATCAGGCTTTCCTCTTCTTTGAACTTTTCATAATTAATAACAATAGGCAATGTTCATAAAACACTTCCAGTAGGCACTGTTATAAGTGCTTTAAATACAGTAACTCACTTAGTCCTCACAAGAACCATATGGGAAGGCATTGGTTGGATCCCTGCTTTGCAGATAAGGAGACCAAGGCATGGAAAGATGAAGTGGATTGTCCAAGGCCACTGTTTGTAAATGGAAGAAACAGTTTAAAATATAATGTCATTCTGTCCCTTAATTAGGTACAACTCTCATTACTTTCTCTACCAGTTTTCTTCTCCCTTATGGGAAACGTATGTCTCCCATAATTTCTTCAACTGTATTCAAACCTCTTTGAGGTTTTACCTTGCATTTTTATACTCCCCACAGTGCATAGCAAAGCGCTACTAGACATGTACTTTTGAGACTGGACTAATTACATCCTAATGTCAAATATCTCCTTACTTACAGATAAGGCAGCATCAGCTTGGTCTTCATGTAAAAAGTGACTATCTCAAAATGGTGGCATAAAATACCCATCTATTGGGGTACCTGGGTGGTTTAGTGGGTTCAGCGTCTGAGTCTTGGTTTTGGCTCAGGTCATCATCTCAGGGTTGTGAGACGGAGCCTCATGTTGGGCTCTGCACTCGGCGGGGAGTCTGCTTGGGATTCTGTCTCTCCCTCTGGCTCTTTCCCAGCTCGAGTGTTCTCTTGATCTAATAAATAAGATCTTTTTTTTTTTTCAAGATTTTATTCATTTGAGAGAAAGAGAAAGTGAGAGAGAGTATATGAGTGGAGAGGGGGTGAGGAGAGGGAGAAGCAGGCCCCTCACTGAGCAGGGAGTCTGATGCGGGACTATTTTCCAGGACGCTGGGACCATGACCTGAGCTGAAGGCAGGCACTTAACCAACTAAGCCACGCAGGCACCTTTAATAAATAAAACCATTTAAAAGAGTAAAAATAAAACAAAATACCCATCTGTTGCCATGGCTTAAATACTGATACTGATACGGACCTTGACAGAAGATCACAGTGCTGAGAAGAAACAAATCTGCAGTAATGCATGGCTACTTCCAGCACTATGAACACGATATTTGAAGGAAGCAATGCTGTTTATAGAACTTAAACACTGCTAAGGACTTAGAACATAAAGAATGTATTTAAAATATCAATGCAGGGGCGCCTGGGTGGCTCAGTCAGTTAAGTGCCTGCCTTTGGCTCAGGTCATGATCCCACCCAGAGTCCTGGGATCAAGTCCTGGTGCATCAGGCTCCCTACTCGGTGGAGAGTCTGCTTCCCACTCTCCCTCAACCCCCTGCCCTGCCCATGCTCTCTCTCATGTGCGCTCGCTCGCTCTCTCTCTCTCTCTCAAATAAATAAATAAATAAAACCTTTAAAAAAAAAAAAAAAGGAGACCCATGCAAATACTATGGGCTTTTCCACCTTAAATGCACAAGACCACCACCAAACCAAGGGAAACAAGTGTAATGTGCGACACACAAACAAGGGAAGAAACTCTAACAAAACACTTTCCAAGGCCGTACTTCCTAAGGATTATCGGCAATCCCCTAGAGGGAGGGAATTATAGATGACAACAAGAACTTAGCTATCGTGTGTGGAGTTTGTGGCCTATAACGATATATTTTAAATTGAATGGAATTCTCATTATAGTCTACACTGGGGTTGTACTCCGCCACATTGTGAGTTTTTTGTCATCTTTATGATGACCGAGTTCAAAGGGACACTCAAATCATGTTAAGTATTAACTAGTCAAGTTTGGGGGGGGGGGGCCTACCTGAAGACTGAGGTCAGATGCTAAGGACCAGAGAGAACACATCCAAAGAAGCCAAGCCCCTTTCAGAATTTCGTCTTTCATCAGGGAATGTAACGTATCTTCATAGTATTCAATAAGCGTCTACGAGTGTTTGGTGTAGAGACATGTTGAGAGCCCCTCACTGGCCTTTCTCCCATAGCTCACTCTTCTGGGCTCTACAATAATCTATTGCTAGAAACAACTTACAGCAGAAGCTCTGCTGGAGTGAAGGTCTCAGTTACCAAGAGACACTGAAGCAACAATGAGGTCACATTATTTCTTCACTTCAGCAGATAATAAGAGCTAAATTTTTATTTAAAAGTAGACTTGAAGTATCACATATATTAATGGCACTTTCCCTTGAAATAAGGTAAATGCTGTGGTCTCAGATGACAAATGAGGAGACAGAAAGAAATAGGTTTAGTTCCTTGCCCAAGGCCATTCTGTATGTCAGTGACAGCCACAGCTTTGACACTTTGCCCTAAGCTCAGTCTCCAAAGATGCATTTCTGATCTTTAATCATTACAAAGTTGCTAGAGAAGAAACACTGTGCCTATTTCAAGATACTGAAACAATTACATAGAAAAACATTTTTTTTCCAGATACTGACATCTCCATTTAGAGCATCCAAACTCCTATTTTTCCCCAAAATGTACTGACCAACATTCGGTGGCATGACATTTCCTCATCTATATGAAAATGTTGTGAGCATGCCCAAGGGCATGGACGGACGGCATTTTCCCAGTAATCACTCAATAGGCAGAGTTAGAACTCTTTCTAGTTTTAGAGAAGCAGAAGACTTTTTGCTGAACTTGTATTGAACAGTAATTTCATCTAAGGCACTTAGCTCAGCAGCAGCTAGATAAAGATACAAGTGAGGCTGGCACACTGGGTTCGGTCCTTCTAAAGTTCACTTAACTTCACTATCTCTACAAATATCTCACCAAGTCACTTGGGGAGCTTTTAGGAAGCACATTTCCATACCCCACCCTTGACCTAGTAAGTCAGTAGCTCTGGTGGAAGGACTCAGTGACTCAGTGCCCCTATATTCAGACTTACTCCGAGTTTTCAACAAGCAGATCCTTAAATGTTGGTGGTTGACTATAAGAATCCTACGCAGGAGATGCAAACTGTCCTTGCTACTGACAAGACCACTCAAAGATTAAGTCTGAAATGTCATTTGCATTTTGACTATGAGAAGAGACAGGGGAAAGGTGTTCACGGGGAAGGCAGGATATCATGCTTTCTGTGTTTGAGTATTACCGCATTGTGCTTATGAGCAGTCTTCCAGCGTGAGACTGTCTGGGCTCTAATTCTGGCTTTAAATAATCCTAGCGTGTCCAAGGGGGCAAACCACTTAACCTCTCTGCCTCAGTGTCTCTGTCTGTAAACTAGAGACAATAATATTGCCTATTTCCTGGGGCTATAACATGACTTACATTAAACTTATTTGCACATTCTAAGTACTTCAAAACTGTTAGGTTCTGTTGTATAGCACTCATACTTTCAAAAGGGTTTTGTATATATCCTATGGAATCAATTAGGGTCTATCGCCCTCCACTGCTGTGATGACCAAACTTAAACAGACTGACTTTTGCCATGTTACTCTAAAGATTCATGGTACAAATGATAGTAAGGTTTCCCTTCACTCCCAACTCAATATCCTCTTGGACGGCGAGTTACTACTGTGTAGACCGGAGCCCACAGGAAGAAGCAGTAAGATTCCTTAATACCTAACTTTTCACCAGCATATACAGAAGAAAGTAGTGAAACTCCTGAAACTTAATAAGGCAAAGTTTCAGTTACGTGCAGAGTTCAGAATTCAGCTATGCACAGATACACATTTCCCACCCGTGTTAGATCCAATAAATGTTCTCAAGCTTCATTATGGAAGAAGAATCACTCTGCTACTAATCTACTGTGTGTGACATCAACAACCTGTGTGACAACAGCTGACAGATAGTTGGCCAAGTTGATAAGCAAAAAAGTCTTATGGCTTTACGTACGGGGAGGCTTTGAAACAAAAGGTTTGGGAACCAGATCTCAAACAGCCCCCTGTGTATAACTGATGACGTTTACCGAGAGACCTCTGAAAAAGAAATCGGAGTTCATATACCTGCCTTCCCACTACACAGTGGCAGAGCACTGACACTACTGTCTAGTGCTTCTGCTGCTACAACCCACGCCACGGTCTTGAGTAAGTGCCTGTTTCATGCCATGCAGAAACTGGCTGGACGCCAAGGAGGGTTGAACAGTTCAAATTTGTTCCATTTGAATAGAGTCTTACAGCAGCATAAGTTAGCCAATTATAGACCTCTCTCAGACTTACTCTATTGTCAACCCAGTGCTCCAGAGGACACTGAAATCACTGGATGTGCCACCAAACAGACTTCTGCCCAATTAACTGGGGACAAGAGGGCTGGCAAAAATGCTTGCCTCAGTAGGGCAAGAGGCCAGCATGAGCCTGGGCTGCGTGCCGGGAAGGCTGAGCAGTAAAGGATGAACAGAGTTATTGATTCATTTTATTTTTAGATACTTTAAAGAAAACTCAATCTAGCTAATCAAGATTAATTAAGATGTTATAATTAGCAAGAAAAGTACAGACCAATGTTTTCCTCCAGGTGCACATGGGCATACATCTAACCAAAGAGAACCAGAACCCCACTCGTCAACAGACAACATTTTTAAACTGTAAAACGTCTGCCGTTTAAGTTTATATACAGGCTACCATGAATACCCCTTCAATCTTTGATAATAGTTATTATAATACCATGGAAAAATCTTGCAATTGGTAGTCTTCAATTTATTTATCTAGAATATTCTTCACCTTCACCTTGCATTTAAAACATCAGCATAAAAAATCACCTCCAGCTTACACACCCACACAGGCACATAGGTAAAACACTTAGAAATACAACATTAACAGGTGGGTCAACATATACGACAGAGAAACAAAGCAGGGACTAAAGACTGATCAGTGTTAGACAGGAAGAGGTGAAAAATAGAAAAAAAAAGTCTCATTTGTTAAAATGAGTATGCCTAAAAGATTAGTGTCAAAAAACCTAAACTTATCCCCACAGACCACTTTTTCTGACAGTCTTCAAAGGGCTAAATGGATCAAACAGAATAGGACTAAAAGGAAATGGAATTCATTATTTTGTTCAAAGGAAATGGAGAGTAAACAATACTAAAGGCAAATGTAAGGGTGATCAGTAAAAGAGAAAGCATCAACTAATTATGCTAGTCATGATATGGGGCAGTGGGGGGGCACGAGGGAGAAAGAAGCAACACAGGGTCCCCTGCTGCTTTTCTGCCACTTCCACACCTGACAGGCCAGAGGAAGATCACAGGTATTCACCCATGGGACAGCAGTGTGGCCAGCAATACCTCTTCTCCCCAACCCCAAGTAAATTCACACACCCGACGGCAAGACACATTGAATTGAATAGTCAAGTACTGCTGGAAGTTACAGAAAACCAAGCGTTCCACTTCAGATAGCCAAGTTTGCTCAGCAGGACCTTTTCAAAGACTGCGAGCCAATCCGCAAATGATTGAGGAGATGTACAATCTTGACCGCACCAAGTAATTTACATCCTGGCTTCCGTGCTTCAGATCTCCGATTAGTGATATACGCTATAAATTCAGGCCAACCCAGTAGGTCAGCATGGCTTATAACCTTACATAGTATGGAAACTAAGTATGCTGTAGTATAGGCTATCAGGGACAAGGTGCTTCTCCATGAGCTTAGAACAGGGTCCCACTGCAATTCACTTCTAAAATAAGATGGGGTAAAATAAGATATAGGAAAAACATATATACCTGCTTTAATGGCAGTATATATTTTTGGAATTGCAGCTTACAAATGAGTATAGATATCAACTACCATTCTAAAAGAGCCAAAAAAGGAGGGAAAGAACAAACATTCATTTAGGACCTACTCCAACTCTGACAGCAAGTGTTCAAAGTGGTTGTTACTATTTCATCATCACTTTTATGATCTCATTGGTCCTTAAAATCACACTCTTAAAAGGTAGATATAATTATCAGACTCATTTTTAAGTAAACTGTAGAGGCTCACTGGTTTAAGTGACATAACCAAATATTACAGCTAGGAAATTGCAAACTCCAGACCTATCTCATGCCAATTCTGTTCTACATACACCCTGTTGCTTCCCCAACATTTTACATTTTATCCAACGTGTAACATCAGAAAGATAAAATAATGATTCTGTGGTAGGCAGAATAATCCTCCCCCGCCCCTATCAAACGATGTCCACCTCCTAATTCATCCCCAGAACTTGTGCGTATATTTGTTTACATGGGCAAAAGGGAATTAAGATTGCTCATAATCAAATGGCCTTGAGATGGGGCGATTACTTTGGATTATCTGGGATGTCCTAATGTAATCAAAAGCAGAAAAATCCTCCCCCCCCCAAAAAAAGCAACAACCAGAAAAATGGTAGTGATAAAGAATCAACTGGTCTTTGCTAACTTTGAAGATGGTAAGGAGCTTCAAGACAAGGAATGAAGGTGGTTTCTAGAAGCTAGAAAAGGCAAGGAGTCAGATACTCCAACGGTAACTCCAGAAAGAAAGAAGCCCCAATGACACCTTGATTTTAGCCCACTGAGATCCAGTTTGGACTTCTAAGGCTATAAAATAGATTTTTGTTTGTTTGTTTGAAACCACTAAATTTGTAGTAATTTATTATAGCAGTGATAGGAAAGTAACATTGATTGTATTACTAAGTCTCCTGAAAATGAAACAGATCATATAAAATGATGTATGCTAAATTTCTATTGAGCTGATAGCTTATACAACTGACTAGAATTAAACCATTAGCAAAAAAAAATTGTGACTAAATTAATCAATATTTATAAAAATGCATTACGTACCTTTGCATATAAATTATTCTCACAAAACTCATTAGCAGTTTATTTACATTCATATTTCAAATGGGAAACCAAACCCCAAGAAACCTAAGCACTTATGAACATGTAAGGATTTGATCAATCTCACTCATGTTCAGAGAAATGAACATCGAAACAAGATTATTTTTATGAAGTCTTTGAGAAGAAAAAGTAAGTTTGATAAACCAAGTCCTGGCAAATCATACACAAACAGTGGCTTAAAAAATTGTTATCATACAGTTTTGGAGGTGATAAGTAAGAAATGAGTCTTAGGAAGGCTAAAACAAAATCATGGTGGCTGCAGGAATGAAATCTCTCTGGACATTCCAGGAGCACAGAATCCCTTTCCTTGCTTTTTCCAAACCTTCTAAAGACCACCCACACTCTGCTTGGTTCATGGCTCCTTCCTTGAATCTCGTCCGCATATCTCTTACTTGGATTCTAATCTACTCTGACTCTGATCTTCTCCCCCTGCCCCTTATCTTTATTATTTGCTTTTTACATATTCTTGAAATGTATATCTTCCTGATATGTTTTACAGGATGTATATTGAGATGATTTTTTACTCCAATCTTTGACTTGCATTTTCAGTATCTTAATGATGCTTTTCATTAATGGGAATTTTAAAATTTTATTAGGTCCAGAGCTCATCATCTGTCACTTTTATGTTTATTGCTTTCTGTATTCTAAGAAATATTTTCTTGTCCAAAGTGACAAAGATATCCCCCTAAAGTTTTGTTCTAGGATATTCATATGTAACTCATTTTTATTATGTTTGCAATTCATCTCAAGTTACTGTTTGTGTACAATGTGACCTAGGACAGGTATTTTTTTTCCTTATCAATATCTAGTCAGCAACCATTCCTTAAAAATAGTTTCCTCTCTCTATTGAACTACATTGGTGCCTCTATCTAAAAATATTTGACCAAACATGTAAGGGCCTATTCATGGACTCTTTCTGTTTCATCTACCTACCTGGCTGCACTTTAGGTCACTACATAGCTACCACTACCACTGCAAATACTACCACCAGCGCTACCACTTCTATTTTAAGTACTCTAGACTTTAAGTCTTAATTAGTATTAAACCTCCAAACTTATAATTTTCCAAGATTGTTTTATTCTGTATTTTCTACATTCACATATAAACATCACTGTAATCTTGACCATTTCTACCAAGGTAAGTGTTGGGGTTTGGATTGTAATTGCAATTAATCTATTGGTCACATTGCAACTGACAAATTAAAAGTAATTCACCTCTAATGCATGAACACAATATATGTATTTATGTAGATTTTTATTTATTTTTCTGTTCAATATTTGCTAGTTTTGGGATAGAGGCCGCACACATTTTTTTTGGTCAGATTTAGCCTTAAGTATTTTGGTTTTTGAAGATATAGTATAAATAGTATTTTAAGGTATCATTTTCAATTGTTAATTACGAGTAAACAACATATTATTACATGTTGACCTGCTCTCCTGATATCCTGCATAGTTCCAAGCGTTGGATCTAAAACTTTGAATTTTCAACATACAAAATCATTGTTTGAATGGAGGTGTACTTTCTCTTGCCCAACAGCTGTGCTTTTCATTTTATTATTTCCTTACTGTTCAGCTTTAGACCTTCAATACAAAGCTGAATGGAAACAGAGTGTTCCTCAAGTATGGTTTGCTACGGGATATTTCATAAATGTACTTTATCAAGTTGAGAAAATGTCCTTCTATTCAGATCTTATTGGTCTTCCATGAAAGGGTTTAGGATGTTGATTTTTTAAAAATATCTGTTAATAGGACATTTCTTGGGTTTATTTTGTTAATGTGATAAATTAAGTTTCATACAGTGTTTTTACTGCTAGATTTGATTTACTAATAGTTGAAGTTTTTGCATCTGTGTTAATGAATGATGAAGAGCACAATTGTCTCTACTTATCCTTTTCAAGTTTCAATATTATGGCCACACTGACCTCATTACAACAACTTAGAAAGTGTTCTCTCAAGTATGTGTGTAAAAATGGTATTATTTATTTCATATTTTTTTAAGATTTTATTTGTCAGAGACAGAGAGAAAGCACAAGAGAGGGGGGCAGACAAAGGGAGAAGCAGGCTCCGCACTGAGCAAGGAACTCGATGTGGGACTCGATCCCAGGAACCTGGGATCATGACCTAAGCCAAATGTACACACTTAACCGAATGAGCCACACAGGAGTCCCTTCTTTCACATACTCAGTAGAAGTATGCAGCTATGCTACTGGACCAAATGATATAGTAAAGTTTTTAACTATTTCTTCATGTGTCAGTTTTGGTGATGAGAGGAAAAAAAAAAATACCAGGCAGGACAAACGAGAAACCTAAACCATATCTACTTTCCTTATCTCGTTTTATGTGCCTAAGAAAACCTTGAAATCAAAAATCTAACAATGATATTTTTAAAAGAAAAAGTACAGGCCAATCACACTCATGAACATCAATCTAAAAATTATTTTTAAAAAACAGCAAAGCAATCTCAGTAATAAAAAATATGTCATGACCTAGTCAGGGTAATTCCAGGAAAGGAATACAAGTTTGATTTAACATTACATAATTAGTTTTGTTGACCACAGTAATAGATTAAATTGAAAAATGATGATTACCTCAAGCATAGAAAAATTAATTTTGGCTCATTTATAATTAAAGCAAAATTTTTAACCGAGGAATGAAAGAGATCTGCCTTAATATAGCAAAGTGTATCTATAAAAACCTTACAGCAGGAGCACCTGGGTGGTTCAGTCGATTAAGCATCCAACTCTTGATCTCAGGTTTGTGAGTTCAAGTCCAGCATGTTAAAAGAAAAAAAAAAAAAAGGAAAGAAAACAAAATGAAAAGGAAAACAAAACCAACAGAATGGGAGAAGATATTTTCAAAGTATACATCTGATAAGGGGTTTATATACAAACAATGAACTCTTACAACTCTACACCAAAAAAAAAAAAATTGATTAAAAAACTGGACAGATGACCTCAATTAACATTTCTTTAAAGAGAACATCCACATAGCCAACAGACACATGAAGAGAAGCTCCACATCACTCATCATGAGGGAAATGCAAATCAAATCAATACAACAATGAGATGTCACCTCACCCCTGTCAGAATGGCTAAAATCAACAACACAAGAAACAGGCATTGGTGAGGATGTGAAGAGGAATGCAAACTGGTGTACCCACTGAAGAAAACAGTATGGACGTTCCGCAAAAAGTTCCAAGTAGAACTCAGCCTACGGTCTAGCAATCTCACTACCAGGTATTTACCCAAAGAATACAAAAGACTAATTCAAAGGGATACATACACCCCAGTCTTTACAGCAGCATTATCTACAATAGCCAAATTAATGACACAGCCTAGCTGTCCATCAACTGATGAATGGATAACAGAGAGATGATATATCCATACATACACACACATACACGCAAGCGTGTGCGCCAGAATATTACTTAGCCATCAGAAAGAATGAAATCTTGCCATTTGCAACAACATGGATAGAGTTAGACAGTATTAATATAAGTGCAGTAAGTAAGAGAAAGACACATACCATAGGATTTCACTCATACGTGAAATTTAAGAAACAAAACAGATGAACATGGTGGGGGGAGAGGTAAACTAATAAAGAGATTCTTAACTATATATATATATAGTTAAGAATCTCTTTATTATAGAATAAACTGATGGTTACCCGAGGGAGGTGGGTGGGGGAATGGGTGAAATAGGTCATGGGGATTTAGGAGGGCACTTGTAATGAGCACTGGGTGATTTATGGAAGTGTTGAACCACTATATTGTGCACCTGAAACTAATACTACACTGTATGCTAACTGAGATTTACATAAAAACTTAATAAAAATGGTAATAAAACATTTCCCAAAAAAGAAGATACAAGAGATAAATTCTTGAGATGATGTGGAGAAACTCTTCCATTTTCAATCATAGCTCTGCCATTTACAAACTTGTGCTACTTTATTTATCTTCTGTGCTTTAGTTTACTCGACTACATAATGGAGATAATGGTAATATGTATCTCATGGATTATTCCTAATACATACATCAAACATTTAATACCATGCCTAGTGCGTAAGAACTTAGTTATCGATATCTTACATATTATGCTGTAGCAAAAACTACCTTCCCCTAAATTAGATAGATTAAAAATGTAAACATTAAAAACAAAGCTTTAAGTTAGAATATAGGATGTTTTGATGGGAGTGGAATTCTTCAATAAAATGCAAAAAGCATAAAAAATTGATAAACCAAATATAATCATATTTCTGCACTGTTCAACAACATAACAAAATTTAAAGAGAGACAACAGCCTTTAAGAGGACATTCATATAACCTAGGAAATATAAGGAATGATTATGAAATTTTTCTACAAAACAGAGATAAAGACAATCAACCCAATAGGTAAATGAGTAAAGGATATGGCCATGCAGTTCATAAAACTCAGACATAAAACTAACAACTAAACAACAGTAATATACTATTTCACACATATATCATTTTGTTTCAAATGATGGATCTTTAACAAACTGACAATCATAAAGGTATGTTTTAAGAAATGCAGGGAAATGACAAAACCAATAAAAATGTTTATAAGTTTTATACTTTAAAAAAGACTTAAAACAATATAAATGGCTTTCAGTAAGATACTGTATGAACTGTGGTATATACTTAGTTTTATATTACACAACAATTAAAATCTGTCTCACTTATATAAATATAAATATTACATATTTATACATGTTAACTTTTTGTTGAAATATAGTTCACAAAATTGTGCAAATCTAAGGTGTACAACATGCTAGTCTGATACATTTGTATACTATAATAATTGCCATCTTAGCAATAATTAGCACCTCTATCACATCACATAATTATCATTTCTTCCTGGTGGTTGGAATAATTAGTCTTTTAGCAAATCTGATTCTAATAGGATACATATATAAACATATAAATAATATACCAGAATGGTCTATAAATACATAGTACGATACAAGCATGGATCACATAGACACATCGTAAGAGTATGGGAAATGAGAAAGAGAAGGGAAACCACGGACTTGTCCAGGTTTATAACATTACTTTTTTATCTTTTCAATCATTTCAAACTAGATGTGAAAAAGTAAAATGTCATCTTTAGGAACAGAACTGAAGGATCATGAAGAGTTTTCTATGTTTTATGTCAAAAGACCATTGCAGTATTTGATTTACTATGTTATTTTGGTTAAATAAAACATTTTAGACCAGAATGAAAATAAAATTTAAGAAATAGGAACTTCTGCTTGAGCCATAATGGAGTAGTCACAGGGACCAGCTGAACTCTCACCTTAAGCAACTAAAATACAAGACAGAAATGAGTACACACAGTATGATTCGATTTGTATAGATTCTCACAAAATGTAATCTATAGTGACAGATAGCAAGCAGATCAGCAATTGCCCAGGGATGAGAATCGAGGTAGGTTGGAATATGAACAGACTTGAAAACACTTAGGAGACTGAAAACATTGGTTACCTCCACTGTGGTGATGATTTCACGGGTGCAAATATATGCCAAAATTCATCAAAGTATATACTATAAATTATTAGTTATGTTAATTATACCTCAGTAATGTTATTTAATAGGTAAGCTATTTGGTTATATCCTTTCTATACATCCAATCTTTAATTTTGCATAGTGGGGATTATAAAACTAATACCTACAATGTAGGACCATTTTGAATTATAATTTAGATAGATATTTTTCTAAGTGTTTCATACATACTAAGATACAGTAAATGCTCAATAAATTCTTACTACTACATACTAGATATTGGCACATATTATCTCATTTAATCTCAAATTACCCTAATATTTCTATAAGAGAGGTATTTGTATGCTCATTTGACAGATGACAGAAGTTCAAATCACTGAGGTGAAATATCTAGTTCTACAGCTCACATTTGGCAAAACTGCAATTTGCATATAGCCCCACCAGACTATAAAACCCTTGCTAGTCTTCATGGCATATTATCAATATATTTATTGAAGTCCTATTGTTTAATACTTTTACTTGAAACACAGATCAGTATTTATAATTTCTCCAACTGACTACCACACAGGCACAGTCATCCTGTGTAGGACGTTATTGATGGCCCAAATTCCTAAACTCAGCATTTCCATAGTTGTCATGTAAAGACAGCCTTTGGTCATCAAAGCAGGACAGATTTTCTTGCCTCCAAAGCCCGGGAAAGCCCGGACACTACGGTGATAGGAACTGGAAGTACTTCCCTTTATCTGCTTGTAATCCTGTACCTGGTGCTCTAAGAGTTTAAAAGTCTGTTCAGTTGTACACAAAGATAAACTTGAAATGGATAAAAGACCTCAACGTGAGGCAGGAATCTATCAAAATCCTAGAGGAGAACGTAGACAGTAACCTCTTTGACATCGGCCACAGTAACTTCTTTCAAGATATGTCCCCAAAGGCAAAGGAAATAAAAGTGAAAATGAACTTTTGGGACTTCATCAAGATCAAAAATTTCTGCACAGCAAAGGAAACAGTCAACAAAACTAAGAGGCAACCCACGGAATGGGAGAAGATATTCGCAAATGATACTACAGGCAAAGGGCTGATATCCAAGATCTACAAGGAACTCCTCAAATTCAACACAGAAAAAACAGATAATCACATCAAAAAATGGGCAGAAGACATGAATAGACACTTGTCCAAAGAAGACATACAAATGGCTAACAGACACATGAAAAAAGGTTCATCATCATTAGCCATCACGGAGATTCAAATCAAAACCACATTGAGATACCACCTTACACCAGTTAGAATGGCCAAAATAAAGAAGACAGTAAACAACAAGTGTTGGAGAGGATGTGGAGAAAGGGGATCCTACTGTTGGTGGGAATGCAAGTTGGTGCAGCCACTTTGGGAAACAGTGTGGAGATTCCTTAAGAAATTAAAACTAGAGCTACCCTATGGCCCTGCAATTTTACTACTGGGTAATTACCCCAAAGATACAGATGTAGTGAAAAGAAGGGCCATCTGTACCCCAATGTTCATAGCAGCAATGGCCACAGTCACCAAACTGTGGAAAGAACCAAAATGCCCTTCAACAGACGAATGGATAAAGAAGATATGGTCCATATATACAAAGGAGTATTATGCCTCCATCAGAAAGGATGAATACCCAACTTTTGTATCAACATGGACAGGACTAGAAGAGATTATGCTGAGTGAAATAAGCCGAGCAGGGGCGCCTGGGTGGCTCAGTGGGTTAAGCCTCTGCCTTCGGCTCAGGTCATGATCCCAGGGTCCTGGGATCGAGCCCCGCATCGGGCTCTCTGCTCTGCAGGGAGCCTGCTTCCTCCTCTCTCTCTGCCTGCCTCTCTGCCTACTTGTGATCTCCCTCTGTCAAATAAATAACTAAAATCTTAAAAAAAAAAAAAAAGAAAAGAAATAAGTCAAGCAGAGAGAGTCAATCATCATATGGTTTCATGTACTTGTGGAGCATAACGAATAACACGGAGGACATGGGGAGATGGAGAGGAGAAGGGAGTTGGGGGAAATCGGAGGGGGAGATGAACCATGAGAGACTGTGGACTCTGAGAAACAAACAGGGTTTTGGAGGGGAGAGGGGTGGGGGGTTGGGTGAGCCTCACGGTGGGTATTAAGGAGGGCATGTATTGCCTGGAGAACTGGGTGTGGTGCATAAACAATGAATTTTGGAACACACACAGAAAAATTAAATTTTAAAAAAGAATATAAAAAAAAGAATATATACACATAGATGTAGCATCAACTAATTCAGATTCTTTTGAAAATTTGACCTGAAGCCAATTAGAGTTTAACTCATATGAAAGAACAGGCCCGCTAAGAATATTTATGTTATAATCAAACATAATTGTAGACAAATGTTTAACCTAATTAAAATAAAACTCAACTATTTTAGCTTAATAATTTTAGCAACTAGAATGTTAATAATGAAAAAAAATTATTTTTCATAATGGCCCTTTCCATGAAATTACTTGATTATTTATTACTTTAAATGACTGGGGTTTTTTTATAATGGATAACTCTAGGTTTATTTTGTAATAATTTAAAATTTTAATTTCCAGCTAGTTCAATTTAATAAAATATAGAAAATTTGGAAATTGTATATGCAGATTCTATTGAACAAATGATTTAGATGAGATTTTCTCCTGGAAAAAGTAATAGCCAGGTAGTCTTATATTTTATTTTTCAAATTTCCAAAGTATAAAAGTGTCTAGTACATAAATAGGTTCTTAATATTCACTGAATGAATTCCCTGCAGTCATCCACAAGCTTGTAATAATTTTAAATTACAAATCCATGGATTTGATATGATTCCATCAGCATACTGTATTTTTTTAAAGTAAAACATCTTATTGAAATAAATGAAGAGTGGAATATTGGAATAATTGAACTTGGAAATGCACGCATACAGTTACTGAAGAAGTTTTTAGCTCCGTGACTTTGATCAAACAAATTAACCTCTCTGTGGCTTTTATCCTATAACAAATTGATAACAGCAATATTTCCTATCCCATAACATTATTATAAAATTTTTAAAATTCAGAAACCTATTGGGTACTTAGGGAAAGCAAGGAAAAAAGTGTTCTCTATCATGCAACAAACATTTGCTTACAAAAATCAAAATTAGTATATTAGTGTATTAATACATTGTAATTGGAGTATTTGTATTATATCTTGTACAGCACTATAGGCAAGCTAATATTAGTGTAGAAGAATTAATAACGTATACTTCACATTAAATATATCCAGTTGAAATATTAAAACAAAAATAGTTTATATAGATAAGATGATTGCAAAAAATAAGATTTTTTTAAAAGTCTGTTCAGTTGTTGTTGTTTTCTAGAATCATGCCATAGATCCCAACAATCCTGGTTATTGAATGCCCTGTCACTGGATAAACTGTTTTACAGATATCTGTAAAACATTACAAATGTCTATAAAACATTTATCTTCTTGCTTATATGAACAATACTCATTCTGTGCAAAAGCATAGATCTTATGATATGTCATTTATATTCCAAAATCAACTTTAACTCCATGTAGTTTTGGTTGTTACTAGTAACACGCACTCCTTTTTCACTCAACAAATAATGAAGCACCCACTCTGTATTTACAATGTTGAATTAAGATCTATTCCCTGATCTCACCAAGCTTATCGTCTAGGGCAGTATATATGATTTAAGGACAGCTAGCACCATAGTTATTCGAGAGCTTGTTAAAATGTATGATTCCAGTCTCATCCAGACCTACAGTATCAGAATCTCTAGGGACGGGCCTCAAGCATCTACATATCTACATGCTGATAACAGCTCTCAAGTGATGCTGATGTAGTGCAAAGCCTATGGGTTAATGTCAAATTCATAAAACATCAGCACTGAATCAAGTACTGGCCCTTACAGCTGCAAGATAATTTGGTAATCTTCTGGTGTCTCATAAAACTTCATTTTACACATGAGGATCCGGAGATCAAAACAGTACCTTGTCTAAAGTCACCTGTCCTCTGGGCACATCCACCACTGGAACGTAAGTCTCCTTGTCATTCTAAGTTCACTACATATTTTACTGTCCAAATCGATTTACTGTCCAAATCTGAGAGTGGAAAAGGTGAACTATTAATAATTCCAGTGGGACAACAGAAATAAACTGGAACTTTTCTGGGCAAACCAAGACCTAGCACCACCTTATCTAATCCCCAACGTTTCATGATTCCATATTCACATATAAGTTAACCTACCCTCAAATGTCTTCCTTCTTTTAGAATCAGTTTTGTATTCTCATGCATAGACATTTATAAGTTCCCCAACTGACACCTCCTGTACATTTGGACTTAGTGGAAATGTATTTATTTCTCCTCTTCTTTTATTTTCCCAGGTCACATTGGGGCTTTATGGTAGAACACAGTTTTTAAGAGTTCAGGCTATGTAATCTTACAGACCCGAGTTTAGATCAACCTGAGTTTATATCAGATAGATGTGTGATCTTGAGAAACCTACTTCATCTTTCCATGACTCAGTTTCCCCAGTGAAAAACTAATTACTGAGAATGTTAAATAGGTTAATGCAACCAAAGAGATCAGAAGAAGGGTGCCTCGCTGGCTCAGTTGGTAAAGCATGTGACTTCTGATCTTGGGGTGGGGAGTTTGAGCCCCATGTTGGGGGTAGAGTTACTTTAAATAATAAATAAAAATGATAAAGTGATCAGAAGAATATACAGCACATGGTGAGCACTTAGATATTCTCCATCATTATTGTTATTAATAGAACTTGCCACACTGATATTTTAAAACATTTTTTGAAACAAGAGATCTATGTAGGAAGACTAATTAGAACATCACAGACTTTAGAACAGAGGTCGTTATTCACATTCTCTCTACGGTTTCAAATCAGGTCAACCCAAGTTTAAGTACTGACTTAACCATCGCATGTCCCTATTCAAGCTACTTCACAACCTTACAACCTCAGTTATCTCAACTCTAAGACAGTAATAATTCTTTTTTTTTTAAGATTTTATTTATTTGACAGACAGAGATCACAAGTAGGCAGAGAGGCAGGCAGAGAGAGGAGGAAGCAGGCTCCCTGCTGAGCAGAGAGCTTGATGCGGGGCTCGATCCCAGGACCCTGAGATCATGACCTGAGCCAAAGGCAGAGGCTTTAACCCACTGAGCCACCCAACACCCCTAAGACAGTAATAATTCTTCTAACGGTATTACAGTCATGTTGTCATGTTAAAAAATCATCAGTACAAGTGATTTCAACAGAACCATGGAGAGGAGGCACACAATAAATAACAGATCTCATGGAGCACCTGGGTGGTGCAATCAGTTAAGCATCCAACTCCTGATTTCGGCCCAGGTCATGATCTTGGGGGTCATGAGATTGAGCCCTGCAGCAGGTTCTGTGCTGGGTGTGGAGCCTGCTTGAGATCTCTCTCCCAGCCCTTCCTCAACCCCTATGGATGCTTGCTCTCACTCACTTGATCCCATGCTCGCTCTTGCTCTAACAATAATAATCACATCCTACTACTGTTAATATTTTTCTTACAGGTCATAAATATTTACTTGGTTTTAAAATAAAGGAGAATTATAAAGGACACAAAGCTTAGAATGTTTGATAAATATCCTTATTCAAAAATCTAACAGACTGGTGGTTTTTGCACACATTTATGTTGCTCCATTTTCATAAGTCCAACTCCTGGCTTGCCCATTCCACATTTTTTTGAACAAGTAAAACTGGACAAAAACATAGTATTTGGAATGTATTACTCAAAATAAAATAGCTAAATGTTCACCCTTATATGTACAGGGATTTCTTCTCTTTTTGGTATGGTTGATACATAATGTAAGATTCATTTTAGAAGTACAAAACCAAAAAGTATGTTCTTCTGAAAATGACTAATCCTTTTATAACACTGGATATCAGAATAATCTACTTGCAACCAACTTTCCATCCTCTAAATATTTTAGCAACACTAGTGCAATAATGAGAACTTAACTAGAAATTATAAATTTTTGAAACGTGCATTTTTTTAAATTTGACTAAAACCCAAGGTCAGTGAATGAGATCATTAACAAGCCCTCATTACTTAGCAGTGACCTCTAATGATATTCATTTTAAATTCGCCATTGGGGATTTTAATTGTTCTTACGCAGCTGTGGTTCCTCATTATTTGAATATCATACATGTCATTGTAAACATTAAAAATCTCATTCAGAGAAGTATTTCAAGAGTGACATTAGAATGAGACCATGTATTTGAGGGCATTGGAGTGGTTAACTGCTCCCAAGAGTGTGCCTATGTGGGGTCTTATATGAATGTATGTGTGGGTCCAATTCCATATAGTATGAAAGAGACAATTTAACCTTGAACGTTGAGAAAGAAAAATTATTTTTATAACTGTATTAGTAATTATCAGCTTGGCAAAGGAAACGCTCACTGATTATCTATTCTCCATAATAGATGAGCTCAGAGTTGTTTTTCCAAGTTGGAGATGAGTCTGCACAAACAAATCGAAGGGTTATGGCATAAAACCTTGTTAAGAACATTTTTGCAAAAACACCTGGCAAGCTTAGATGTTCTGTATCTGGCTCCAGACTGGAGTTTCACCCAGTGCAAAGTTAAATGCCCCATAAGGAAATTTAACTAACCAACATATTTAAACTCAAGATTTGGTCTTCAATGGCTCTAATCCTTTCATACAGGACCATTCATAAGTGTCATTATATGTTTTAGGATTCATGTAGGAGTATTTCTTTCCTATATGTTTATTCCCAAGTTTAAGTATTGTTTTACTCATTAATGGTCAACTCCCTCAAACTGGTATTACCCTAATGATTACTTAGATGTTTTAAGCAAGCTCTCCTAACACTAAGTTTAGATATTGGATAAAAATGCTTATTTAACAAGTATCAATATTTTAGTGCCATTCTACCCAACCAAATATATGCTCTGGAAAGTACAAGCTGAGTTGAAAGTCCTTGCCATGACTGTTCTGCTTAAGATATTGAGACATTCATGAATATTTCATAGGAGTACATAGTCTTAGGAGTTTCTAATTGCCAACATAATTTCTTAAAAGGTAGAATACAAAAGTGGAAGGTCAGAAACAGAGGCTGCTATAGCATATATCTGCCATTTCCATTCTATAACCTTGAGTTACTAATTGGGATAAACAGGGTTGCCCTTCATCCAAGTAATTCCTAAATACCCACTATATACCAGGTAATTTCTGAAGTGAAGGAAGAAATGGATACAGTCAAAAACTTTGAGGTTGTATTGACTGGAGTTTAGATTTCATTAGTTTGAAATGTTTTCTATCTCTTGTTATAAACAAACATTCCCAAGTCAGGTGATGCTATGTCAATTGTACTTCCTCTCCACTGGGGATGGAATTAATTACTGAAAAGAAAATAATGTTGTAAAATGCAAGGCATTTATTTCTTCTAATTCTTAAGTTTTAGAAATTTTACATGGATTTAAAATTGTGTTTCCTCATCTGGCTCATGCTCTCTGCCAGTTCGTGTCTTGATCTTATTCCAAAGAACTATCCAGTTCTTTTCCTCCCTCACCAGTAGTGGTACAAGCATGACTTTTTGCCAAACAGCTTTGGCATGCTTCATTCTCGGGAATTCCAGCTTATACAGATGTTTCCTCAGCTTGTCTTTTAGACTCTGGGCTGAAATTCAATCCGTATTTCACAATGAATAATGTCAACCAGAATATACTAGCACCCCAATGGAAAAATGATCCACAGGTCATCACTAGAAAGCAAAAACAAGAAAGAACGAAACCAAAGAACACCCCACAAGGACACAGAATTATATTGATAAATTCATTCTCTTTGCCATAAACATTTCCCCCCACTTTTTAATCTTGGCTTGTATGCAATATAAGAAAACTTGCCTTTGGATTAGTGTTTTGTTAGTAAAATTTCAATTGAAAATTATTATGACATGTGCTTAATGCATTTATATTATTAGGTCACACAGATATTTGGATGTTAAAAATGATCATAGAGTCAATAGTAAATATCAAGAAGTAATAAGAGTTTCAGTAAAGACCAAATCTAAAGTATGTCTTACAGATAATGAAACATCAGATATATATAACTATTTAAACCTCCGAAAATAAGTAAGTGTAATGACAATATAGAATTTTCTAAAAATCCTTTATCCAGACAACTCTTGCCTTTAAATCAAATGATATTTGTTTCAGGTTCAACATGAGGAATAAGTAAGTGCAATGAGATATTGTGCTCAGAATCAGGTGTCTAAACTGTTCAGAGTGAACCGACAAGCAGTCTTGATAGTGAAACTTATTCCCATACCTCAGAACAGAACTAGGCTTATTTAAGAGTAGGAAGAGGTTTGGAAAAGGATTATCTAGGCTGCCATATAAAAAAAGATAGCAAAAATTAAACACCCGAACACAAGATAGGTATGTTGGCAGAGGGTTAAAATGGTTTCACCTTTTTGGAGAAAAAAGTTTCAATATTCAAATTATTTAGAATTTGCATACACTGACCCTGAAACTCATCTTCTAGTATTATATCTAAAGAATTTGAAGAGGCACCTGGGTGGAGCTCAGTGGGTTAAGCATCTGACTCTTGGTTTTGGCTCAGGTCACAGTCTCATGACCCTGAGATTGAGCCCTGCATCAGGCTCTGCGCCAGTGAGGAGTCTGCTTGAGATTCTCTCCATTCCCCTCTGTCACTCCCCCACTCCCACTCATGCATGCACATATGTGTTAATAAAAATCTTCCTATTTTTTTAAGATTTTATTTATTTATTTGACAGAGAGAGACACACCAAGAGAGGAAACACAAGCAGGGGGACTAAGAGAGGAAAAGGAGGCTTCCCGCTGAGCAGGGAGCCTGATGTAGGACTCGATCCCAGGACCCCGGGATCATGACCTGAGCCAAAGACAGACACTTTACGACTGAGCCACCCAGGCACCCCAAAATTTTTCCTATTTTTTAAAGATTTTAACACGAAAGATTATGATAAAGGAATAAATTAATACCACTACAAAAAGTCATCAAATCACAAGGGAAGACAGCAAGAGAAGGAACAGAAGATCTATAAAAGAGACTACAATTACCAAAGTAATAAGTAATTGTACATCCTTACCTATCAATTACTTAAATTTAAATGGATTAAATTATCAAAAAAAATAAAAAATTATAGTAATCCAAAAAATATGGCACAGGCATAACAACAGGCATAGACCAATGGAACAGAATGGAAATCCCATAAATAAAACCATGCATGTATAGTGAACTAATATTTGCAAAGAGAACCAAGAATGGGGAAAAGATAATTTCTTCAATAAACAGTGTTGGAAGTTTGAATGATATCTGCATGCAGAATAAAACTGCACCCCTTTTTTATACTACTCAGTAAAATTAAAATGGATTAAAAACTTAAATGTAAAACCTGAAAGTATAAAACTCCTAGAAGAAAATGTAGGGGAAAAGCTCCCTGAAAAGCTCCCTGACATTTGTTTCAGCAATGATTTTTTTGGATGCAACACCAAGAGCAGAAGCAAGAAAAGCAAAAATAACTGAAACCACATCAAACTAAAAGGCTTTAGTGCAAAATAAAGTAAAACAAAACAAAAAAAATAACCCACAGAATGGCTGAAAATATTTACAAATTGTATCTTATAAAAGGTTAATACATAAGGAACTCCTACAATAGCAAAAACCAAAAAACAAGCAAAAACTACTGGATTTAAAAAACAGGCAACAGGGGAGCCTGGCTGGTTCAGTCGGTTAAGCATCTGCCTTCCGTTCAGGTCATGATCCCTGGGTCCTGGGATCAAGCACCACATCGTCAGGCCTTCTGCTCAGTGGGGAGTCTGCTTCTCCCTCTCCCTCTGCCTGTTGCTCCCCCTGCTTGTGTTCTCTATCAAATAAATAAAATCTTTAACAAGCAGCAGACCTACACAGATCTTTTCCTCAAAAAAAGACAAATGAACAACAGATCCATGAGAAGGTGCTTAGCATCACTAATCAGGGAAATGCAATTCAAACCACAAGGAGATATCACCTCACACCTGTTCAAAGGTCTACTATCAAGAAGCCAAGAGATAAGAAGTCCTGGCACCTAATGTACCACTGTATGTTAACTAAATGGAATTAAAATAAAAACTTTAAAAAATTAAATTTTTTTTAAAAAGAAGTCCTTGTATGATGTGGAAAAATCTTTGCATTTTGCACTTTGGTGGGAATATGATTTGGGACAGGTATGAATGGAAAACCGTATGGAAGTTCCCCCCAAAATTAAAAATAGAATTACTATTTAATCCAGCCGTCCAATTTGGGGTATACATCTGAAGGAAAACAAGTCATAATCTCTAAAAGATATCTGCACTCCCATATTTATTGCAGCATCATTTATAATAGCCAAGACATAAAAACAACCCAAGCATCAGTCCATTGATAAATGGATAAATTGTGGCATATATAAAATGGAATACTATTCAGCTATTAAAAAAGGAAATCCTTCCATTTGTGACAACATGGAAGAAACCTGAGGGCATTATGCTTAGTGAAATATTGAAAGATATATATTGTACGATCTCACTTTTATGCAGGATCTGAAAAAAAAGATAAGCTCACAGAACAGGTTAGTGGTTTCCGGTGTGGGAATGAGGGGGAAATGGGTAAAGGTGGTCCAAACATACAAACTTCCAGGGACAAGATGAGTAAATTCTGGGAATCTAATGTATAATATAGTGACTAAAGTTAAGAATACTATATTGTATACTTGAAAGTTCTGAAGAGATGTATTAAAAGTTCTCACCCCCAACAACCCAAACAAAAAAATAGGTAACTATGTGAGGTAATGAATATGGTAATCATTCTGTAACATGGATCTATATCAAATCATCATTCTGTTCACCTTAAACTTATACAATGTTACATGCCGATTACATCTTGATAAAGCTGGGAAAATAATTCCTATTTCAAAGCAGGCTTTTATTTCCCCACTGAAGGAATTAATCCTAAAACTTCTTTAGTGATTAGTTCCCTTTCACTGCACTCTAGGAGAAAAGTGTGACTTATTGGAGAAGAGACAAAATATAGTACATTACAAGCTACTGCCTGGTTCTAGGCTCTACAGACATCCTTGACTTAGACAAAGGATTTATTATTTTGCTGCCAATGTTGTAAGTGGAACTTTATGCACAACAAAATTAATTAATCCTGGGCCCTTTGAATCTTGCTCTAAGATCAATGTTGAGCTCATTAACAGCCAGAGTTTGAAAAACATTCAGATCATTCTAGCCCAACCCACTCACTTAACAGTGAAATGCCAAGCCCAGAGAAATTTCTTATGCAAGAACACACAGTAAATTAGTGACTGACCTGAGAACTGAACACATGTGTTCACATTCTAATGAAACACATTTTTCCCCACCACACCATATTACCCATATTTCTCACCAATTTTAATCATGCACCAACTTGTACACAACACAAGGGTGCCTGGTTTTAGTAACTTTTGCATAACATATTATAGCACAGTGTAGTCTGCAAAGCAGATGTTTGCTAAAATATTATCGAAAGAAAGAGGTTATTACCACCAAAGAAGCAGTAACTAAGAGGTGATACAGACACAGAAAATCAGAGTTTGAACCTGAACTATGTTCCCAGTTGAAAAACAGGCCAGAATAGAAGAACTAGTCATCAAGTGGCCAAAGCAATAGAAACAGTATACTCAAGGAATACAAGAACTCCTCGTTTATATGGCCCTGAAGATGTGCTCACTTCGGCAGCACATATACTATATGGCCCTGAAGACAAGGGCCCAGTTGGGTTTTTTGCAACATCATCATGTTTGACTCACAGAACCCTAAACCTCTGAGGTGGAGATCACAGCCAACTTAGGTTTTGGAGGGAATTTCCTTTTCACTGGTAAATATTTGACCTATTTAAAGAGTATCCTCACAAAATTATAAGTTGTAAAGATTTCTTCAATGTAAGCAACTCAGGAACTTTCCACCATGATGCCAATGTCATGCATGAACAGATGTTTGGTAAACACTTCTTGACACTGCTAAGAATAGTTGTCTTGGAATTATAGTGCTCAAGCAGATATTACATGAACAAGCCTTGGACATATAATCATCAACTTACTTGTAGCCAGAAAAAATAACTGAGACAGCAGAACCTTCTCTCAAGCTCTGTAGTGACATACCAAACAGATTCTTTCCAGGAGGAATCTGGCCTTAGCCTTGGTTATTTTATAGAGCTCACTATGGATTAAGTAGTGATATGGACATTGTTGCTGCTAATAAACCAACTACGACTCTTATGTGAATGTATTATTTCAAGGTTCAGTAATTAAGCTCTAATAGACACATTTAAGGTGGTTATTTCTAGGTTCAAGGCATTCCTTCTATGTGGAAAACAGAGAATTTGTTTCCAAAAAAGCCCGAGTTGTTTCCAAAAGAGGCTGATCAATGAATACATTGATCTTTCTCAAAATTATAGGAAGGAGTGTGTAATAGTGTCATCACTTCTACTCGTCTTCTATTGCTGGTAGCAAGTTTTAAAAGTAAGCAGATCTCCTGATGGTAATAAACTGACATTTGCGGCAAGGCTTATAAACTATGTTCACAGGCCTAGTGTAAGCCACAGGAAATTCAAGAATACCTGCTTCAATAAGCTATCCAACATAAGGAATATCCATCTTCTCCCCCCTCACTATTCTCACTTAATCTCTTTTGAAGTAAACCATTTCATTAATACAAAAAATAGACCAATGTAATAGACATGGTATAAATTATTTGGATAGAGACTTATACTGTTACATAAACCAATTAAATTTCCAGTGACATGTCATCTGATAGAATGGTGAAATAGTGTTTGCAGCAAACATTCCACAGGATTTGGCTCAATTGTATATCATTTGACACTTCGGAAATAAATTCCTCATTAGAGTTGAAAGTGATAAATTTGGTTTATAGTAATTATACATAGACCATATAATTAAAATGTAATAACATTTCAACTCTTAAAAATGGGCTGTATTTGGAATTTAACATAGTAGCAAGTTGAAGATAACATAAAATATAAACTTATTTTTAATCATTTTCTAAAAAATTCTAATTAAGGGAAAACATGGTTATGAAGTCAAAATAGGTCAATAATGCAATGGAAATCTCAGGTGACTGAATTAAGGCATACAAAACAGAGATAAATAGCCTTTTTCATATTATGAAAATATCTCATTCTTGCCTCAATCACCTGTATATTACAGAGAGAGGAAGAACTGCATAAAATATGGTTCTTTAAAATAGCAGCTAATCCAAAAATAATTCGCACTTATATTTTGGGAATTCACAACTTTTCAAGTAAAACAGTGAACTACAATTTAAAGAAAACCCTTAGGAATAATGTCAATTTAATTCAATTTTACAAACATGTATTGAATAACTACCAGGAGCTAAGAAGACTCTGGAGGTATAAAAAACCAGTAAGATCAAGGTTTCTGACTGTGAGAATGACAGTAATGAAAGGAAGCCAGATGTGTAAACAAGTTTAAAAAATGTGATGGCTGCTATACCCTCATGTGCACACAGAACCACGAGGGCACAGATAAAGAATTCAACCTCGTTTGAGGGTGTCAAGGGAAGCTACAGAGGAAAGCACACGAGATCAGACTTCAGCAGTGAGTTCACCAGGTAGGGAAGCATGGAAGGGACATTCCAAGAGTATGACAATATTATCAAAGACCTGGGAGAACTCACTGCGCTTGGCAAAGAACATGATGGGAGTCTAAGACATGGAGTACAAGAATCAGCCCCAGCACAATCTGGAGTTAAATGAAACTAAGATTCTTAGGTCCCACTTCTAAAGATTCTATTTCAGTTGGACTGGGATGAAGCTCAAGAAACCTTTAAAAATCTTCATAGCTTACTTTGTTGTCCGACATTTTTGTTTCAGTAGATCTAGACTGGTCCGTGGACCACACTGCAGGGACACCAGTTTAAAGTGTTGGTGATAGGAAGAAAGGGGGACCTGAATTGAGGTTACAAAACTAGATCATGGCAAAAATGTGGAAGATTTCATATTTTATGGTAAGGAGTTTGGTCTTCATTTTGTAGACAATGGGAAGTTATGAAAAACGCAGTGGCTTAAAATGACAACCAGCTATTTAATTCAATTCTGCAGTCTGGTTTAGCTGTATGTTTCTTCTGATTTTGGCTAGGCTCCCTCCTGCATCTGTGGCCAGATGTGGGTCACATAACCAGTTTTGATTATCTGTACCAGCTCTCATCTCTGGAGCTTCAATTAGGGCAACTGGGCTGACTCAGCTCTGCCCCCTGTGGTCTCTCAACTTCTGGGAGGCTGGACGAGGTTCGTTCATGTGACAAGAGCTGGATTCCAAAAGAAAGAGTAGAAGCCGTAGAGGACACTTGAGACCTAGGCTTGAAACTGATAGAGCATTAAATCTGCCACATTCTGTTGGTAAAAATAAGCCACAAGTCCACCCCCACATTTAAGGGGTAGAGAGGATTACCTCTTGATGGATGTGAAGGGGAACAGAATTTGCCACTCCAAAATAAGCCTCTTCAGCTAGAAACAGCAGACAGGAAAAGCTCTGAAAACCTAATATAAGTTACTATTTCATAGAGATATTTACAAGGGAAACCTCCATTTCTCAGGTTATCTCTTCTGCCATACCAGGAAAAGAAGGAGGACTCTAATCTCTAGAAACTCTTATCAATGGAGAAAGCCTCCAAGTTAAATCTGTGTAACAATCTTACCCTTGTTGTGAGAAAGAGCATGGTAAACCTCCCTAACTGGCTTCCCCCACCCCCAGATCTTTCTTGTGTCTTTAGCTGGAGATGGTATTTAAGGTGGTAGCTTGGGCCATTTCAGGGAGTTGCTTAGTTTCCTGGATCTCTCCCATGGATACAGGCGGTATCGATGTTATTCAACTTCTGTTTCTCTCCTCTTAATCTATCTTTTACTACAGGGTGGGTCTCAGCCAAGAGCTCTGAAGGAAAATTAGTTTCCTCCCCCACAGTCAGAACTTCAAAGTAATGTTGTCAAGGGACTTGGGTAAAGTGGACCCACTGATTAGGGCCATCAATGCCCAACAATCCACCACTGAAGTTATCCCACATCCTGTTTCCCTTCATTTTCATAAGTAAAGCACCTAGCAGAGGCTCTGGCACAAGAATTTAAAAGGGAGAGGGAAAAGTGGCAGCCATCTACTAACAGTATAGAGAGGTTAGCATAACAATGTTTCAGGAATATTACATAGACCGTGCCCTTGACAAATCAATTCAAAGTAGTGGAGAAAAATTATTTTAATATTTTCACCCAACCTATGAAAAGAATGCCAACAGGAGCAATGGGAATGCAAGAAAAGAATGGAACTGAGAACTGTTCCGTAGAAATATTCAAGCCGTCAGTATGGCAGAGTGGCTGAGAATATGAGCTCCAGATTGTGAATAGGAACTATGGATTCGGGAAGATGGAGGTTTACATGCAAACCCTGTCATCTTAATCAAATCACTTGATTTATCTAACCTTCTGTCAAAGAAAGAACAAACACACGTGTAGTAAGGATCAGGGCTCGAGAGAGATCCAACCATCCTCTGACAATCCTCTCTGCATGGTCCTGGAGCAACGATGAATGCTACCCCAGAAAGCCACAGACGTAAACTATGTAGAGACCATGTTATTCACAAAAATCACCATGAGCAGGCCAATGTGCATCAGGAATATGTGTGCATGCACTCTGTACTGCTGCCTCCGGAAGTACTTAAAGCCAAATGCAGACACTGGTTTCATTATACCCCAGTGGAGGACAGAATACTGACACTGCGAGCGGGAGAAAGACCAAAGTGAGAACTGCTGCCCTCCCACATACATGTTTAAAAAGTGGAATCCCACTATATATATGTATATATATTTTTTAAAGATTTTATTTATTTATTTGACAGACAGATCACAAGTAGGCAGAGAGGCAGGCAGAGAGAGAGGAGGAGGAAGCAGGCTCCCTGCTGAGCAGAGAGCCCGATGCGGGGCTCGATCCCAGGACGCTGGGATCGTGACCTGAGCCGAAGGCAGCGGCTTTTAACCCACTGAGCCACCCAGGCGCCCCTATATATGTATATTTTTGAGAGACTTTATTTTTATTATGTTATGTTAGTCACCATACAGTACGTCATTAGTTTTTGATGTAATGTTCCAAGATTGTTTGCATATAATACCCAGTGCTCCATGCAATGCATGCCCTCCTTAATAAGCCATCCCCCCAAACCCTTCCCCTCTAAAACCCTCAGTTTCCTGGAGTCCACAGTCTTTCATGGTTCATCTCCCTCTCTGATCCCCCCATTCATTTTTACCTTCCTTCTCCTAATGTCCTCCATGCTATACTTTATGTTCCACAAGTAAGTGAAGCCATATAATTCTCTTTCTCTGCTTGACTTCTTTCACTCAGCATAATCCCCTCCAGTCCCATCCATACTGATGCAAATGTTGGGTATTCATCCTTTCTGATGGCTGAGTAATATTCCATTGTGTATATGGACCATAACTTCTTTATCCATTCGTCTGTTGAAGGGCATCTCAGCCCCTTCCACAGTTTGGCTATTGTGGACACTGCTGCTATGAACATTGGGATGCATATGGCCCTTCTTTTCACTACATCTGTATCTTTGGGGTAAATACCCAGTCATGCAATTCCCAGGTCATAGGGTAGCTCCATTTTTAATTTTTTGAGGAATATCCACACTGTTTTCCAAAGTGGCTGCACCAACTTGCATTCCCACCCAAAGGTGTAAGAGGGTTCCCCTTTCTCCACATCCTCTCCAACATTTGTTGTTTCCTGTCTTGTTAATTGTTGCCATTCTAACTGCTGTAAGGTGGTATCTCAATGTGGTTTTGATTTGAATTTCCCTGAAGGCTAATGACACTGAACAGTTTTTCATGTATCTGTTAGCCGTTTGTGTGTTTTCCATAGAGAAGTGTCTGTTCATGTCTTCTGCTCATCTTTTGACTTGATTACTTGGTTTTGTGGGGTTGAGTTTGAAAAGTTCTTTATAGATCTTGGATACTGCCCTTTGTCTCTAGCGTCATTTGCAAATATCCTCTCCCATTCCATGGGTTGCCTCTTTGTTTTGTTGACTGTTTCCTTTGCTATGCAGAACCTTTTGATCTTGATGAAGTCCCAAAAGTTCATTTTCACTTTTGTTTCCTTTGCCTTTGGACATGGGTCTTGAAAGAAGTTGCTATGGCCGATGTCAAAGAGGTTACTCCCTATGCTCGCCTCTAGGATTCTGAAGGATTCCTGCCTCACGTTGAGGTCATTCATCCATTTTGAGTTTGTCTTTGTGTACGGTGTAAGAGAATGGTCGAGTTTCATTCTTCTGTATATAGCTGTCCAATTTTCCCAGCACTATTTATTGAAGGGACAGTGTTTTCCACTGGATATTTTTTCCTGCTTTGTCGCAGATTAATTGACCATAGAGTTGAGAGTCCATATCTGGGCTCTCTACTCTGTTCTATTGGTCTACGTGTCTGTTTTTGTGCCAGTACCATTCTGTCTTGGTGATCATAGCTCTGTAGTAAAGCTTGAGATCAGACAACATGATGTCCGCAAATTTGTTTTTCTTTTTCAACATTTCCTTGGTGATTCAGGGTCTTTTCTGGTTTCATACAGATTTTAGGATTGTTTGCTCCAGCACTTTGAAAAATGCCATTGGCATTTTGATTGAGATGGCATTGAAAGTATAGATTGCTCTAGGCAGCATAGACATTTTAACAATGTTTATTCTTCCGATCCATGAGCATGGAATATTTTTCAACTTTTTGGGTCTTCTTCAATTTCCTTCAAAAGCACTCTGTAGTTTCTAGAGTATAGATCATTTATCTCTTTGGATAGGTTTATTTCAAGGTATCTTAAGTTTTGGAGCTATTGTAAATAGAATTGATTCCCTAATTTCTCTTTCTACAGTTACATTGTTAGTATATAAGAAAGCAAGTGATTTCTGTGCATTGATTTTGTATCCGCCACATTACTGAATTACTGTATGAGTTCTAGTAATTGGGGGGTGGAGTCTTTTGAGTTTTCCACATAAAGTATCACGTCATCTGCAAAGGGAGAAAATTTGACTTTTTTGTCAATTTGAATAATTTTATTTCTTTTTTTTTTGTTTGCTGTTGCTAGGATTTCTAGGACTATGTTGAACAATAGTGGTGACAGTGGACACCCTTGTTGTGTTCCTGATCTTTAGGGAAGGGCTCTCAGCTTTTACCATTGAGAAAGATATTTACTGTGGGTTTTTCATAGATGGATTTGATGAAATTGAGGAATGTTCCCTCTATCCCTATACTCTGAGTTTTCATCAGGAAAGGATGTTGTATTTTGTCAAATGCTATTTCTGCATCAATTGAGACAACCATGTAGTTCTTCTCTCTTCTCTAATTAATTTGTCTATCACATTGATTTGCAAATGTTGAACCACCCTTGCATCACAGGGATAAATCCCACATGGTCATGGTGGATAAGCCTTTTTTAATGTATTGTTGGATTCTATTAGCTAGGATCTTGTTGAGAATTTTGGCATCCATATTCTTCAGGGATATTGGTCTGAAAATCTTCTTTTGATGGGGTCTTTGCCTGGTTTTGGACCAAGGTAATGCTGGCCTCATAGAATGAATCTGGAAGATTTCCTTCTATTTTTTGAAACAGCTTCAGGACAATGGGTATTGTTTCTTCTTTGAATGTTTCGTAGAATTCCCCAGGGAATCCATCAGGTCCTGGACACTTGTTTTTTGGAAGGTTTTTAATCACTTCTTCAATCTTTTACTAGTTATTGGTCTATTCATGTTGTCAATTTCTTTCTGCTTCAGTCTGGGAAGTTTCTAGGTTTTCAGGAAAGCATCCGCCCAGAAAGTTCCATGTGTACTTGAGAAGAATGAGTATTCTGTTGTTTTAGGGTAGAATATTCTGTATATATGTAATATGAGGTCCATCTGGTCCAGTATATCATTCAAAGCTCTTGTTTCTTTGTTCATTTTCTGCTTAGATGATCTATTACTGAGAGTGGAGTGTTAAGGTCTCCTATTAACATATTCTTATCAATATGTCTCTTTATTTTAACAGATGGCTTATGTAGTTGACTGTTCCCATACTGGGGGCAGAGATATTTACAATTGTTAGGTCTTCTTGTTGGATAGACCCTTTAAGAATGATATAGTGTCCTTCTGTATCTCTAACTACAGTCTTTAGCTTAAAATCTAATATTTCTGATATGAGAATTGCTACTCCGGCTTTCTTTTACAGTCTGTTGGGATGAAAGATGGTTCTCCATCCCTTCACTTTCAGTTTGGATGTTATCTTTAAGTTCAAAATGAGTGTCTTGTACACAGCATATGGATGGGTGCTGTCTTTTTATCCAATCTGCAACCGTGTGCTGTTTTATGGAACAGTTAGGCCATTCACATTGAGAATGATTATTGAAAGATGTGATTTTATTGTCATCATGTTGCCTGTGAAGTCTTTGTTTATATAGATTTTCCTTGTAAATTTCTGTTCTATATCACTCTTGGGGTCTTTCTCCTTTTTTAGAACCCCCCCCCCCTCGATATTTCTTGCACGGCTGGCTTAGTGGTAACATATTCTTTCAGTTTTTGCCAGTCTTGGAAGCTCTTTCTCTCTCCACCCATTCTAAATGACAGCCTTGCCAGATAAAGTATTCTTGGTTGCACGTCCTTTTCATTTGGTACCCTGAATATGTCTTGCCACCCCTTTCTGGCTTGCCAGGTCTCCGTGGACAGGTCTGACATTATTCTGATTCCTCCCTCTGTATGTAAGGAATCTTGCCCCTAACTGCCCTTAAAATGGTTTCCTTGGTTCTGAGATTTGTGAATTTTACTACTACATGCCGGGGTATTGGTCTATTCTCCTTGATCTTGGGAGGGGTCCTCTCTACCTCTAGGACATGAATGCTTGTTTCATTCCCCAGATTAGGGAAATTCTCAGCTACAATTGGTCAAATATATCTTCTAGTCCTCTTTCTTTCTCCACCCCCTCAGGGATCCCAATAATTCTGACATTGGAGCATTTCATGGCGTTGTTTATTTCTCTAATTATGTTTTCATGGATTCTAAGCTGTGTGTTCCAGGCCTCCTCCTGTTCCTTCTTCTCTATCAGTTTGTCTTCTAGACCACTAATTCGTTCTTCTGCCTCATTTATCCTAGCTGTGAGAGTATCTAGATTAGATTGGATCTCATTGATGGTATTTTTATGTTCTGCCAGATCAGCTCTCACTTCTGCCCTTAGAGAATCTATGTTGCCACTAATGGTTTTCTCTAACCTAGCTATTGTTTGCATAACTGTTATCCTGAAGTCTATTTCCGATATCTTGCTTATATTCTGTCCATTAGTTCTGCAGCAGAAGTCACCGTCTCTGATTCTTTTTTCCTGTGTTGGGGGTTCCTCCTCCTAGTCATTCTGGTGAGAGGTCGTTGAGGGAATGTACAGAGTCCAAGCTATTGATCACAACCTAAGCAAGACACGCCTGTTTTATAGGGACTTTAGGGTTGTCAGCCTCTTGTTCTTCCAGCCTGTTTTCTGGGGGAGGGCCCTGCCACACTATTACTCAGGCAACCCTGTTTGCGCAGAGTTGCCCTGCCCCACTGTGGCGGGGTGATGGGCTCAGTGAAAGCCAGTTTGGGGGGGCTTTCGTTCTCTGGCAGCTTTCCTTGGTGGCTTTCCTCATCTCTTCTGAGAGTCAGAGCAGAGGTGACCATATCCAATACTGTCTCAGAACAGAGAGATTGCAGTCTGCTCTCCAGAGAACCCTCCAGGCCACCCTGTCTCTGTTTTTGTCTGCGCTGCTAAAAACCGCGGCTTCCTGGGTTGTGCTCCTCACAGAAGCACTCCCAGCCCTCGCTTCCAGGTACAGGCACATCTCTGTCCTTCGTGCTTCTAAAACCACCAGCCGCCCCCAGTTTGCACTCACGCCCCTGCAGCTCTAAGTTTCGGTCTGGGGGGCTGCCTTAAAGTCCTTTCCCTGCAGCTACCAGTCTGGTCTTCGAGTCTGTGCCTGGGCCCCAGCATGGGATGCTTTCTTGCTCCTGTGTTATTACTCCTTCCCAGCACCAGCATTTATGGCGGTTCCCTCCCCCTTCCATTTATCTTCCAGTATCTGCCCAGAGAATCACAGCTGGCTGCTTTATACCTCGAAAGCAGCTGCTGGAGATATTCTGTTTGTGGAGATCTGGATGTATCTTCTTACATCTCAGGTTGATTTCATGTGTGTTCAGAGTCGTCTAGCAGATATCCAGCTGGATTCAGGGGACTGGTTGAAATAGGGTCCCCTACTCCTCCACCATCATGGTCCCCTCCTATACATACAGTTTTATCAGCTACTTTTTTCTATTATGTCCTGTGAATGTGCCAACTGATATAAATGCTTCTACCAAATCATTTTGTTTTTATTAAGTGGGTTCTAACCAAGCATGGAGCCCAGCGTGGGGCTTGAACTCACAACCCGGATATCGAGACCTGAGCAAAGATCAAGAGTTGGATGTTTAACCAACTGAGTCACCCAGACGTCCCTCTACCAAATCATTTTTAATAGCTTTGTAAAATTCCACTGACTTGTACCATTATTTAAACACTATTTGAATAAAACCTTATTTGTTCCATTTTTTTCAAACAATTGTGTCCTATTGCAGAGAATACCATACACAACTCATTCCTTACAACAAATTTGTAGAAGCAAAATTCCTGAGTCAGAGAGTGTGGAAAATTGCAATATTCTTAGATCTATTGCTAAACTGTTTTAATGGTTTATATTTCTGTCAAAGGAGTAACAGAATGTTACCTTCCTAGAATCTTCACCATCACTCTAAGTATCAGTTATGTATTGCTACATAACAAATTACCAAAAACATAATGGCTTCAAACAATACACATTTGTTGCCTCACAGTTTGAGTTTGTCAGGAGTCTTCACATGGTTAAGCTCTGGTCTCTGCTGCTTCAATCTCACCAGCTACAACCAAGACCTCAGCTGCGTTGCATTCTTATCTGGAGGTGCAATGAAGAATCCACTTGGAAGCACTCTCAGGTTGGTGGCTGAATTCATTTCTACATGGTTATGGACTGAGAGCTTCCTTTTTAACCTAGCTAGAAGCCTCCCTCAGCTCCCAAAGGTCTCCTGACTGTTCCCTGCCATGTAGCCCTTTTCACAAGCAGCTTACCATATGGTATCCTACTTTGTCAAGGCCAATGGTAGTATAAAATAGAGCCAGTTTGCAAGAGTCTATATAAAATGTCTATAATATTATGCAATCACAGGAAAAATAGCCCATCAGTGTTATCACATTCTAATTTTTTTAATTGTTTTTTTTAATTTCTTTTCAGTGTTCCAGAATTCATTGTTTATGCACCACACCCAGTGCTCCATGCAATACGTGCCCTCCACAATACCCAACACCAGGCTCACCCAACCTCCCACCCCGCCTCCCCTCCAAAACCCCCAGTTCCTCACAGAGTGTTATCACATTGTATTGTTTAGATACAAGTCACAAGTTCCACTCAAACTCTAGTGGAACGTTGTCTACAATGATATGGACTCCAGGAGGTAGGAGTCATTATAGTTCACCTTAAAGTCTGTTCACCCCTTTGATGTTGTCATTTGTTTTACTTTTTACAAATTTCACATAAATTAATCATTGTTCTCATTTGTGACATCATTTGCATTCAATCTTCCTTGATAATATAACTTTTAATGGGAAAAGTGGTCAACATTAAGTGCTGCTCACAAAAAAAAAAAATAACATAGAAAGCTCACAGTTCTAGCAGAAATTAACCATAAATTGCCTAGAGCTCTTTCTGTACTGAATTTAAAATGACCAGACATCAAAATAATATCAAGAGAAGTAGTATTCTATGATGTTTAGAAGAATGATCTCTGGAGCTAAAACGCCTGAGTTTGAACATCGACTTTACAAGCTATGACACTTGTTGGCCAGCCACTTAGCCTCTGAGTCTCAGCATTTATTTCTGTCAAATTTGGACTATGTTAATTATGATTGAACTTACTGAGCACTTTGTATGTTCCAAACTTCTAAGTACTTTAACAGGAATTAACTCATTTAATTCTCACAGTAACCCTATGAAATAGATATCGTGAAGTAGATTATCCTAGGGTATAGTGAAAATTAAACGAGTTAATTTAAGTAAAATCCACAGAACAGTGTCTGGCACATAATATGCACTCAGTAAATGTGAGTTATTATTGGGATATATGCAGTGCTGTGTTCACGTCAGTGCTCTGGGTGATACAAAGAAGATAATATAATGTTTAACCCTAAGAAGATTATTGAGAGAATAAGACATTCGTGGAAAAATAGCAAAATCAGGATCACAAGTATTTCCTCAGTCAACATCATTAAGTGCACATGCTCTGGCTAAGTCCATAGCATCCAGAAACTTCTCCTAGAAGTGGCTAGCCACAGATCTGTTTTGAAGAATGGGTAGGATTTGGTTCTAGAGATAAGTAGGAGCGAGAAATTACAAGTGAATGGAATAACTCATTCAAATGTCAAAAAAAAAAAATGGCCAGGGCTCATCTCTGTCAGTAATTAAATATAACTCTGGTAGAGAGTCAGGTGTTCAGGAAGGAACAAGGTGAGGCTGGACAAGAATGCTGACACTAGAATATGGGTGGCCTCAATGGACTGCACTAACCAGTGAATATCTCCTGTATTTATTCAGTGAACAAAATGATGATTTGTCATAGTGAAGACTCTTATTTGCAATAACATGAAATTCGATGCCAAACTTACCCTTCATATGAGGAAGGAAACAGAATGCCTTCAAGACTTCACTGCCTCTCATTTACTATAAATCTATCCCTCAAGGCTCAACTTGTATGTGTCCCCAGACATTTACAAACTCCTGGAATATCTACTATCATTTATCACATGAAGACATAGCACAATGGGATTCGGGGCAGGCCTCCCCCAAAATACACCACTTTGGTTATTTTGAATCAAAGTTTCTTAAGAAATAGCCAGTGCCAGAAGGAATGCTCTGATCCCTTCTCTGAAACCCTGAATGCAGGAAATTCCACACATGAAAGATATTCTCCCTGCACCTATCATGTGGAAGACATTCTTACAGCCAGAGGTAGGGAGTTCAGGACCAAGAAGGCTATATAAAACAGGATTCCTTTCATAAAGTTGCTACTGTTCCGTGCCAGTCTCGGTAATAGTAATGCTACCTGCTAGAAATGCCTGGAGACTCTCGCCTGGGAACCAGTGGCCTTCCCACAGACATCTCCCCTTTCCGAACCATCGCTACACCTGGAACAACCTTTTTGATTCTTATGATTACAACATGCCCTTCAGCAACAACTATCAGGAAAATGTGAAAAATAGAGGTTTATTACTTACAAGACCTGAAAATTACACAGTACACCTAGGGCCACACAGTGAGGTAGCAGGCAAAGGGAGAAGGTAAATAGGCCTGGGGTTCTGTCTTTATTGAAGGTAGAGGCCTAGGGTTTCATAGGCTCCCTCTTTACTGGAGAATTTAGAACACAGGAAGGAAAAATACAAACAGTCCAAATGGTCAGTTACTAAAATCAACCACGAGCCCTTAAAATAAAGGAGCCTCGGTGGGTGGATACAGCCTTGCTCTTGATCTAGTGTTGTGACTGGCAGTGTGTTTGAGACCGCCGTCTTTGAAGTGGACACCTAGGGGCGCCTGGGTGGCTCAGTGGGTTAAGCCTCTGCCTTCGGCTCGGGTCATGATCCCAGGGTTCTGGGATCGAGCCCCACATCGGGCTCTCTGCTCGGCGGGGAGCCTGCTTCCTCCTCTCTCTCTGCCTGCCTCTCTGCCTACTTGCGATCTCTATCTGTCAAATAAATAAATAAAATCTTTGAAGTGGACACCTAGGCATCAAAAGCTTAAGTTAGGTGCTTGCATTACCAAAAAAAGAAAAAACAAAACACACAAAAAACAAACCTATTAGGGCGTTACATGATAGCCACCACAAACCCAAACCTGTCAATCCTTCACAAATATTTGAGTTTTTTCTTAAAAGATATAAAAACCTGCCTGCTTTGGTCTTCAAGCTCATATTTCTATGGACTTCCATATATATACAATTAAATTTGTTTTATTTCCTTTTCCTAGTAATCTGTCTCATGACAACAGAGTTATTAGACCAGCTAAAGAACCTAGAAGGGGAAAAGGACAAGTTTTCCTCCCCTACAGTACACTGCATCATTAAGTAACTACCAAGTGTACAAAGTGTGACTTTCAGTAAGAGAACAGGCTGCTGGCCGAGCAGGGACCAGGATTTATGGCAGGAAATGACACCATTGTTTATTGAGCACCTAGTACATTCCTGGCACTAGGCTAGGGATGTTTACACATTGTGCATTTAGTCTTTACCACTACCATGTGTTGTAAGCCTAACTCCAGAACCAGAGAATAAGACAAGTTTCACTGCTATTGTGAGTAGAACAGTTTATGCTGAGGAAATATATTCTTTTTGTTGACTTACCTAGAATTATGACCACAAAAATTAGAACCACGCAACACACAACAACAGCACTCCTGATTTATTAAACTTGTGATTTGAAAGGAGGTGTGTTGGACATGCAGAAGTATAAATGCAAGGGAATGGAGACTATCCTGAAAACTAGGCAACATGAAACCTCCATCCAGGTTCTAAGCCTTGTCTGGCTACTCCTATATGCCACACAAGACCCATAATCAATGATGTATCTAATAAATTTTTCCTATAGCCGGACACTCTTCTAGGCATATCTATTAATTCATTTAATCCTCACAACTACATGAGGCTAAATACTATGATAAACTTCATTTTTTTTAAGATTTTATTTACTTATTTGAGAGAGAGAGAGAGAGAGTGTGGGGGGGGGGAGAGCAGAGGGAGCAGGGGAAGCAGACTCTCCCCAAGCAGGGAGCCCAACGTGGGACTCAATCCCAGGATTCCAGGATCACGACCTGAGTCTAAGGCAGATCTTAACCTACTGAGCCCCCCAGATGCCCCGATAGTCTTCATTTTACACATAAAAATATTTGTTTTCTGTCAAATGAAAAAGTTTCACACCATATCAATGTTTTCCCTTTTGGTGAATTTTGACAAGATATTCATCTCCACCCTCCGTCCCTAGCCTTTAAGAGTCCAATTATAGAGAGAAATGTTTTATCAGTATTTCTTATATGTAACAAACATACATCTTCTGCTTATCAAAGTTACTGAAGTAATATGAATAACAACTAGTTTCAAAACATTAGAAGTATCACCTAACTCTGCACCTCAGCCTATAAATCTATAAATTATCAATGTAATTCTATGTTCTACTTATAGGGAGATTACTAGTGTAAAGTTACATTTCGACTAGAAAAGTGTTCACAGAAATTTAAAGTCCTCAACATGTGTAAGGATTAACCAACTGTAATGCTTGCTAAATGGAAGATCTTATTTCTCCTGTGTGCTTTTAATTTGTTTTCCATAAGGTTTACATCCACTTTAAAAACAACAATCTTCTCTTTTTTTGCTCTTTGAACTGTCATTCTATTGGAGGAAACTTTCTCTACTCTCCTTTATCTGGGTCTTTCTGCTTTTCTGATTCTTGATAATAATTAGTTCTAGTCAAGACAGATTGCTTTTGGTGCTGTTCATATTCATTAAAATGGGCAGCCACGGAAAACCTGGAAAGGCAGTAGGGCTGTGGGAAACTACAAATTAATGTTTATACTGCAGCACTGCAAAGAGCAGAAATTCAACCAGTCAGTCAAGGGAAGAACTTGAAGAGGAAGTCTACCGGGACAGAGCCTCTCGCTACTCCTCTTGACACAGAATTAAACATTCAGCAATCTTAAGCGCAGTAACTGGGAAGATTCTAGAGGTCAATGTACATGGCGCTCCTTTTCTAAATTCACAAGCTAGAATTAGGTATATAAGGACAAAATACTTGGGTAAAATGCTAAAAAAAAAGATTCATCATGTCTTTTCATAAATATTCCTTTATACCTTGATGGGTCCTATATTAAAGCACAGAGTTGTCAGGAAGCCAACTATCTTTCTTTGTAGCTTATCAATATATTATGAGAAAGACATGGCTACAAATAGCAAGGAAGAAAACATAAGCCTGGGAATTAGAAATAATGCTGGATCCTCCATCATGTGTTTTCCTTACTCAAGATAGCTATACTGAGTTTCATCCTGGGGGTTAAGTGGTTTTAAATGGGTTGAAAAATGTTTAGGATTCAAAGGTTTAGTAAGATAATACCTATTTTTTAAAAGATTTGAGAGAGAGAAAGAGAGCATGCATGTGCGGAGGGGCAGAGGAAGACAAAGTCTTAAGCAGACTGCCCATTGAGTGCACAGCCCTACCCTAGGCTTGATCTCACGACCCTGAGATCATGCCCTCAGTCAAAAGCAAAAGTCAGACACTTAACCGACTGCACCACCCAGGTGCCCTAAGAGAATACCTGCTTTAAAGACATCAAAAATGGAGATTCAGATTGTTTAAGAACCTTCCCTGATGTTACACAGCTAATGTGAAGGTCATAACTTTCGCCAACACCTGTGTTCAATTCCAAAGCTCTTGTCCCTTTTACCAACGGAGTCTACAGAAAAATAGGAACATGTCCCCAAAAGTGCAATAAAAATAACAGAAGGGATAGATAATGGCTTCATGGGGAGTTCTTAAAGAATCTGATAATAGGGGCGCCTGGGTGGCTCAGTGGGTTAAGCCTCTGCCTTCGGCTCGGGTCATGATCTCAGGGTCCTGGGATCGAGCCCTGCATCGGGCTCTCTGATCAGCAGGGAGCCTGCTTCCCCCCTTTCTCTCTGCCTGCCTCTCTGCCTACTTGTGATCGCTCTCTCTGTGTCAAATAAATAAAATCTTAAAAAAAAAAAGAATCTGATAATATTCTGGATTACTCATATAGAATAACGTACACCTCTATATGTTCCCAGTAAATAAAATGGAGGACATTGCTTTAAGGTATAAGAGAAAAAAATTAAACACTTTAAGATATAATAAAAATATACTGTCTAAGCACAGAAGCCATGGAGAAAGGAACCACACATAGTGTCTATTCCTAGAGTACTTCGAGCAATATATGGACAGAGGACCCTTTAACCTGCCCAAAAAGACATTGCGGGAGTAGATGCGCTGTCCATGGTCCTTTCTGCTTTATGATCCCATGATCCCATTACCTAACAGTTTACAAATTACAGAGTCCACAGTAGTTTATGATGTCTCCATTTGTGCCTGACAGTAGGGTAGGGAGTATGCAGCATAAAATTGCTTGCCTGTTACACGCAGTTAATATTAATACAGTATAATGAAATAGGATATGTTGATCTTATTTTGATTTAGGAGCTCTAGAAATGAAATAAGGTGTGCTCAAGGAGCGTTGATCAAACTATTTTTCTCCTAAATGTCAGATAGTTAAGAAAGAGCCCATTTAGACACACTCATTTATATAAACCTTGTTCTTCCATGCCTCACATCCAAAGTCATCAAAGATGAATGGTGTAATGGTTTAATGAACCAACATTTCCTTCAAGTCATAGGTCACAGGGAATGAAAGACATTAAAAATATTTCATTACTTATAAATATCTTCTTCAATAACACCATTTTAACAGTATTCTCTCCTAGACATCTCTTACTGTACCAGTTTATAGCGAAACTTATTTCCCTCCTTACTCAGTTCATTTCATCTGTTGAGAGGATGCCTTTTGCCTTTCATAGTTCAGAGCTCAATCTTCAAACTAGGCTGCTCACCTGCTCCAACATTCTCTTTCCTGTAAAGCCTGTAAACTAACGAACACTTTCACAGGCCATGGGCTAGGAGACTCAGTGACTGTGTGAGGGCTAAATATGTCATCTACACAAGAATGAAATAGAGAGCAAATAAAAGGCTCAACTAAACCAAAAGAGTGGCGAATCTGAAAGCTCATTTACACTTCATAATGTAAATGTATTTGGAAAGAAAACCAGAAGTATGTGAAAAAAGTGTAAGGACTTTGAGGAAATAAGGTGACTTGAGCTAATGCATACAAGGCTGCCTCCACACCCATTCCAATAGCTGGTGGACTGGGCAATGGAACAGAAAAGTCGGGGAAGCATGCCCCAACACTGAGGGGGGGATGCTATGGGCCCCCTTGAACTGAACTATTCCCACTAAGTGAAATTCATAGGGTCACTTTAAAAGTAAGACTGACAAGGAGTGCCTGGGTGGCTCAGTGGATTAAAGCCTCTGCCTTCGGCTCAGGTCATGGTCCCAGGGTCCTGGGATTGAGCCCCGAGTCAGGCTCTCTGCTCAGCAGGGAGCCTGCTTCCTCCTCTCTCTGCCTACTTGTGATCTCTGTCTGTCAAATAAATAAATAAAATCTTAAAAAGAGTGACAAAATTCAAATAATCACAAAATACAGAAGTACAAAGCCTAAAGGAAACAGATACATGATAAACATTGAGAAATCAAGGGGTGCCTGGGTGGGTCGGTGTGTTGAGCCTCTGCCTTCGGCTCAGGTCAATGTCTCAGGGTCCTGGGATTGAGCCCGCATTGGGCTCTCTACTCAGTGGGGAGTCTCCTTCCCTCTCTCCCTCTGCCTGCCTCTCTGCCTACTTGTGATCTCTTTCTCTCTGTCAAATAAATAAATAAAATCTTAAAAAAACAAAAACAAAAACATTGAGAAATCAAGCATGGTTGGGATTGCTTGAGAAGAGAATGAAGAGAGCAGAGAGAGGCACCTGGGAAGAAGCCCTGAGGAAATTCATTATTAAAGAATTATAAAAATGCTGCTGCATAAAATAAGGAGATTGTTGTAGCACTGAAGATGAGGAATAAGAGTAAACTTGTGAAAAATATTTATTCCAGAAAACAAAAATCACATTTTAGTCATTAATGCCTTTCATTTCACCCAGGGTCCCTGGGTGGCTCGGTCAAGTTGAGGGCCACAACCCATGGTTTTGGCTCAGGTCGTGATCTCATGGGTCATGAGATCATGCCCCATGTCAGTCTCCTCACTCAGGAGGGAGTCAGCTTGAAGGATTCTCTCCCTATGCCCCTCCTCCTGTTCTCTTAAAATAAATAAATCTGGAAAAAAAAAAAACATACCTTTCATCAAATAAAAGCAAACAAACTCTACAGGAAAAGAAAATACCAGCACATGATCTCAGTACTAGAACCAATAAAGAACAAAACAATTACTGCAAAAACTGAATCTACCATGCAGCAATCTGCATGAGGCTTCTCAATGGATATTTCTGTAGAAGATACTAGAACAATCACAACAAAGGTAGTAAACAAACATTAGAAGATCCGTTTATTGAATGAAGATGTTAGCTTTACAAATTGAAAGGGCAAAATTAAAAAAATAGATGAACACCTACACATATCATGACTAAATTTTTGAATTATAAGTATAACAAGTTTTCCATTCATCTAGTAAAAAGAAAGTAAAACAAACAAAAAAAAAGCTTACTTACAAAGAGACACAGCTGGCTCTAGGCTTGTTAGAGTCTGATCATGTATGCAGACACGTGCATCATATTAACTCCCTCCACCACCACCACCACCACCACCACCACTAAAAATATGTTAAATATATAATCTTAAAATCCTCAACAAAATATCAGCAACTTGAATCCAAACATTAAAGGGATAACAATTATTCAGTTATTTCAGGAGCCAAAGCATCCACTTCAACTCTTTCCCCATTATCTCCTTCCTCGTAGTACTCCTACAACAGAGCGCTGTAGTCAGCAAATCTCTCAACTTACTCCCCCCTGACACTTTGATCTATTCCCTTAACCATAATTTTCTTGATCCTTCCAGAAACAATGCAAATGCTATTCCTTTTTCTTATTTTACATGAGTACATGAACTTTTTGGTTCAAGTTTTTATTTAGATTCCAGTTAGTTGATGTATGGTATACTATTAGTTTCAGGAGTAGAATTCAGTGAGTACTTGAGCTTTAAGTTACACTGCCTGCTGCCTCTCCACAGCTGTTTACTATTTATTCTCTAGCAGCTATTTCCTAGTGTAGATGGGAGTTCTCTTTCATTCTAGAGACATACCAAAAGCATAAAGGCAAGTAAACAAGCTGCTCCCAAGTCTACTTGCTTCTCCCATTGCCATTTTACTCCTTCACTTCCAAATTTTTTGAAATCGCTGCAGCATTGGTGGCCTCCATTACTTGTAATCGACCTACTTTCCCACCCCACCATGGGCTTGCTTCTAGAAATATTCTTCCCTTGCTGTCCACAGTAACACACACTCCCGATTTTCTTCCATTTCACTGGGAATTATTTCTTAATCTTTGTTGCCAAATTCATGCCTACAATCTATTCCTTAAATGCTAATTTGTCTAGAGTTTCTCACTGAGGCCCTTTTCTCACACTACACTTTCCAAGTGTCATCTCCAGTATTCCCAGGGTTACAGTGATAATATACATGTTGGTAAGTCCTAAACTGATCCAACAACCCATGAGACACCCTATACACACACCCCATAGGTTCTCAAGTAGTAATACTATTTTACTTCCACTAGCCCTTACTGCATTATTCTGTACGTATAGCTTTCTCCATTATTGTTTTTCCATATGTAAATCAGTGTACACACTTTATTAAGTATCCTGAAACTTTTCAGTTAACATGCAAAACACCTTACAATGTCCTTAAATATCATATGGCATGGTTTTAAAATTTACTAAATGCATATGTAAGCATAAGTAACACATGTAGAGTTTAAGGAATAGTGAGAAAAAAAAATTGGAAAACATATGCCCTACAGGAAAATAAACTGCAATTTAACCCCAAGAGGAATATTAAAGTGCAATCAAAAGTGAATGAAATGAAACCTCATCTAACATGAAAAACCTCAGCAAAATGATAGAAAATATTAGCAACATGGTCCTGAAAACAAAAAAATGCAAATCCCAGAGTAAGAAGTCCCCATTTAGAACACAAAAACTGTACTTGTAGAATATACTTTTGAGCATACGTGCATTATATATACAGGTGTAGGTGAATGCACATGTGTGTACAAACACTGTAAATAGGTTGATCTAAAAAAATGAAGATTCAGGATGGTTATCTCCTGTAGGCACAGGCATGAGAATAGGATGGGGCACACATACATAGATGTTCTTATCAAAATTCTTCTAACTCTTGTATTGAATGAAGACTCCACAAGTATTTCTAATGCAATTCACAGATCGAGCTATGCACACATGCATGGGTCAATGAAAGGAACTTTTCAGGAACCAAGTAATGACTTACTTAGTTCTGCATACCTGAGATGCAAAAATACAACAGTCCACAAACACAGTATTACTAGGAGCTTTGAAATGCCCAACTACATCATATAACTCTCCTTCCTTCGTGGTCCTGAATTTGGTGTCAATTACTCTAGTTACATATGTACTACTAAACTATTGCTCAGGATTTTTCTTATTTTTATAGAAATTACGTTATACTAAATATATTTTTGCATTTCTTCATTTTCCTCAGTATTTTGAGATACATTCATAGTAATGCATTAAGCTGTAGCTCATTGTTTTTAATTTCATGTAGCTTCCCATATGAATATAACATCTTAATTCTAGTTATTAGTAGACATCGGTCTTGTTTCACACATCTTCTATGATGTTCCATATCCTCTGGTTTTTGTTATGGATACAATGGAGTATTTATATGTTCTGGATACTTATCCACTGCCAATTTTGTGTTGCACAAATCTTCTCCAAGTTTGTGGCTGAGCTTTCCATTTCCTTTATGGTGGCTTTTGATAAATAGAAATTATTTAAATGTAACCAAGTGTACCAAACATTAGAGCTTCTTACCTTAAAAGAAAAATCTTTCCATGAACCAAGAGCAGGAGTAAACAAACTATATAGTCCAGTGGACAAAATTTGGGATTCTATATTTTTTAATGTAGAGAATGTTTATTTTTCAAAACTTATAAAAATAAACAAGGACTAATATGCAATAGAGATAGTACATTATGCACAAAACCTAAAGTATTTACTCTTTAGTCCTTTATATAAAAGTTTGCTGACCCCTGTCCTAGGGCCACAAAGACCATCTTTTTATCAGCACTGTCTAGAAGTAGTTTCTGTGATAGAAATACTCTATATTCTATGTTTTCCAATATGATAGCCACTTGCTATATGTGGCTATTGAGTACTTGCGATATACTTAATGGATTGGGGAATGGAGTTGGTTTTTTTTTTTTCTTCTTAATTTAAATCACTAGATGTGTCTTGTGGCTACTGAACATGTAGTCCTACATTTTTATCTACAAGTTAAAATGTTTTACCTTTCAAACCATCTTTAATCCAACTGGAACAGATTTTTGTACACAGAGATCAAATGTCATTTTCTCACAGGGATAAAAAAGGTTTCCTAAGCATTTTCCTGTAATGGTACAATTAGCATGTGTGTGATTATGTGTGTGTGTGTGTGTGTGTGTGTGTGTGTGTATAACAGACTGGAATAGGTATATGCAACTTCTTGAGGCCAAAGGCAACTTCAGAAAATTATATAGCCTGTGATTTTTCTCAAGTCAATGCTACACCCAACATAGGGCTTACCTCACAACCCTGAGATCAAGAGTCACATGCTCTACCAACTGAGCCAGTCAGGTGCCCCCCACCTGTGATTTATTCAAATTCATCACATTCATGACACTTGTGCACTAGGTTTACTTCCAAGCACTTTACAAATATTAGTTAATTTAATCCTCATATTAGTACTATATTAGTCCTATTTTCCACATGGGGAACTGTGGCACAAAGAGTAGATCCAAAGACATATAGATAGATAATAGCTGCCACAACCAGGACTTGAACCCAGGCAGCCAGACCCCAAAGCTCATGCTCTCAAATCACTACTTTGCATGACTCAGCAAATAGTTTTACTTCTTCCATTCTTAACTATGATTTCTTGAACTTTTTATGATCTTATTGTACATGCTCAGGACTCCAGTAACTGCACTGTAAGACTGGTAGCAGTAGTATCCTTTCTTGCCTTAGCCCATCTTTTAAAGGGATTATTTTAGTGTGATATTTGCTTCATTCGTGTCAATATACCTGATCAAGTAGTTTCTTTCTATACCCTGTTTGCTAAAATTGTGCCTCATTAAGAAATTCATGAAGCTGAAGCTTTAATCAAAGACTTTTTCTGAATATACTGAAATTATCATATAGATTTTCACCCTTAATCTCTGAGTAGGAGCTGTATTAATCATTTTTCTAACTTTGAGAAAGCCTTGCATTCTTGGAATAAACAATCTTATGATGCTATGATAGGTCATTTGTAATATGTGATATTTATATGTAGATAAAGAATATAAAGTGGGAGTTGGCTTTGCAGTTTTTTTTAAGTATTAATTTTCATGACCAAGAGCAGCATAGTTTTTCCTTCTTCTACTGCCCTTGTCTGGTTTTCTGTCAAAGTACATACATAAGCCTAATTAAGTCAGTTGAGGAGTACCCTTTTAAACTTACACACTTTCTGAGAAGAGAAAATTATCTATTCACGGTTTGGTAGAATTCTTTTGAAAAATGCATTCTCTTAAATCCGTTTATTAGGAAAACAATGTCTGTCCTTATTTTTAAGAGCTAATTTGAATCTATTGTTCTTAGCTGTCTCCTGCTTTCCATCTTTGCAGTTGCTAGCTCAGCTTTAATCGTCGGTCTTTTGTAGGTGACCTATGTTTTCCCTGTTTGCATTTAAAATATCATTTGTTGGGAAGCCTGGGTGGCTCAGTTGGTTAAGCGGCTGCCTTCGGCTCAGGTCATGATCCCAGCGTCCTGGGATCGAGTCCCACATTGGGCTCCTTGCTCTGCAGGGAGCCTGCTTCCCCCTCTGCCTGCCACTCTGTCTGCCTGTGCTCGCTCGCTCTCTCTCCCACTCTCTCTCTCTGACAAATAAATAAATAAAATATGAAAAAAATATATCATTTGTTTTAGTGCTCCTTAGTTTATCTATAAGTGTACTTCAGTGTGGATTTAATCTTATTTATCCTATTTGAGATTTGTTGGGGATCCTCAGTCTGGAGATTAGATTCTTTCACCAATTTTGGAAAATACTCCGCTATTAACTCACTGAAAATTTCCTCTTTTCCATTCTATTCTATACTTCTAGTACTTTAACTAGATGCTTGTTAGTCCTTCTAAGTCTGCCATCCATTATTCTTGATGTACATGTCCTATTTTCTAGCTCTTAATGTCTATGAATTCAGAGTGATTTCAGATGTACACTCAAGTTTATCAATTCTCTTCGCTACATTTAACATTCTTCTTAACCCATATACCAAGTTTTCGAACTATTACTTCTTTAGGTCTAGAAAATTTACCCTTTGTCAAATTTCACTAGTCAAGTGGAGAGGTATTTCTTAGTCCTACTTCAATACCCTCTTTTATTTCTCAAAACATGTTAAATACACTCCTTTTTCTGATAACTCTAGTGTTTACAGTCTTTATAGATTGGTTTAAATTCCAGAGTTTGTGGTTTCTCTTGATACTCAAGAGCTATGGTTCATTTTGTGTTGTCTTTTATGAGTTTTGATTATGAACTCAATACTGGGTATGTAAATATGAAGAAATAGTGATTCAATTACTGGGAATCAAGCTAAAGAAAATTATCTCTTTGATAAGTCAAATGAAATGAATGTGATTGTCTTAATAGATGCCAAGGTGACTTATAACATCTATCATCCAAGCCAGATTTCTTACTTTTAAGGAAACAGTAAGGAGTATATAACCCTAAGTATAATAGAAATGTGTATCTTAAAATATCAGACACTTAATAATACAGGGATGATTTAGGACTTAAGAACTTCAATGTACTGTTTCAAAAGAGGTTTAGTCCACAGATCTTAGGAAAATGGGCTTTCCACAATGGCGGAACTAGAGAAAGGTACCTCTCAGTGACTCAAGGGCATAGACTCTAGTATTACGAGTGAAGACGTGACCACAGATACGGAGTTTCCAATATCTAGGAAAGCCTAATGTAAAAAACATCCCCTTAAATGGAAAGACTAAGCAAAGAGATGTGGATATTTTTCTTCACTATGGACATGAGCCCTGAATATAATAGAACTGTGGAAAACTTAAAATTAAGCTTCTCTCATGTAGAAGTCTCTACCTCTTGCATTGTCATCATCAACTGGGTGCTGTTCGCCAGGAAGCCTGATGCTGTACAGCATCTGAGGGATGCTGTACTGTTGGATGTTAGGTCTCTTATGATTCCATGCCCTTGGTTAAATTAATCTGGAAATTAAGCGAACTATGAATGTGTATGTTGGTCTTTTCTGATCAAACAACAGTACTTCTGAAATCACACAGCAGGACACTAATGTCAAAACAATATTATGAACAAAAAGTATGGAAAATGTGTAAAGATATCATCTTATGAGAAATTTACAAGGTACACTAGATAATTAAAGGATATGCGAACAATTAGGACTTCTAGGTTCAGACAATGGGTTAGCACACTTTTCTGTAATGGTCAGATAGTAAATATTTTAGATTGTGCAGGCCACATGGTCTCTGTTGTACCTACTTAACTTTCCATTTGTAGTTCAAGGGAGCCATACAAAATATTAGAATAGATATGGTTGGTGTTTCAATAAAACTTTATAAAAACAGGTAGAGGGCTAGATATGACCCATGTGCCATAGTATAGAGTAACTGACCATCCCCTACACTTATTTGATTACAGAAATATTTTTCACCCAAATCTCAGTTAATAACCTATATGCTTTATTTTTTTTTAAATTTTTTTATTTTAATAAACATATAATGTATTTTTATCCCCAGGGGTACAGGTCTGTGAATCGCTAGGTTTACACATTTCACAGCACTCATCATAGCCCATACCCTCCCCAATGTCCATTTCCCCCCACCGCCCTCTCCCATCCCCCCTCCCCCTAACCTATATGCTTTAAAATAGGCAAGTTAAAATGATCAGTCCTGGGGTGTCTGGCTAACCTGGTCAGTGGAGCATGTGACTCTAGATCTTGGGCTGTGAGTTTGAGCTCCACATTGGGTGTAGAGGGCTTTTTAAGATTTTACTTTTCATGTACATAAAATGATAAATTCTACTTGAAAAGCAAAGAATTCTTTTAAACTGTTTTCATTTAGTCTTGCAGCTTTATAGAATTCATGTAAGATATATTACATATTATCTAAAAGTATCCAGGTAACAGAAAAGCAATTTTTTAATTTTTTTATTAACATATCATGTATTATTAGTCCCAGGGGTACAGGTCTGTGAATCACCAGGTTTACACACTTCACAGCACTCACCATAGCACATACCCTCCCCAATGCCCATAACCTAAGCACCCTTTCCCCATGCCCCTCCCCTCGGCAACCCTCAGTTTGTTTTGTGAGATTAAGAGTCTCTTATGGTTTTTCTCCCTCTCGATCCCATCTTGTTTCCTTTTAGAAAAGCAATTTTTTTATAGCTTGTATTCAATTTCCTTATGCATGCACTTCAATATTTCGCATTCAGCCTACATTTAATGATGTATCTATGCTGTGATTATGTTATAGAAAGCCAGTTTGAAGGCATGATACCCAGAGTTGGGGCTAAAAGATAACAAAATATTAGAATAGTGCCTGCAAATTAAATAGATTAAGATGTATACATTTTATGATTTTCTCTTCTTAAACTCTTAAGTTCATGTGCCCGTGAACATGTGCCGGTGAATAACACCGGGACAAACACGCATTTGGAAAATGCTGACCATACGGACACCAAAATAAGTACGTGGTAGGCTGTAATCCTTACCTCTGACTGCCCTGACTTTTGGTCACTATACTGGAAACTTTAGTATTATTAACCAACTCAATCAATAAAACATAAAAGGTACTATGAACAAATGATATTTTCTTTCCACTTTCTGAATTTAATAATTTTCCATCCTTCTGCTAGGTTGATAGGTCCTAAATGTATAATTTGGCCTTCATTTAACATTTAACAATGTCTCAAGGCAAGGCAGTCCTAGAGATTTTAAGAAGGTAAATGGAAGAGAACAAGGTTCACCTTTAACTTAACCACTGTGTGAACCTGAACAAATCACTTTACTTCCTCAACCAGTTTCTTTGTCTGTCAAATAGGATAATTAAAACCTTCTCATGAGGCTATAGTTACATGTCATCATATATGTGAAAATCTGAGTGGAGCTCCTGAGTCCCAGCACATACCTGAGAACGGGTAGCTGCATCTGAAGAAGTGATTCTATTTCATTAATTCCATCAAGCATGACTTATCTGTAACCTAAATATGTTTAGAAGGAGGGCGCTTGTTATGGTGAGTACTGGGTGTTGTATGCAAGTGATGAATCACTAAATTCTCATTCTTCAGGTGACTCACAGGAATCAACAAGAATCAAATTACATTTCATTCACATTTCAAAACAAGATGTTGTGAGGATTCTCCACCAGAGTCGTGTGGTAATAGAGTCCTAAATGGTATAGTGGTTGCAAGATAGCATTACTCATTCTCATGACAATTCCAGAGAAACAGCCTGGTGAAGGCCACACTTGCATTACCAGCCATTGTAAGACTTCACTTACTTTACAAGCCTTCAATCAGCAAAACCTCCCTTCCCACGAACCATTTCTCCATCACAAACCTCTCTTGGCAGACTAGAGTGCATTTCTCATCAGGATGCCCTATCCCACCCAGCAGGTCAGACATCTCCAACTACTTTTCTTCAGACTACAAATATATTACTATCTTACTGACCTTCAGAGATCAGAAAACAAACTTAATTCTAATCTACATAGAACATCAAGTTATATAATACAATTTATCTGAAGACTACATGCCGTTGAAAAAGTTAGCTTGGGGGAAAAAAAAAATGAAAAGCTTGGTCTGAACTTACTTTTAAATAGCTGTTACTATGCTTGCATTCAAAGTTTTATTCAACATTTTGTTAAAGAGCTAGAACCTCTGAACTACATTCCCAGACAGGTTTCGGCAATCACTGCCTAGCACGAGCAAAGCTATTCGAACATATCCATTGTGGAATGTAGTTTGCTGCCTATAGGCCGCTATACATAGCACTTTCAATTAGGGAACCTGGCCTATTCTTTCAATGCCCCGCAGGACATGATCTAATTTTAAACTCCAATCTTCATTAGTACACCATAGTCTCAACCCTTAATCTCCTACCTAATTTAATTCTGCTCATCTACTCATTTGACCTCTACAAAGTTAAGGTTTTTTGCACAATTGTAAATATCTTGCCTCGATACATATTATGGAGGATAAAGCTAGAGGATAAGATGATCGAATTACAGGTTATTACCCCAACAGGTCACAAACCTTCCAAGTTTCTGGCCTTGGGAGCAGCCTTCTTTCCTTCCACTGGAAAACTTAAACTCTTTCCAGCTCAAGCCATCTGGCTTTCCCAGAGCAATTAGCCTATGTGGACGGTTTTCTTTCATCCTGCGTTAGACCAAACATCCTTCAGAAGCAGAGACCTATCATTTCCTTTCTTCTTCTACAGTTTGTACATTTGAATAGGGGGAGCTGCTGGGCTACATAAGAATTTGCTTAAGACAGAATATGCTGTGGATCAGAATCCAACAAATATGCGCACCTCATTGGAACGCCTTTCACTTTCCTCTGCAAGTTGCCTTCGTCTTCGACCTTGGCATGCAGTGTGAAGCATTGCTGTGATGCCTCTACCATTTGTCCCTTAATCCTAGGTTCCATGCTCCCTAAGTCTTTTTTGCTTAACTGTTCTCTCCTTTGTCCTTGGTAGTTTCACCAACTGATGGGTTTGTTCTTTCACTCAGATGTGAACTTAGAGCCCAGCTCTGCTCTTTTGAGCCAGGAGACCACAGACAACCCACTTACTAGCTCCTTTTCCTGTCACCATCAAAGGGTTTCTTTACACTTGTCTAATGCCACAATTGTGACTTCCTCAGAAACATGGATATCTTTAAGCCCCCCAACCTAGCATAATATCTGGTACAGAGAGGCAATCAGAAAAAGTTTACTGAGTAAGCAAATCCCCTCAGGGTCTCATGAGGGATTCATTCACTCATTCTGAGGACTTCTTTACTCCTGTTATAACATTTTGAAATGAAACCTTCCTGGGTTCAGAGTCTGCCCTTGTTACTTATTCCATGCGCCATTTTTAAAATTTTTAAAAAGATTTTTATTTATTTATTTGACAGACAGAGATCATGGAGAGAGAGAGAGGAGGAAGCAGGCTCCCTGCTGAGCAGAGAGCCCGATGTAGGGCTCGATCCCACAACCCTGGGATCATGACCTGAGCCGAAGGCAGAGGCTTAACCCACTGAGCCACCCAGACACCCCGATGTGCCATTTTTTAAAGGTAATCTCTACCCCCAACATGGGGCTCGAACTCACGAACCCGAGATCAAGGGTCAAATGCTCTACCGAGTAAGCCAGCCAGGCACCCCCCATACCCCACCGCATGCCATTTCCTATGGAGTTTTGTACAAGTCCAATTTTCCACTTGACTATAAGCTCTTTAAGGATATAGAGTATGTATTATTCATCTTTAAGTTATTCCCCTTTAAAGGTTATCATGATGACTCACAAATCTGAATTCCATAAAAAGGTTGCTTAATGAAAAGCTAGTGCAAAAGCAGGGTAACAAGTATGAAGTGCTTTATATAAACAAGACATTTTCGTGATTCCTGTGCTGGTCCCCCTTATTATAACCTCTCCTCTGCCAGCATTTCCGTGGTCTACAGTACAACCGTGGTAATGAGAAAGCTCTGGCTTTCAGTTCTGGCTTTGCTGTTTCCTACGTGCATTAAGTTCAACAAATCACCGACCATAATCAGCCTCTGCATTAGAGCTTTAAGGTAACAATTACATTAGATGATGGTCTTAAACCCTGCTACATAGGAGATACTCGGCATTTGTTAACTCTCATCTCTCTTTCGGTTCAAAGCATGTTGTAAAATGACCTGCCTTTACTAAAACCCATTTTTGAGTAAACTTACTCTTCTCCAGATATCTCATCTGTAAAGTCCTGTAACTTTTTTACGAATGATCAGTGGTCATTGTAGGTTGAATTTCTCTAAGTAAAATGTGGTGGAGGGGCACCTGGGTGGCTCAGTGGGTTAAAGCCTCTGCCTTCGGCTCAGGTCATGATCCCAGAGTCCTGGGATTGAGCCCCGCATCGGGCTCTCTGCTCAGTGGGGAGCCTGCTTCCCCCTCTCTTTCTGCCTGCCTCTCTGCCTACTTGTGATCTCTGTCTGTCAAATAAATAAATAAAATCTTAAAAAAAAAAAGTCAAACACTTAATCACCCAGGTACCTCATGAACACCCTACTTAAAGTAGTAGCAGCAAGGACTGTTGGTTCAGAAGCTCCTGAGAAGCTTCCAGGGTGAAATCTGAAACAGGCCCCACACAGGTAGGCGGCATGTTTAAAAAGCAAAAAGGAACAAGCTTATGAGGCATGTCTAAGGTGGCTGCAAGACGGGTAGATCTCAGCACCCTCCTGTCAAATCTCAAATGTTTTCTAGAGGCCTCAATGGGGTTCAGTCCTGGTTACTGTCCACAGGGTCTCAATGCCATCTGACTATCACAAGGCTATGTCCTTGGGACACCTTCAGGGAGTGGGGAAAGCCAGCACATTCTAGTATATTCCAAGAACAGAGGAGGTGGGTGAGGGGCCTCCGGTTGCTGGACTCCAGTTTGCAGATCAACAACGAGTCCTTTTGAGGACCTCTCCCAACTGGGAGGGTGAGACTAGGAAAATTGGAGATAATTAGGCTGCAAAAAACCACAGGGCTTGGCTACTGATGACCAAATAGATGCTGGGGTGAGAAATGAGAGAGGTTTCGTGTTTCTGATGTGAGCAACTGGATAAAACACATGACTTTCACAGGGACAGAAAATGGAGAAAAAGTAGAAATTTGAGAAAAATACTTGCAAATGAGAAAATCATGACTTGCATTTTATCTATGTACATTTTTCTTGATCTTAGAATAAATTGCACGGATTAGACAATTTGGTATAGAATTAGAAGAGAGGGCTTTCAGATAATAGGTAATGTTTAGCCAATAATTAAATTAATGAGGATTTGAACCTTCGTAACTGTGGGAAACTGCACAGAAAACTGCTGATACCCATGTCATCTCTCACCACCGCTACCCAAAACTCCCTAGCCTGCCTGTTCTCAAATCTTACAGATCCTAACTAAATCTTACTCTTTCCTCTGGACCTTTCCTTATGCAAAAGCCTTTTATCCTCCCTGGAACAACACTGTTCTTGGCTCCATTCACTCTCCATCGTCTAATACCCAGCCCAGATATATCCCCACAGGAAATCATGCCAAACCACCCCCCCGCCCCAGAAGACTTAGCTTAGCTCTCCATCCCTTTGCCCAACAGCACTTTATGTTTACTACTACCTGTCTTCGCACGGATCACATTGTTTTATAATTGACGGTCTATTTGTCTCTCCCATTATGGGATAAGGCACGTCAGGGAATGACCATGTATTATTGTCCCTAACCATATTCTCAGCAACTCAGCCTCGTGCTAGACATACAGTAGTAGTTCAATCCATGTTTATCAAAAGGAAGCCCATTCTGGGCTTGGAATTTTACTCATTTAAATAGCACAGCAAGGAAATATTTCAGTTTTCAGAAAGGGCTTTTCTCTCCCCACCCCCACCACTGGCTTTTCTCCCCCCCACCCCAACTACAAATCTATAGCAACTATGCTCACCATTTCTGTGGGCCCAACTTACTAGAAAGGAGGTGAGGACTAAACAGTGCTCAAGATTCAGGACAAAGTCATCAGTGTCTTGGCAGCTAGTCTCCAGCTAGATACTAACTGTGCATGTACTGTGTGTGCTCATGTGTGCACACGCAGGGGGTGAGGGAGGAGATGAGAAATATTCAATGAGCATTTATTATATGCCCGACTCAGCTGAAGTGCTCTCAGTACATTATCTCCTATATTCCTTACCACTACCCTACAAAGCAGATACCTTTGCCATACCTATCGTACATGGGGAAACTGAAGGCGCAGACACTTGACATGACTTACCCCATATCACACAGTAAATAAGAGGCAAAAGAAAAAAAATAAGTCCAATCTTATCTGGTTTCAGATTCTGTATTCCTCCATGATGGTGGTTATTAAATCTTTTTCACAAAGAACCAGATAGTACTTTTGCTTTTATGTGTTACATAGTCTCTGTCACAACCACTCAACGCCACCGTTACGGCACAAAAGCGACCACAGAGGATAAAAGCGGCCACAGACGGTACATAAATGAATGGGCCCGGCTGTATCACAATAGAACCTTATTTACAAAAATAGGAGGCTGACCAGCTTTGACCCTTGGATAATGTGTGGAAACCTGCTCTATTATGTTTCTCAACCCTGGCTACGCAGAAGCATCACCTGAGGAATGTTAAAAAAAAAAATGCAGATACATATATCACACCTCAGAGCAGTTTTTGACCTTGGAAGTTGCTTGACTGTTTTTAAGCTACAGATGGGGAAGTTGAGGTCCAAATAAGTTAAGGAAATAGTTCAAGGCTACAGCTGTCAAGTGAAAGAGGCAATGGGCAATTACATCTTCAGATCCTTGTCTGTTTCTATGTTCTGTCCCCACAGCACCTGGCAGCCCGTCGGCTGTGAAAGGTTTGTGTTCTCATGTTGGTTAGAGTGATCACTTATGTGCCTTTAACCAGTTGAAAAGGCTTGATCCCACATTATGCCCCCTTCTGTTTGTGGAGGGGAGAATGTAAGTGGAAGAAAATACTGCTATTAAGAGGATTTCAAGGGGCTCCTGGCTGGCTCAGTCAGTAGAGTGTGGGGCTCTTAATCTTGGGGTTGTGAGCCTGAGCCCCACACTGGAGGTAGATCTTACTCAAAAAAAATCTAATCTAAAACAATAACAAAAATAATCCATTTAATAGGACATGCCAAATATCTCATCTATTACTCTAAGCCCATCTTCTTATACCCAATTAATATTTACTTTTAAAATATTGGGAATGTAGAATGATAAGCTCTGAATTGCACTCTGAAAACTTGAAACAAGAGTACCAGCTTTTGCCAAGATTAAATATATCATTACCTCTCAGGTAGAAAAGCATTTATTTTTCACACAAAACCACTGACAGTGGATGATAAAGATGATTCTGTTTGATGTGAGATTATATTCAAGACCTCTGGGTCAGTAAATCTACAGAATGTCACAAGTTATGGAAGACTGGTACAAATTGCGACAGATGCAAAACTGCTGTTAAATTATAATACTTCAGCGTCCTATTTAAAAGTTGGAATGTGCTCATCAGATTTAAATTCACAGTGAGGAGAACCTGACAGATATTCTAAAATCTATAATAGTTTCATGTATAGGTCTACGGGGACAAGATTTAGCTCAAAAAAAAAAAAAAACAAACAAACAAAAACGTCTAAATTTTTACTAGTACTACTATATACCTCAAATTCTACCTGAAATTAAATATAAACAGCTCAAAATTGTTCTCGTATAACCTCAGTTTATGTAAAAAAAAAAGTATCTAAAATAAAGTGACTAACATGGTTTAAAAAAAATCAGCATGATCCAAAATTTAAGCAAGAATACTAATATAAGTATGTTTACTGTTTTTCATTTCTATAGTGACTTTTAACCACATATTATCTTTACAGAGCTGATTTTTTTTAAATTTTTATTTATTTGACAGAGATCACAAGCAGGCAGAGAGGCAGGCAGAGAAAGAGGGGGAAGCAGGCTCCCTTCTGAGCGGAGAGCCCAATGTGGGGCTCGATTCCAGGACCCTAAGATCATGACCTGAGACGAAGGCAGAGGCTTTAACCCACTGAGCCACCCAGGCGCCCCTACAGAGCTGATTATTAAATACAAATGGTTTGCAGTAGGTTGCAAACTATAAAAACTCAACAATTATTTGTCAGATGGGTCATTTTGATGTACTGAATGATTATCACACAAAACCTAAACTTTTGTTACTTTAACTAAGGAAACCAATCTGAAAATACTAGGACTTCGCCAATTCACAAAAAGACCTCAGACTATTCCCCAAAGCTGTAAGGAATAATCACGAGGCATTACACAACCTCTTCCAGCTGAAATCTTCCTTACCTGCGGCAGCTTCTATCAAATAAGAGACTATTTGCTCAGCACTTGCAAGCAACTGGTGCTTTCAATCAGATAATTGGACAGAGCAGGGGAATCGGCACATTGGCAGAATCAATCACACCTACGGTGAGTCAGAAGCCTTTTAAACCCTGGCTCCTGTAAGTGGCCTAATCTGTCTGAAATTGGGAGAATCAAGTATGAAACTACAAAAAATTCAGGCTACTTCAAACTTTCCTTCCCTTCCTTTCACAATTTTCACCTCCCCACTTTGTAAGCACAAGTGAACATCGTATTAGTCAATGAATAGGGGTTACTGAGAAGGTGTACGAAATGTATAGATTTTTACCTGCTAAATCCCATTTTATATGTGCAAGGCAAGTTGACTTTTTAAAGGAACCCTGGGAAAACCTTTACTAAGAAAACTTCTCTTAAAAGGGGGGAGGCACATCCCCTGACAGTGATTCTTAACCCTTCTGGGTCTCTGGGCCACTTTAAGAATATATGCAAAGTTTTAGAACTTCGTGAAACAAACAAAACAGGACACATGAGCAAAATTTTGTGGGCAATTTCAGAAGCTCAAAGATCCCTTCCCAAAGTCTCACATTTTAATTTTAGAATTTCTGCTCTAATCGCTTTGGAGATGTGTTAAAGCTTGAGGCAGTCAGTGTAAATAAAAAATAACATCCCATTTTATCTGCTATCAGATTGAAGATATCCTTGATTCTTTTGCTTTGGCTATACCAACTGATTTCCATTCATTTATTCAACAAATACTACTTAGCATCTACTATGTACTGGGGCCTGTTTTAGACACTGGGAAGCAGTGAACAAAATCGAAAACCAGCTCTCAAGAAGTTTATATACTGAAATGTGATTCGAGCTGCATACAGTGTTGGGGGGTGGGGCTTAAGAGACCATACCAGGATTACTTTTAAGCTGTAATTCTCAACTTTGACCATTCATTACAATCACCGGGGGGCACTTTAAAAGCTCCCTTCTCAAGCTTTCTGTTCAGCTTTCAAATATACTGTTTTCTGTTGCACTTTACAGGTTGGGGGAGTTGACTGGACGCGTGGAGAGGGAAGGGTTTGAGTTGCACACGGGACTAGATCGATCGCAGAGGTGGGCTAGCACATAAGGGGTGAGGAAATGGTCAATGACTGGGACAATTCAGGAGAAAAAGGATCTCAGAGCCAGAGGTGACCATGAGAACCTAGGGCCCCTGAAGAAGAACAGGAAAACTTCCAGAAGCCACGGAATTCTCAGTGTGTATCTTAAAGGTTAGGGAGATTCCAACACGCATCTGCGTCACACTTTGGAATATAGCTGTGCTAATGGTAAGAGGAGTGATTACAGAACACGGATGATCCTTTTCCCCTGCTTTGAGTACAACTGAAGCTGAAGAACTAAGTGGCTGCACATCCGAGGCAATCCCCCTAGAAATGTAACTCATTTGAAGGGGCAAGTCATGCCACATCGGTGTTCTTTCCTGTTTTCTTTCCCTCTCTTCCTCCCTCCCTTTTTGTCTTCCTTTCGATCACGTGTATTAATTGAACTAAAGGAGGTAATACTTCCCTTATCCAACCTAGTGTAATCAACAATAACTCTTGTAACCAGGCAAGAATGTTACAATTCCAGAACTAGATTATAAAGCGGACTGAGCTCTATGGCAGCTTCTTGGCCCTGAATAGAATCTCTGCTGGGACTGGACATTTTCACCAGGTTACAGGCAGGATTCAAAAAGCAAACAACTCAGGAACCTTCCTGAATAGAAGCTAATTAGTTTTCTAGGCTTTCTGAAGTTCTAAGTTTAAAGAATTATAGGATTCAAAATACAACCCAAATGATTTAAAGGCTGAAGGAAATGGCGGGACTTTGTGAGCCTTGGTTGTTTCCCAATTGTTTTTTTAATCTACTAAGAAAATAGATAATACAGCAAGAACTTTCGATATGCACTGCTATCCAACATTTCACCACTAAGTACTTGTGAAATTTCACAATTTGAGTTATATTACATTCTCCACAAGGGTTTCTTAACCTCAATAATACTGACCTTCTACACTAGAAAATTCTTCACTCTAGGGGTGCTGTCCTATGCGTTGTAGGAAGTTCAACGGCACACCAGCTCTCTACCCATTAATAGTAGCAGCACCCTTCATACCGGTTAGGACAACCACAAATTTCTCCACCTGTTTCCAATTGTCCTGGGGGGCACAAAATGGCCGCCAGTGGAGAACCACAGGTGTCCACTATTCCATAAAAATTCCAAACAGCTTACAAAAACAATATATAAAAATAAGACCCAACCATCACGAAGGAAATAAATATGAACAGAAATCCAAAACCAGGGGAAGAGGAGAGGAATCGAAGCATGAAGGTGACAAGGACTCAAACACGTGATGTACACACACACATACACGTACACATCCATATGCATCAAAAGGACTTATTACAGGCACTTGACCTTAGGCAAATGTAAGCAAGCAGTTTTTGTAATGCTGCTGTGTTCAGGTCTTAGTTTGGAACAGAGTCTCTCCAGGAAAGATGGGCTGGCAGGGGAGATGGAGGGAAAGTGGGGGAGAGCAAGAACAAGCTGAAACCTGCAAACACGAGCCGCAGCCCCGGAGCTTGGACAGGAACCCACGAATATGGGACTGGAACCGTGCCAGTTTTCATTGCCTCCTACCTTGATAAAATGGGTGTTCTTCAAGGAAAGCTGCTGCCCTTTGTCATGACGCTTAATGCTCACCTCATCTAAGAGTGAAAGGAGCCGAAGGAGCTGAAGGAAGATGGAAAGAAAGAAGGAACAGTCGGTGGCCAGGCTGCTGTCCCATACAAAGGACGTGAATCAGCAGGTGAGTGAAAAGGCCTGTGAGCTACAAAGGCACCCGCCTCAACCATGCACAGGTGAACAACCTAATCCCTACTGCCTTTCTTCCGCCCACCAGACTCATGCAAAAGGTCTCTGATGGCCCAAACCAGGCAAAAACATACCAGGAAAGGAATTTTGGGAAAAGGACTTTAGCTTAGCCATGCTGATGCACTAGAGAGCCACCACATCTTCTCACCTGATGAAATTCTGGTATAGAATATAAGTCTATCTAGTGATTCTCAGTAAAATGCAGCCAAAATTTAGAAGACCTCCATGGAGAAAAAAAATTAAATAACAGAGGTCTCTTAGGCTGCTTTATCAATATTCTTCAAAAATTCAATCATTTGTTTCTTTAATTAGAGGGTGGGTGGAGGCAGAGGGAGAAGAGAGAAACTCTAAGCAGACTCTGCACTGAGCCCAGAGCCTTACGTGGGGCTCAATCTCTGGACCCTGAGATCACAACCTGAGCCGAAACCAAAAGTCAGATGTTTAACCGACCATGCCACCCAGGCACCCCCCAAATTCAATCATTCCTAAAATCAGATTGATCACAGATATCAAATATGCCTGCACAATTATGCTGATGTTTTCTGTTACTATTACAAAATGTAAGTATTTTCACAAAAACATAATGGAAATAATTTGTATATATGTAATGCTATTTTTTTTTTCATTTTAAGAACCACAGCTTCTATTTGAATTGGTAAGACTATTGCTTTTATGGGTGTAATTATGACTTATGTATACATTACCACCAATTCCACATATATTCCTGCTCTATATCTTTCTCTTTTTTTTTTGGTAGAACATTGTTTTTCCCATTATGCTGGGCTTGATCAAAAATTTTATTATCACATTTGTATTTTTCCACAAAATAAATTGCATTTATATTTTGAATTTATTTAAATATAAATAATACACTGACATGTAAGTGTAAATTACAAAATAAAATGTTATTTCTTCAGTATTGAATCTTTTTAAAATTATTTTTATTTTTTTAAGTAAACTTTACTCCCAACATGGATCTTGAACTCAAGATCCTGACATCACAAGTCACATGCTCTACCAACTGAGCCAGCCAGGCATCCCTTCAGTTTCGAGCTTTTCTTTTTTTTTAAGATTTTATTTATTTATTTGAGAGAGGGAGCAAATGAGCGCACAAGCTCTCGGGGGGCGGGGGGAGGAACTGGAGGCAGAGGGAGAAGCAGGGTGCCCGCCGAGCAGGGAGCCCAATGTGGGGCTCCATCCCAGGATCCTGAGATCATGACCTGAGCCGAAGGCAGACACAACAGACTGAGCCACCCAGGCGCTCCTCAGTTTTGAACTTTTAACTTGAACTTTTAAAATAGCATTCCCTAAAATGTCAGGTATTTCATCTTTGACACAATGATCTTCCTCAAGCCTTGCCTTCATTCCATAAATTTGGTTTCTTAAAAACGGTACTATTACTGAAATAAACTCATTTTTAATCTGAAATATCTGATGATACTGATATGAAATTCAAATCTTTGAACTGTCTGCAAAGATCCTCTTCTGCCAGGGGAGCCAATACATTATGAGCTACTGAGCTACTGTTTTATTTTATCGGCATGCATATTTTGAAGTTTAAAAAAATTAATTTAGAACAGTGATCTCATTCTGAAAGATAAGTCACGTTTCAATGAGTAACCTATAAACACACCTTTTACAGCTGCGTGTGTTAGTAGGAAACCGTCATCCTCTGAACAGTCTGCTTAAATGACAAGTAACATTTGAAGCGGTTGCTGATACTTCTTCAAGAGATTTGTGAGTTCTGATTTTCACATGATCTCTCACACCACTATGACCCCAATGAGGGAATGGGAAATACTGATGAATATTTTGTTTTTATCACCAGTTTTCTTGAGAGAGAAAAAGTGAGCACTTAAATATTTTAGCATTTAAATATTCATTACATATGCACTTCCACTTTTTTGGAGCTCATAGCTACAGGAAAGGAATATTGCAAAAATTTTCACATAAAAACAGTAAAATAACTAATTGTCCAATTGTATCTTATAAAACTGAAAAGCCACATGCGTGCCTGTGTGGCGCAGCTAGTCATCCAGATCTTGATTTGAGCTCAGGTCTCCCACTGTCCCTCCCCACTTCTGAAACAACCAACCAACCAACCAAACAAACGAACAAACAAGAAAACCTGAGAAGGCACAATAGGAAACACAGTTGGATTACTCTCTGCACAGACTATGGCATGGCCGCCGAGCCCCAATTTCCCTCCTCTATTTCTTGGACACAACCTCTAATTTCCCATGTTTCCCACTGACCCAAACAAGTGAGGATTCAGTACCTTCATGAATTTTGCAGTTCTTGGCACAGACTATATGACAACTGAGTCAATTACTTCTCCCGTTCCCATTTGAGACTAGAAAGTAGTCATCCCCAGCACCATGTGTCACACACTACCGTCAATCTTGCAAACAATTTGCATGCTGTCTTTAGAAGGAAAGGGCAGAGGATGAGAAATGGGCTAGCACTGTTCACTACACAACATCTCACATACGACTAGCTGGGACCAAGTTAGAAACCAGAAATATAAATTGCAGATCTGCCAAAGCTACCCTGACATATTTTAATGTAACTATTAATATTAATACTTCATTAAAAGTTAACTATTCAGGAAAAATATAAAGTCAGACTGGACGCCAGGAGTGCAGGAGTAAACAGGGACTCTCCCAGGCAAACTGGGACTTACAAGTGTTCTACATTTAGTAACTATGACTCACTTTCAGCCTTAAGTCTGATTGAAAGCACCTCCCACTCTCCTGAATTAGGCTCTGGGAGCTTCCATGGAGAAGAGGGGGTGAACAGCAAATGTCTGGCCTCCTCTATCCCTCTAACTCAACTCCCCCACTCTTGCTGGGGTGGCCAACCTTAAAAGGACCTCAAATAATTTGCATCCCTTAGTATTCACCCTATTGTTGTAGTCCCATCCCACAATGAACACAGCTGACCTGTGTAACAGCAACTTTCAGAAGTGACAGAGTGCCATTTGTGAGTTAGACATAGAAGACACTGTGGCAATCCTCCCTGTTCTATTAGATAACATGCTATTAGAAAACCAGCTGCCATGTTGTGAAGACCCTTGAGGAGCCTAATGAAAAGGTTCATAAACAAGCCCTCCCTCCAAAAGCCAGCAAAACTCTGAAGCTTCCTACCAACCGCCAAGGGAGTAGGCCATCTTAGAAGTGAATCCGTCAGCCTCAGTCATGCCTTCAGAGGGCTACATCCCCAGCCAACATCTGGAAGGCAACTGAACGAAAGATTTTTAGTAGAACTACCTACCTAAGCCACTTCTGAATTGCTGACCCTCAAGAACTGTGAAAAAAAAATAATTTTTATTATATCTAAGACATTACATTTGAGGATTACTTGTTATATAGCAATGGGTAACAGACTCCTCTGGGGTTCAAAGGACTAGGAGAATTAGAGGAGGAGGAAGGACAACTCTAATATTGGCTGATATATTTATAAATTTCAGCTCTAGGACTCCATTTCATAATATGTGGCCACCTGCCATCTTCTTTGTGGGGTCCATTCGGCAGAGCACCACCCACTGACCGTCATAATGAATTCTTGCATTCTCTGGATGGCTTCATGCAACACCCTTTAAGCTCCTGGGAGGGCAGTACACCCATAGCTTCTCCCTGATTCGGTCCTTTCCTTTCCATCGGTCCTGCCATGTTTTCCATTGGGCATGGTCCCATCCAGACCTCAGGATGACGCAAGCTGACTAACTTCTGAGCTGTCTAGTTGGCCCAAAGGGAAATCACTCATTTTGGACATGTATCTTTGGACACATTTGGACATGTACCTTTTGGACACACCAAAAGATACAACTGCAGTCTGACCACCTGCTGATCTCTCTTTCTCCTTGCATGGCCATTTGGAGCTACTAAATCCACTCCTGATTTCCATGTTCCTTTATACCCCCGGAACTCCAGAAGATAATGTCCCATTTCTCCAAGAGCTGTTCTACTGTATCCCATCTGAGTGGGAACATGATTTGGACATACAAATTTCTGCAGTTCAGGAAGTTTCTATCCAGAGGATGTAATGCCAGTCTCCTTTTATAGTCATACTAAATCTGTACAAGTGGGTTTTTTAAAAATATTTTATTTATTTGTGAGAGAGAGAGAGAGAGAGATCACACACAAACAAGGGGAACAGCAGGCAGAGAGAGAGGGAGCAGCAGATTCTCCGGTGAGCAAGAGGCCGATGTGGAACTTGATCCCAGGACACTGGGATCATGACCTGAGCTGCAGGCAGATGCTTAACTGACTGAGCCACCAGGCATCCCTGTACCAGTGGTTTCTTAAGAAACCCTCCTCCAACTCAAGTTTAGAGGGAAATTTTTAAAGCCATTCTAGTTGCTATTACTAAAAATTTCCTTCAACAATTCCATTTAAAATGTTTTATATTTCCCCTATATAGTAACAATGGAGAAGAGGTCATTGGAACCATTTCACTAGTTTTTAGTATGTCCCACAGGAATGTGTCTAGCACAATTGTTCTAAGCTTTAGGATTTTAGCCAAAATTCCTAAAAAACTGAAAAAGCACTATTATCCTGTTACATTCTAGCTAAAATATTCTTTCCCCCCCACTTCCAGGGATATGCTGGTAGGTGTACAGTATGTATTTTTCTGAAAGATTTTATTTATTTGACAGAGAGAGAACACAAGTAGGCAGAGAGGCAGGCAGAGAGAGAGAGAGGAGGAAGCAGGCTCCCTGCCTAGCAGAGAGCCTGATGAGGGATTCGATCCCAGGACCCTGAGATCATGACCTGAGCTGAAGGCAGAAGCTTAACCCACTGAGCCACCCAGGCACCCTACAATATGTATTTTTGAGTAAATAGATGGAAATACCAAGATCTCATTACCAGAGAGGTAGATAATTACATATATTTATATTTTTAAAGTAAGCTCCACAAACAGCATGGAACCCAACATGGGATTTGAACTCACAACCCTAAGATCAAGACCTGAGCTGCTGACTGAGATCAAGAGTCAGACGCTTACCAAATGGGCCACCCAGGCTCTCCCAATCTATATTTTAAAATAAAGTACTCATATTAGGCATCCTATAGCAGTTACTTTGTAACATAAAAGATAATTTCTTTGACATTTATTTAATTCAGTAATGGCTTCGTAAAACTTTTTAAAAATAATGTTCCTTGCTAAAAGGAGAGGACATAACAAAGCTACTGTTTCTAAAAATAATCTGATTCATATTCTTTGCAAGACTCTGGAAGAAAATGCCCCTAGTGAAGCAGATCAAACATTAGAAATTAGGGATAATCTGAAATAAGGAAAAAGATGGAAAACACAATTGCCAAATGAAAAACTACAATGAAGAAAATGAATACGTGACTCCCTCTGGAGAAACCAGATAATGAATTTCTTAGGGACATGGACTCTGGGGTTGAAATGTACCATCTCCATGAATATGTGCAAATGACTTAAATTCCCTCAGCATCAGTCATCTCATTCGTCAAAATAGAGATGATAACTGAACTTCACGCATAGAGAGAGAATTGGGAGAATTAAACAAGATACCACATGTAGAATACTAAACATCTAGTCAATATGTAATAAATGTGAGCTTCTAAACCTGAAGAATGACCAAAAGTATGAGAAACTTGAACAACTTCTTCTAGATCATGAAGGAAAGGGATAAAATGACAAAAATTCTACAATAAATACGTGATCAATGTAGAAGACATATTCCAAAGATGCAAACTGTAGTTGAAAAAAAAAAAAACAGAGGGAACAAAGCTAATAAGCAAAAATATGATGCAAAGCTTTCCACCTATAGACAAAGAGCTTTTTCCTGACAATGGAGAGTCCTCAAAATGTATTAAGGAAAATAAATGAAATTAATTCCATACCTACGCTTATCTTAGTGTATTATTTTTTTCTCAGTGGAATTTCTACACTTCACTCCCAGAGAAAGAATCTCATGAATATCCATTAAGGTAACACAAAGGAAGAAGAAGAAAAGCTTACAAAAGACTGATTTAGGTTGACCCCAGGCTCCTGGGCAACACCAAACCCCTGAAGAATACGGAAGCAAAATCTGAAACAGTTTTACTCAGAAAAAGTGTTGTTCGTGTGTGAATACATCTGTAAGCAAGGTCTCACTCAGGAATTATGCCAACTTGGTACTTTTCATGAATAAAATATTGGAAGGTCTTCCCAAATAAAAGTACTGGCAAATGTATATGAGGAAAAAAAAAGAGAGAGAAAATATCAAGAGATAAGCAATTAAAATTCACGGTAATTTTGGAAAAATTTGAAGGAACAGGCTGCTGTATAAATATACACTCTAAATAACTATAAATATATACTTTTAAAAAAAAAAGATTTTATTTATTTGACAGAGAGACATAGCAAGAGAGGGAACACAAGCAGAGGGAGTGAGAGAGGGAGAAGCAGCCTTCCCGCCAAGCAGGGGGTCCAATGGGGGGCTCAATCCCAGTACCCTGGGATCATGCGCTGAGCACAAGGCAGATGCTTAACGACTGAGCCACCCAGGCGCCCCTGTAAATATATACTTTAAATAATTGCTTTTAGTCCAATTACAAAATTAATTTTGTATTTAATTTAAAATAAGACTGGTATTGTGAAACCGAACAAAAATAAAAGTTAAAATGCAAAAATGAATTCTATAACCCCAGGTTGTATTTTCAAAGACTTTCTCCTATATGGTGTGGAGACCGAGAAAAACTAAGGCCATCCCACCACAGGTTTAGCCTTAGCATAAGTACAGCCATCTCAGACCCCTGTGGCCAAGGGCTGAACTTTCCCCTATTTTACCTTAGTTCTAAGAAGCCCCACCCTGCTTTAGTAACAGGAACCCATAAATACCCCTGCCTTAGTTAAACTCGGGGTCCAAGTCCCTACTCCGCTGTGTCGGGTACACTTGGGCCCAAGCTTAAGCTTGTCGAATAAACCCTCGTGTGATTGCATCGGTGCTTGGCTCCTCGGTGGTCTCTAGGACGCGAAAACTCGGGTACAACAATTAGGAACAATGGAAAAGAGATCACTGGACCTATTTCACTAGCTTTTCACTATTTTCACTATTTTACTAGCTTCTTTCACTAGAAAGAAGAGGAAAACAAATGCAAGAAACTCCAATTCTCAGGGTGCCTGAGTGGCTCAGCTGGTTGAGGGACTGACTCTTGGTTTCAGCTCCCGTGGTGATCTCAGAGTGGTGGGACGGGCCCTGTGTTGGACTCCGTGCTTGGCATGAAGTCTGCTTGTCTCTTTCCCTCCCCCTCTGCTCCTCCCCCCATATGTATTCTCTCTCTCTCACTCTTTCTCTTTCTCTCTCTCTCCCAGATAAATAAAATCTCTATTAAAAAAAAGAAATTCCAATTCTCACAAAGGAAGTAAAAATTAAAGGAGTTATGTCAGACAGAAGAGTACCAAGATTCTTAATAGTGAAAGAGTAGGGTTCTACGCATTAATATCAAGAAGGCAAAAATACTATCACCATTACCGTTTAACACGAACATTACTTTGGAAGTTCTAGTTGATCTATTAAAACAGAAATAAAAAGTATCAGTGGACAGAAAGAAAATTGTATCATTATTACAAATTATGTGGTTATACAGCCAGAAATTATTTTTTAAATTGAAAAGCTACCATAAATAAGTTTTCAATTGGACATTAAGTCAAAAACTCAAAAATTAATAATGCTCCTGCGTATAGAAATAGGTAAGTTGTAGATAATAGGAGGAATACCCAATTAATAGTATTAATAGTATTAAGAATGATCTTTACGAGTACGGTTATCTACATGAGAAAATATAAACTTTAAGGAGTAAATTTTTAAAAACCTGCATACAGGAAGTCATGCCATAATTTTGGACAAAAACATAAATATTATAAATCAATTCCTCCCAAAGAGACAGTATGTATTTGATATAAACCCAATCAAAATAGCTTTATAATTTGTTAAGAGAAATTTTAAAATAATTCTGAAGATAAACTGGAAAGATAATTCAACAGAAATTGCTAATATTTTTAATTTTATATATTTGCAGATATCAAAGCATATTATAAAGATTAACAGGGCAGTATAGAAATGGCATAAGAATCAACACTTTTATGGGATAGAATATACAGCCAAAAAATACACAGTAATATATATGTCAGTATACCATATAAAGAAGTATCATCGGTTAACATAAAGAAAAAAACATTTTCAAATGGTAATGAGACTCTTCAGTTATTGGAATGGAGTTGAGAGAAAGGAATAAATTAAAAACTCCACCTCATAATATGAGCAAATATAATTTCCAGAGGAATTTAAGTTTGAAATACTTTTCAATCATTTATTTTTAGAAAAGGTAGTGAATATTTATCTTACATTTGGGGGAACTTTCAATGCTCAGATGCAATGCAAGAAACTGCAAAGTGGTAAAACAGGAACTTTAAAAATAGATAAACTTAAAACATCTGAGTATAAAAAAGAAACACCAACCCAAATCCAAAGGCAAAACCGAAAACTACTGAAAACTTTGCCTTATATATGGCAAGTGGGTAATATTTCCATTTATAATGAAGAAGGAGAGCGAAGTTCTTATCTCAAGGAGTCAAAGAATCAATCCTGTAGACAAAGGAGAGTGAGTAAAGAGATAGAGTTTTATGAAGCAAGGATACAGAAAAAGCTCTTGGAAGTGAGAGGTTTGCCAACCTGGGCCTCCACTGACAGTCTTTGGTTTAGAACCGACCAGGGAGCTTGTGACCTTATCATTCTTGTGATGTTTTGGTTTGAGTTAAGGACTGGTAATAACATCTTTAATGGCTTACTTTTTCTTTGGGGTCTGCTTGTTCTTTGTCGGTCACAATGTGACTGCCATAAAAAGACCCCACCTCTGACTCCCGGGGCAGGATGGTCCAGTTCCGTTACATCTCAGCATTCCTGGGATTTCTGTGAGCCTGATCACATAGTCCCCTACCTAGCTCTCCGTACCTAGCCCAGCCTGTCCCTTAATGATACCCTTCAGATGTATCTTGGCGGTGGGGGTCGGGGGTTGGATAAAGTTTCCAAAGGAATTTTTATATGCTAAAGTAGACTTACAGGATCCTGGGGGTCAGGTTAAGATTGCCTTTTGCCCTTAGCAAAGTGTCAACATCCGGGCAGTGGAGTCCCTAGAGGAATGTCACTCTGCCTGTTCAAGGACTTGTCAATGGGCTGTAAGTAGTAAGGAAATTTAATAATTTTTCTTCCGCCTTTGTTTCCCAAATCAATAACATCCACATGATACAGTACTAAGGAACTGATATGTTTATGAATAAATTTTCCCTAAAAAAATTTCTCATAGGAAATTATTGTTTTAATTTCATTTGCCAAATGCTAATTTACATAAATAGTGTGATATCAACTGTTTGGATAATGTACACATATGAAGACTGCATGTATATATACCAGACATCCCTAGACAATGGGATCATAAGTGAATTTTAACTTTTGAGTATTTCTCTGTATGTCAATTCTTTTAGTTTTTTTCATAAGCCATACACATTAAAGGTGAATATACATTCTTAAGTCTATCCACGTCCTCTCAACCATTGGTAAGGAGGAATATGCATTAGTATAGCTTTTCCTAACGGGCACCAAGAAGCCTAAAACTGTTCATGCCCTTTAGCTTTCCAACTCCATTTCTAGTCATCTCTCTTGTGGTAGACAGAATGGCTTCCCAAAGATGGCCATACCCTAATCCCTGTAATTTGTGAATATACTGTCTTCTGGGGCAAAAGAGTTTGCAAATATAATTAAGGTTATGAACCATAAAATAAGGGGATTATCCCAGATTTTCCAAATGGACCCAATTTAATCATATAAACCCTTATAAACAGAGAACTTGTTATTTTTACCTGAAGCTTCTTCATAGAATTGCAAACATTTTCATTTCCTTGTTCTAATATTCTTGTCCTATAATGGAATGCCAACTTTTGTTATGTATTTCCCATGCAGTTTCTTTCAATTAAATTTTTTATCTAAATTTTTTTATATTTTCAATCCCTCAAAAATGCTTGTAAACTTTTGTAAACATTACCGATAGTAAGCAATTGTTCATAACAAATAACTGAATAGCATAAATTCAAAATAATCACTTTCTACCAAAGACACAATTTGCTCCTTAATAAGGATCTATGCTCTAATATAATCTTGTACCATGCCTAAAATTAAATTTAAATGTTTTGATGGCATCATTCCATTTTATATTTGGAGAGTTTTAAGGGAAAATGAGATATGTACTTCATCAAGATATTCCATTTGGGAACAGATCCATAAATATTGTTGGGAAGACCTTCTTCCGCCCTGTGGTCTTTCTAGCTGGACTTAGAATCAAATTGACATGAGACAGATTAGTAGGAAAAATCAAATTTAATAGGTGTGTGTACGGGGAAGCCACATAGCCATGGGATTCCAAAAACAATGAGGCAACTTGAAGCTTATAGGAGCTAAGGAGAAGGGAGGGGTCCGAGGATACATAAGGGAGGAAGGCCCTTAGCCGGAAAATAAAAGGTAAAAGGAGATGTTTGGAAAAACAAGGTTATTACATAGATAAGTTTCTTAGGTAAAGGGGAGTCTCTGTTAATAGCTCTCTTCCTTCTATAGGCTCTGTTTTCCATTATATAAATTTCAGCAGTTGTCACGGAGGCAGAGAGCTATTCCTGCATCTGCTAGGTTTTGATTATTTTTAACTCAAAATTATCTTTATATCAAAGTGACCCATCTTGGGGCAGCCTGTCCCAGGCCCCTACAATATAATATTTAGTTTTTTAAATTTTTTCAAAGAATATCATCACTGTCAAAACAGTTAAGGCCATCTTTCTAAAGAATAAGATTAAAATAAGTGTCTCATGCGGCACAAATAATGCTTCTAGGTTTTGCCCAAACTTCTGGTTTGCACACCATTTCCTTTGCCAGATTTTTCAAACCATTCACACAGGCCTGCCCTCAAAAGAATCTTAGTTTGTTTAAATAATGCTGATACTTATTTTTTATAAATTTATATGTCTCATTAAGTATTTTTATAAAAATAAAACTTTTATTTTTAGCAGTCAGTCCATATCTATCTTGTTTCCGATGTAAAAAATCAGTATCCTGTTCTACACACTTCAGCCCTAGCACATATAAATAAAAATCTAAGAAATATGGATTTTTGCATATTGAAAAAATATTCCTTGCTGCCCTTTGCAAATTTTGCAAATACCATGCAATTATATAATACCTTGGGATGTAAGGAAAAGCAAGAGAATTAATGCTTGCTACCAGTAAAAAAAAAAAAAAATAACACTTCATGAAAGAATTATTCCAATTACACCATTTGAGAGAAAGGATTTGGTAAGTTAAATAATTTGCTTTTTTTCTCATCTAAGCACATTTATAGCACAAATCCTCCCTACATTATGAAGCAGGGTTTGTCTCCAGTGTTGCTGATGACACAAGAAACTTTCTTGCCAATGAAACGCAGTTACCTTCTGATGTAAGAACAAGACACATGAAGAAAAGATTCCCTGAAGCCTGAATCCACTGTTGGTGATATGCATGCATACAGCTCTGGTGCCCATGTCTAACGTACTAAGTCCAAGGATGGTCCCCCAACCAAAACTATTTATTGAAATACTCTGGAGAACTTTTTGATAATAGAGGAAACTAACAGTTACTTAAATCGTTTTAAGAATTATTCAGGGGGGGGCGCCTGGGTGGCTCAGTGGATTAAGCCTCTGCCTTCAGCTCAGGTCATGATCTCAGGGTCCTGGGATCGATTTCTGCATCCAGTTCTCTGCTCGGCAGGGAGCCTGCTTCCTCCTCTCTCTCTGCCTGCCTCTCTGCCTACCTGTGATCTCTCTCTCTCTCTCTCTATCAAATAAATAAATAAAATCTTAAAAAAAAAAAAAAAAAAGAATTCTTCAGGGAGGGGTGCCCAGGTGGCTCAGTCAGTTGAGAGACCGACTCTTGATTTTGGCTCAGGTCATGATCTCAGGGTCAGGGTGACTGAGCCCCACATCCGGCTCTGTGCTCTGCTCAGCTTAGGAGTCAGCTTGAGATACGCCCTCCCTCTCCTTCTGCCCCTCCCCCTGCTTGCACTCTCTCTTAATAAATGAACAAAATCTTTAAGAAAAAAGAATGCTTTGTGGAATTTTTATTATTATAAAAATATAAAACAACTCTTTGAAAAATGAAACTTTCTCTTATGAGTCAATTAAATTCAAATAGAATTTAAACCCTAAATAGAACATTGCAATTACCTAGTTAAAATCCTCTTCATTTTTCCTATTAGAAAATTATAGCCCAGAGAAGGGAACTGAATTGCCCAATACCTCGGATTTCAATAGCAACAAAACAGGACTACTGTCTTGGTCACCTGACTTCCAGGCTCATTATCAATGTTGGTTGATCGCTGATATATTAGATTGGCAAAAGCAAATGGAACATTTAGGAAAATGCAGGGATTTTTATCAAATTGTAAGAATTTAGTACTTGAAGCAAATAAGTTTTCTACAACCTGAATGTCCTATTTTCTCACTTTCTCTTAGTCTAAATGTGTTAATTTAATCTGAGGAAACAGTGTACCACAGGGATGGATTTAGTAGAATTTTTAATGAATGACAGTAGACTCCAATAAAACAAAATAAAGTAAAATCCCATAATAACTTCAACTGTTGAAAAGTGCCTGGATAAAAGAGGAAATTTAGAGCTGAATTTTTTACAGATTTTCAATTAAGTTTGACAGCTGTTTCATTACCAGATTTTATTCATTGTAATAATACATTGTGAAACGATAATCCTTTTATCAGTTAAAAAAAAAAAGGCTCTTACAATTTAGGTAATAAGATCCTCGTATAAAAACCTAAAAAATTTTTAATATCATTATTTCCTCACTTTTGCAGTGCCTTTCATGGAGAATGTTAAGAAAAAATACATAACTAAAATGAGGAAAGAATAAGACAATTTAACTGTGATGAATAACCAAATTACATAATAACTGGTGGGAGAAGCCTAACTTCTCTGTACTCATTCTAATTTGAGCTCATTTATTGAATCACAAAGGTTTTCCAAGGTAAAAGGCAATTAGTCTGAATAGTTATAAAAATAAGATTTAACCTCAGGTTCAAGTGAATGCTTAAAGAAACAATATTGGCAGCACAGATTTTTGATTGGTTGGAAGCTACTAGAATAAATGCACAAACTTTAACATTTGAAACAACAAATCATTACACTGGAATCATAGCAGTTTGGCTATAGTAAGACTTAAAGAGCATATCATAGACCAGAACGGGAAATAAAGATAACTTACCAAAGAGAAAACGTCAAAACGAGGGAATAGAAACGATCTTTAAATTAAAAGAATAGCGTGAATTTTAATCAATTCAGATACAGTAATACAATTCTCAAGTGTACCACAATCAGATCCTTACTTTATAGTATTATCTGAATTACCAACAAAAAAATGAGAAAAGAAATGAATCATAGTATTTTTGGAGATAGTTTTTAAGACCCAGTTAGCAATGTTGAGATTCATTTTTGAACAATGAAAACATGTTATATTAAAGCCATTTTTCCAATAATTTGTTAAAACTGCTTCTTATTCAAATCATGAAATTCTAGGTCTTATACAACTTTACACACTTTCCGTTTGCTCAGGGATGTGGTCACCTTCACCACTAGGGTTTCCTGTGTTTCACCACTGGGGCCAGGAGAATGACGACCATGACTATGAAAAGCCCTACTTCTGACATTATGCAATGAATAATAAAATAATGTCTCCACTTTTAGTTCATATTTTCATATTTCAGCTAATGAGTTAAAATTTCAAAGCATGATCAAAACCACAATGAGATACCACCTCACACCAGTCAGAATGGCTAAAATTAACAAGTCAAGAAATGACAGATGCTGGCGAGGATGCGGAGAGAGGGGAACCCTCCTACACTGCTGGTGGGAATGCAAGCTGGTGCAACCACTCTGGAAAACAGTGTGGAGGTTCCTCAAAAAACTGAAAATAGAGCTACCCTATGACCCAGCAATTGCACTCCTGGGTATATATCCTAAAGATACAAACGTGGTGCTCCGAAGGGGCACGTGCACCCGAATGTTTATAGCAGCAATGTCCACAATCGCCAAACTGTGGAAAGAGCCTAGATGTCCATCAACAGATGAATGGATAAAGAAGAAGTGGTATATATACACAATGGAATACTATGCAGCCATCAAAAGACATGAAATCTTGCCATTTGCGACGACGTGGATGGAACTAGAGGGTATCATGCTTAGCGAAATAAGTCAATCAGAGAAAGACAACTATCATATGATCTCTTTGATATGAGGAAGTGGAGATGCAAGGCGGGGGGGGGTTGGGGGGAGGTAGGAAAAGAAAAAATGAAAAGATGGGATTGGGAGGGAGACAAACCATAAAAGACTCAATCTCAAGAAACAGACTGAGGGTTGCGGGGGGGAGGGGGGACGGGAGAGGGTGGTGGGGAAATGGACATTGGGGAGGGTATGGGCTATGATGAGTGCTGTGAAATGTGTAAACCTGACGATTCACAGACCTGTACCCCTGGGGATAAAAATACATTATATGTTTATTAAAATAAAAAAATTTAAAAAAAAAATTTCAAAGCATGGCATAACGATGTTAACATCCAGTCAACAATTCTTTCTCAGCATCACCATCTTTGTTCTGAAGTGCTAATGCAATTATTTTTTTAAATGCTTACGTATTGTCATTTTGTTAAAAAAAAAAAAGTAGAAATAAAAAATAGAAGTACTGATGAGAAGCCTAGAGCTCATTATTTAAAATGATAAAAGAAAATCATCTTGCCTGCTAAAAGCAGCGATTCTCCAGTTTTAGACACTCATTGTATTAATTTGAAAAAAAAAGGAATATAGAACATGACAAAAGCAATACCCTACATAAAATTTAACAGTCAATCAAAGACATAAATTTTAAAATGTGAAACTATAAAACTTCCAGAAAAAGATAGGAGAAATTCTACATGTCCTTGGGTTGGACAATGAGTTTCTAGATGCAATATATGAAGCATGATTCATGAAAGAAAAATCATGTAAGCTGGACTTAATTACAATTTAAAAAAAAACTTTTGTATGAAAGATGACATTGAAAGGATGAAAAGACAGGTCATCCTGATAGAAAGCACTAGAAAAACACATTTCTGATAATGGACTTTAAACAAAAATATATAAAGAACTCTAAAAACTCTACAAAAACAGGGCGCCTGGGTGGCTCAGTGGGTTAAGCCTCTGCCTTCGGCTCAGGTCATGATCCCAGGGTCCTGAGATCGAGCCTCACGTCGGGCTCTCTGCTCAGCAGGGAGCCTGCCTCCCCCCCCCCAATACCTGCCTCTCTGCCTACTTGTTATCTCTGTCAAATGAATAAATAAAATCTTAAAAAAAAACTCTACAAAAAGAAAATTGAAAAATAAATCAATATCAAAAAGAGCAAAGATCCAAACAGACACCTCATCACAGAAGATATACAGATGGCAAGTAAGCATACAAAATGTGCTCAGTGCCACTTGTCATTAGAGAAGTGCAAATTAAAACAACAATGAGATGTCAGTACACACCTATTACAATGGCTAAACTCACCAAAAAAAAAAAAAAAAAAATTTGACAACACCAATTGCGGTAAAATCTGTGGAGCAACTGGTATTCCCATTCATTGCTCATGGGAAAGCAAAATGACAGAGCCACTTTGGAAGACAGTATGGCAGATTCTTAAAAAGCTACGCATAGTCTTATCATACAATCAAGCATTATGTTCACACAAAAACCTGTGCAATGTTTATATCGGTTTGATTTACAATTACCAATAACTGGTGGCCACCAAGATGTCCTTCAATAGATGAATGAATAAACAAACTGTAGTGTAACCATAAAACAGAATATTACTCAGCAATGCAAAGGAATGAGCTAGCAAGTCAGACAATGTAACTGCATATAATGTGGGCTTCTTAAAATGAAGGCATTTCTTTGGAGAAAGGTCTAGCCTTACTGAGATTCTCTACTCTCATCTTTGTAGGCGTATGCCATGTTCTTCATCTCAAGCCTAAAGAGACTTGGACAGCTTGACATGTGTATCCTGCAGTTGAGGACTACCAAAAGCAGGGATCTAATTGTTGTTCTTGGAAATCTAGATGGCCAGATATGAGCTAACTGCTTTGGTAGCTGAATCAAAGGAATGTTGTCAAACTGGAATCAGCCTGCCCTACTAGGTTGGGGCAAAAGTTGCCCAGCATTCCACATGGGCCAGGTGTGGACCCCAGGTGAGAGGAAAATAGAGGGTAATTACAAAATACTTAGATTGAATGGTTATCACCAGATGTCAAAATAAGAACTGAAAAGTGTAATATCTGAAATGGAAGGAGAAAAAAATCAATTTATCTACATCACTTACAGATCCAAGAAGCTCAGTCAACTCCAAGCAGACGAAATACATCAAAAAGCACATCACAGTCAAATTGCTAAAAACTAAAGACAAAAGAGCAAATCTTAAAAGCAATCAGAATAAAGAGATATACAGAGAAATGGGGATAGAATGATGAATGATTACCAACCAAAACAAAAGGAAGCCAGAAGACAATGTAAAAATACATTTAAAATCCTAAAGAACCAAAGGAGAGAAGAAAAAACTACAAGATTATTTCAACATGTTCTAAAGTAATATCTGGGGGCGCCTGGGTGGCTCAGTGGATTAAGCCGCTGCCTTCGGCTCAGGTCATGATCTCAGGGTCCTGGGATCGAGCCCCGCATCGGGCTCTCTGCTCAGCGGGGAGCCTGCTTCCCCTTCTCTCTCTGCCTGCCTCTCTGCCTACTTGTGATCTCTCTATCTGTCAAATAAATAAATAAAATCTTTAAAAAAAAAAAAAAAATTTAAAGTAATATCTGATAAAATTCAGCACTTTAGAATGAAAGCAAAACCTCAGGAAGTTGAAATAAAAAGGAACTTTATTGATAAAAAAAAAAAAACCTCTCCCAAAATCCTCCAGTAAACATTTTAGTTACTAGCCATTAACTTTAGGATCTAAAAAGAAAAGAAGCTCACTGTCGATGTTCCTTTTAAAAATACCACTGTAGTTCCTTGCCATCACAGTAAAAAAAAAAAAATGAGATGTTTATGGATTTTAAGTGAAGCAGCACAACTGTTATAATCTGTCATGATAGGATGATCTACATAGTATTGATAGTTATAATGTATTTAAGAATTAACCCAATAAATTCCTAAGACTCATGTTCAGAAAGTTGCTAAACTCCAAAAACAGCTTTAAAATTATATGAACATGGGAGCCTGACTGGCTCAGTAGAGTATACAACTCTTGATCTTGGGGTTAGAGGTTCAAGCCCCATGTTGGGTGTAGAGATTACATTTTTTAAAAGATGTTTTATGTAATCTCTACACTGAACATGGGGTTCAACTCACAACTCCAAGATCAAGAGTTGCATACTCTACCAACTGAGCCAGCCAGGTGCCGCAAGATAACTTAAAAAAAAAATCTTTATACAAAAAGATATGAACAAATGGAGAAAAATGCAATGTTCATGGGTTTAATAACTTAATATTATAACTATAATAATTCTCCCTAAAAATAATCTATGAATTCAATATAATTCTAGTAATAATTCTAGCAGAATTTATGCAGGAATCAACAAATTCATTGTTTTCTCTTTACTAATCCTATATTTTATTTATCTTTTTAAAAAGATTTAGTTTTTTTAATTTTTTAAAAGATTTTATTTATTTATTGCTGTCCACTCAATTGCTGTTTATTTTTATTTTTTTTATGTTGTTAGCCACCATATAGTACATCATTATTTTTGACATAATCAATGATTCAATACTTGAGTATAACACCCAGTGTTCATCACAACACAGGCCCTTCTTTGATTTTATTTATTTATTAGAGAGAGCACGCACAAGCAAGAGCATGCACATGGATGAGGGGCACAGAGCGAGAAGGAGAAGCAGACTCCGTGCTGAGCAGCAAGAGTGACACGGGCTAAATCTCAGGACCATGGAATCATGACCTGAGTGGAAGGCAGACATTTAACCGACTGAGCCACCCAGGCACCTGTTAAATATTTCATTTTTAGGTAATCTCCACATCCCATGTGGGGCTCGAGCTTACAACCCTGAGATCAATAGTCATTCCTGTACTGAATTCCAGTGTGTCTGGAGGATTCCCCACTATCAACAAGCAATTGTCAAACACCCTGCGAGTGTCCAAAAATTGAACTCAAATCTAACACTATCGAGTAGGAGATAGCACCAGATGCCACAGGTAAAGGACAGTCTCCCGAGACCACCCTCTACTTTGAGGTCAATCACAAGCCAGTATGATAACTGTGCTTCTGAATGACCAGCTACGAACTGAAGGTTCCAAAGACCCACTGCAACTAAGGATGCCACTCCCTAGACCAAGTCATTCTCGTGCTTCTGACCGACTGGCTTTAAATCAAAGGTTTCCATGACCCCCTCTTCGGGTTCAATTAATTAGCTAGAGCAGCTCACAGAACTCAGGAAACTCATTTACTCACCAGATTACTGATTTATTACAAAGGATATTAAAGGATACGAAATAACAGCTGGATAAAGAAACATAGGGAGAGGTCCCAAACAAAAGAATTTCTATCCTCGTGGAGTTTGAGGCCTAGCACGGTAGCCCATGAAAGTGTTCTGGTTCCCCTACCTGGAAACTCCCATTCCTTTCCTTTTGGGTTTTTATGGAAACTTCATTTCATAGGCATGAATGATTAAATCACTGGCCACTGATAATGAATTAAACCTCCAGCTTCCCCCTCCCCAGAAATCAGGGGGTGGGACTGAAAGTTCCAACCCTCTAGTCATGGTTGGTGCTCCGGCAACCAGCTACCATCCTTGGGTGCTTTCCAAAATTCGTCTTATTAACAAAAACCTAATTGTGGTAGAAAGGGGTATTATGAATAACAAGACACCCATTTCACTTTTATGGCTCTAAAGCATTTTCAGGAACTGAGAATAAGAGACCAAATATTATGACAAGAGACGCTCCTATTGCCCTTGTTACTCAGGAAATTTCCAGAGTTTCAGAAGTTATGAGCCAGGAACTGTGGAGGAAAACATATATATATGTTTTTTTTCTCATAAACCACAATATCATACTTATTTACTATACAATATTAATATTATGCTATACTAATACCCACTAGGTATTAGAATGTAGTGAAGAGGTTGCCTTTAAGAACACTGGCTCTTGAACCAGACTACCTGGGTTCAAATCTACATTCTACCAGTTCGTAGCTATATGACCTTGTGCAAATTACTTAACTTCTCGGTGTCTCAGTTTCCCATCCAATTTTATGGGGATAATAACAGTACCCACCTTATACATTGTTGTGAGAATTAAATGAGTTTATACAGGTAAAGTACTTAAAATGGTATACATTAAGTATCAACTATTATTTAACTACCTCTGTGGCACAGTAACAGAAATGGTATAGTCCTGGCACATATACACAAAATAATAGATGAAGAGAAAAGAGAGATCAGAAGCAGATTTATGATAAAGGTAACATCTCAAATCAATGGGAAAAAGTCATTTAGTACATGGTACTGAGAAAACTGACCCATAATATGGATTTATGACATAAATGTGAAAGGGAAGTTAATAGAGGTAAGCAAATGAAGGAGTATTTTTTTACCTTAATATTAGTGAAACTCTCCTTCAACAAGACCCCCAAAATGGCAACCATATTGTTTACATATAAAACTTTTATTTGATTACATTAAAATGGAGAAACGAAGGGAACCAAAGACAAATTTACCAGGTGGGTGACAGACGGAAAGAAGATGTCTGTAGCATATGAAACTGACAGAGAATACTTAAAGTACACGGGGGCCTTGTGCAAATTGACAAGAAAAAGACATCAAATCTAATAGAAAAATGGGCAAGAAATAAAAGGGACACATTCACAGATGATAACAGATGTATGGAGAAACACAACCTCACGGAAAACCCTCAAACAATGGTACACCACTTGACTGACACCCATCAGATTGGCGAAAATGAAAAGTGGGATAATATCAGGTCTTGGAGAGGGTGTGGAAAAATGCACAGTATCATGCCTTGCTGAGAGAAGGTAAGTCTGAGCAAGAGCAAGCGCGCAAGGGTTTGATGAAATTAAATGTGCAGATGCCAAATGCCTCGGCAATCCCATTCTGGGTTATAGGTCCTAGAGAAATGTTCACGCCTTTCACATCTGCTCATTGAAGTACATGTATGAACATGCTTCTTACTGTGCTGGTTGTGAATTTGGGGTATTGATAAACCGAACGCCCACCACTTGGGGATAGAGGAAGGTTGTGTGAGGAGGCACACAACGGATTGCTCTTCAACACTCTGAGAAAGGAACTTCAGATGTACACATAGTATGAATGGATCTCAATACTTAAGGGTTGAATAAAAAAAACAGAAGCAAAACAAGTACACAGTACCAGTTGTATTAGTTTTCCAGAAAAACAGAACCAACAGGATATATAGAAATATATATAAGAAGAGATGTATTATAAGAAGTGACTCACGTAATGATGGAGGCTGAGAAGTCCCATGATCTACCATCTGTGAACTGGAGAACCAGGAAAGCCAGTGGTTTACTAGTTTGAGTCTGGAGGCTGAGAATTGGAAGGCCGGTGGTGTAAATGTCAGTCCAAGTCAGAAGGCCTGAAACCCAGGAACACCTATGGCAGAGAGAAGGAAAAGAATGAAATTACCCTTGTACTGCCTTTTCAGTCCATTCTAGTCCCTCAGCAGATTGGATGAAGACTGGTCAGGAGGAATCTTTACTAAATAAAGTGTGGATTTTCTTTTACTTTACTGTGGATTCAAACTGTTAATCTTACAGATTAAAATGCTACTCTCTTCTGGAGACACCCTCATAGACACACCCAGAAATCATTTAAATGAAGTTTTTATGAGTTATCTGCGCATCCTTAGCCCAATCAAGTTAACACATAAAATTAGCCATCACATTATTCATATGAGATTTTACTAATATAAACAAAGATGTATATCAAATAATTAATCAAAGACTTGTGTGGAGGAAGAGAATGGGTGAGGGATCAGAGACAGAGAGGAAAAAATAAATTAAAGAGGTATAACTGGCACGTGTGTGTGTATGTATGTGTGTGTATTGTGAGAATACTCATCATCCACTCACACATTATAACACTTCTTTTATTTATCTTGTACATTCAAAGTTTTCAGTTATGCTTTATGCATAGAAGCAGAACTTTGGTACCACCATCATTTAATCATGACACTATTCCTATATATAAGTGTTCCTACATGCTTTTTAAAAAAAAAACTTTTATTTAAGTAATCTCTATGACCCACATGGGGCTCAAACTCACGACCCCATAAACGAGAGTCACAAGCTCCTCCAACTGAGCCAGCCAGGAGCCCACCTATACTCTCTTTAATAAGAAACCTGACATTCAGCAAAGTTAAGTACTTGCCCCAAATTCTGGGGCAAGAGCCTTGGAATTAACCTTGAGACCAAGCACCTACCCATTAAACTACCTTCTCCCAGCACAAAGGAAGTTTGATATTATTCACTTGCTTATTGGTGTTATATTCAGTTTGGAGTTTGTCGTTTTCCAAGCACCTCATTATAGGCTGTCCTCTCATATTTATGAACCGAATTCACTGTCAAACTTTTCTCTTCATAACTATTTGGAGAAATGGGTAAAGTTGTTCTTTCACATTCCTATTTTGTTGTCAAGGAAGCTGATGCCCAGGGTGGGAGGAATGAGGCAGAAATCTTAATCCTGAGCCCTTTGATGAGGAAACTCAGTGAAAAGTCATGCTTTCAACATAGGAAACAGACTTGCTCATGAGTCTAAAAGTTGATGTGTATATAGTACACAAGGTATTCAATTCATTTGCTCTATACATTTATTAAATTTGATAAATATGTTGCTTCTTATCCTGAGGGAGTTTTGTTACCAGAAAGCACCAGACAGTGAACATCTGATCAGTACTGCTAAATCCACACCCATAATCTGCCCGTTCTTCAGATCAGCAGCTTCCAATCAAATTTAATTGTCAAATACAATTCATGTGATACTTTCAGGTTCATTTCACTACAAATAAATTTCAATAAGTGTGTTCTGGTGAGACTAATTGTCCTTTACAGAATCACCCTCTTGACAGACACCATTACACATGCAATTTCATCAGTAACTACTAACATTGGGGCAGTTAACATTTTTCTCAGCTTAAATTTGTACATTTTTCAATATTTTATTACCTACAGTCAGCCAAAAGAAAGAAAAATGAACATGTTTCACTATTTACACTTCTGGAGCATATTCTCGACTACATGCCATTTATTCCCATAAATCCTAATAGGACAAGATATTAATAACACTTGGCCAGCCTAAAAACTTGAAAAATATAAAGGTGATAAGGCAAACTGGAAACAATGCTGAGAATTAGCCAACAAAAATCGTACTAAATAAAAAACTGTATTGTATTGTAAAGAAAATCATATTACTAATTGGATCCTCATTCATCATTTCCTTTTGATCATCTACACTGATTTACACTTATAAAAACTGTCATTCATTTATTTTTTACGTATTTATTCCTCACTATGTTCCCAAAAGTACTCAAGACATTTAAGAATATGCACATAGTATAGCAATATCAAATACAGGTAAAAGTAAGTTGAGACAAAATTAACTACATAGTAAAGCAAGCTGAAGCCAACCCTGAAGGAAGGGTAACACACAGAATATTATGAAACCCATAAACTAGGTGTGCCCAAGATTCAAAGATTCAAAGCAGCCAATGTCAAGAAGAGATATGATTTGGGGCACATGGGTGGCTCAATCTGTTAAGCACTGCTCTCCCTTTTCCTCTGCCACCCACCACCTCTCCTCCCACCTGCCCCACCCTTGTGCTCACTCTCTCTCTCAAATAAATAAAAATAAAGAGGTATGATTCAACACAATGTTCTTAGTACCCACCAAATAAACACTAGTTTTGCAGGAGAAAATACAACCAAGTGTCTTCAAAGAGAAGGCCCTATGTTGCAAGCAATTATGTTTTTCCACGTTTAAATCTTATGAGTTAACTTTTAAAAACGTAGTTTGCCCCTGTTTATTTAAATTTTACCAATCTATCCATACTTCTATTTCTAGGAATTAATCTGGAAAACATAATTCTAAATTCCAAATAATATGCAGACACAAAGATATTTATGACAGCATTATTTATAAGAGCCAAAAAACTGGAACCAATCTGAATACATAATGAGAGGATAATCAACTAGATCTATGCATGAAACAATTTTCAGCCAATTAAAAATGTTACTGTAAAAATATTTATACTATTTTTTGATCAATTTTAAATATTATAAAAGAGTATGCATATTATGACCCCAAGTTTATCCTTAAATTATATACATGTATATTTAAGGATAAACAAAATAAAAGGTTAAACCAAAAATTGCATAGTGGTTATCTCTGGGCTATACAAGAAGAGATCATTTTTACTTTGATCTTTGGAATTTTCTCTCTTCATGAAATTCTTTGGAATCAATATGAATTATTTCTATAAGAAAAGGTAACTTAAAAATAGTTGGAGGGATAGATAATGGTTGGGGACTTTCTTACACAATGACAGTGGTACGTCTCCTCTGCATCTAAATGTCTTGGGCTAACCCAAGCAAAAGATCACCTAAATGACAGAACCAAAATTTGAACCCAGGTTTTCTGCTTTCCAGTCCAGTTTACTCAACTCTGTAACACAACATCAGTCAGGTATGAAAGTTAGGCCTACTAGAAGTAATTAATGAACATAGGCATGATATTTAGTCTTTTTCTAAGTAAAATCATAGACTGATAGTTGACTGGTTGATAGATGCAACTTTTTTTTTTAATTTAATTTTTTCAGTGTTCCAAGATTCACTGTTATGGACCCCACCCAGTGCTCCATACAATCTGTGCTCTCCTTAATACCCATCACCCAGCTCACCCATTCCCCCACCCCTCTCCCCTCCAAAACCCTCAGTTGGTTTCTCAGGGTCCACAGTCTCTCATGCTTCATCTCCCCCTCCAATTTCCCCCAACGCACTTATCCTCTCCATCTCCCCCAATGTCCTCCATGATGTAACTTTTTATTAAAAGAATTTTTTGAAGGAGAAAGAGAAAGAAAGAGAGCATAAGAAGTGGGGAGAGTCAGAGAGAGAATCCCAAGCAGGCTGCACACTCAGTGAGGAGCCTGATATGAGGCTCAGTCTCAAGACCCTGAGATCATGACCCAAGCTAATATAAAAAGTCAGACACTTAACTGATTGAGCCACCCAAGCACCCCCAAAGACTTTACTTTTTAGAGTAGTTTTACCTTTACAGAAAAAGTGATCAGTAAGTACAGAGTGTTCCCATATACTTGGTCTCCAACTACTCCATCCTCCCACAATTCCCCGTTTATTAGCATCTTACATTAATATGGTACATTCGTTATAACTGATGAACCAATATTGATACACTATTGTTTTGTTTTGTTTCTAAGTAAACTCTACCCCCAACATGCAGCTTGAACTCATGACCCCAAGATCAAGAGTCACAGGCTCTACAGTATGAGTCCAGCAGGCACCCCTGCACCACTTCCAATTTTTCACAATTATGAATAAAGCTGCTATAAACATTTACAAGCATGTTTTTGTGTGAATGTAAGTTTTCAACACATTCAGATAAATATCTAGGAGTGCCATTGCTGGGTTATATGATAAGATTATATTTAGCTTTTTAAGAGTGTTCCAAAGTGTTTTCCACAGAAGCTTGCCATTTTCCATTCCTATGAGCAATGAATGGGAGTTTCAGTTGCTTCATAGACTCGACAGCAATTGGTACTATCAGGTTTTTGGAAGGGTAGCCATTCTACCAGGGGTGCAGTGGTATCTTGTTATTTCAATTTATATTTCTCTAATGACAAATGATGCTGAGCAAATTTGTAGGCTTACTTGCCATCTGTATATCTTCTTTCGTGAGGTGTCTGGGTTATTTTCTTATTGTAGAGCTTTAACTATTTGTAAAATGTCAGTACAAGTCCATTATCAGATATGTGTTTTACAAATGTATTCTTCCAGTCTGTGAATTGTTTTTTCATTCTCTTAGCAATGTTTTTCATACAGATGAGGTGGGGGGTTTTACTGTTGTTGTTGTTTTTAGTAGACTCCAAACCCAATGTGGGGCTTGAACTCATGATCCTGAGATCAAGAGTTGCATGCTTTACCGAATGAACTGGCCAAGAACCCCCAGAAGAGGTTTTTTTAATTTTAATAAAATTCCATTTATTTAATTTTTCTTTCACAAATCATACTTTTGTTGTACCTAAAACCTCATCATCCAATCTAAGGTCACTTAGATTTTCTCCCTTGTAATATTCCAGAAGTTGTATAGTTTTGCATTTTATATTTAACTTTATGGCTTATTCTGTATTAAATTTTATGTAAAGTATTTTTGCATGCTATGAATTTGTTCTTGTTTTCTAGATTCACACAATGAGCATCTAACTAAAACTTAAGAATCACAGCTTTTAGCAGGCTTGATTTTTTTCTTCTATCAATTTTATTAAATAATGAGATCTATATTTATTACTTTTTAAGACTTCCATTGTTTTTCATTTCTATTTTTTTAAAGATTCCATTTTTAAGTAATCTCTACACTCAACATGGAGCTTGAACTCTCAACCCCAAGGTCAAGATTTGCATGCTCCTCTGACTGAGCCAGCCAAGTGCACCTCATTTCTATTTTTTTACAAAATAAAAATAAGCAAAATTGTTTTTAAATCATCGCACAAACACTGCAGAGCAAACAAAGATGATGACAATAAAGAAGCTGAGCCGTTGGCTAGAAGTTGATTAGCTGAAGTATAACCATCTTACCTAAGAGTGGAGACATTTGGGGGGGTTTTAATTTTAATAAAGCTTAACTTACCAATTTTTCTTTTATCGATGATGCCTTTAGCATAGTATCTAAGAAGTCATCACCAAACCCAAGGTCACCTACATTTCCTGCTATGTTATCTTCTAGAAGTTCTATGGTTGTGCATTTTACATTTAGGTTTGTGATCTATTTGGATTTAATTTTTGTAAAAAGATTAATGTCAGTGTCCAGAATCAAATTTTCCAGTAGCTGTTCAGTTATTACAGCAATATTTGTTGAATTGGCTCACCTGTTTACAGATAGTAGTTATATATATTTATTATTTCAATAAAAATATAATTTTAAGCCCAGATTAAATGAGTGTAACCACGTTCTTAACCCTGGATTCAAACCGCTAAAACCGTGAATTTCTTACCATCTCTCACTCTAAACTCTGAGCTTCTCTAAGTAGTGATCCAGTCTTGTTCACTGTGATATCCTTAGTACCGAGCAGTGTCTGATACACAGTAAGAGCTCAGTACATAAAGAATGCATGAATGCCCCATTTCAGTGCTATACAAACGTAATACCAGTTTAAACGCGTTGAAGTGATTTAATCAAAATTATTAAACATTCAGGTATTTAGGTATTTCTAAAAATCCACATGGGATTGTGAGTTGCGACATAGCCATCTATTGTACCTACTTCACCTTCCTCACCCTACTTACCATCGAAAATATTAAATTCAAAATAACGCACGAAGAGCTACAAAGCTGACATGGCTCAGTAAACTAAAGCTATCAATAAATATTAATCTACAAAAAGAATTACCCTTAGAACAGATGGTCCTAACTGAAATAATATGCTTAGAAGCCAACTTGTGTTTCACCCTCTGAAACCTGAGCACAGAGGGAGGGGGACAAAGGAACTTCCAGCTACCCACACCTCATATCCCACTCTCAGAGAGCTAGAAGGCTGAACTAAGGACCACGAACACGGAGTCTCACGTTCCTTGTAACTGGGAGCCGCTTTCTAAGCCACTCAAGAGTGCTGTCTTTTCATCCCACTTCTGCTCCCAATGCAGCGGAGGTGGATTAAACGAAGAAGGCTGGTAAATATTTACCAAGCAAACATAAACCACGTATAGGAGTAACAGAATTATTTGCAAGACAAAAAGTATTAAGTGTAAAAAAATCATATTATTTTACAGGATAACCAGAGCCTTTTACATGGCAAATGTGTGAAATTGGCATCTGCATAGAAATGTGAGAAACTGACAAAAGTATAATTACTAGAGGTTTTTTTTTTAAGATTTTATTTATTTATTTGACAGACAGAGATCACAAGTAGGCAGAGAGGCAGGTAGAGAGAGAGGGGAAGCAGGCTCCCCACTAAGCAGAGAGCCCGGTGCGGGGCTCGATCCCAGGACCCTGAGATCATGACCTGAGCTGAAGGCAGAGGCTTAACTCACTGAGCCACCCAGGTGCCCCGGGTTTTGTGTGTGTGTGTGTGTGTGTGTGTGTGTGTGTGTGTGTGTGTGGTTTTTTTTTTAGAGATTTTTAAAAAGGTATTTGAGAGAGAGCATGAGCAAGGTGGAGGAGCAGAAGGAGAGGGAGAAGTAGACTCCACGCTAAGTGGGGAGCCCAACACAGGGCTCGATCCCAGGACCCCGAGATCATGACCTGAGCTGAAGGCAGACACTTAACCGACTGAGCCACTCAGGGGTCCCACTGGAGTTTTTTGTTGTTGTTTTTGTTTTTAAACAGTTCTACTCTGACAAATAATTACAGCAAAGGGGAAAAAATTGTATAGAATAATAGTTGGCAATATTTTTCTGTAAAAGAGCCAATACTAAATATTTTAGGCTTTGCAGACTCTGTGCAACTCTGCCACCATAGTATGAAAGCAGTCATAAGATAATGTGTAAGTGAGCGGGTATGGCTGAGTTCACATAAAACTTCATTTACCACATAGGTGGCTATCCAGATTCACCTCATGGGCCATAATTTGTTGAATTCTGATACAGAATACCTAAATAATATAACTAATATGTATAAACAAATATGATACAAATACTGTTGACCAATTTTATAGAATATGTATATGATATATATGGTATTTTATAGAATATATATGATATAAATACTATATTTATAAGAATATAAATATGCTTTTTTACAAAAGCATCTATGTCACAATTCGATGAAAAAAATCACTTACTAGTCCCCACAAAAAAAACCCTTAGTAAATCTGGAAAATGGAAAGGCCAAATTCTTTAACCATAATATGGTAAAAATAAAAATACCACATTTAAAATAGAACCTACCTGCATGTTTGGGAAAAAACAAAACCCCCCAATGAACAAATACTGACTTAAGGAGAAAACCAAGATTAAACTTTCAGAATATTCAGAATATGAGTATTTGTTTTCTCATAACTATGCCAGCAATTGAATCTATCAATCTTTTTTATCCTTGCTAAATGATAGGTGAAAAACTGTATTTGTTATTGTTTTAATTTGCATTACTTCATTTATTCATGAGGTTAAACATCTTGTATATGTTCATTTTGCATGGTTAGTAGAGAACAAGATACAGAATAATACTTTCTCATTGGATTTGAACATTGTACTCAATGGTGAAAAACTGAATTAGGAACAAGCACTGCTTTAAAAAGATGATCAAGGCATTAACACATGAAATAGTTAAAGTAAGTATAACTATTAGGAAAGAAGGTAAGAAATTGTTTTATTTGTGAATTTTATGATCATAATTAGGAAAATAAATTTAAAAAACTATGAAAATGAACACTAGTTACTAAAGGTCTCAGATGTTTCTTAGTCACATATTTTTTTTTAAGAACGAGTAAAGACTTGCCCAAAGAGATAAAGCAATGTAGAAAAACCAATTGTAAAATCGAAAGAGTGATTAAAGACAACAGCCCCTGAAATAGACCAAACTACTCAGTCATTCCATCATTCATTCATGTGTTACGCTTCAGTCATACTGGCCTTCTTTTATTCTTTTTGTTCCTCAAGAACATCCAAGCCCCTTCCAATCTTCATGTCTTTTTACTTTCTTATCCCTCCAATCAAAACCTCTTCTTCCTCTCTAGACTCTGGCTTCTTATTCATCTTTTCAGATCTCAGCTCATCTTTTCAGAACCCTTTTCTGGCCATTCTGCCTCAAAAAGCCCCCGTATCACCACCACTCTTCCCTATTCCAGCGATTTTCAAAATGTGTCCATGCACCAACAGCATGAGCATCACCCCAAACTTACTGACTGAGAAACACTGAGGGTGGGCCCTGGTAATCTGGGTTTTAACAAACCTTTCAAGTGATTCAGATGTGCCCTCCATTTTAAGAACCAGTGCTCTATTCCGTTGTCCTGTTTTACTTTGTTCAGAGCACTTGTAATAACCTGAATTCATCTTTAACTAGCTAACTTTTTTGTTTCCTATCACTGAAATGGAAATTTCACAAGGCATGAATCTTTGCTTTGTTTATGGCTATACCCCTATGCCTAGATCAGTACTTACCTGACACATAGGAGGTAGTAAAAAGTATTTGTTGAAAAGTACACCAAAATATCACCAGTGGCTGCCTCTGGGTGGTGAGATTCTAGATGAATTTTACTTTCCTTATAATTTGTATGTACTGTCAAGATTTTAAACCATAAGCACATATTTTATAACTACAAAAACCAACTTACATCATAAAATGATATGCATATAAGTCTGCATTTCCCATATTGATAGCAATAGAGCAGTCTACTTTACCCTCTGTTAGAATCCCATGATCTCCATGGCAACAAAGCAGCACTATTATCTTAATATTGAATTTAGCTTTATTACGATAAGCTTTTGAGTAGTATCTTCAGGGGCAAGTAATTTAAAATCCAAGCCCTTACTTTCAGTAGCCCTTGACTGTTTTACAAGCAAATGACCTTTCAAATAACATGCATATGTCCTTACTCTTCCATCTAGAATTTTCTAAAATGTCTCTTTTGAGATTATATGATTTAAGTGTATGGCTTACCCCAATCTAATCTGTATAAATAATCCTGAGACCTACTATAACAGCAACAAAAACAAAATCAGCATATTTAGGACAACTTAAAATAATTCCATCGTTTGATATGAATTCTTCCCCTTTCGAGACATAATAGCTGGACTTTGAACTATCACTCGGGAAAGTTGTTTAACTGACATGAAATTTGAACAGTTCTTCTGAGAGAGTAGTTCACTCTCAAGACCAGAGATCTCGGAGGGCCTGGGTGGCTCAGTCGGTTGGTTGTCTGCCTTCAGCTCAGGTCATGATACCAGGGTCCTGGGAATCAAGCTCCATGTCAGGCTCCATGCTCAGTGAGAAGCCTGCTCTCCCTTTCCCTCTGCTGCCATTCCCCTGCCCCAACTTGTGCTCGCTCTCTCTCTCTCTCTCTCCCTTTGTCAAATGAATAAGTGAAACATAAAAAAAAAAAAAAAATACCAGAGACCTCTGCTCTGAGTGTTGTAAATATGATGAAATTAGGGTCACCTTGTGGTTGAGAATTCTTATCTTTCTTTCAATAAACGATGGACTATATCTAGTCCTACTTCCACCATTAATTTCCTGTGTGACCTAGGGCAAGCCACTTAACTTCTCTGGACCTTGCTTTCCTCCCTGGTAAAAAGAAGGGATTTTATCAAATGACCTCTTAAGCCCTTTCTAGCTCTAAATTTTACTGAGATCCATGTCAATTATTCAAATTGGGATTTCACTGTGGTGGGTGTCACTTGCTCATGATTCAATCAATACCAATTAAAGGGAAACTAAGATTAAAAAAAAAAAGTAAGAAGGCAGTATTACTGACCCTTGGCAAATCTGACTTCATTATACACTTCTGATATACGCAACTGTTCATGAGGCTAGAGGAAGAAGAAAAAAATCAGGCTCAGTGAGAAAAAGCAAATGTGTGCTGAGCGATTACCCTGTGCCAAGTACTCATAGATGGCTTGTCAGAAGCTCGATGGTGATATTCTCTTTCCTCAAGCAGTCACATGAGCTGCAGCCATACTTGACCTTGGGAGGAGCAACCCCCACGGCTTTTGTAAGTGGTTCTCCTCACCTATCCACCTCTCAGACTTCAGGCCCTTTCCGCGAGCCTTTAGCTTGTCTCATCCCAAGACAGGAGAATGCGCACAAAGACGTAAAAACACTGACATCCTCTCTAGAGTTCTGTGTACATTTAGTGACAGGGCACAGATTTCTCTTCTTAAATTTTTTCTACATTAGTATGTTTAGTCTCCCTGAATAGATAAGAAGTTCCTTTGGGCAGAGATACTACAGACAACATCATCTGTAACCCTCAGAGAATCAAATGTTTACTGAGCATCTAGTCAGTGCCAGGCACAGTTTCGGGCCCGGGGGCTACATGATTAATATGAGGCGGTCTTCGCTTTTGAGGAATTCGGAGATTAGCAGGGGAGATGGATATGTAAACAACCCACACGGATAAGTGGCATAAACATGAAATGACTAAAGGGTGGTACACACAGAGGGAAAAAGTCTTCACTCTGCTGAGGGAGGACAAAGCAGTCTGTGTGTGTGTAGCAGGCATGGTGATCAAGACCCTGAATTTTGGAGGCAGAGAGAACTTAGTCTGAATTCTGACTTATCTATTTAGAAGCTGTGTGATGTTGCAAAGGGAAAAAAAAAACAAACAAACTTTTTAGAGTCTCAAGTCTCTTATCAGTAGATTGGGGACAGTAATGAGACGTGAATGAGAAAAAGCACTCACCAATGCCCAGCATGCAGTGAGTATGAAAGAAATGGTAGCTACTATTCATCTCGGGTAAATCTTCATGTGGAAGAAAACAGGTGAGGTCAGCCTTGAAGAAGAAATATGAAAGGACAAAGGGGACAGTCTTCAGTTGCAGAAAAGAGCAGGAGACATTCAATGTTTGTTCGAGGGAAGCAAAATTATTTTGTATGACTCCTGGGTATTACAGAGGTTTGGGGACAGTGAAGAGAGGTCCTGAAAGGCAGTCCAGATGGAAAAGAACCTTGAAAATCAAGATCAAAGGATTTTGAACTTCAGCTTGAATGAAAAGGGGACTAATAGGAGGAAGGGAAAGTAGAAAGAAAGGAAAAATGACATATCATCTCATCTATACTTGTAATGCCTCAGGAAGTGAGTGTGATCATCCTTCAGATTATTTGGTTATCCCTGAGTAAATCTCTTTCAGAAAGACTTTAATTCCCAGGGAAGAAACTGATGAGATAGCTGCCTACCAGCAACCATTAATTCAGCCCACATTCTCTAATCACAATTCTCAAATTGTCCAATAATACATTTTCTGAAATAATCGTAGTCCGGCAGAAAAACTGTTCTGTTGGCTCAGCATTTTTTGTTCAGTAAGAAGGGGAAAAAAAATATTTAACTATTTAGCCTAGCTTGAGGTTGGAAGTTTTACTGGGTTTTTATCACCTTAAAAAAGCCCCACATTTTTCATTAAGGTAACCACCAAACATTTTTCTGGAAGAGTCCCAAAGGCTATAGCACCACATCACAGATCATGGGGAAAATCTACCTTGAAAGCTTCCCTCATTTTTGGATCTGCCCCTACCCCATCCTTTGACCCTAGAATCCCAGCAGCTTGTCTATAATCTATAATCTGTGGGGCTCATCTTAAGGTCTGCTGATCTTGCGACTGCTCCCAGAATCCATCAGGCATAGTTTGGCCTTTTGCCAAACTGTATTTTTCCTCTTTTAAGATGAAGTATGGGTTTTAACTCTGGCCATTTGGTCATATTGAGAAACATGACCACAATTACCGATGAGTCACAGCACAACACAACCGACTCCCAGACTGACCTGGATTCAGTCTCTCTCCATCCTCCACCTCCACTTCCACTTCTGTAGAGGAGGGTGTCCGCTGCAGAATCTGAGAGAAGCCATCAGTTGCTGACATTCTCAACTTCAGTTTATAAACTTAGGGTGCCCTATTATCTTGGAAACAAGGTGTTTAATGTCCTGGAAAGAAATCTTGGCAGAGAAGTGTTATATCCCCATGGCCAATACTTACTGAGTATTCACTGTGTGTCACATTCTCCTGGACATTTTGAATAATCTCAGATGAATCCTGTGGCGTCCTACTGATAAAGTAGAATATGATACAGACTATAATTCCTTTGGGACAAACTTCCCAAGTTTCCCAAACTCCTTGGTGGGAAAAATATTAAGAGCTCTCCAGGGACTACAGTCCTGAAGTCTGTTTCAGAGTAGCAGCCTTTGCTTCCCAGGTTGCCAAACTCTGCTAGACCGCTAACTCCCTCGAGGATGGCCAGAAACTGAGTCACCATGAATCTCTATCCTCACTGTCACGACTGCTGGCACATGCCAAGTGCCCCAAGCAAAATCAGTCTCCATATATGAGACTCTAATATAAAGAAACGTGCAGAAAACCACCAAATGAAACCTATCCTAAATGCATCCACGCGATTTCTTGAAGCAACTTACTGAGGATGACTCCAAGAGTACCAGAAAGGGTGAGCTTCTTACTGTTTTTCACAACCATACCCAACTAGGGCTCTTAGCGTTATGCTGAATTAGAAGGAATGTGTTGGGGCACCTGGGTGGCTCAGTGGGTTAAGTCTCTGCCTTCGGCTCAGGTCATGATCTCAGGGTCCTGGGATCGAGCCCCGCATCCGGCTCTCTGCTCGGCAGGGAGCCTGCTTCCCCCTCTCTCTCTCTCTACCGGCCTCTCTGCCTATTTGTGATCTCTGTCTCTCAAATAAATAAATAAAAATCTTTAAAAAAAAAGAAGAAGAAGAAGAAGAAGAAGGAATGTGTTACCTGAACACTGGAAGACATGGATTCTAATCCTGATTAGTAAGAGTAATTAGCTGTGTTGAATGTGAACAAGACATTTTAAGTATCAGGGCCTCAGATTCTTCCTTTATAAATCGTGAAGGCTAGACTGGATAGTCTTTCACGTTCCTTCTGGCTCTGCTAGTCCATGATCATCAAGCAAATTTTTTTCCTGTTCTTCTCTATGTGTTGTACATACCTTTTCCTGTAGTTCTTAAGAACTCTTCCAATTTATAAAGAGCTCTTAATATTCATTTAGAAGATATAGACTTTTTAATTAATCAAAATGTTCAACGGACTATTTTGACATTTACAAAGATGGACATAATTTTAAACTCATTTATTTTGTGTTTGACTATTCTATAAAGCATTCCAAAGCTCATGGTCATGTGGGAAATGAAAGCTACAAGCATGCATTAATAGCAACATATCAAGGAGTCTGGAGATTCTTCAATTAATCTGTTTTCCAGACTGTTCTCCCAGATTTCATCCTATTAAAAACCAGCCATCTTTCTTCATACAAGACAACTTTCTCACAATTCACTAAATCACCAAAGCATTCCACCTTGGCTAAAAGAGAATAATTCACATAACTTAAGTAAACCTTCCACACAGGTATATACTGAGTGATAAAGCTTGATGTAATCTCCTGATGTAGCCAAGTGAATGAAGACTGACTTTTTTCCTGCCTACATATCAAGTAGTTTAGCAAAAGCTAAAAGCATATTTATGTATCTCCACGGGGAGCTCCTGCAACAGTGGGGCAAATCATGTAACCCAGGTGTCTGCTGAACACTCCTTACAGAGATATGACAAAATCATAGCCCAGATTTTATGGTGAAATATGAAAATATCTTTTCTCATTTTTTCCATAAATTATCAAAATATTCTGAATATTCCAATATTCCAGTATTCAAACTACTTCTATTGATCTGGGAAACAAAGGCAAAAGAAAAAAGTTAAATTTCCTTACTGCCTACCGCCCATTGACAAGTCCTTGAAACAGAGAGTGACATTCCTCTGGGAGTTCAGCTGCCTCAATGTTAATACTTTGCTAAGGGCAAAAGGCAATCGTAACCTGACCCCCAGGATCCTGTCAGTCTACTTTAACATGTAAAACTTCCTTCGGAAATTTCCTTTATCTCACCCCCCAAGATACATGTTAGCAATCATCTTCGAAGCATATGAACCGGAGGAGTCAATATGGCGGAGAAGTAGCAGGCTGAGACGACATCGGGTAGCAGGAGATCAGCTAGATCGCTTATCTAACCATTGCGAACACTTACAAATCCAACGGGAAATCGAAGAGAAGAAGAGCAACAATTCCAGAAACAGAAAATCGATCACTTTCTGAAAGGTAGGACCTGCGGAGAAGTGAATCCAAAGAGACGGGAAGACAGACCCCCGGGGGAGGGGCCGGCACCCGGCAAGCGGCGGAGCGACGGAGCACAAAATCGGGACTTTTAAAAGTCGGCTCCACTGGGAGACATCGCTCCAGAGGCTAAACCGGGGGGAAACCCAGGCGGGGTCAGCATAACCCCAGGTCCCGCGGGGTCACAGAAGGACTGGGGGTGTCTGAGTGCCGCAGAGCTCGCAGGTATTAGAGCGGGGAAGCCGGCTACAGCGACAAAGCCGAGGAGTGAGCTCTCAGCCCGGGGTTACCTTGTGCCGGTCGCAGGCTGGGTGGGCTCGGAGCGCGGCCGGAGGCTGAGGAGACGGAAGCGACCCGGTGCTTTTCTCCAGCTCCAGCAATTGACTGCTTTCCTCAAGGCGCGACCGCAGGCCAGGGAGGCGGGGCTGTTGGGCGCTTTGCTCTGAGAGCGCACTGAGGAGCGGGACCCCAGCTCTCGGCTCCTCCGGGCCGGAGACTGGGCAGCCGCCATCTTCATTCCCGTCCTCCGGACTCTACGGAACGCGCTCAGGGAACAAAAGCTCCCGAAAGCAAACCCGAGCGGATTCCTTAGCCCGGCCCCTGGCAAGGGCGGTGCAGTTCCGCCTGCGGCAAAGACACTTGAGAATCACTACAACAGGCCCCTCCCCCAGAAGATCAACAAGAAACCCACCCAAAATCAACTTCGCTCACCAAGAACAGCGGAATTCCACAGCAGGAGAAAGCAAATCTTATCTGGACAAAATGACAAGGCGGAAAAACTCACCTCAAAAAAAAGAAGAGGCGGAACCGAAGGCTGGAGACCTAATCAATACAGACATAGGTAACATGACAGATCTAGAGTTCAGAATGACAATTCTCAAGGTTCTAGCCGGGCTCGAAAAAGGCATAGAAGATATTAGAGAAACCCTCTCTGGAGAGATAAAAGCCCTTTCTGGAGAAATAAAAGAACTAAAATCTAACCAAGTTGAAATCAAAAAAGCTATTCATGAGGTGCAATCAAAAATGGAAGCTCTCACTGCTAGGATAAATGAGGCAGAAGAAAGAATTAGTGACATAGAAGACCAAATGATAGAGAATAAAGAAGCTGAGCAAAAGAGAGACAAACAAAGACTGGACCACGAGGAGAGAATTCGAGAGATAAGTGACACCATAAGATGACACAACATTAGAATAATTGGGATTCCAGAAGAAGAAGAAAGAGAGAGGGGAGCAGAAGGTATATTGGAGACAATTATTGGAGAGAATTTCCCTAATATGGCAAAGGGAACAAACATCAAAATCCAGGAAATGCTAAGAACGCCCCTCAAAATCAATAAAAATAGGTCCACACCTCGTCACCTGATAGTAAAATTTACAAGTCTGAGCGACAAAGACAAAATCCTGAAAGCAGACGGGGAAAAGAAGTCTGTAACATACAAGGGTAAAAACATTAGATTGGCAGCGGACCTATCCACAGAGACCTGGCAGGCCAGAAAGAACTGGCATGATATATTCAGAGCACTAAACGAGAAAAACATGCAGCCAAGAATACTATATCCGGCTAGGCTATCATTGAAAATAGAAGGAGAGAGAAAGAGCTTCCAGGACAAACAAAAGCTGAAAGAATTTGCAAACACCAAACCAGCTCTACAGGAAATATTGAAAGGGGTCCTCTAAGCAATGAGAGACCCTAAAAGGAGTAGATCAGAAAGAAACAGAGACAATATACAGTAACAGTCACCTTACAGGCAATACAATGGCACTAAATTCATATCTCTCAATAGTTACCCTGAATGTTAATGGGCTAAATGCCCCAATCAAAAGACACAGGGTATCAGAATGGATAAAAAAACAAAACCCATCAATATGCTGCCTACAAGAAACTCATTTTAGACCCGAAGACACCTCCAGATGTAAAGTGAGGGGGTGGAAAATAATGTACCAGGCTAATGGACATCAGAAGAAAGCTGGGGTGGCAATCCTTATATCAGATCAATTAGATTTTAAGCCAAAGACTATAATAAGAGATGAGGAAGGACACTATATCATACTCAAAGGGTCTGTCCAAGAAGAAGATCTAACAATCTTAAATATCTATGCCCCTAACATGGGAGCAGCCAACTATATAAACCAATTAATAACAAAATCAAAGAAATACATCGACAGTAATACAATAATAGCAGGGGACTTTAACACTCCCCTCACTGAAATGGACAGATCATCTAAGCAAAAGATCAACAAGGAAATAAAGGCCTTAAATGACACACTGGACCAGATGGACATCACAGATAGATTCAGAACATTCCATCCCAAAGCAACAGAATATACATTCTTCTCTAGTGCACATGGAACATTCTCCAGAATAGACCACATCCTGGGTCATAAATCAGGTCTCAACCGGTACCAAAAGATCGAGATCATTCCCTGCATATTTTCAGACCACAATGCTCTGAAGCTAGAACTCAATCACAAGAGGAAATTTGGAAAGAATGCAAATACATGGAGACTAAACAGCATCCTTCTAAAAAATGAATGGGTCAACCAGGAAATTAAAGAAGAATTGAAAAAATTCATGGAAACAAATGATAATGAAAACACAACAGTTCAAAATCTGTGGGACACAACAAAGGCAGTCCTGAGAGGAAAATATATAGCGGTGCAAGCCTTTCTCAAGAAACAAGAAAGGTCTCAAATACACAACCTAACCCTACACCTAAAGGAGCTGGAGAGAGAACAACAAAGAAAGCGTAAACCCAGCAGGAGAAGAGAAATCATAAAGATCAGAGCAGAAATCAATGAAATAGAAACTAAAAAAACAATAGAACAAATCAACAAAACTAGGAGCTGGTTCATTGAAAGAATTAATAAGATTGATAAGCCCCTGGCCAGACTTATCAAAAAGAAAAGAGAAAGGATGCAAATAAATAAAATCATGAATGAAAGAGGAGAGATCACCACCAACACCAAAGAAATACAAACAATTATAAGAACATACTACGAGCAACTCTATGGCAACAAATTTGACAATCTGGAAGAAATGGATACATTTCTAGAGATGTATAAACTACCACAACTGAACCAGGCAGAAATAGATAACCTGAACAGACCCATAACCAGTAAGGAGATTGAAACAGTCATCAAAAATCTCCAAACAAACAAAAGTCCAGGACCAGACGGCTTCCCAGGGGAATTCTACCAAACATTTAAAGAAGAATTAATTCCTATTCTCCTGAAACTGTTCCAAAACATAGAAATGGAAGGAAAACTTCCAAACTCATTCTATGAGGCCAGCATCACCTTGATCCCAAAACCAGACAAGGATCCCACCAAAAAAGAGAATTATAGACCAATATCTTTGATGAACACAGATGCAAAAATTCTCACCAAAATACTGGCCAATAGGATCCAACAGTACATTAAAAGGATTATTCACCACGACCAAGTGGGATTTATTCCAGGGCTGCAAGGTTGGTTCAACATCCGCAAATCCATCAATGTGATACAATACATTAATAAAAGAAAGAGTAAGAACCATATGATACTCTCAATAGATGCTGAAAAAGCATTTGACAAAGTGCAGCATCCCTTCCTGATTAAAACTCTTCAAAGTGTAGGGATAGAAGGCACATACCTCAATATTATCAAAGCCATCTATGAAAAACCCACCGCAAATATCATTCTCAATGGAGAAAAACTGAAAGCTTTTCCGCTAAGGTCAGGAACACGGCAGGGATGTCCGTTATCACCACTGCTGTTCAACATAGTACTAGAAGTCCTAGCCTCAGCAATCAGACAACAAAAAGAAATTAAAGGCATCCAAACTGGCAAAGAAGAAGTCAAACTATCACTCTTTGCAGATGATATAATACTATATGTGGAAAACCCAAAAGGCTCCACTCCAAAACTGCTAGAACTTATACAGGAATTCAGTAAAGTGTCAGGATATAAAGTCAATGCACAGAAATCAGTCGCATTTCTTTACACTAACAACAAGACAGAAGAAAGAGAAATTGAGGAGTCAGTCCCATTTACAATCGTACCCAAAACCATAAGATACCTAGGGATAAATCTAACCAAAGAGGCAAAGAATCTATATTCAGAAAACTATAAAGTACTCATGAAAGAAATTGAGGAAGACACAAAGAAATGGAAAAATATTCCATGCTCATGGATTGGAAGAACAAATATTGTGAAAATGTCGATTCTACCTAAAGCAATCTACGCATTTAATGCAATCCCTATCAAAATCCCATCCATTTTTTTTAAAGAAATAGAACAAATAATCCTAAAATTTATATGGAACCAGAAAAGACCTCAAATAGCCAAAGGAATATTGAAAAAGAAAGCCAAAGTCGGTGGCATCACAATTCCAGACTTCAAGCTCTATTACAAAGCTGTCATCATCAAGACAGTATGGTACTGGCACAAAAACAGACATATAGACCAATGGAACAGAATAGAGAGCCCAGAAATAGACCCTCAACTCTATGGTCAACTAATCTTCGACAAAGCAGGAAAGAATATCCAATGGAAAAAAGACAGCCTCTTCAACAAATGGTGCTGGGAAAATTGGACAGCCACATGCAGAAAAATGAAATTGGACTATTTCCTTACACCACACACGAAAATAGACTCAAAATGGATGAAGGACCTCAATGTGCGAAAGGAATCTATCAAAATCCTTGAGGACAATGCAGGCAGCAACCTCTTTGACCTCAACCGCAGCAACTTCTTCCGAGGAACATCGCCAAAGGCAACAGAAGCAAGGGCAAAAATGAACTATTGGGATTTCATCAAGATCAAAAGCTTTTGCACAGCAAAGGAAACAGTCAACAAAACCAAAAGACAACTGACAGAATGGGAGAAGATATTTGCAAACGACATATCAGATAAAGGGCTAGTATCCAAAATCTATAAAGAGCTTATCAAACTCAATACCCAAAGAACAAATAATCCAGTCAAGAAATGGGCAGAGGACATGAACAGACATTTCTGCAAAGAAGACATCCAGATGGCCAACAGACACATGAAAAAATGCTCCACATCACTCGGCATCAGGGAAATACAAATCAAAACCACAATGAGATACCACCTCACACCAGTCAGAATGGCTAAAATTAACAAGTCAAGAAATGACAGATGCTGGCGAGGATGCGGAGAGAGGGGAACCCTCCTACACTGCTGGTGGGAATGCAAGCTGGTGCAACCACTCTGGAAAACAGTGTGGAGGTTCCTCAAAAAACTGAAAATAGAGCTACCCTACGACCCAGCAATTGCACTCCTGGGTATATATCCTAAAGATACAAACGTGGTGCTCCGAAGGGGCACGTGCACCCGAATGTTTATAGCAGCAATGTCCACAATAGCCAAACTGTGGAAAGAGCCTAGATGTCCATCAACAGATGAATGGATAAAGAAGAAGTGGTATATATACACAATGGAATACTATGCAGCCATCAAAAGACATGAAATCTTGCCATTTGCGACGACGTGGATGGAACTAGAGGGTATCATGCTTAGCGAAATAAGTCAATCGGAGAAAGACAACTATCATATGATCTCTTTGATATGAGGAAGTGGAGATGCAAGGCGGGGGGGTTGGGGGGAGGTAAGAAAAGAAAAAATGAAAAGATGGGATTGGGAGGGAGACAAACCATAAAAGACTCAATCTCAAGAAACAGACTGAGGGTTGCCGGGGGGAGGGGGGACGGGAGAGGGTGGTGGGGAAATGGACATTGGGGAGGGTATGGGCTATGATGAGTGCTGTGAAATATGTAAACCTGACGATTCACAGACCTGTACCCCTGGGGATAAAAATACATTATATGTTTATTAAAATAAAAAAATTTTAAAAAATAAATAAATAAATAAATAAAATCTTAAAAAAAAAAAAAAAGCATATGACCCACTGATATACATCTGAAGGATCTCATGACTGAGATTTGTTTGTTTGTTTGAAGATTTTTTTTTAAAGATTTTATTTATTTATTTGACAGAGAGAGATCCCAAGTAGGCAGAGAGGCAGGCAGAGAGAGAGGACGGGAAGCAGACTCCCTGCTGAGTAGAGAGCCTGATGCGGGGCTCGATCCCAGGACCCTGAGACCATGACCTGAGCTGAAGGCAGAGGCTTAACCCACTAAGCCACCCAGGTACCCCTGAAGATTTTTTATTTTAGAGATGGGGTACAGGGAGGGGCAGAGGGAGAGGGAGAGAAATCTCAAGCAGACTTCCCACTGAGCGAGGAGCCCAACCTGGGGCTTGATCCCAGGCACATGAGATCATGACCTGAGCTGAAATTAAGAGTCAGACACTCGACCAACTGAGCCACCCAGGCTCTCATGACCGAATTTTTACTAAACAGTAATAAATGATCTTTTCCTAACAATAGTTAGCCCTTCCAAGGTCCTGGAAACCTAGCTTCCAAAATTCCTTATAGACTTAAGATATCCCTAACCCCCTACCAACTTGAAAGTATATAATCGCCACTAATCCCAACCCCAATGAAGCTTTTTCTGCCCAGGGCTCCTATCCCCTTGCTTTAATAAAACCACCTTTTTGCACCGAAGTCGTCTCAAGAATTCTTTCTTGACCATTAGCTCTGAAGCCCAATATTTTCCTACATCATTATCAGCATGTGTCTTGTTCTCAAAAGTAAAACATGGATCTTTTATGTCAACATACTGTTAGATCCCACCACATCGGGAAGTGTATTCAAATGTGAGCTATTACTGGAGAGCAAACACTCTTACTATTAGTAGGACAGAACCATACTCACTGCCTAAAGGATGATGCAAAAGTTTGCTTTCCTTTTCCCACCTGGTTGCCTTGCACTCAAAATGAAGACCTTCATTCCCAACTTCCCCAGGGGAGATGTGGCTCCTTACCATGTTACAGCCCTCTACAGGGTCAGCTTCGGACTTTCAGAAGAACGAGTCACAACTAACACACTCACTACACGCTGAGCACCGCCCGATTCCATTAGATGCGCACACGTCCCTCACAACAACCCTCTGAGTCAAGTGCAGCCATCTCCCTCATTTTACAATAACTGAGGCAGAGAGAGTCCGCGGCTAGCACACTGCGGTGCCAAGATCCAAACGTCTGCAGTCTGTTTCCAGAGTCCTGGCTTGTCACCACGGCAGCACCGCCTTTCAAGACACAGACTGGAACACCAGCACATCAACCTATTCCAAGCAAATAGTCACTGCCCCTTGTAATCTCATTTTTAAGGTGTTACTATGCCTCAAACAACAATCTTTTCTACTGGAGATGGGGAAACACAGGAACAAAGGGGGCCAAGGGGACACAAAAACCTGTCCTAACACATTCATACATTTGTTTCAATTTCAGTTCTGCAAAACAGGGTCAGTCCAGAGGAAATGCCTTCCTGCCCCCAGGACCATCACCTCACAAGTGCAAGTAGCATAACTGACCTTCAGCCGTAGCCTTGGCAGGAGGGCGGGATGCTGCAGAATCCACCACGCAATCCAACAGAGGGAGAGGAAAAGCAACAACAGGATTTGGGGTGTCCTTGCTGGCCACACTTACATATTTAAGGAGAAAGTTATAAATAATACCATCTTTATATATCACTGATAACACACTTGGTCCAATTCCTCTAAAATTGGACCAAAAACCAGCAAGACATCACGATTTTCTAAGACCTGTTTTTCATACGTTCCAAATAATTGTGGGGGAAGAAAGACAATTTTCCCTCTACCCCCTGTAATAGAAGATAGATTAATAGGACAAAAGCAAACAGAAGTTTCATAACATGCATACCTCCCATATACATGCGAGACACGCAGGAGAATTGAGTCAACTCCCAGAAAATGACCCAAACCACCATCTTACAGACCATCTTCAGTAAAGACAAAAGAAAGATTTTGGAGCAGGGAGGGAGGAAAGCCAGTTGGAGAAGGCGATGCGGCAAAGCCCAGCAAACAAGGGTACAACTGTTAAGCAGATTTAAGTTGAGATTTACAGTCGCCTTTAGAAATGGAGATTTCCTTTTTAAATGTAAATGTCTCCTACCAAAGGGTAACTTCTACTTGGTTTCCCGAGCTTTTCCTCTGTCTGCTATTAAAAAAAAAAAAAAAAAATCAGCCTTAAATAATCCTTATGCCAAAAGACATACTTTGGGGTGGCAAATTCTGCTCCCCTTCGTAATAAAACATGGGATAAAATTAGTGCAAGAAAAAATAAGTGTGTTTATATCAAGCTGAAGGTTTCCAAAACCATAAATCAGCAAGGAGGAAAGGATAAGTGATAACATCTGAGGACAGACTCTCTTCTATTATTGTATCTCCCATCATTTTTAAGCATATGTAACTCACAACGAAAACACAATATACAGAAAATTTGACGCTTCAGAATACACGGAACTGTCAGTGCTTGAATTTCCACCTCTTTCTTCTCCAAATATTGTTTCTGTCGGTTCCCAGATATTAGGCAGGAAAAGATTTAATAATGCAGTAACCGGGGCTTTCCCATCTTTAAATGACATTTTAAATCAGGTTTTACTGGAAGCTTAATTTTTTCCCCCAGGATCCCTTAATTCACAGAATAAGAGAAAGAAAGAAAGAATTAGTAAAAATCAGCACCATATTCTTTATTAAGAAAAAAGAAAAAAAATACTTTGGGGATTAAAAAAAATGTATACGTCAAAGAATGCATGACCTATATCTATTTAATGTATGACTCCCATATGATTCTTTGTACAAAGCATGTGTTTCTCTTTAAAAAAAAAAAAAAAAAAAAAAAAAGCCTGGTATGAAAAAAAAAAAAAAATCCCTTGGAGGACCAAAACCCCCAAGCAAGTAATTGCTAGCCCCTATGCATCTAAAACCAGTCTGCACCAGCAAAAATGTTCTAACTATAACCACTCTGGTTCCTGTACCTACACATAGAGAACCCCTGTCTACTAACTTCATCTACCACAAGGAACTTTTGTTTGTTGCTTTTATTTTCTTTTTTAAAGATTTTATTTATTTATTTGACAGGGAGAAAGATGGCAAGAGAGAGAACACAAGCAGGGGGAATGGGTGAGGGAGAGGGAGAGGGAGAAGCAGGCTGCCCGCAGAGCAGGAGCGTGATGCGGGGCTGGATCCCAGGATTCTGGGATCATGTGGGATCATGACCTGAGCCTAAGGCCTCTCCAAGCCTTCACAACAGGAACCTGCGCACAAAACCGGGCTCAGCACTGCCTAAGTCCCAAGGTGATTTCTGAACTATGGAGAAAAAATTTGTTTCTACAAAATCTAGCACCATCTTCTCAGTCTGGAAGCTTCGAATCAAGTCTTGATCGCAACAGCCGCCACGTGGTAGCAAGTGCTGCCACCGAATTCCCAAGAGCCGTCACCGTAGATCTTTGGCTCAGTGACCTGCCTCAACGCAAACTGCCGTCTCCTGCGTCCGAGGCTCCTACTCGTTGCTTAGGAAACCTAAACCACAGTAGAACACAGCACCTACTCAAGGAGTTTACAGTCTAGCTGGGAGGTAAGACTTCAATTAAATAACTCTAATACAAGGTAAAAATGTGAAGAATCCTTACTGTGCTTGGCTGGCTCAGAAGGAAAAAATCCTTTGAGTTAATGTCTGATGCATAATAATTGTTCAATAACAATGAACCGGCTAATAACAGGACTGTCCCAGATGTCTTGCATAAATATTCTCTTTTAATCTTCTCTGCAACATGGTAACGTCCATACCCAGCTGATGTCCACCATGGGGATGAGTAAACTGAACCACAGAGGAGGTGAGTAATGCCTCAAGGTCACACACTCTTTTAGGTATCAGAGCCAAGAGTTGAACTCAGGCGGACTTTCTTCCAAGTCTGAGCTCTTAATAACTCTACTATCCTGCTTCTGTAAACGTAATAAATACCTGAGCTTGGTCTTAATGGTAAGGTTGGGAACACAGGGCTGGCAGAAAGCAATCCCAAGTGGAGATTTAATATGAGCAAAGGCATATAAAAGGGAGAGCATGAGGGCACGTGAGAGGCAGAATGAATCTAATTTCATTGGAGTATGTGGAAAACTGTAGCGTGTGATGGATGATTGAGAAAGAGACGGCTGATCGAGACTGGATGGTCTTGGGGCCACCATTTCCCATCATTCTGGAATAAAACTGAGCCCTCTTGGGCTCCCTTCATCCTGGCTCAGCCCATGTCATCTGCTCAAAGTCCCCTGAGTTCTCGTCTACATTTTTTTCTGGAATCTACCCCTTCTCCATTTTCCCGGCCTCTGGTGCAGAGCCCAAAAACTACCTGCTGGGATTCCAGGACGTATCACGTAACTGAAATCTGTCCTGGAATCCAATGACCCTCATGTCTCCCCTTGCAGAATGAAGGCACGAGAACTTTTTCCCCTGTCAGCTCTGTCTTTATTCTGTGCCTCCGTGGTTGGTTTTGCTAAGGTCCTACTAGTAACGATTTTCATGAGCTACTTTGTTAGGTTCTGGGAAAGGACTGAGCTTCAGGGAGACTCAGTGGTACGGGTCCGGGAGCTGAGCCATTTCACCATTCCAATGCCAAAAAGAGGCCCCAAAGTGGTGAAGTCTTTCCACAGCAATGCTCTGGCACGCGAAAAACCTGGGAAGCTTTGGTGTAACCGGAAACAGTCCATTTGATATGGGCATTCATATTCTCATGATAGACAGTGACGAAAGTGAAGCTGGTGGCTCTGACAGGGACCAGTGGGCACCAGAGCAGGAGAAAAACAACAAAACAGGCCGAGACAAGGTGTGGTGATTTGCAGGTGCCAGACTGGTCTACGGATACACGTGAAGACTAACTATGGGGACTTCTCAAAATAAGAGGAGGATTCATTTTATTTTATTTATTTATTTTCAGGGAGTTCATGCATGACTATCAATTTTATGGAGATTCACGTTATCCAAATTTCAATTTAAAGAAATATAACTCTTTAACACGCTCGGACTCTGCCTGGAAGTGTTAGGTGAATCTTAACCTGGAACAAGGAGTGAGAAAACTTGTCTACTTCCTCCTAACTTCACTCCACACACACAAAAATGAGCTGCCGATCACATTAGGCCAAGGTTTGGGACGCTGATGAGGCCATCTTTAGTAAGGGCCCAGGTCACGTGGATGGGGTTTTCTTTCTGCACCCTCGTCCATCCATACTCACGGACGGGTAAAATGAGCAGGGCCCGCATCCTAGGGGAATGAATGGCCACCTTCACCTCGTTCTCTTCTCTTCCACATCATACCATCAATAGTAAGCTGAGCGAGGAACTGGTGCCAGTGAAATGGGCCTAGGGACCTTGATCTCATTTGTCTCCCCTCACGTATAAGCTATAAGGACCCCACTGCAAGACCACCTACAGTCCACTGGTGACAACAGCTGGAAGAAGCTACCTCAGACCACAGTAGCACAGATTCGAGTTCATCATCCTTAATTACAAAGTCCGCAATTTATTTCAAGGACGCATAGCTGGATTATTGGCAATTGGAAAAGCTTCCAAATCTAGTATCAGTAAGACACTGTCACCCCAAGCTGTGCATCTCGCCTCTGAAATCAGTCTTCCTCGAAGATCTGTTTGCTTAAGTCTCAAGCTATCCATCTGAGATATGTAAGATGCTTGTCAAAACAAACCAACAACAACAAAAACCCGTGTTCTCACTGCCGGGCATGACACACACACTTTCTTAGCTGTGAGGTTCTTGGCTTTCCACAGTTGATTTTATAGCCACTTCTCAGTTTCTCTGTGGGTGAACGTGGCCTTCCCATTTTGGCATCTTAGCCAATCAGCCTGGCAACTCAGTTTCAGGGGTTTGGATGATATCAGTGCCCTTTAGTGTCTCATGTAATCCCAGCCTTGCCATGTACCTGAAAAAGCTGTGACTTCTATAACTCTGGTCTGGAGCAATGTTTCAGTTACTAGAAATACCTCCCAAACACGAATTTCAATATTTGCCCATGCAGCTTGCAAACAGTTGATGGATTCCAAGAGCTTATTTCATAGCGTCTGCCATTTAAAGGCTGCTGTCATTTCTTTGTCCCGGTCACGACTCTCCCCTCCTCCCTCGTAGGGCTCTTCACAACCAGCTCCTGATACGTGGTGACCTCAGACACACAGCATGTGGTAGCAGTTGGGGCACAGAGACTAACTCTTTGGCACTTACATTATTTTCTCAAGGGAATCCAACAGCTCTCATCTCTCCTTAAAAGATGGTAAATGCAAATCAGCTCATTCATCTGGCTTCTACTCATTGAACACCGGCTATGTGCTAGACACTATTCTAGGCAATGAGGCAGGAGCTGTAAACAAAGCAACAAGGGATCTCTATCCTCACAGAGCTTGCATTCTAATGGATCAGACAACAAATAAGATTCTTAAAAAAAAAAAAAAAAGCAACCAGCAATGCTATCCGTTTGCAAGAGTAAACACTTCATTTGCGCTTCACGAGTAACTCAGTGGAGCAATGGGGCATGTTAACCAAGCTGTCTTACATAACTTCTGTGACTACCTCCCCTGCCCGCCACTCTTAAGGAACCAGAACCAATTCTAACTGGTCTCTCTTAGAGGCTGCTCCTTAGATCATGAGCATAAGCCACGTGCCATAGTGCAGTTAACCAGAGAGGTCCCCATTTAGAAAATTTATCCGTCAATATTCACATAATCGCAAAGTGGCACTTGATTTTTCATTTTCCATTTCCCCTTGTGTGACTGTCTCTCAGGGATCTCACATGGAAGAGGAGCTCTGTCCTAAGCAGGATCAGCACATTCCTGAATTCTTGACCTAATACCACTCAGTTACTCTCAAATCTCATCACTATTTCCAACAGACCTTATTTTGTAGGCAAAGTTGGGTAAAGCCTGCAATATTTGGGATAAATAATTTTCCAAATTTTCCTTTTTTAGGTTCTCAACCAACTTCCCCTGTGTTGCCACCTTCTTTAGACTTGCTATCTTGATTTGCCCTTTTCCATTTCTTCTTGTAAAGCTCCTTCCTGTCCCAGTAAGCTTTCCCATGGGCAGAGGAGATGGGAAGCTGCCACCCCCTAGCCACCTCGTGTCATTAGTTCCTGACTTCTGCCATCTTCAATGCCAAAGATCATTTATTCATTCATTTCCTCCAAACATATTTACTGAGCAGCTACTATACGCCAGGGTATTGGTTTTGATGCCGAGGATACAGTACTGACTAAATCAGGACATCTTCCTCTTTAGTGGAGCTTATTCTACTGAAGAGATAATATAAGGTAAACAAACACAATACACCAGGAGGTGATCAGTAAAGCAGGCTGAGTGGGGTAGAAAGCAGTGAAGGAAATACTTCAGACAAGAATCACTGTTGACTAACCTTGATCCTGCTCCACCCTCCAGCCTCAGAAGCAAAACTGTCTCCAAGCCACAAAGACGGGAATGTGTTCTTTAAATGGCTAAATGCAGCGACTCTGGCACCAGAAACTGTTAGGTAAGTCGTAACCTCTGCCAGAAGACATTTTTCTGCTCTATTCTCTGATACTCTTGTCATTTCCCAGCTCTCTGTCTTCCTTTCCCCAAAGGGCATGCCAAGTGTTCCCTCCCACATTGCCCTGTGCTGCCCTCGCTGACCTGCCCTTATGACATACACTGTCTTGGTAACTCCTTCTCCAGTTTCTCTGAAAAGGTCATTTCCAGCCTTGACCATCGAAAATGCAAGAGAAAAAAGTTTGTTCAGTTCATCTCGAAAAGCTTGTACCAATCAATAATGAAACCTCCAGCCATGAGAACACCCAGCCCCTCAGGAAAGCGTGGCATTTTAGTCTTGCTTCTTGAGCTGGGAAACAGGTCTTTGAATCACACTCCTTTCCTTTTACCTTTTTCCTAGAACACTTCTATTAAAAATGCTTCCAACGCTGTTTGTTTTGGAGCCAAAATATTTTGTTTGTTTCCTTGGGTCCAAGATCTGACTTAAAGTTCTCCCTTCTCATTCAAATTTTGTATATTCTAGGAAAGTATAGCTTTTGTAACAAACTATAGGAATGATCCTTGAAAGTAGTCTTGAAAGTACAGCTTTTATGAGCCAAAATTCTATGTAGAAGATCAAAAGTGTATGTATATAAAATGATGTAATTACCAAAAAAACCTAACAACAAAAAGTGTAATTATTAAATTAGTGGCTGCCTGTGAGAAATACCAACGTTACATATTACGAATGACATGATCTTATTCCCACTTTCCGGTCCTCTCTCCACTTCTACGTGCTGGGAAAGATGCCTGCGTTTTATGACCATAGTTAGTCTACCATGTAAGGCAACCCAAGAGCTCAAGGACAGGATCACTAAACTATAAAGATTGATACAGCTGAATTTCCAGTTTGAAAAACTTCTCTCTTAACCCCCTCACACTCTAGATTAGTGGTTCTCGAAACGTGACAGTACTGACTGGCAATAGGATTGCCTAGTGTGCTGATCAACTGTATGCTGATCCGGATGTCACTTAAGACCTGCTGAAAAAGAAGATGGCAACAGGAATCAGTATTTTTCAAGCTGCCAAGGTCATTCTAATGCACAATAAGTTTTGGGACCCAGTGGGCTATTGGATAAAGTCTAAGCAAATTGGCTTATCCAATCGGACCTTTCAAATTTTTTTTTTTTTTAAGATTTTATCTATTTATTTGAGAGAGAGAATGAGAGGAGAGAGCACGAGAGGGGAGAGGTCAGAGGGAGAATCAGACCCCCCGCCGAGCAGGGAGGCCCATGTGGGACTAGATCCTGGGACTCTAGGATCATGACCTGAGCCGAAGGCAGCTGCTTAACCAACTGAGCCACCCAGGTGCCCCGCCAATCGGCCCTTTCAAAATGAGACTAATGCCTGCCTCCTTAACCTTAACTTCTCTCATTCTCACTTGTGAACGCTTCCATTCTTCCGGTCATTTATTCACTGAGTCGCCCATTCATTATTTGTATAATGGCATGTTTGCATTATTCCAGACTCTGGGGACATAGCGGTAAGCAAGATGATTGTTCCTGCTCATACTTTCTCATCTCCTTTGTGCATCCCCACCCGTCCGTTAAACCGACCATGGGGCTCTATCATAGGTCTTCTCAGTCTGTATAATTTCCCCGAATGTCGTACTCTGGGCTGCTATAACAGATTATCATACACTGTGAAGCTTATACAACAAACATTTATTTCTCATAGTTCTAGAAGCTGGGAAGTCCAAGCTCAAGGCTCCAGCAGATTCGGTGTCTGCTCACTAGTTGATAGTGGCCTCCTCGCTATGTCCTCACGTGGCAGAAGGGGCAAGAGAGTTCTCTGGCATTTCTTTTACAAGGACACCGATCTCATTCATGAGAGACCTTCATAACTTAATCACTGAGCGGAGGCCACACCTCCAAATATTAGCACACTGAGGATTAGATTTTGCTACCATCTGAATGTTAGTATCCCCCGAACATTTATATGTTGAAATCACAACCCCACAAAAGTGGTGGTTTTAGTAGGTGGGGTCTTTGAAAGATGCTTAGAGCATGCCAGTGGAGCCATTATGAATAGGATCCGTGCCTGATAAAAGAGCCTCCAGGTTGATCCCTAGCCTCTTCTACCATGTGAGGACACAGCAAAAAGGTGGTGGCTCTGAATTAGGAAGAGGGCGGTCACCAGAACATGATCGTGCTGGTGCTTTGATCGTAGATTTCCCACCTCTAGAACTGTGAGAAATACATTTCTATTTTTTATAATCTACCCTGTCTCTGGCATTTATATATTATAGAAGCCTTAACGGGCCAAGACAGATTTCAGTATAAGAATTGGGGGGCCGGGATATAAACATTCAGTCTGTGGCACTAGTGATCCATTTCTGTGCCTTGATACCTCCTCTGTGCTGATAAATATCAATGGTGTGTCTCCAGACCACTTTTCTCCCCTGATTTCCAGAGTTTGATAACCATCCTCCTGCTAGACACTACCCCTGCAATTGCCCACATGCACCTCAAACTCACTGTGTTGAAAACTAACTGGAAAATCTGTCCTCTCCCCCCTACTTATTTTTTTTTTCTAGTATCTCCTTATCTCAGTGAGAAGTCTGTACATAATCCTGATCTCTGCCCTCTCCTGCCCATCCTCCCCAATTTTCAATAATTACATCCTGCCAATTCTACTTAAGCAATTTTGAAATTACAGGTTCCCCCCCACTGCTACCTGAAAGTAGAGCGTTCTTATCCTTTCCTATGCCAAAAGGGTGTAAAGCAAAGAAGCAATTACCATTAATTTATATGGAAAAATTTTGAATGTTCCCAGACTCCCCCAAAAACACCTCTCTTAGGCTTTTCTGATCCCTTAGGACACATCTTGCTAACAGACACACAAAATAAATTGAGATAATGCACAGATGCTCACAGACAGAGTTCAAAGCTTTGGTGGCTTGATGCTGAGATGCTGACTGTGGTTTCTGGGGAAGGAGCTGGGCGAGCTGCCTCTGTCACAGCTCCATTCAAAACCAACGCTGAACACTCTCCTTTTTTTTCAGAAAAGTAAAAACCTTCTTGGGGTTTCTTTCAGTTGGTAAATAAATAAATAAATAAATAAAATTTTTTAAAGACCAAAAAATAAAAAACAAAAACACACACACACAAAAAAACCCCAAGTACTAATGCTGGTCTTTCCTAAATGACAAGTGGCATAACACGGACTTTTGAAAAGTGGAGGACACCTGTAACGCCCTCCCCATGGCCACTAGCTTAGACTAGAATACCATCACCTCTTGCCTCAATTAAAGCTAAAGGTTTATTACCTTCAGTTAGGAAAAAAAAAAAAAAAAACCACTTGTTCTTTGCAACAAGTGAAGCAATATATAGGTTTGTAAACAAGGTAAAACCTCCTGTTCCTTTCCCGTAATTTCAATCTCTCTTTTTTTTTTTCTTAAAAGAAATTTTTTTCTTTTTTTTTAGATTTTTTTGTTTATTTATTTGACAGACAGAGAGCACAAGTAGGCAGAGAGGCAGGCAGAGAGAGAGGAAGGGAAGCAGGCTCCCTGCTGAGCAGAGAGCCCCATGCGGGGCTCGATCCCAGGACCCTGGGATCATGACCCGAGCCGAAGGCAGAGGCTTTAACCCACTGAGCCACCCAGGCCACCCCATCAATCTCTTTTATAACCTGTTAAAAGGCAACAGTCTTTTAGAACTTCACAATTGCCCAAGTTCCATCCATTCTTAACTCCCAAAGCCTCGATGATCCTTCTGAGGTTATAAATAAGTCACCTCCCTCTTGTACTTATTTACAGGATAAAGTGAAAATCCTACAGCGGGGATCATATTCACTTCCCCCATAATCTAGTATAGATCTTAATACAATGATTATCAGTCATCCTTGACCTTTTGATGTGGGAGTGTTAAAAGGGGCTGTTCCTGGGGCACCTGGGTGGCTCAGTGGGTTAAGCCTCTGCCTTCTGCTCAGGTCATGATCTCAGGGTCCTGGGATCGAGCCCAGCATTGGGCTTTCTGCTCAGCAGGGAGCCTGCTTCCCTTCCTCTCTCTCTGCCTGCCTCTCTGCCTACTTGTGATCTCTGTCTGTCAAAATAAATAAATAAATAAAATCTTTAAAAAAAAAAAAAAAAGGCTGTTCCTTCTCAATGTCATACACCTGGCTATAGAGAGAGATGAAAATCCCCATTTGTCTCCTTGGAAAGGCAAAGAGAGGGAGAGAGAAACCAACAGTACTGTCCCGTGAACCAGACTCTCTACTAAGTGCTTTTTCCATGAAATTCTTTATTTAATTTTCAACCATGGGTGGTAATGAGTATTTTTATTGTCATTTTCCAAACGAGAAAGCTGAGACTTAGAGATAAACTAATTTATTCATAGCCATCAACCCAAAAAGTGGAAATACCATGATTTGAACCCAGTTCTGCCTGGAGCTAGAGGCTATTTACCAGACCATATAGTAATGGCACTGAAAGCAATACTACAGTTCTCGAAACTTATTTCCTACCTGAAAGGCACAAGGTAGAACCAAAGTCTGTGCAAGGCGGGGGCCTAGGCTTCATCCGCACTACCAGTCAGTCACAACACAGAAACCCGAAACGCAGCGTCTTCGAATGTTTCTCCTGAATCATTCCACTCTCTGACAAAGTCTGCTTCTCTGGTACAATTACCACTTCCTACTCTCGATGGCCTTCATTTCTTTGACATTTGAGATTCTAATCATGTCTCAGCTTTTTCCTGGCATATCTGCTTGAGCTAATGTCAACCCCAACGTAATTTCCTCCCCTGCGCTTTCTTTATTACAGCTACTTTCTTCCTGGTATCTCTTTATACCTGTTAAATTCTGAAATCTCAAGATTAATTAAAGAGTATGACTTAGAGGTAAACACCAAACTCTTACTACTCTTATGAAGCAGGGGGATTTTCTGGGCAAACACATGCACATGAAATTTTATCTGAGAACCAGATGTTCAAAGATTCAAACTGAGTACCGATCCAGGAATATGGGGCTCGAAAGCAAACCCGTTTTGGTAAAAAATAATCTCAAAATTGTGCAATAACTACAAAGCTATGGGCCACTAAATGCACATGCACACTCTGCGTATTGTTAGATACTACAATACACAAACACGCACTGACTTCAATAAGAGCGGAGCTAGTAGATTCAAAAAGGAATGACACAGAGGAAGGTAAGATGACAAAGAGAAAGATAGGAAAAAAAGAAAAACATGCTGTCAGAAGTGAGTCCAATGAGGGAGGCACTATTTCTGGTTCTTGGTATCAGAAAACATTTCAGAAAGTGTCAGTACCTGAGCCAGACCCGAAAGGAAGCACAAACACTTAATAGAAAGAAATGAGGAAGAAAGCATTCCAGACAGAATCACCTGATTCAATAGTTAGAGGTGGAAAAGCGAGGGACACCTTTGGGGCCTGATGAGTAACACAGTCTGGCCTGAGCACAGGAAAGACGAATCTGCGCAGGGGAGTGTCCCAGGACTCAGCACTGGAATTTTTATGTATTAGAAAATGCAGAATACAGAAATATGTATTAGATATGTTAGAAAACACAGAATGTATTAGATGTATTAAATGTATTAGAAAATACAGAATACAGAAATGTGATTCAAGGTTCACTAGAAAAATAAATCTACAGTGGCAAGTGAATTAGGATGACAGAGACGGAAAGCAACTACAAAAATCTAGAAAAGGGGTAATTTATTCACGTGAGAACAACTCTTACCTGGATCCCTACAAAGCACCAACTGGCCTTAGTGACCACTTTCTGGCTCCCCACAAAGCAGCAAGATTCATCCTTTGCAAATGTTTATCTGAGGTCCTTATCCTCATCCTAAAAGACTTTGCCCTTCCATGAAAATTCACGATGTGACCCTGCCGTGCCTGGCCTTGGAATCCCATCATAATTCATGACACAAGGCGTCAGGCACACTGGTCTTGTTCTGGTTCTCCAAATAGACCAAAGGTCCCACCTCAGGACCTTTGCACATACTGTTTCCTTTGTCTGCCATTCTCTTTGCGCTTTCATTATGTGGCTTGCTACTTTTCTTCCATCAGGCTCCTGTGAACCCTACCTAAAGTAGAAACCCCTTTATTATTCTCTATTCATTCCCTTGGTTTTTTAAGCTCATTTAATACAACTTAATTTTTATTTGTTTCCTACTTATTCTTTGTCTGTCTCTCCTCACTAGATCTTAGGTGGCACAAGGGCAGAGCCATGTCTGTCTTTTTCACTCCCGCAGCTGCTGTGCTTAGAGCAGAGTAGGTGTTCAATAAACATTTGTTGAATAAATGCTGACTTACAGCTGTGTGGCAGGTATTGTAACAGGCACTAAAGAGATAGCATCAATAAGATAGTATCATTGTCAAGCAGCTAATGGTGTAGAAAAGGGAGACAAATATGGAAAGGCATCACTTCAATAGAGGCAAGAGTAAAGTGAAGCAGACAAACTGGGAGGCTTTTTTTTTTTTTTTTTTGAGATTTTTCTAATTGCTTAGGCAAGAAATAATGAGGTCAGAGAGATGTTTAAGTAGAAAAAAACAACAGCCAAAGCTATAGGTCTTAAGGACAAGAAAGAAATCAGACGATGACTGAACTTTTAAGCCTGGGTGACTGTAAGGATGGTATTGGCATTACCCAAAGTAAAGCTTTCAGGAGAAGGAAAGAGGAAAACTGAAAATGTGTTTTTCATGAAGTACGCAAGAAGTCCACTTTTAAGTCTTGTTCAAAACAGAAAATTTTGAAGTTTCCACTTGAGAACAGCAATTTTCCAAATCAGCAGTGTCATCAGTAGTGTCATAAGGATAGACACGACTACAAATAACAAGCACTGAACTCAAGGCAGCTGCCTGAGCCCAGGGACTCTCACTATGGTCTCCTCAACCATCACTTCTAGGCCCACCATAGCCAGAGATGGGGAAATATTATTAAAGGGGAAAGATTTAACTTAGGGAGAAACATACAAAAGAAAAGCAAAATTAAAGTACACAATTGTATCCCAAAAAGAAATGTAGGTAATTTTTGTGAGCTTTGGACATCAGGAACACTCACTGCTGTTCTGAAAAATGAATTCATGAGCTAGATATGATTGTAAGTGGAAAAAAGTCAAAGATTATTTTAAAAGAATTAGAAACCAATATGCAAATCTGGTGGTTAAGTTGCCTTGAAGTTTCTGCAAACGTCACTCAGAGCCAACTTCCTACCCTTTGAACCTTCCTGCTGGCTATGATTTATATCCATGAATGGTGTTCATGTACACATGCCCAATTTTCTATGGCTACTTGGAGAAAATGGCCTCAGAATACGGTATACTTACTAGCTGCTGAGAACTTAATTAAAATTCTCCACAGACTAAGCTGACTTCCAATGCTGCCATAACTAAACTTACTAAAGCCCTTCCGCAGAAAAATATGACATTAATCCTGAGTCCAGCCGCTATCAATCTTACTTGAACACTCCAAGCACCATAATTCATATTGAAGCTGTCTCTACACTTGCAAGTGTTTTCCAAACAAAATTTATGTTTAGGCAAATGAGCAATTCCTTTGGAATGGTCTTAACTGATTAAATACATTTGTACTGGTAGAAAATGATTTTCCGAAGCGTCACTGAGGCAAAACAAGGACCTTCTTCGAGTAAACCTGAAATGTTTCAAACACATATCCAAAGGTTTCAAAAAGTGATTTTCACCATGTGACTAATGATATCACTGGGGTGGGGGGAGACTACAGTACAAACTGTTTAACAGCCTAATAGGGAAGTAGTATATCTTAGTAGGAAAAAATGCATTTTGGAAGCAGATGAACCTAGACCCAAATGCCACTTATTTGCCCTATAATGTTTAGCATGTAATGTAACCTCTCTGTGCCTCAGTTTCTCATGTTTCCCAAAGGGATTATACCACCAATGCCCTATGCATGGTGTAGGAATCAAATGAGATAAAGTACATAAACTAACTAGGAGAATGACTGATATAAGGCACACAGTAGACAGATTGTAAGTAATTTTTCTAGTATTTTTCTGGAAAGAAAGTGCCATGCAGATGTTTAAAAATGCCTCAGTCAAGGAGATTTGCAACCCTTACATCCGCCTGTACAATACATCTCTAGGCCACAGCCCTAGGGAACACCATAAAGACTTCATTCAACATCTTTTATTTTTGTTCATATCTGAGTTCATTTATTCTTCTCTTCTCAAATTACTGTGTTGTAACCCCTTTTATTTTCCAAGACAGAGCTCAGTTATTTCCTCTGAAAAGTCTTCCTCTCATCATGAGAAAGCACTTACCGACCCAGTTCATCCCATTGCTATGTTCACCTGATCTATCACTCCCCAACAAATGCTCAACTTTTTGAGGGTGGAGCCAGCATCTAACTGAATTATTCCCCCAATGTGCTAAGTCAGTATCAGTTGAAGGTGCCAGTTGTTGTGAAACTGTTGTATTAGAGCTGTAGTAAAGGGAACAGTAGAAGTATTAGGAGAGGCGGTCAGCGAGACTGGCATGAGCTAGGCCATGTAAGTGTAGATGTTACTCTAATTGCAACGGGAAGACAGTAGAGGGGTGGCAAATCTGACTTCCATGTTATAAGGGCAACTCTTGCTGGGTGGAGAAATCAATACCAAGAGAGTGAAAGAAAGGAGGTCAGTTACAAGGCTATCCCAATAGCCTAAGAGACAGAGAACGATGGTCCAGATGAGGGTGGTACAGGTGGTTGTATAAGAAATGGACGTATCTGAGGTAGAGTCGACACCATTTGTTGATGGACTGTATATAAGAATGAAAGAGAGGAGTCAGAACTTGATTCCTGGGGCACCTCGCTGTCTGTCGGTGTAGCATGCGGCTCTTGATCTAGGGATCATGAGCTCAAGCCTCACACTGGGCATAGATCCTATTTTAAAAAGAAAAAAAAAAGGAATGATTTCCAGATTTGTGGCCTGTGCAACTAGATAAATGATGACACCATCTGCTGAAATGGGGAACACCCTGAACACCTCTTCTTCCTGTAAAGAAATTGTTTCATTCGTCTTCTTATCCTCAGTGCTTAGTATGGTGCCTGACACACGAGTAGTACTCAATAAATCTAAGTTCAAGAAGTTGGTCTGCTAGATTTCCTATAACAAAAATCATCGATGACAGTTGAAATGTTTTCTAGGATTCCTGTGCTTTAACTGAACTGAAGCACAGATCCATTGTTTACTCTAACATGAAAAGAATGTGGCTTTCCTTTTCTATGGAAATAAAAACTATAGATGTCTGAAGTTTTGGGCATGTTCCAGACAGGATTCTCTCTTAATTCACACCTATCAATGTCGCATATCACACTACTACAGTGACATGCCCACCTAGGACCGAGAAAATCCTGAATAATGATAAATTACTCCAAGTAATGGTCTGAGACTACCAGAAGGATATGTTGATCACATGGGATCTGTCAAGGAGTCAAGTTTATTGAGGACAAAGCCCATGAGTGACTTCTGCATCTCCATACGTAGCAGAGCACCATGCACATATTAGGCACTAGCTGAATGTTTGTGGAACTGAATGGCAGAAATATTGCGATATGATCTTAATACATCTAGTTTAGTGCCAAAACAAATATATGTAGAAAAGGGGTGAAATTAACTATGATAAATTGTAAATCATAAAGACAACTCACCTAACAAAGAAATTTAAGAGTAAATTACAGTGTCTTCTAGTGCCATCTACTGCTTAATTCTTGAGATAGGAATTTAATTGATTTCTTTCACCATTTTCATGGTATGCATCTTTAAGTTTAAAATGCAAATAACTTGGCCAGTAGAGCCATTATTTTGGCACCCACTCACGGTAATAAAAACCCTTACGTCACGAGGTACAGGGTACAATCACATCACTACTGACACTATTGGCTGGGTAATTCTTTGTCGTGGGAAGCTATCCTGTGCACTGTGTAGGACTTTCAGCAGCACACTGGCCTCTACCCAGTAGATGCCAGGAGCAACCTGGCCTCAGCCATGACATCCCAAAATGTTCCTTGGGAGGCAAAAGCATCCTTATTGAGAACCACCAGTATAGAGAAAAGGAATGGATAATCATGCACTCACTTATCCATTTTATAAAGTGTTTGAATGCCTACCAAGCATTAAACTAGCCTCTGAGAATACACTGGTGAATGTAAAAGATATGGTCTCTGCCCTGATGGAGCTTCCAACAGATAAAGGAAAAGAGGCAATCGACAAGCACATACATACATGCAAAGGTTCAAATTGCAGTAAGTTCTATGAAAGAAAAGAATGATCTAGATTGGGTGGTCAGGGCAGCTTTGCTGAAGAAGTGGCATTTAAACTGTGACCTAAAGAATAAAGAGGAGTCAGCCAGCAAAGAGCAGGGGGGAAGAGTGTCTGAGTCAGAGAGAACAGCACGAGACAGCCTTGCTATGAGCCAGACAGGATGCTAGTCCCATTCCATGCAGTGTTTCATCTACACAGGCTGCCATATGTCCTGGCTGCCCACAGCACTCCCACTTGTATCTGTGGCCCTCTGTGGTTATCTGGGTGATGAACTGGATCACCACCCTACATTTAAATACTACAACATTTGAAGGGGACTTGGTTCCTATCTCTGTATTACATATAAGAAAACCGAGCCCCAACTATGTCAAGTCATTTGTTCAAGTTCACAAAGTTAGTAAGTGACAAAACCACGTTATAAAATTTGTGTCCTGACTTCAAAGTCAATGTTTTTGACTACTCTGCTTTGATGTTTCCCATTGGGAGAAGAAGGCTGAAGACAGAATACTAAGTAGATATGAGATCATAATAGTAGGAGTGATAATGGAAAACACAATAAATATTTGAAGAAATTATATACTATGCAAAGAGATCTTGGTTAGAATTGGGATTATCTAAGCCTGATGGCATGAGTCCTCTTTCATGACCTGTGATGATGGAAGATCAGAAGAAACTTCTTCACCGACGTGGTTCTGGAGGGCTTATTCATGAGGCCCTGGTTGATGGGGGCAGCGTTGTATGATGAAAGGAACCTTGACCAGAAGTCAGTAACAAAGGTCCAATTTTGGGCTAAAAGACACCTATTAGACAATGTGACCCTGAGTGAGTTCCAACCACTAAGATTATTTCCTCATCACACAATAGAGAAAAGGGAACAAATTCTATCAATACCAAGGTTTGTCAAAAGGGTCCTGTAATGGTAATACCTGTGAGTGTGTTGTGTAAACTAGAAAGTACAATTAAGCATCCAGGCAAAAGCAGGTTTTTGGGGGATGTACTCAGTCACCTTCTTTTATATTCGCAATACCTTGAATTCTTCAGATGAAGGTACATGAGTTCTTCTGGGGAGAAAGAGACATGATATTTTTGAATATCTTGGTTGAATTGTCTGGTCAGACACTAGTCTGGATCACCAGCAGCTCGGTGGACCTGAGTGTCATTACACCAGTGTTTCCCATTCCACTGTGGCCCTCACAGGCACACCCACAACGGAACTTACTGCATGGCTCTCATAGTTGTTTCTAGCTGAGGAAAAGACTAAACCCAAGAGAAAGAAATCACTCTATTCTACAGAGAAATTTCCAAATATTGAGTTGGCATCACAATGGCACTTTTTCATATCCAGCTGTCCTGGTCTGCTTGTACAATCAACACTTATTGTTTGGGACTTCAAGCAGCTTAAAAATATATTTCTAGAAATATAATGCCCCTGTGACTTTAATCAACCTTTCAATAGTCACTTGCTGTAACAGAAGAGCAATGGAAAATGCCTATTCTTTTACGTCATTATTTTTTTTTTCACACCGAGTCATACACTGGCTGCACTTTTTTTTTTAATTTATTAATTTGACAGACAGAGATCACAAGTAGGCAGAGAGACAGACAGAGAGAGAGAGGAGGAAGCAGGCTCCCTGCTGAGCAGAGAGCCCGATGCGGGGCTTGATCCCAGGACCCCGGGATCATGACCTGAGCCGAAGGCAGAGGCTTAACCCACTGAGCCACCCAGGTGCCCCTGCACTTTTTTTTTTTTTAAAGAGTGGAATGGAAAGAAAACTTCTGAATTTATTTGAAAGGTGGTTTTAAGTGACTATCTAAAGTAAATTCTGGAGCGCCTGGGTGGCTTAGTCAGTTGAGCATCCGACTCTTGATTTCAGCTCTTGTCATGATCTCAGGGTCATGAGATCGAGCCCTGCATCGCATGGAGATTCTCTCTCTCCCTCTCCCTCTGCCCCTCTACCCACTCTTACTTTTTCTGTCTCTCTCTTATATATATGTATATACATATATATACTTGTATGTATGTGTGTGTATATATACACACACACACACACACAAACTCTTAAAAAAGTAACTTCCATGCTGTCTTTGTTAAACTAGTATTTTTTTAAGTAACCTCTACGCCCAACATGGGTTCCAACTCACAACCCCAAGATCAAGAGTCATATGCTCCACCAACTGAACCAGCCAGGCACCCCTTAAGCTAATATTTTTTAAAACTTTATTAAGATATAATTTGTATGCCATAAAATTCACTGCTTTCAAGTATACAACTTAGTGGTTTTTAATATATATACAGAGTTGTGCAAGTATCACCAGTATCTCAAGTTAAAAAATTTAATCACTCCCCAAAAAACCTTCATACCCAATAGTAGTCACTGCCCACTTCCAGTCCCTCTCCTCCCTCCACCACAGACAACCATAGTACAATCTATTTCCCACCTATCCAGATTGTCTATTTTGGACATTTCATATAAATAAAATCATATAATATATGGTCTTTGGGTCTGGCTTCTTTCACTTAGCATAACATTTGCAAGGTTCATCCACATTGTACTATGGATCAGTATTTCATTCCTTTTTATTGTCATAATATTTCACTGTGGATAGAACATCTTTGCTTATCCATTCATCAGTCAATAGAAATTTGGGTTGTTTCTCCTTTTTTGGCAACTATGAATAATATATCTATGAATATTCATATATGAGTTTCTGTGTAGACATCTGATTCCATTTCTCTTAGCTATGGACCTAGGAGTAGAATTGCTAATTTTCCCTGAAAACTTTTAACAATGTTCATTTGAAACAATTATTGTAGAGATGGACTATTACGATAAAATAATTGGAAATCTTCTTATTAAACTATTGTAGGCAGGCAATAATTGGTATTAGAAATATTTAAAGGTTAAGAAGATTGAAAGATTATTTCTCAGATTTAATAGCCTGCAATTAAGCTATTATCAACTTTTAACAATTGAAAAAACTATTTTCTTATTATAACTGCTCATTATAAGTTAGACTCTTTTCCTGCCTATTTTATCAATGCAATTTCTATTTATGAATTTCATTACTGTCAAATTATAAATCATACTAAGAAATATTGCTATGTCAGATCATAACACTTAGGCCATTTATATGTTTGATTTATAAGGTCTAAAATAGTTTTTTGTCATATTTGTGAATAATTAAATGAACTAATACTGTGCCAGAAAATATAAAAACAGATGAACATAAAATGTGCCTGCAATTTCATTCATTCCCTAGGAATAAGGAATATAGTTTTGCTATAAAAATCACAAAATACTTCACTCGTTTCAATTTGAAAATGCAAGCATTAGGTTTAAAAGGATTTTCTTAAATATAACATTAAATACATTTAACGGAAGTGATTCATGCTCTAAAATAACTGCACTGCTGGTCCTGCCTAGGGTAGAAGGAAGAATCCGGAGAAGCTGAAATGCAGAGAGTGAAAGCAGGGTGGAGTGGGGGGCACTCCGGCACTCCAGCCTCACAAGGTATCCAGAATGTTCTTAGGAGCTAATTAAGTCTCCAGCTAGAATTCTCTAAAACCGAGACTCTCCTTAGTCAACCGTAGGTACAGAAAATTTCGGAGTAGATCATGTGACGGAACATTTGAGAACTTTTTTGTGTTATATTTCACTTACGGATTTAGTCCCATCTCCATAGCCTGTCTATGGGCCCCTGCTGCTATGGATGAAATCCCCTTGCCCCTGTATAAGGCCAATACCTCCACCTACGCCCCAGATCGCATCCCTTCGTCCCCTCTTGCTCTTGCCTCTTCCCCTTTCTATTAGACTAATCCCATCAGCACATAATCAAACATACTGCCATTTCTCTGATTTTACATAATAAACAATACAAACTTCTTTTGACCTCGATTCCCTTGCCAGTTACCTCATTCCTGTGTTTCCATTTGTGGCAAAACCCTTAGAATCAGTTCTCTACACATCCTGCCTCTAATTCATCTCCTGACTTCCCCTCTTAAACCACCTACAATCAGATTTTCACCCATTCTAATTGTCCTGCTCAAAAATGACCTTCATGTTATAAATCCAGAATCAATTTTCAATCATCTTCTTCGCTGACCTATAGGCAGATTTGATTATAACAGACACCCCCTCCCTTTTCTTATTATGCTCCTTCACTTCACCTCCAGGAAGCAGACACTCTGGGCTTTTTCTGCGAGTTGACTTCAAAGATTCCTCTGCCAGTTGCTTTCTTCTCCTTGTACTTGACTGTTACGCTCCAGGGCTCAATCAGCGGCTCTCTTTTCTATCTCACTCTTCCCTTGGCTTTAAATACCAACTATATGTTGGTACTCCCAAACGTATATCCCCGATCCTCACTTCTGTCCTTAATTCCATGCGAGGATATTTTACTTCCTACCCAGCATCTCCACTGGCTGTCTCACTGACATCCCCAAATGAGCATATTTGTAACTTAATTTCTGATGTTTTACCAAAACTTATTTTCTCCCGTCTTTTGCATACAGCAGGCAGAAATTTCATCCTTTTCAGGCCCAAAACTGGAATCATCCTAGATTCTCTTTCTTTCCTTCTCTCTCTCTCTCTCATAGTTTGCATATAATTCTTCACACCTCATGCTGCTTGTCTCAGCCACCATAATCTCTTGTCTGGTTCACTGCCAAAGACTCTTAACTGTTCTCCCTCTTTCCACTCCTTCCCCTATACCTCAATCGCAAAACAGTGGCCAAAATGACCCTGTTCCTACATAAATCAGATGTTATCCCTCTGTTAAAAACAATCTTCAGCTGCTTTCCAGCTCAGAGCTCAGAGTAAAAGCCAAATTCCTATGCAGCCATCCATGATACAGTCCAGTTAACTCCATGACTTCATTTGCTAACACTTCTGCTCTTGATCACTGCACTTGAAGCAACAATAACATTTTTTTGGCCTCTAAATTGCTATTCACATTCCTGCCTTAGGGCCTTTGCACTTACTTTTCCTTCCCCATGGAAACTCTTCTTCCAGGTAAGACATGGCTAATTCTGCCATCTCCATCAAGTCTTTTCTCAAAGTCACCTTTTCAGTGGGGCCTACCATGCACCTATGTTCCTCCACCACCAAGAACCCCTCACGGGCACTCCACCCCCTACACACACACTCCTGAGTTTTTTTCTAGTGCACTTACTATGTTTACTGCTTGCTATTTGTATCCTAAAATTATCACGAGATATCTCTTACAGGAAGGATATTTTGGGGGAGTCGGTTTTATCCGTGCTGTTCGCCATACACTTAAAATAGTACTTGACACAGAGCAGCTACTAAATAAATATTTGTTGACTAAATGTATCAATCAATCAAACTTAGCATATTAGAAACAAAACTCACAAGGTCCCTCTCCCAGACCCATATCTCAGTATATGGTACTGCTGTAACTCCAACTGCTCAACCTTGAAACCTAGGAACCTGCCTTGATTTATCTCTTTTCTTCCATCAGCAAATACATGGGGTTTATATAGCCAGAATTGGACCATCTCTCCCCATCTCCACCATCATCCCCCAAGCCAAATCCACCATCATCTTGTACGGGGGTGACTGGTTTCCTTACTTTTCATTTAGCTCCTTGGTCTACTGACACTTCAGCCAGATTAATCCTTTCATCTCTCAAACCAGAACATGTCATCTCCATATTCTCAACTAGTCTGATGGGATGCCCACTACACTTAGAATAAAATCCAGACTCACCATGAACCATTTGATCCCACATATCAAAGCAAAACAGGGATTTAGGATGAAATTTCTACAGGTCCTTCTTTTTATGTCAATGCTAAATAAAGACAGCTCTTTCTGAAGGCCAATTACAGTCTCTCATGTGCATGGGAAGGTCAGCACTAAGTACCCTCTCAGACACAAAAATGCAAAGCATCTGATCATTGCATCTGACCAAGTAAGGTTTGTGGTAAGAAAAACAAAACATGAAAATAATAGCAGTCACAACAAATGTAATTGGATTGGATTTACACACTGAAAGATAAACTATCAAAACATTAAAATAATTTAAAAAGACAGACATGTTGTAAGTGAAACAATACAAAGTTTGAAAATACAGCAAAAATATGAAAGGGAAATACTAACCAAAAAAGCTATAAAAAATACAAATACTAAATGCAAATAATTTACATAAAGAGCATTCATAGAAAGAGACATGACATAATGATAAAAGAAAGAGCTCATCAAGAATTATTAAAATTTAAAAAAAAGAATTATTAAAATCATGAATTTTATGTCCCTGACAGAACAGCCTAGGTTCCTAAAGATGGTCTGGTTTCTGGTTTCTGGTTTCTGATAATATCACCTACTCCCTGACTATCCACACCTTGATGCGACACAGCTCCTGCTCTGGTTAATTTCTCAACTGCTTCCCCTTTCCATTTGGTTTCCCTGCACTGATATCACCTGCTAACCAATTGTCTGTATTAAATTTGCTCTCTGTGAAACACTTCGAGTGATTTCTGTTTTCCTAGAGGGGCCATTACTGATAGTATACATACCATTTTCTGATCAAAAGGTGAATATACACAAAATATGTCATGTCACGTCTCACAGAATTTGCTGGTTTTCCATTTGCTCCTCTCTGCCATTTATTCTCTGCTTTTGTCGCCTTTCCTCTATGTGGTAATCCCTGTAAACTGCTTTACCTGGACTCTTTGGCTCCCAGTTAGGGATGGCTACTGGGAGGTACTGGCAGGAGACTAGAGGACATGGAGACCAGGGTAATTTTCCTCTGCCCCCCTCTGCCTGGGTGAGGGCCAGAGTTCTGGCAGCGGCGGTGTCCTTCTATAACTCTAGCTGGATACAGAGCATCCGCATCACTGGGCTGCAGCAATATTTGTTTCCTCCCTGTGTCCCATAAGGCTTGGAGACAGTAACGGTCCCTACTCACTCTTGATTATCGCCAGGTGCCCCGATCTCCCTAAACTTATTTAACAAAATTTTCAGATGGGTGAGCCCGATGATGGGAATTAAGGAGGGCACGGATTGCATGGAACACTGGGTATTATACACAAACAATGAATAAAGGAACACTACATCAAAAACAAATGATGTGGAGGAGTTAAGATGGCGGAGAAGTAGCAGGCTGAGACGACATCAGGTAGCAGGAGATCAGCTAGCTAGCTTATCTAACCATTGCGAACACCTACAATTCCAACGGGAAATCGAAGAGAAGAAGAACAACAATTCTAGAAACAGAAAATCGATCACTTTCTGAAAGGTAGGACCTATGGAGAAATGAATCCAAAGCGACGGGAAGACAGACCGCAGGGGGAGGGGCCGGCTCCCGGCAAGCGGCGGAGCAACGGAGCACAAAATCGGGACTTTTAAAAGTCTGCTCCACGGAGGGACATCGCTCCAGAAGCTAAACCAGGGGGAAGCCCCACGGGGTCAGCGTAACCCCAGGTGCCGCGGGCTCACAGAAGGACCAGGGGCGTCTGAGTCCCACAGAGCTTGCAGGTATTAGAGCGGGGAAGCCGGCTACAGCGACAAAGCCGGGGAGTGAGCTCTCAGCCCGGGGTTAGCTTGTGCCGGTCGCAGGCTGAGTGGGCTCGGAGCACGGCTGGAGGCCACAAAGACGGAAGCGAATGGGCGCTTTTCTCCAAGTGCCAGCAATTGACTGCTTTCATCCAGGGGTGACCAGAGGCTAGGGAGGCAGGGGCGGTTGGGCGCTTTTCTCTGAGGGCGCACTGAGGAGTGGGACCCCAAGCTCTCGGCACCTCCAGGCCGGAGACTGGGAGGCCGCCATCTTCATTCCCATCCTCTGGAACTCTACGGAAAGCGCTCAGGGAACAAAAGCTCCCAAAAGCAAACCCGAGCGGGTTACTTAGCCCGGCCCCTGGCAAGGGGCGTGCAATTCTGCCTGCGGCAAAGACACTGGAGAATCACTACAACAGGCCCCTCCCCCAGAAGACAAACAAGAAACCCAGCCAAGACCAACTTCACTCACCAAGAACAGTGGAATTCCACAGCAGGAGAAAGCAAATCTTATCTGGACAAAATGACAAGGTGGAAAAACTCACCACAAAAAAAAGAACAAGAGGCAGTACCGAAGGCTGGGGACCTAATCAATACGGACATTGGTAATATGACAGATCCAGAATTCAGAATGACAATTCTCAAGGTTCTAGCCAGGCTCGAAAAAGGCATAGATGATATTAGAGAAACCCTCTCTGGAGAGATAAAAGCCCTTTCTGGAGAAATAAAAGAACTAAAATCTAACCAAGTTGAAATCAAAAAAGCTATTAATGAGGTGCAATAAAAAATGGAAGCTCTTACTGCTAGGATAAATGAGGCAGAAGAAAAAAATAGTGACATAGAAGACCAAATGACAGAGAATAAAGAAGCTGAGCAAAAGAGAGAAAAACAAAGACTGGACCACGAGGAGAGAATTCGAGAGATAAGCGACACGATAAGACGACACAACATTAGAATGATTGGGATTCCAGAAGAAGAAGAAAGAGAGAGGGGAGCAGAAGGTATATTGGAGACAATTATTGGAGAGAATTTCCCTAATATGGCACAGGGAACAAGCATCAAAATCCAAGAGATGCTAAGAATGCCCCTCAAAATCAATAAAAATAGGGCCACAACTCGTCACCTGATAGTGAAATTTACAAGTCTTAACGACAAAGAGAAAATCCTGAAAGCAGCCCGGGAAAAGAAGTCTGTAACATACAAGGGTAAAAACATTAGATTGGCAGCAGACCTATCCACAGAGACCTGGCAGGCCAGAAAGAACCGGTATGATATATTCAGAGCACTAAACGAGAAAAACATGCAGCCAAGAATACTATATCTGGCTAGGCTATCATTGAAAATAGAAGGAGAGAGAAAGAGCTTCCAGGACAAACAAAAGCTGAAAGAATTTGCAAACACCAAACCAGTTCTACAGGAAATATTGAAAGGGGTCCTCTAAGCAAAGAGAGACCCTAAAAGTAGTAGATCAGAAAGAAACAGAGACAATATACAGTAACAGTCACCTTACAGGCAATTCAATGGCACTAAATTCATATCTCTCAATAGTTACCCTGAATGTTAATGGGCTAAATGCCCCAATCAAAAGACACAGGGTATCAGAATGGATAAAAAAACAAAACCCATCAATATGCTGCCTACAAGAAACTCATTTTAGACCCGAAGACACCTCCAGATGTAAAGTGAGGGGGTGGAAAATAATGTACCAGGCTAATGGACATCAGAAGAAAGCTGGGGTGGCAATCCTTATATCAGATCAATTAGATTTTAAGCCAAAGACTATAATAAGAGATGAGGAAGGATACTATATTATACTCAAAGGGTCTGTCCAACAAGAAGACCTAACAATCTTAAATATCTGTGCCCCTAACATGGGAGCAGCCAACTATATAAACCAATTAATGACAAAATCAAAGAAATACATCGACAGTAATATAATAATAGCAGGGGACATTAACACTCCCCGCACTGAAATGGACAGATCATCTAAGCAAAAGATCAACAAGGAAATAAAGGCCTTAAATGACACACTGGACCAGATGGACATCACAGATAGATTCAGAACATTCCATCCCAAAGCAACAGAATATACATTCTTCTCTAGTGCACATGGAACATTCTCCAGAATAGACCACATCCTGGGTCATAAATCAGGTCTCAACCGGTATCAAAAGATTGGCATCATTCCCTGCATATTTACAGAACACAATGTTCTGAAGCTAGAACTCAATCACAAGAGGAAATTTGGAAAGAACGCAAATACATGGAGACTAAACAGCATCCTTCTAAAAAATGAATGGGTCAACCAGGAAATTAAAGAAGAATTGAAAAAATTCATGGAAACAAATGATAATGAAAACACAACGGTTCAAAATCTGTGGGACACAACAAAGGCAGTACTGAAAGAAAAATATAAAGCGGTACAAGCCTTTCTCAAGAAACAAGAAAGGTCTCAAATACACAACCTAACCCTACACCTAAAGAGCTGGAGAAAGAACAACAAAGAAAGCCTAAACCCAGCAGGAGAAGAGAAATCATAAAGATCAGAGCAGAAATCAATGAAATAGAAACTAAAAAAACAATAGAACAAATCAACAAAACTAGGAGCTGGTTCTTTGAAAGAATTAATAAGATTGACAAACCCCTGGCCAGACTTATCAAAAAGAAAAGAGAAAGGATGCAAATAAATAAAATCATGAATGAAAGAGGAGAGATCACAACCAACACCAAAGAAATACAAACAATTATAAGAACATACTACGAGCAACTCTACGCCAACAAATTCGACAATCTGGAGGAAATGGATACATTTCTAGAGACATATAAACTACCACAACTGAACCAGGAAGAAATAGAAAACCTGAACAGACCCATAACCACTAAAGAGATCGAAACGGTCATCAAAAATCTCCAAACAAACAAAAGTCCAGGACCAGACGGCTTCCCAGGGGAATTCTACCAAACATTTAAAGAAGAATTAATTCCTATTCTCCTGAAACTGTTCCAAAAAATAGAAATGGAAGGAAAACTTCCAAACTCATTTTATGAGGCCAGCATCACCTTGATCCCAAAACCAGACAAGGATCCCATCAAAAAAGAGAATTACAGACCAATATCCTTGATGAACACAGATGCGAAAATTCTCACCAAAATACTGGCCAATAGGATCCAACAGTACATTAAAAGGATTATTCACCATGACCAAGTGGGATTTATTCCAGGGCTGCAAGGTTGGTTCAACAACCGCAAATCCATCAATGTGATAAAATACATTAATAAAAGAAAGAGTAAGAACCATATGATACTCTCAATAGATGCTGAAAAAGCATTTAACAAAGTGCAGCATCCCTTCCTGATTAAAACTCTTCAAAGTGTAGGGATAGAGGGCACATACCTCAATATTATCAAAGCCATCTATGAAAAACCCACCGCAAATATCATTCTCAATGGAGAAAAACTGAAAGCTTTTCCGCTAAGGTCAGGAACACGGCACGGATGTCCGTTATCACCACTGCTGTTCAACATAGTACTAGAAGTCCTAGCCTCAGCAATCAGACAACAAAAAGAAATTAAAGGCATCCAAATCGGCAAAGAAGAAGTCAAACTATCACTCTTTGTAGATGATATGATACTATATGTGGAAAACCCAAAAGGCTTCACTCCAAAACTGCTAGAACTTGTACAGAAATTCAGTCAAGTGTCAGGTTATAAAGTCAATGCACAGAAATCAGTCGCATTTCTTTACACTAACAACAAGACAGAAGAAAGAGAAATTGAGGAGTCAGTCCCATTTACAATCGTACCCAAAACCATAAGATACCTAGGAATAAATCTAACCAAAGAGGCAAAGAATCTATACTCAGAAAACTATAAAGTACTCATGAAAGAAATTGAGGAAGACACAAAGAAATGGAAAAATATTCCATGCTCATGGATTGGAAGAACAAATATTGTGAAAATGTCTATTCTACCTAAAGCAATCTACGCATTTAATGCAATCCCTATCAAAATCCCATCCATTTTTTCAAAGAAATAGAGCAAATAATCCTAAAATTTATATGGAACCAGAAAAGACCTCGAATAGTGAAAGGAATATTGAAAAAGAAAGCCAAAGTTGGTTGCATCACAATTCCAGACTTCAAGCTCTATTACAAAGCTGTCATCATCAAGACAGTACGGTACTGGCACAAAAACAGACATATAGATCAATGGAACAGAATAGAGAGCCCAGAAATAGACCCTCAAGTCTATGGTCAACTAATCTTCGACAAAGCAGGAAGGAATGTCCAATGGAAAAAAGAGAGCCTCTTCAACAAATGGTGCTGGGAAAATTGGACAGCCACATGCAGAAAAATGAAACTGGACTATTTCCTTACACCACACACGAAAATAGACTCAAAATGGATGAAGGACCTCAATGTGAGAAAGGAATCCATCAAAATCCTTGAGGAGAATGCAGGCAACAACCTCTTTGAACTCAACCACAGCAACTTCTTCCTAGGAACATTGCCAAAGGCAACAGAAGCAAGGGCAAAAATGAACTATTGGGATTTCATCAAGATCAAAAGCTTTTGCACAGCAAAGGAAACAGTCAACAAAACCAAAAGACAACTGACAGAATGGGAGAAGATATTTGCAAATGACATATCAGATAAAGGGCTAGTATCCAAAATCTATAAAGAGCTTAGCAAACTCAACACCCAAAGAACAAATAATCCAATCAAGAAATGGGCAGAGGACATGAACAGACATTTCTGCAAAGAAGACATCCAGATGGCCAACAGACACATGAAAAAGTGCTCCACATCACTCGGCATCAGGGAAATACAAATCAAAACCACAATGAGATACCACCTCACACCAGTCAGAATGGCTAAAATTAACAAGTCAAGAAATGACAGATGCTGGCGAGGATGCGGAGAGAGGGGAACCCTCCTACACTACTGGTGGGAATGCAAGCTGGTGCAACCACTCTGGAAAACAGTGTGGAGGTTCCTCAAAAAACTGAAAATAGAGCTACCCTATGACCCAGCAATTGTACTACTGGGTATATATCCTAAAGATACAAACGTGGTACTCCAAAGGGTCACGTGCACCCGAATGTTTATAGCAGGAATGTCCACAATAGCCAAACTGTGGAAAGAGCCTAGATGTCCATCAACAGATGAATGGATAAAGAAGAGGTGGTATATATATGAAATGGAATACTATGCAGCCTTCAAAAGACATGAAATCTTGCCATTTGCGACGACATGGATGGAACTAGAGGGTATCATGCTTAGCGAAATAAGTCAATCAGAGAAAGACAACTATCATATGATCTCTTTGATATGAGGAAGTGGAGATGCAAGGCGGGGGGGGTTGGGGGGAGGTAGGAAAAGAAAAATGAAAAGATGGGATTGGGAGGGAGACAAACCATAAAAGACTCAATCTCCAAAAACAGACTGAGGGTTGCTGGGGGGAGGGGGTACGGGAGAGGGTGGTGGGGATATGGACATTGGGGAGGGTGGGGAGGGTATGGGCTATGATGAGTGCTGTGAAATGTGTAAACCTGGTGATTCACAGACCTGTACCCCTGGGGATAAAAATACATTATATGTTTATTAAAATAAAAAAATTAAAAAAAAAAAAAGAAATGGGCAGAGGACATGAACAGACATTTCTGCAAAGAAGACATCCAGATGGCCAACAGACACATGAAAAAATGCTCCACATCACTTGGCATCAGGGAAATACAAATCAAAACCACAATGAGATACCACCTCACACCAGTCAGAATGGCTAAAATTAACAAGTCAGGAAATGACAGATGCTGGCGAGGATGCGGAAAGAGGGGAACCCTCCTACACTGCTGGTGGGAATGCAAACTGGTGCAACCACTCTGGAAAACAGTGTGGAGGTTCCTCAAAAAACTGAAAATAGAGCTACCCTATGACCCAGCATTTGCACTACTGGGTATATATCCTAAAGACAAAACGTGGTGCTCCGAAGGGGCACGTGCACCCGAATGTTTATAGCAGCAATGTCCACAATAGCCAAACTATGGAAAGAACCTAGATGTCCATCAACAGATGCATGGATAAAGAAGAGGTGGTATATATATGAAATGGAATACTATGCAGCCATCAAAAGAAATGAAATCTTGCCATTTGCGATGACGTGGATGGAACTAGAGGCTATTATGCTTAGCAAAATAAGTCAATCAGAGAAAGACAACTATCATATGATCTCTTTGATATAAGGAAGTGGAGATGCAATTTTGGGGGGTTGGGGGGAGGCAGGAAAAGAAAAAATGAAAGACGATGGGATCGGGAGGGAGACAAACCATAAAAGACTCAATCTCCAAAAACAGACTGAGGGTTGCTGGGGGGAGGGGGGACGGGAGAGGGTGGTGGGGATATGGACATTGGGGAGGGTATGTGCTATGATGAGTGCTGTGAAATGTGTAAACCTGGCGATTCACAGACCTGTACCCCTGGGGATAAAAATACACTATATGTTTATTAAAATAAATCAATTAATTAAAAAAATAAATAAAAAAAAACAAATGATGTACTTTATGGTGACTAACATAGCACAATAAAGAAATAAGTAAATAAAAATTAATTATTTAATTAATAAGAAAATTTTTGTCCAAATCCCAGTTGAATATGCCTTCAGTTTCCTAGATCTTGAGTGTTGCTGAAGCATAACTGATAAAGGACATTACTATTTTTCAAAGACCTGATAATCAAACAGATAAAAATATCTGACAATCCAATTAGATTAGAAATCAACAAGAAAAACTAAGCATATACATATACATGTACAGTCTCCTAAATAACTCCTGAGATAATGCACAATGCAACTTCTAACTAAATGGTAATAACATTACTACATATCAAACATTTTATAAAGTATTTGGTGGCATTTTATACAAAAACCTTTTATTTAGTTTTACCTATTTGTCTCATAATTTATTTCTTCACTATTCTTTCTTGCATCTCAGATGTTCCTTCAGGAATCTTTCTTCTGCCTGAATAAATTCTTTAGAAGTTTCTTCAATGAAGACCATTCAGTTTTGTTTATCTTACAAATCTTTGTTTTTCCCACACTCTCATAAGACAGCTTGCCTAGGTGTTCACAGTTCTGTGTTGATGACTGTTTTCTCTTAACTCGGAGAAATATTATCCCATCTCATTTTCTTGGGGGTTGATTTCAAGATCTTTGTCTTTGGTTTTCACAATGTGTGTATTTCTTTTATGTCTCCTACTATGTATTCCTGTGTCTCTTATATCCACGGATTCATGACTTGCAGCAGTTCTGGAAAACACTCAGACCTTATAGCCTCAGAAATTATTCCTTTTCTGTTCTCTCTATTCTTTACTTCTTGGTCTCTGGTTTGATATACGTTAAAATATCTCTTACAACAAAACGATGACAGGTTATATCTGCATGGGTACTTCAGTATATTTGAACTACTTCACAATAAAAATTGCCTATGGCTGAGGATTGCCTATGGCTGAGGATTAATTATCAAGTGCTTAAATGTTGCTGAATGGATAAAAATATCACAAAAGCAGAAAAGTAAACAAAGTTATTGAAAATATAAAACCTTTAAAAAGTATAGCTTTCTTCTGAATCCTCAATATGATATGAACAACCTATAAAGACAAATTCAGCTATATTAAAAACCTACACACAATGAAACAAGTGTTTGCTTTAGGTGCTAAGAAAAGATTCCCATGTTTGTCTGGAAAATTCTAGAATATATCCTGAATTCTTAGTATTGCAGTCATGAAACACTTAGCATAAAGCCTTATAACCTAGCTGACAATTTCATCAGTTTGTGGCTTCTCATAGTGGAGTTTTCATGGAGATGTCATTGTTCAACCATCAAACCTTGAAACTGTACCCAATTCAACTCAAATCCATCTCCAGTGTCCAACACAGAAGCTGACAGCAAAGAGGCACTCAATAAATGTTTAATGCAGTGGTTCTCATATTCATAAGAATCCCCTTAGAGAGCTAGTTAAAACAGTTTCTTGGATCCCATCACAAGAGATTTGGATTCAGTAGTTCAGGTTGGGGGTCGTAAATCTGCATTTCTAATAAGCCCACAATTGAAGCCTACACTGCTGGTCTGAGGACCACAATATGAGTAATACCAGTTTAATGAATGAAAAAAAAATGCACGTGATTTACTTTACTCATGTCATTATCTGATTCCCTTTTTGAGTGATTTATAGAAGGAGTACTCCTGTTTTTTCTTCTTCTGGCAAGGCCCTTAAGGTGATAAAGCCCTCACAATCTTGCTCATAACCAACTTTCCAGGCCCCATTTGTCGTTTTGTTCTCCTATGCTCCAGCCACACCCACCTACCCTACTTTCTCCTAACTCCCATGTGCCATTACATACGCTTTGCCCACTGTGTTAAATGTCCTATTTTCAATCATAACTTTATCCTTTAAGATTTAGCTCAAGCATTTCAAATCTTACATACCCGTCCCCTCCTCCATTCCACGTCTGGATCACAATTTATCACCTTTGCTACACTCCCAGAGAACTCTCATCTCTTCACTACCACCCAAATTACATGAAGAGCAGTCATTCATATCCCTGTCCATCCAGCTGTGCACTTATCTTCTAGTATGGTACCCATCTTCAAATACTGTCTACAACACCCATCACAGAACCTAGCACAGAGTAGATAGTTAATAAATATTGGTTGAATTGGAACTAAAAGAAATGACAATGTAGGTACATGTTAATTTAGCATTAAAATTCTGATACAGCTAACAGTATTCTCAGGATAATGTCCGTGACACAGTGTGATGCTATGTCCACTTCAATGGCTGTCATCCCAGCATAATTACTATGAGGTCCCACTTCCACTTCTGAAAGGCTCCCATCTAGGAGGATAAATTATGTGATCACCTTACCATTAACCCAGTATATTCCTAAAGGTTCATTTACAGCAGGATCTGCCAATACACTGCGTCTGGTTTTCATTTTACCCCACTGGTCCCATCATGTAGTCAGCTGGACGTCACTTGATTCATATATGATTCAAATGTACCAATGACAAAGTCTATTTTCATACCTTTAAAACCACTTCTCACTCTTTTCTTAATGTCAAAATATAGAGCATATGAGGAAGAGATCTCACAAGAAAAGATCAATCCAAACAACCATGTGCCACACATCTTTGGCCAACTGCAGCAGATACACAAACAAAAAGCTTGCTATTCACGAGAGGGAAAATTCCTGATACACTACTCTAGTACCTGACATCTAGAAGGGCCCTGGGTCAACCATTTGTTTTTGTTTTGTTTTGTTTTGTTTGGGTTTTTGTTTTTGTTTTTGTTTTTTAAAGATTTTATTTATTTATTTGAGAGAGAGAGAGAGCGCACATGCGAGCAAGCATGAGAGGGAGAGGTCAGAGGGAGAAGCAGACTCCCCGCTGAGCGGGGAGCCTGATGTGGGACTCGATCCCAGGACTCCAGGATCATGACCTGAGCCAAAGGCAGTTGCATAACCAACTGAGCCACCCGGGCACCCTCAACCATTTGCTTTTAATACAGATCTCAAAGAGCAGGCATGAGAAAGATTATTTCTTCCCTCAGCTAAGAAGGACTCCATAGGTAAATCTATTAACAAAGATGTGACAAGCAACAATGTTTGACAACTTTGAAATGATCTATAGTTACATAATTATAAATGATAAGCACATTACCTTGGCTACTAAGTCAGAAGACGTTTTCCTTGCACAACAAAATAATAAATGAAGTTAATGAAACACAATGTGGCACAAAGAAAAGAAAAAAAAACATAGCATAAGAGTTAGATCTAGGTTTAAATTTTAATTCTGCCATGTACTACCTACGTGGCCTCAAGCCTCAGTTTCTTCATCTATAACATGAATGACAGCACCTACCAAGCATGGGTTGCTGAGAATAAATGAGGTTATATTTATGAAGAGTCTAGCACATAGGAAGAATCCAATGAATACTTCTTTTATTGATATCCTAAAACACAAAGTATCATACAGATGTGTGTGTACAGAGTTCAACCAAACTTTTTAAATTTTTACCAATTGTTTTTAATATAGCAACTCATGGTACCTTCCACAGTCCTCCAGGCATTCCTGGTGGGAGATGAGACCGTAATAAACATTATAAAGTTCAGTTTCACCACAACAGCACAACGAGGCCCAGGAACAGTAACTTGCAACACTTATATAGTGGCTGGCTAAGTCATCACCTTAAGGACGCTAAGGAATTAGATGTGCTTTCTCTTTTTCCCTCCACTAAATTCACTCAATGTTTTTTTTTTTTTGAAAGTTGTGATCACAGCCTATATTTATTATATGAAACATCCAGATTTGACAATATTGCATCAATTGCTACAAATGTACTGATTTTTTTGGCCAAAGTGAATAGACTTTTTGAAATCATGCTGATTCCAGCAGCATCGAAATATGCTTGGGCTACAGTCCTCTAATGAATGTAGGCTTCTGTTCGTAATATATCTGTCATGAAATTTACCCAAGGAGTAAAAATGGATTCTAATATAAATGTTGATGATTTGGGTATGAATATTACTGACACTTTGGAGCAGCAGTCTTCTCTATTAATTTCAACACTAGAGTACCCGTTACATACAAGGAGTGATGTTAAGAACTATTAAGCGGGGTTTTGTTTGTTTCTTTTTTTAACAGCAAAGACTATTACCTATTCCTTTCTGAATCTTCAGCATCTAACACAGTGCTTGGTATTTCATTCTGACAAGGTAGAAGGTTAACTCTAAGAACGTAAAAAAAAGTGAAAACAAAACGCTGGCATGTTCTCAGTGGGGATATTCCTTTGGAATTTTCCCCTCGGAGTGTGCATATAGGCTCACATACAATGTTCTAATGGTTAATTTTATAAGTACCCAGATAGCCAGTCTAACACTAATCTAGGTGTTGGCGGTGGTTGACATCTGTAACTGGTAGACTTTAGACTATCCTTGATAATGTAGGTGGGCCTCATCCAATAAGAGTAAAACTGAAGTTTCCCTGAACAAGAGGAAATTCTGCCTCAAGATTCCTGCTGAGTTTCAGACTTCTGATTTGCCAGCCCCCCACCCCAACTGAATAAATCAATTCCTTAAAATGAACAGTTAAATGCACATATATATGTCTGTGTATAAGTGTATCTTACTGACTGTTTCTCTGTAAAATCCTGGTTGCTACAAATGAAAAACTGAAACAGCTGAACACTAGATATGCGCCAGTATTTTGTTTGTCTAAATAACCTTTAGGCAAATACCAGAAAGCTCTGATCCAGGAATCTTCAAGTTAGATGGCTGGTATTATGCACTAACAATGAATACACAAAATAACTTGGTAGCTTGAGGAAAATCGCCTTTGAAAAGAATATAGTGCAACAGAGAGTAGCCAGCTTTAGACTAAAAACAAACCTCTTAAAATTCTGCTTCTGTCTATTAGCTCTATGACATTGAGCAAAATAGTTAATCCCTGGTAAACAGTTTCTTCAGCTTCAGTGGAATGATAATGACATCAACTTCAGAGGTCTATCACGAAGGTTAAACTTGACAATGTTTTCTTTCTTTACAGCCTTTCCCTATTTCCCCCACCCTCCAGCCCCTGGCAACCACTATTTTACTCTCTGTTTCCAGGAGTTTAACAAAGAATTATTTAAAATTCCACATATAAATGATACCATACAGTCTTTGTCTTTCTTTGACTTATTTCACTTAGCATAATGCCCTCCAGATTTATCCATGTTTTCGCAACAGCAAGATTTCATTCTTTTCAAAGAACTGAACAATATTTCTGCGTGTGTGTATCTGTGTGTGTGTGTATACATGTGCATCTCACACCTTTTCTTTATCGATTCATCTGATCTGTTGATGGACCTCATGTTGTTTCCATACCTTGGAAACCGTGAATACTGCTGTAATGAACACAGGAGTACAGATCTCTTCGAGATAGTGATTTTGTTTTCGTGTGACATATACCCACAGTTGGGATTGCTAGACCGTATGTTGGCTCTATTTTAAATTTCTTGAGGAACCTCCATACTGTTTTCCATAGTGCCTGTACCAGCTTGCATTCCTACCAAAAGTACATGAGGGCTCCCTTTTCTCCACATCCTCACTAGCATTTAGTATCTCTTGCCTTTTTAAAAAAAATATTTAAGGATTTATTTACCCATTTCAGAGAGAGAGAGCACGTAAGTTGGGGGGGGAGGGTCAGAAGAGGGAGAGCAAGAATACCCAACCAGACTCCCCGCTGAGCGTGGAGCCCAAGACCCTGAGATCATGACCTGAGCTGAAATCAAGAGTCAGCCACACAGTCTAAGGAGGTTTAGGAAGTACCTGGGATATACAGGAAATCCAATAAAGAGTACATATACTACTAAAATAATCATTTGTTTTCATAGCTTGTGATTGTCATTTCAGGACACAATAAAACTGATACCCCACAATGTGTATATTCTAAAACACAATTACAAAGGAACTTAGAGACATTCAGCTTAAACATCCTCAACCCTGCATCCACGTCAGAATCGTCCAGATGGATTTTAAAGAATCCTATGATTAAAAGGTGTCCCCATTCCTCCTTCCTCCCCTCAACCCCCACAATTCTGACTCCCAAGTGATTCTACTGTGGCCACAGCTGAGGAGCACATATCTGATGCGGGCCTCATTTCTCTAGATGGGAAAGTGAGGTCTAGGAAATGCCTGATTGGGTGAAGGTCTCTCCTCACTTTGGAACCTTACGACTCTAGAATCCTCCTGTTGGTAAGAGAGAGCACAATATTATTCTGAGATTAAAACAAGCCTTGTCCACATCGCTGGGGGTCACTACTATGTTGACTTGCTTTTGAGCCACCCCCTTTAAAGAGCAACACATTGTCTACGAGTTCGGTTTCTCCATTTTGTGGACTGGCCCAAGCCTTGAGAGGTTCCAAAAGCAAACACCACTTTTTTTAAGCACCAATGGAGTGTAAAGTCAAATCAATTACCTCACTACTTCCGTTACCACGAGGCTGTCGGAACAACAGAGTAACACGCTCCTCCTGTCAGCGGTGCCTTACTAGATCCTTCCATTGCTTATAGTCTAGGGATGCGGCAGCGGAAAGAACTGTCAGTGTGCGAGCATCGTACCCAGACAAGATGTAATGTTAGTATCACTGGCGCTGGCCAACAGGGCTAGGCTGCCAGTGCCCAGACAGGAATGGCCATTCCCTGTGTACTTAGCACAGACCAGCACAGTGCCATTCCTTTTGCCACAGCACCCCGCCAGGACGAAAATGCTGATCTGTTCATTTATAACAGGAACAGCAAAAGGATTTTCTTTCACCTCTACAGCCCAGCCATATCCACATTGGTTCTCTTTATCCGCACGCTGTCAGTACACGTATATTCAGTGTGCACATAGAACAAACCCTACAGTTATCATCGCTGTATATGCAATTTAAGGTTTCACTTTCCGTTCATATATTAGTATCTTCTAAAGTCTGCAAGCTCTTTCTGTAAAGGTCCGTAAAGTAAATCTTGTAGATCGTGCAAACACACAGCCTCTGACACAGTGGGTACAGCACAAAGGCAGCCGAAGAGGATACAGAAAGGAATGGCATGGATGTCTGGCAATAAACATTTATTTACAGGGGTGCCAGACTGGTTTAGGTGGTACAGCAGTGGGTCAACAGGGACTTTTGATCCTGGGTTATAAGTTCAGGCCCTGCACTGGATGTAGAAATTACTTCAGAAAGAAAAAAATCAAAAACCTTGAAAAAATAAAATAAAATGAAAATAATAAAATACATTTAAGAAGACATTTATTTGCAATAATAGGCAGTGGGACAGATTTGGTCTGACTTGGCCAGTTTGCTGACCCCTGTAGTACAATGGGGTTCAGAGCCACCATTTTTAATAGCCACATAATATTCCATATAGTAGAAATACTAATTTACTGGGGAAATTATGCTATTGTTGAGCATTGAGTTCTCTTTTTCCTTTCTGTGGATGGGTGTTAAAATAAATAGTGTACTATTATAAGTAGTATTTTAGTGACAGTTTTTCTCAGTTTTGATTAGTTTTCTTAACATAAATTTAAATGTGAGGAATCTAATGACGAGGCCACACGGTGCTGATATTTATATCCTGCTAAACTGCTCTAAATAGGTCAATTTTAACATCATCAGTAATATAAACCCATTTCTGCACAATTTTGACAATACCAGCCTTCAGTTTCACTGGTTTAACTGAAGCGACTTATTGGTTGAGAGGACGCTTCCAAAACCCACCTTTACAGGTGAGTTATCTACGGCGGCAAGATGCTGAGTGGCTTGTATGAATTCAAACGCCCAGATAACGGGAGGGCTGAGAGATGGACTAAGTCCTCTGAATACCGTTCTCCACTTCAACATGCTTCCTCACAAGAGCCACTGCTCTGAATGAACTATCAGAAGAAGACACTGCAGATTGGTTTTCCTTCTTTGTCTTAAAACTGTGTCATATTAGTCATTCTGGTTCGCTGTGACTCATTTAGAAATACCATATACCTTGAGATGTATAAAAAGACAATGGGGACATGGACTTTCAGGGAAGATGGCAGAGTGGGAAGATACTAAACTCACCTCATTGCACAAATACAAGATAACGCCCACATCAGTGTAAAATAGCCCAGAAAATGACCTGAAGACTGGCAGAACGGACTCTCCACAGCTAAATATAGAGAAGAGGCCATATCAAAGAGGGTAGGAGAGCAGAGATGTAGTCAGAAGCTAAATGGACCCATGGGACTTTCCACAGGAGGGAGGGATGTCTCAGGCACAGAGGAAGGAGAGAAACAGACCCTCATACCACGACATTTGGCTTTGAAAAATCAGAGGGAACTAATTTCGTAAGTTCGTACCATCAGCGGGCTTCAAACCGCAACCTTAAAAATCAGCAGGCTGGGCTGTGGGAGACACAGGAGCATGATAGGACACTGAGTCCCTACCATTAAAGAGACAGCACAACAAAAAGACCCACAGAGATATAGCATAGATGAAGTAGTTTGAAAAACACCTGGCATGTATGGGAGGGAGATGTATTTACTAATCCCAGAGTATGTGTGGGAGGGGCAAGGATCTTTAGGAGACTTGTTCAGGATCAAACGAGCTGGCAGGTGCCATTTCCCTCCCCATCCCCCCAGCCTGGACACGAGGACACCTGCAGGAACCAGTGCCGCACCAACACTCTCCATCTAACTTGTTAATAGCATACCCTACCCCCATGCTCTCCTGTGGACCTGCGCTCCCTCAAATACATTCTTGGCTGGAGCCCATCCAAAGCGGTGCCACAAGTCTGCCAGTGTGCAAGCGGCTCTGGCAGGAGCCAGCCCCATCTCGAAGGAACTGCTACCCTGGGGAGAGGGGAAGATAAGAACACACACAAGTCTGACCGAGGACCTAGCCGTGAGCTGGGGGCAGACGTCTGGTCTGCCGGCAAGCCTCACTCACCGACAAAAGCTTCTCAGGGCAGAACACAGGGAGAACACCCTTCAATTTGGTGCTACTGCATCTCTACCAAACACCTGGTATCACTCAACACAAACCCGAGGCAGCCCCGCACTCACCCACTAATAACACAGGGACCAAATTCTGCCTACACCAGGAAAGAGAGGCATTGCAGACAACTAGACTAAAGGCAAACACAGGTCAACCACAACAGTAAGGCACATGCAATACACACAGAAGGCACCCTTGTGGCACCAGTTTCTGGCAAACTGGGGACACTGCACCGCAGGGCACTACAGGACCTCTTGTTCAGAAGGCCCCTACTTTAAGAGAAGGATACATAGCTGACTTTCCTAACACGCACAAATAGACACAGAAAATAGACAAAGTGAAATGACAGAGGAATATGCCCCAAATGAAAGAAAAGGACATTATCAAAGCAAAATACCTAAACTGAATGGAGATAAGTAACGTAACTGATGGAAAATTGAAAGTAACGGTCATAAAGATATTCAGTGGACTTGAGAAATGAGTGGAGGACCTCTGTGAGACCTTTAACAAAGAGACAGAAAACTAAAGGGAAAAAAAACAGAAATGAGGACTCAATAAATGAAATTAGATGGAATAGATTGTAGAATGGTGGAAGCAGAATGGATCCATGATGCAGAAGACAGAGTAATGGAAAGCGATCAAGTTCAACAGGAGAGAAAAAAAATAATAACAACAAATGAAAAAAGACTTAGGGAACTCAGTGCCACCATCAAGTGCAATAACATTTGCAAACTAGGGATCCCAGAAGAATAGACAAAAAAGGGGATAGAAAATTTATCTGAAGAAATAATAGCTGAAAACTTCCTGAGGGTAAAGAGACAGAAATCCAGATCCAGGAGGCCCAGACAGCCCCTAACAAAATCAATCCAAGGAGGTCCACACCAAGACACATAGTAATTAAAATGGTAAAAGTAATAGTAAGGAGACAATTTTAAAATCAGCAAGAGAAAAGAAGACAATTACATACAAGGGAAACTCTATAAGGCTGTCAGCTGATTTTTCAGTAAAAATTTTCAGCTCACAAGGGAGTAGCAAGATATATTAAAACAGCTGAAAGAAAAAAAAAAAACCTGCAGCCAAGAATACTCTATTCAGCAAGACTATCATTCAAAAAGAAAGGGAGACCTGATATGAGGAAGTGGAGATGCAACATGGGGAGTTTGGGGGGGTAGGAAAGGAATAAATGAAAAAGATGGGATCGGGAGAGAGACAAACCATAAGAGACTCTTAATCTTGCAAAACAAACTGAGGGTTGCTGGGGGGAGGGGGGTCGGGAGAGGGTGGTGGGGTTATGGACATTGGGGAGGGTATGTGCTATGGTGAGTGCTGTGAAGTGTGTAAACCTGGTGATTCACAGACCTGTACCCCTGGGGATAAAAATACATTATATGTTAATAAAAAATTTAAAAATTAAAAAAAAAAAGAAAGGGAGATAAGTTTTCCTGACAAACAAAAGTTAATGGAATTCACAAACACTAAATCAGCCCTACAAGGAATGTTACAGGGAACACTTTAAATGGAAAAAAACACCAGGACCGTCTAGGTGGCTCAGTTGGTTGAGTGTCTGACTCTTGGTTTCAGCTCATGTCATGACCTCAGGGTTGTGAGATTGAGCCCTGTGTCAGGCTCCATGCTCGGCACAGAATCTGCTTGGGATTCTTTCTCCCTCCCTCTCCCTCTCCCTTCCCCCGACTCTTCTCCACACCTCCACTTGTGTGTTCTCTCTCTCTCTCTCTCTCTCTCTCAAATAACAAATAAAATCTTTTAAAAAAAAGAAAGGAAAGACCGCAAGTAGGAGTAAGAAAAGTAGGAAGCACAAAAGCAATAAAAATATCTATAAAAATCAGTCAGGAATTCACAAAATAAAAGAACATAAAATATGACACCATATACCTAAATTGTGAGGAAGAGGACTAAAGAATGCATTCAAACTCAAGCGACCATCAACTTCATACAGACTCCTATATATGTGATGTTATATATAAACCTTATAGTACCACAAATGAAAAACCAGTAATAGATATGCAAAAATAAAGAGAAAGAAATACAAGTACATCACTAAGGAAAGCCAACAAACCATGAGAGAGCAGAAGAAGAAAAGAAAGGAACGGAGAAGAGCTACAAAAACAACCATAAAACAAGTAACAAAATGGTAGTAAGTTCATAACTATCAATAATTACTTTGAACGTAAATGGACTACACAGTCAAGTCCAAAGACAGAGAGATTTGGAATGGATAAAAACACTTACTGAATTATTTGACCATCTTATGACCCCATGGTCTTACTTTTTTTTATTATTTTAATCTCAGTGTAGTTAACATACAGTATTTATTCGGTGCCTACAAGAGACCCATTTCAGATTTTTCAGATTGCAAACACATGCAGATAGAAACACTAAAAATTCACAAACAATCCAATTAAAAAATGAACATAAAACATGAACAGACATTTCTCCAAAGAAGACATTCAGATGGCCAAGAGCCACACAAAAAGATGTTCAATATCACTCATCATCATGGAAATGTAAATCAAAGCCATGATGAGATACCACCTCACAACTGTCAGAATGGCTAAAATGAACAACACAAAAAACAACAGGTACCGACTAGGATGTAGAGAAAAAAGAGCCCTGTTGCACTGTTGGTAGGAATGCAAAGTGGTGTAGCCATTGTGGAAAACAGTAAGGAGGCTATTCAGAAAGTTAAAAATAGAACTACTTCATGATCCAGCAACAGAATTACTGGGTATTTACTCAAAGAATACAAAAACACTAATTCGAAAAGACACACACCTCCGTTTATGGCAGCATTATTTAAATAGCCAAACAATGAGAGTAGTCCAAGTGTTCATTGAAAGACAAATGCACAAGGAAGAGATGGTGTGTGTGTGTGTGTGTGTGTGTGTGTGTGTATACACACACACAAATGGAATATTATTCCACCATCAAAAAGAATGAAATGTTGCTATTTACTATAACATGGATAGAGCTAGAGAGTATTATGCTAAGAGAAATAAGTCAGTCAGAGAAAGACAAATACCATATGATTTCACTCATGTGGAATTTAAGAAACAAAACAAGCATAGGAAAGAGAGAGAGAGAGACAAGCCAAGAAACAGACTCTTAACTAGAGAGAACAAACTGATGGTTACCAGAGGAGCAGAGGATGGCGGGATGGGTGAAACAGATAAAAGGAATTAAGAGTAAAATGATCTTTTTTTAAAGATTTATTTATTTATTTAGAGAGCGAGAAAGAGAGAGAGACAGCATGAGTGGGAGGGGTAGAGGGAGAAGAGAGAATCTCAAGCTGACTCCACACGGAGCACAGAGCCCAACACAGGGCTCAATCCCGGAACCCTGAGATCATAACCTGAGCCAAAATCAAAGAGTCGGATGCTTAACCGACTGAGCCATCCAGGTGCCCCAAGAGTACACTTACCTTGATGAGTGCTGAGTAGTGTATAGAATTGAGTCACTATACTATACACCTGAAACTAATGTAATACTGTATGTTAACTACACTGAGATTAAAATAATAAAAAAAGTAAGACCATGGGGTCATAAGATGGTCAAATAATTCAGTAAGACAAGTTTTCTACCCAATATCTGTATGTAAGGTAGGACTTAACATTGTAATATGGACTGTGATGGGTTGCACTCCCAGAAGTTAAGGGAAAGTACTGAAATAGAACCAACCATAAAATTTTAAAACCATTTCTAAGGCTAGGAAAGTGGAAATGTTACATTTTATTATTTTACTCAATAGATGAAAAGGAACCGATACTTAAGAAATGAGAAAGGAAGTCAACCCTTGAAATTAAATAATATTCCATGTGAGTCACTTTAACAGTTGCCTGTCTTTGCCCTCCATTGGCCCTCCATTGCTATCATCTACACTGACCCCTCCACTTCACAAAAAAACAAGTCTCCACATACATTTCATGTGTCATCAAAGTCCAAGAACAATAGATCTATCTATTGTGATACGGAGCCCACTGGGAGGGTTGAGAAAGTAGCTGGCTTTTGTAGGTTTTTGTAATTTATCCAGAAGATACTGGCAACAGGTGAGAAGTCTTCACTTAGTTAAAGTACAACATCCAGAGGGGAGAGTTAGCAACAGGAGCTTAACAGGGCCATCCAGGAAGAGGAAAGCAGGGTTTTCTGTGAATACAATTTTTAGAAAACAAAAATAAAAATCAACTCTCAGAATTACACACTAAACCCCATCTACTTGCAGAAAGTGGGCATGAGAACCCCCATCCAGGTGCAGGAAGTGGCCATGAAGGTGAAGGCTGGGGCTCCAACCCTTGTGTATGTTTCTAAGTGTGTGTATAGGGGCAGGGTATATAAGGACTGAGCACATACTGCCTGGGTTCAAATGCCAGCTCTAATACTTTCTAGTTTTATAACCTTGGGAAAGTTACATAAGCTTTCTTTGCCTGTTTCCTCATCTCTAAAACATAGAATGAAAGTATTTCTCTCATAGATCTTTACTAAGGACCAAATCGGGGGGTGTGTGTGTGTGTGTGTGTATAAAAGTAGTGCTTGTCACACAGTGTTATATAAGGATTTGTTGTTATATATGGCTTCCTCAATATCAGAGCAAACAGGCGAAGACAGAAGCTAAGCATAGGGGTCAGCTGGATCCAGAGTTCCTTCCTCTGCCCTCCTTCCTCCCAGTTCCCTAGGGTTTACATGCTGAATGCCTACAAATGACCTGCTTTTGTTGACATGTTACTTTACAATGTCTTCTTTCCTGGTATGTCCCTTCTCGAGTATTCTTCACTCTCGACAAGGCCTCTTTGGTATCTCCTGATGGAACTTGCTCTCAACTCTTAAGAACTGGAAAGGAATCAATGTTCTTTATCAGCCAGGAGCTCAACGAACAGAATGTTTATAATTTAAAACCCACAACAATACTGACACAGTTAGTTGTCCTGATTCTCTGGGTTTTCCTGAAACCAAAGTTCGGGTAAATTTACACCTCAGCAATCAGCCCATAGAGTTTGGGGGGCAATGACTAAGCAGTGAGGTGGAGCATCCCCAAAATAGAAACAGGCCCCAGGTGAGTCACAATGAAAAGAATCTACCCCACACTGAATCCAGTGTGGTTATCCTGAAGAATTTACCTTAATCCTAAAAACAATTCTTCTTTAGGACTCACTCACTCTGATTTATTTGAGGCAAGTCACCAAATACAGAGGAAGCTCAGGAGTCATTACTGTAGGGGTCTGAAGACATCACTGAACCAGGTGCAAACTTTTTAATATCTGTCGTGTTTGTTGAATCTTTTGGTATAAGACGTTAACAGAAGGATACATCAGTAGAAAGAATGTCATGTGGCCTTTATCTGACACACCAATTTCATGTGTGTGTGTGTGTGTGTGTGTGTGTGTGAAAGATAAATCACCATTTTACCACTATATGAAGGCATGTGTTAAATATGCAGATATAATTTATATTAGAAAACATAGCCCATGTTTGATTAATTAAATCTAATGATCTTTCATAAGTACTGGCCTTTAGACTTGCAACGTAATACTGTTGGAAACCTAATAGTAGTACATAATTTTGATTTTAAAGGCCATTAAATCTAAGAATTTATTAGTCAACGAGCTATTGTATTGAGCAATTACTATGTCCCACATAGTATCTTTTTTTCTCAATACAAAAATAACTGCCGATACCTTCAAAATTCTGTCTCAGCTTCAAAATACTATCCCAGTGTTCTGTGGAACACTACAGAAGTTATTCATTCCTGCCTCTCCAACAAAATTTAGAAAAACTGTACTCCTATTATGAGATTCTGGAAAATCATTTAGTTCTAAATACCACTAAATTCACATCAGGCAGATGAAAAACACCAGTGTCCTGCCAGTTTTGCTTATATTTCATGTCCCCACAAGAAACTGTCATCAAGGCAGTGTGTCTAAATGTTTTGCAAAAACAAAAGTAAAACAAAGGCTCATTTTCACTGAAAGAGATGCTAATATATAGTTACATTTATATTTAAACATCTCCATATTAATATTTCTTAGACTTGTAGGATTCTACCACTGATGGTGTCTAAATTCTGTACCTATGAAGAAAATACTGTGTCCTCTCTCACCCATGTCATTCTTCCTCACACTCCCTCCAAATCCTTCCCATTTCTTTTTCTAGGCTCATTCCAATCACCAAGTCCTGTGAAATTTTACTCAGATGCCAAGTAAGAATAAATACCAAATACCTACCCCAATTGATAATGAGCATTCTAAGAGCAAGAGTTGTCTTTTTCAACTGTTTTATCTAGCTTAGAGTCCAGCAGTGACTCAGAAAAGAGATGGTGTTTATTAAAACCAAGGCATTTGTTATAAGCTGAATTATGTCTTCCCCCAAAATCTATATGATGAAGTCCCAATCCCCACTATCAGAATGTGACCATATCTGGAACAGGACCTTAATGGAATTAAGTTAAAATGAAGTCATTAGGATGGGTGTTAATCCAATATGGCTAGTGTCCTTATAAAGAAGAGATCAGAACACAGACACATTCAAAAGGAAGACCATATGAAGACATAGGGAGAAGATGATCATCTATAAGCCAAGGAGAGAGGCCCAGAACAGATCCTTCCCTCATGTCTCTCAGAAGAAAACAACTCTGCCAGTACCTCGATTTCAGACTTCTGAAACTTTCAGAGTTGTGAGAAAATACATTTCCTGTTATTTAAGCCATCCCGTCTATGGTACTTTGTTATGGCCGTCCAGGAAAAGCCATACAGCACTTCCTACGGCTGGTGGTGTTCCCTAATTTTCAGTGGGCTTTGAACATTAGCCCTGAACATAGCTTTGACTTGCCTGGCTTTTCCTCTCATAGAAACTGCCTAGTGGCTGTTTGTATGAACTTAAGAAATTCCACCTTAATTTTGCCTTGTGGTATTTATCTGCTCCTACTGCACCACCAATATGATCATTTGGCCCCTGACTCACCACTTCTCACAAAGTTCTCTTCTTAAAACACCCAGTGTTAACAGGCCCTAAACATTCACCCCTTTCCCAGCTTTGGAGAGGAGAAAGTTAACTACTCTTCGTGAAGCACAGCTCCTACTGGCAGGTATTCAGCAAGGTCTAACACACCCCCTTCCTCTACTCTTCTAAAGCCAGTATGATACCCTCAGCTGCTCTGGATTGTCTTGTAACCTTCACATGTTCAGCTCTCTCCTTTTGTCCTTACTGCTTCGCTGACATGTGGGTTCCTGTAGGTCAACACAGTGCTTTAATTCAGGTATTTGAATATACAACATTCAATTAAGTAGTTTTTATAATTGAGCCAATAGGAAATAATCTCATTCAGAGACTGGTTTGGTTAGTTCAATACTCTAAAGTAATACGCACAATTAAGATATCAGAAAACTGAGTTTAGGGACACCTGGGTGGTGCAGTTGTTTCAATGTCCAACTCTTTTGGTTTTGGCTCAGGTTGTGATTCCAGGGTTGTGAGATCAAGCCCCATGTTGGACTCTGCACTCAGTGTGAAATCAGCTTGGGATTTCTCTCTCCCCCTGCCCCCACTGTCTCTCAAATAAGTATAAAAAAAAGAAAAAGAAAAAGCAAAGAAAACCGAGTTTAGGCATCCAAATCAGTAAAGAAGTCAAACTTTCACTATTACATGATACTATATATAGAAAGCCCTAAAGATTTCACCAAAAAAAAAAAAAAAAAAACCCTACTAGAACTGATAAATAAATTCAGTAAAGTTGCTGGATACAAAATCAATGTACAGAACTCCACTGCATTTCTCTTTTTTTAAAGATTTTATTTACTTATTTGAGAGAGAGGGAGAGCACAAGCACCGAGAGGCGAAGATAAAGAGGGAGAACGAGACTTCCCACTGAAAAGGGAGCCCTACCTAGGACTCAATCTCAGGACCCTGAGATCATGACCTGAGCCAAAGACAGATGTGTAACCAACTGAGCTACCAAGGTGCCCCCCAATCCATTTCTTTTTCTTTTTTTTTTTTTTAAAGATTTTATTTATTTATTTGTCAGAGAGTGAGAGGAGCGAGAACGAGCACAAGCAGACAGAGTGGCAGGCAGAGGCAGAGGGAGAAACAGGCTCCCCACTGAGCAAGGAGCCAGATGTGGGACTTGATCCCAGGATGCTGGGATCATGACCTGAGGCGAAGGCAGCCGCTTAACCAACTGAGCCACCCAGGCATCCCAACCCCCCAATCCATTTCTATATATTAACAATGAAGCAGCAGAAAGAGAAATTAAGAAAACAATCTCATTTAGGGTTGTCTGCGGAGCTCAGTCAGTTAAGCATCTGACTTCAGCTCAGGTCATCATCTTGGGGTCCTGGGATCCAGCCCTGCATCAGGCTCCCCTGCTCATTGGAGTGTCTGCTTGTCCTTCTCCCCCTACCCCCCACCATGCTCTCACACACATACTCTCTTTCTCTCTAAAATAAATAAATAAAATCTTAAAATAAAAAAGAAAGACAATAATCCCACTTACAATTGTACCACAAATAAAAAAGTACCGAGGAATAAAGTCAACCAAAGATGTGAAAGACCTGTACTCTGAAAACTATAAAACACTGATGATAGACATTGAAGATGACACAAAGAAATGGAAAGACATTCCATGCTCATGTACCGGAAGAACAAATGTTAAAATGTCCATAGTGTCCAAAGCAATCTACAGATTTAATGCAATCCCTATCAAAATACCAATAGCATTTTTCACAGAGCTAAAACAAAAAAACCCTAAAATCTGTATGAAACCACAAAAAACACTGAATAGCCAAAACAATCTTGAAAAAGAAAAGCAAAGCTAGAGGCATCACAATTCTGAACTTCAAGCTCTATCACAAGGCTGTAGTAATCAAAACTGTATGGTAATGCCACACAAACAGACACACAAATCAACAGAACAAAATAGAGAGCCCAGAAATAAACTCACTATTATATGGTCAATTAACCTTTGACAAAGGGGGCAGAACATGCAATGGGAAAAGACAGTCTCTTCAACAAATCGTGCTGGGAAACTGGACTGCTTCATTCAAAAGAATGAAACTGGGCCACTTTCCTACACCATACACCAAAATAAACTCAAAGTGGATTAAAGACCTAAATGGGAGACCTGAAACCCTAAAAGTCCTAGAAGAGAGCACAGGCAGTAACTTCTCGGACATCAGCCATAGCAACATTTTTCTAGACCTGTGTCCTGAAGCAAAAGAAATAAAAGCAAAATTAAACTACTGGAAATACATCAAAATAAAAAGCCTCTGTACAGCGAAGAAAACAATCAACAAAACTAAAAAGCAACCTACGAAATGAAATCGGGGAGAGTATGCAAATGACATGTGTGATAAAGGGTTAGTATTCAAAAGCTATAAGGAACTTATCAAACTCAACACCCAAAACCCAAATAATCCAATTAAAGAATGGGCAGAAGACATGAACAGACACTTCTGCAAAGAAGACATCCAGATGGCCAACAGACACATGAAAAGATGTTCAACATCACTTATCATCAGGGAAATGCAAATCAAAACTACAGTGAGATATCACCTCACACCTGACAGAATAGTTAAAATCAACAACACAAGAAACAACAGGTGTTGGCAAGGATGTAAAAAAACAGGAACACTTGCGTACTGTTGGGAGTGCAAACTAGTGTTGTCTCTGTGGAAAATCAGATATCCCACCTACCCAAAATGAGTATTTTCCTGTTTCCTTTAAATTCTATTGTAACTGTTGTTAATGTCAGTATCCCCCCTTTAATATGCTTTCTCTTTTTAAGTAAACAAAATATACTCCTACCCTGAACAATGACAGTAAAACTATTGTGAGGCATAAAGAAATATTCCTTTTCTGTAACTCACAAAGGATTCATTGATAAGTTGTAATTACAACCATATTCTCATGGAAATTGCGTTGAGCTTAAAATCCAGAAACAGATCTGTTCCTCCTTATAAATCAATGGATGTTTTTACATATGTAGCACAGAAGTCAAAGTATGAACAGTGAAACGTTTGGCCCTTGTTAAGCAACATACAATGAAAAATTTAAAATCTCTAATGGCAGTTTGGACAAGACTAATTTTTCTGTAAATTGAGAGAGGCAAACATCAGTGGTCATGAGGACTTTTTTTCTTTTTAAGATTTTATTTATTTATCTGAGAGAGAGAACAAGCACAAATGGGGGTAGGTACAGAGGGAGAGAGAGAAGCAGACTCCCCACTAAGCAGGGAGCCCAACAGGGGGGGCTCCATCCCAGGACCCCGGGACCTTGACCTGAGCCTAGAGCAGACGCTTCACTGACTGCGAGTTTGCAACCACAATATTTGCTCACAAGTAGTAACTGGTACTGAAATGGTGAGACTGTAGGCAGTACTATAACCTGTTTCTTATTACCAAGGTGAAGTGTTTAAACATTTTACAAGTGATAATTCCCAAGCACGTTACCACACATACACTGCAGGTGTTAAAAAATGTGTGGAAGTTCGCAAACCCACAAGATGCAGAAGCATTACTATTACAATGTTGAATAAGCCTACAATTTTTTATCATTAAACTAAGTTTTGAGTCTTTCCTTTTTCCTACACATGGAGGCTGCAAACTGAGCATGAACTATTGAAATAGGAACTGCATAAGGGATTGATGAAGACGAGATCTGGGTTCCCCTGAGCTGTGGGACCCACAGCAGCCAGGACCACTGCGTAGTGAAGCCTCATCACACTCAGCCCAAAGACTCTCAAACTCTCTGCTTGCACTCACACTCATCTCTTTCAGCCATGTGCTTATACTCGAGGCAGCTTAACACTTCCTGACGCTTTTCGAGAACCTTCCTTTTATTTTCTCTACTCAACTCCAGTCTCAGAGTATTATTTGCAACTGTTCCCATGCCACCGAAGGTTAGGATTCTATAGCATTTCTGGCTGCTACCCTACGTCTGTTAACTTCCTCTTCCATTCTATATTTTTCTACTTCTTTTACAATCTGGTCAGTATCATCTTTACTGAGACAGCCTTTGTCATTAGCAATGTTGATTTTGTTCTTCCTGCTAGTATTCTGGCCCACAGCAATTATGTTGAGAGGGATATTGGAGTCTATGTCAGAGGTCCCCTGGGTTTTAGGAATATTACACTAAGCTACAAAATCCCAGAAAGTAAAACTTGCCAAGCAGTTTATTTCTTTTAGGTAAAGCCCTTTCTCCCTCATACACTGTCACTAAGCAGTGGTCTGGTTGTCATAGTAGTGAACCATTCAGGTTTGCTTTGTAAGAAGGGTGACATCCCTCTTGATGAGTCAGGCCATCACCTCCCTGTCGTTCCAATGTGCACAGAGAAGGGCCACTTCCTCATGAGGGCTGATGGTTTTGTTGAGCTCTGCTCCATTCAAGAAATTTTTCAGCAATTTCTGAAACTTCGGCATACAAGTGGGACCACTCACTGTCACCGTTTCATTAATATGGCTCTTGTCAAGTTTGGCATCCTTCAGAGGTTCCACTACTAGGTTTAGGGCACCACGGAAGAGATAAGCATTCAGCTGCTCGAAGTGAGCTCAGGAAAGAGAAGTGTAGAAATCCACGCCCATACAGAATAAATCGGTTTCAATCTTAGCACGAGCAAAGAAACTCAAGACACATTTGGCCTTCTCGTAGGCAATCTGGAGGCAGCATACTGCTTGTTAGAGGCTATAACCCGTCTTGCGCTTGCGTTTCAACACTTCGATCAGGTGACCCACCATACAGTTATCAAACTTTTCCCCAACCAAGTGGGTGTTACCAGCTGTGGATTTTACTTCAGAGATGTCATCCTGGAGGTTTAAGAAAGATACATCAAAGGTGCCACTACCTAAGTCAAAGATCAACATCTCTTTCTTTTTCAAAGCTTCATTTGTGGTGGTGTTGTTTTTAAATCTGGGCCATAAACTATAGCTACTGTGATAGTATCCTGATCCTTAGTATCCTGATTTAATACCTTAATATCCAGGATATTAAGATCAGTGATGGTCCCTGCATCCTTGGTGGCCTGACAGTATACATCATTGAAGTAGGTTGGAACAGTAGTTATTGTATTTTCTGCCTTTCCTCCCATAAGTAGGCTACAGCAAACTCTTTCCTGTTGCTTAGAAGAGATCTCTTCTGGGAAAAAATATTATTTCTTTTATATTCTACAATTACTATGGACCTTCCCTTTTCACAAATCATTAGGAAAGGCCAGTGCTTCATTCTGGCTGAACTGTGGCGTCACCAAACTTGTGACCAATCAGCTTACTGGCATCAAAGATGGTATGAAGTTCACCATCTCTTCGTTCTCTTAGCAACCTCATTGATGAGGCGATCACTTTGTGAAAGCTACATAATTTGGACTGGTACAGATGCCTTGGTAATTGGCAATGATCTCTGCTTTTCCATGTTGGAAGACCCCTACACATGAATAAGGAGAACCCAGTTCAATACCAACTTACTGGCAGAACTTCATTAAAGAAAGAAAAGGGAGAAATGAGTCAGAAAAGAAAAGAAATCAGTGTCAACAAAACTCTTGGAATTACCTCTACAGGAGACCTAAATCTTCTATCTTCTCAGCACTTTGCTTTCACTGTATTTTGATCCTATGTGGGTCTCACTCAAATATAAATGGGTTCAGTTTTACAATCCACTCAGATGGTAATATGTTCCATTTGCTTTCTATTGTTTGCAGACTTCCACTCTACTTGTAATAGATGTCTAACTACAAGGCGATGCACCAGAATTCTGAGAATGGAATCAAAACCTCATGGCAACCAACAAGGCTTCAAAGCTTTGGGGTCATTTCTGGCTTCTCTCACACCCACATCTAATTTCTTTCCAGGTCCAGCCCATTCTTCCTCTTGGCATGTGTCCTTCCCCACTGCCACCACTCTAGATCAAAGTTTTATTACTTTGTGTTCAGACCATCACAGGAGCATTATCACTAGTATTTCTCCTTTCTCTGATTTTATGACTTATTCATCACCATCATCCATTCATCCATCCATCTATCCATTCATTCAGTAAACATCGACTATAGATCTACCATTTGCTAAATACTATGTTAGGTGCTGAAAATAAAAGGATCAATTAAATATGGCCACCATCTTCTATGAATACCATCACGCTGACCTTTTTAAATGACCCTTTTATCACACTAACCTGGCTCAAAAACTTGTTCCCCATTACCTACCGAATACAATAAATAAAATAAACAGATCTAACTACTCTGTCCAACTAGTGTATCTTATAGAACCAGACGGACATAGGTTCAAGTTCTGACTCTGCCACTTGTAGCTTTGTCAGTTTATTAATGATTGGGCATGCCTTTTAACCTCTCTGGTCCTCAGTTTCCTTGGCTTTAAAGTGTACCCGCCATTTGGGCATATGATGGGTGCTCACTAAATGTTCTTCTGACTTTCCACGTCCTTAAATAATGGACATCCCCAAACACAGATTCATATAGAATGAGAATATAACAATTCTTGATATCATCAAATAAAATTCCCTTATTTGACAGTCGAGGAAACGCAGGTATCATCCGGGAAATGACTAGCCCTTCATGACTCAGGTATTTGGTAGCAGGTGGTAATCGGGTATCTAGTTCTCCTGACTCCCCATCGAAGCACGAAATGGGAACAGCCAGAAAATGTTCACAGAAGAAATTTAAGGGCAGGAAGGCTAAAGCCATTCCCAATCAGAAGCATGTTAAGGTTGACAATACAGATTTCAAATATGTAGCGATGGTCTCAGTTTATAGGAAAAAGGCTGCTTTTGTTTTTCTGACAATGTAGAAGGCCAGTGTAGAAGTTATTGATGAATCTAAACCTGAAAGCACAACAAGTACTGAGATATATGATACCTTATACAGTATCATCTCTGCTGGATGTAAACGTGGCCCTGAAGACAGGTGGCAGAATGACAGCGGAGGGACTCAATGAATTCTAGAAGGTCAATCTTGGGCTGGTCTTCAGAAATCATTGTGCCTAAGCCACTCAGATGAACGGGTGAGAAAACAAAGGCCCAGAGAGTTCAAGGGATGGTCCAAAATTGCACAGATACTCAAAGACAGTGCTGGGGCACCCGGCTTTTTAAAGCCTTGCAACTGTCCCGTTTTATTACACTGGGCGCTCAAGAGATAGATTTTCATCACTCACCATTTGTTGTTAAATACCTTCCATGTGTAGATCGCTGGGCAGAGCACCAAAGAAACGTGGAGAAGTTAGTTGGGCTGCAGGCAGGTAAAGAGCACAGGGAAGAACAGCTGGTCAGGGGCTCCTTGTGCACATGTACCTCTAGTTGCAGAGGCAAAACACATCAAGGTCTATAGTCACAGCCAGCCCAAGTGGGGCAACTCCAAAAGAGGTTATTATACTATCTTTTAAAATTAAAATTTAATAAGTTATATTCAACACGAGTTGAAAACATTCATACATTTAACGAATCATCTAATTAAATATTGTATATGCAACAGTATGGAGCAGACTGAGAAAAAATCTTAAGAGTTATTTTTATGCTTAAATGCAATTAGTAAGTAATGTTTTAAAAACAAAACCCTCTTGAATTTCATAAAGCTTTTTTTTTTTTTCCCCATGCAGGAAATGTTTATTTCATAAACCATCCCTTGTTTTCAGGAATTACATGTTTATTCTTGTTTTTAATGCTAAGTAGTCAGCTGAACTACAATTTAACACAGCCACCGAGTTGTCAGTCTAGACTTGGCCACGCCTGATTTCATGCAGAATGTTTACACGGGAATACTGTCAAGTATTCTGCAGTGTTATGCTGCCAAAATGATTCCATGGTAGCAGGCTCTATCGCTGGGGGAAAACTACATCTTCTTAATCAGGATGTGACATCTAGTTCATCTATAATCTTTCCTTGTTATGCTTTCCTTAACCTATATTGTGTGGCAAAGTTACTCTTTACTCTCTTTAGCAGCTATTAGTGAAATATCTTTTAGTTAACACGTCAGCTTGCTCTATACCCAATATTCAATTCCAAGTGGAAAGTTCGATTTGAAATTTCACAAGTAGTTTTCTAGACAAGTTCATGGCGTGCATGCGAGTTTGGAAGAATCTGAGCCGCACCAACCTGGGTTTGAGATACGGCTTCCCACCCCTCTTCTTAGAGTGCCTTCTACTGACTTTGGAACTTGGGTAATGCATAGAATATTAAACACCGCCTTTCCAAGCAGCATGCTAAGTATGGAACAAATCATCTCTTGCAAAGTCTCAATTCCCTGAGAGAGTTAATTTAGTCCAAATGAAAGATTTTCAGATTTCCAAAGGGTGGAAACAGTGAGTTCAAGCCTTGAACTGTAAATAATATTTTATTTCTTCAGCTGGGTCATGTGTACACAGATAATCACTATATTATTCTTTTTACCAATTTGGTACTTCTTAACTAATAGAATCATCCTTTTGAGGTTAATCAGTTCTTTAAAAAATAATAATTACCATTAAGTACTGCATTTGGTAATGTAAGAAATCTAGGCAACGAAAAGAGATTATCAGTATGCCTTCATCTAGGACCTGTTATCACTCCCCACATTCTCAAGACTGAATTCTCTGTTGAGGGTCACGAAAATCTGCTAACAAATGACATGGGGGCTCACCTTCCACCCTGTGCTATCTGGGGCTACAACCCTCTTCCATTCCCTTCCCTACATGACTTAGCATGCACCAGCTGGCTAAGGGTAAACTTTGCTTTTCTTCCAGTTCAACTATTCTTCAGGCCTTTATGTATTCCCCCAGCAGCTGTGTTATCCTTAATATGAAAATGATGATTTCGCCTTAGGGAAAAAATCAGGTTAAAGATGATAAATTGCTTTGGAAGATGAGAATAATGGCCTAAATATATTATAGAAAATTATTGCACCCACTTTGAGTCTGAGAAAGAAAATCAGCTGACTTTTCTTCCCCCTTCCCAGAGCAAAATGTGGCTCTGGAAAAGCCCAAGGAATGAAACAGAGGGAGGCAATTCATCCAGCTCTATCTAACCAGAAATAAGAAAGGAACCATAGGAGAACATTTGATTTATGAGAACTGTCAATAAAGAATGTCAAGAAGCTCCAAGAAACCTGCAGGTGTTGCTCTTAGTCAAATCTATGTCAGTTTTTATATTTAATAATGTGTCATGAATTAAAATGTATTTATGCATATAGATGGTGCATTTGATTACAGCTCAAAAGTGGAATAATCCCCAACTGCTTCACATTAATGCCTATTCAAAAAGCGGAATTCTGAAGCATTATTCTCTAGCAGATGTACGGTGGTTAGTGATGTGGGGAACAGGAGCAGAAGACAAATTATTAAATCTCCTTACGACCCACAGCCCACTGACAAGTCCTTGAGAAAGGCAGAGTGACATTCTTCTAGGGACTCAACTGCCTCCGTGTTAATACTTCGCCAAGTGCAAAAGGCAATCTTAGCCCATCTCCCTGCCCGGGATCCTGGAAGCCTACTTTAACATATAAAATTCCTTTAGAAATTTTCTTTTTCTTTAAATGCCCCCCAGGATACATGTTGGCAAACATCCCCCAAGCATATGGCTCACTGATATACATCTGAAGGGTCTCGTGACTAAGGCTTTATTAGACAGTCATAAATGACTTTTTACCAGCAAGAGCTAGCCCCCTCAAGGTCCTGGAAACCTTGCTTCTAAAATTCCTTAGAGACTGATGCCATCCCTGACCCCCTCCCAACCTGCAAGTATATAAGGGGCCACTCTTCAGGACCCCAGTGCAGCTCTTTCTGCCCACGGGTCCTGTCCCCCGTGCTTTAATGAAACCACCTTTTTGCACCAAAAACGTCTCAAGAATTCTTTCTTGGTCATTGGCTTCGAACCCTAACACCTTTCCCATATCGGTTAGGATATAGAATATTTTAAGTGATTACCTTGTATTAACCAGGCTCACACATGCATATCTATGGAGCTTTCAGAGACTTCGCAAGTCCAGAGGACTAAAGCACACATGTCAATTAATAGAGGTAAATGTGATGAAATATTTCAAGGTACTCTGTAAATGTAAATTGCTATAGAAAAGCAATATATCATTATTCATCTTAAGATTACAGCAAAGCAATTTCTGAAATATCAAGCATCCATTTATATATGTATACACCTGTACATACACACATATATATATGTGCAATTATTCTTAGACACAATCTAAACTGTTACTATTTGAAAAGAGTACTCATTTAAAAATATGTGGGCCCTAAAAATGCAGTATAGCCTATAAGGGCAGAGAAAAACATGGGATCGGGGAGGACACGTAAAAAACTTTCACTGTATACTGGTGTTTCTTTCTTCAGCAGGGTGCTATGTGATGACTTCCACCCAGTAATTTCTTCAGCTGGGGGATGTATTATCCCTTTCGTTAGTTTGGTACTCTTAACTAATAGATAATATCATTTTAAAGATAAAGAACTTTCGATTCTAAATGCGTGTGGTTATTTGTGAGAGAAAAAATAAAAAGGAAAGCATCTAACTGCTGTTCAGCTAGAGAACAAAATACACATGCTTTCACACAAGGACACTTACATACACACATGCACAAATGCACACACATAACGCGACGTGGTAAAACGGGCTCAGAACAACCAAAACTCTTTTTGGCTCTACCACATCCAAGAGAACTGACCTTGTACAGTTCATTTAACTTTATTGAGGCCCAGTTGACTTGCTTGAAATCAAAAATCAGAGATTTCACTTAAAGCATTTTGACTCTTAAATCAAAAGAGATCTTTGGTCTCCCTAGAAAAAAAGGAGACGCAGTACCCTGAGCTGGCCTTGCCACACAGGGACATCTGGGTGAAACAGCAGACAAGTGGCCCCTCGAGTCGAACATGCGTTCTCTAGCTCGCCACAAGCCCTGACACTGCCTGCAATATAGTTTACAGCACACCTGCTTCACTCCTTCAGCTTAGTTGCTGGCTCCTTGTAATCTCTCCCTTGTAATCTCCCACCTTGTTTCTAGAACTCTCCCTCCTATTCTCTCTCCTGCACTCTCCTCCCCTCCCTCCTGTATTCTCTGCCCCTCTTATACCCACCCTGCTTCCCTCCTGCAATCTCTCTCCTCTCGTGCCCTTTCTCTATTCTGCACCCTCCATCCTTCTTCCTACCAGTATTCTCCACTTAACCCAGTGCTTCTCAACCCAGGTGTTTTCGTCTTCCACACTTCTGCGAAAACGTCAATGTCTAGAAACATTTTGGGTTGTCACAACTAGCCAGAACAATGCTACTGACATCTCTTCCATCAAGGCTAAGGATGCTACTGAACATCTGACACTACCCTACAAGGCATTAGGGACAGTCCCCCACAACGAAGAACAATCTGGAGCAAAATGTCAACAGTGCTGAATTTGGGAAACCATGCTCTAGAGATTATCACCCTATACTAAACTTCTCTGACTTAATAAATTTCTAACAATCTCTGGCAGAAACAAGAGAACAACCTTCTCTCCTTCTTGATGAACTCACTAACAAACAACAAAATACAGAAGCAAAAAAGTTGTAGTATGAGCATTACAAAACATTTCAAATCAAAATAAGATGTCCTGGGGGGGGAGGTAAAAATTTTTAAAAATAAGATAAAATAAAAATAAAATAAATAAGATGTCCTCAGTTTCAACCCTTGAGGTCTCAGTTATATTTCCTAATATTTAGACATTTAGAAGTTTATGTTGGTTTTTTTTTTTAACTTTTTTCATGTTCTTTTTTTTTTTTATGTCTTTTCAGCATAACAGAATTCATTGTTTTTGCAACACACCCAGTGCTCCATGCAATACGTGCCCTCCTTAATACCCACGACCTGGCTCCCCCAACCTCCCACCCCCTGCCCCTTCAAAACCCTCAGGTTGTTTTACCGAGTCCATAGTCTCTCATGGTTCACCTCCCCTTCCAATTTCCCTCAACTCCCTTCTCCTCTCCATCTCCCCATGTCCTCCATGTTATTTGTTATGCTCCACAAATAAGTGAAACCATATGATACTTGACTCTCTCTGCTTGACTTATTTCACTCAGCATAATCTCTTCCAGTCCCGTCCATGTTGCTACAAAAGTTGGGTATTCGTCCTTTCTGATGGAGGCATCATACTCCATAGTGTATATGGACCACATCTTCCTTATCCATTCGTCCGTTGAAGGGCATCTTGGTTCTTTCCAGAGTTTGGCGATCGTGGCCATTGCTGCTATAAACATTGGGGTACAGATGGCCCTTCTTTTCACTCCATCTGTATCTTTGGGGTAAATACCCAGTAGTGCAATTGCAGGGTCCTAGGGAAGCTCTATTTTTAATTTCTTGAGGAATCTCCACACTGTTCTCCAAAGTGGCTGCACCAACTTGCATTCCCACCAACAGGGTAAGAGGGTTCCCCTTTCTCCACATCCTCTCCAACACACGTTGTTTCCTGTCTCGCTAATTTTGGCCATTCTAACTGGTGTAAGGTGGTATCTCAGTGTGGTTTTAATTTGAATCTCCCTGATGGCTAGTGATGATGAACATTTTTTCATGTGTCTGTTAGCCATTTGTATGTCTTCATTGGATAGGTGTCTGTTCATATCTTCTGCCCATTTTTTGATATGATTATCTGTTTTGTGTGTGTTGAGTTTAAGAAGTTCTTTATAGATCCTGGATATCAACCTTTTGTCTGTACTGTCGTTTGCAAATATCTTCTCCCATTCCGTGGGTTGCCTCTTTGTTTTGTTGACTGTTTCCTTTGCTGTGCAGAAGCTTTTGATCTTGATGAAGTCCCAAAAGTTCATTTTTGCTTTTGTTTCCTTTGCCTTTGGAGACATATCTTGAAAGAAGTTGCTGTGGCTGATATGGAAGAGGTTACTGCCTATGTTCTCCGCTAGGATTCTGATGGATTCCTGTCTCACGTTGAGGTCTTTTATCCATTTCAAGTTTATCTTTGTGTACGGTGTAAGAGAATGGTCAAGTTTCATTCTTCTACACATAGCTATCCAATTTTCCCAGCACCATTTATTGAAGAGACTGTCTTTTTTGCACTGTATATTTTTTCCTGCTTTGTCGAAGATTATTTGACCGTAGAGTTGAGGGTCCATATCTGGGCTCTCTACTCTGTTCCATTGGTCTATGTGTCTGTTTTTATGCCAGTACCATGCTGTCTTGGTGATCACAGCTATGTTGGGTTTTAATAAACATTGGAGAAGCCTCATAGTAGAAAGATTGGAAGGAAGTAAAACAAATGCTAACAGGTTACCTCTTAGCTATAATATTACATTTGGCAGGGGAGGAAAAGTAATTTCCTCTCTAGTCTTGTAGGTTCTTGGCTGAGACCCTCCCCCCTCTAATAAAAGACAGATTAACAAGAGAAAAAACAAAGTTTAATAACATGTATACCTCCTGTGTACATGATAGAGACCCAAGAAGAATAAGTAACTCCCAAAAATGACCCACACTGCCACCCAATATATCATTTGCAGCCAAAGACAAAAGAAGATGAGAGGCAAGAGAGCCAGCTATGGAACGGGACCAGAAAAAGCACAGTAAGTTTGTGGTGTAGATTTAAGTCCTTGCCCTCCTCCTTGATAAAGAGTTTCTAGAGATTTAGGGTCACTTTCCTCTTCCTGGTACAAAGAGGAAGACACCTTTAGAAATGGAGACTTCCTTAAAAATGTAAATGTCTCTTACAAAATAGTAACTTCTACTACACTCATTGATGGAACTTCTCCTTTGTCTGCTGTTTCTTAAAAAATACTCAACTCAAAGTAATCCTTATACCAAAGAGGCATATTTTAGGCTGACATTCTCTGCTTCCTTTCAATATGATTTTTATGCTTTTGCTTGCTTCCTATGTTTGTTCTCCAAATTTTCTACCATGAAAATACATTACTATTAAAATCATAAAAATTAAATATCATTTAAAACACCAATAAAAAATGGTACCAACAGCAAAAGCCTTTATCATCAGAAATCAAAAGTTATCAGTATGAAAAAGGCAACTTAAAATTTGTCACATAAAACTTACAAAATAAGAGACACTCTTGATATGCCAACACAGGCTTTTGCCCTGAACCAACCAGTGTTTTTTTTAACTGAAAAAAAAAAAAAGTCTAAAAAAACTAAGCAAAAGTTACTTTTATAAAACCCTGAAAATGGAGAAATTTGAGCATGTTGATATAACTCTTTCCCAAGGTTAGCCCAATTTACCATTTCATTACCGAGTATTCTCACAACTAGACAGGAACTCACTAAAGAAATACTTCAAGGAAGTCTCTACACATCACGAATATACAAACTTTTAGGTCAACAAGCAAATGTCTTCTACTTAAAGGAATTACCAAGTGCTGTTCTCTCTTCTCTATATTCTTTCTCAACCTCTTGATTTTGAGATCTTTAAGAACTTCAGAAAGATTTCAACATTTATGAGGAAGCTGAGGTTTTCAGGATAGTAAGAAATTCTCATCATTTCATATAAAATAAATGTCAAGTTGGATAAGGACCCATCTTGTTGGTTTACACCGTTTATCGTAATCAATTTAATATCACTTCCAGCAGTGTGGCACAGCGCTGCATAAACAATATGATAACTGGAATTCCTCCGCTCCTTGAATTAGTAAGCAAGTTACAGTGCATATCCATCATGCATAATGAGTCTGAAGCATGGCTTGATTACATTTCATTTGCATAAGAATTTTCCATAATTTTTTTAAACTGATCATTTTTAATTCAGAGTAGATTTAAATGCCACACAACTGCTGCCCTCCTCCTGAAATGCTAAGCAATCTTCTTACATAATACAAAAATGCTAATCAATTTTTTTCATGCAGATCCTAGCTTGCTAATGAGTTTCCACCTTTCTACATGCTGTCAAATCTCATTACACTGTCACCTTTCTAGGGTTCACAATCGGAGTCCACATTCATATGGTTCAATTCTAATTGCCACATTCTTTCGTTGCATTAACAAGGGAAACATCTTTTAAATAATCCTTGGATTGTCCAATTTGAAGGATCATTTCCTCCCTTTGCATTCTGTAGTTTGTAAAACCCCTACCATTAATTTACAGAAATATTAATTTGAATGTTCTCCAATAAGCCAAAAGTCTGAAGAATGAAAATGAAACAAACAGGAACCAACAACAGACAAATGAATATAGATGTAGAAGTTACATTACAATGAGATAAAATGTAGAAATAAAAATAGCTTACTAAATATATTAATTTAGAAACACATTATCTATTTGGGAATTATGACATTAAAATAATTATCCAGAACACATTCAGAGGATAGGCATTGTATTGAATTGTGTATATACTCTTTACGGTAGTGAAAGATCTTGCAAGATTTCCATGTGAAACACATTAAATCTTTTAACAGAAAGTTTACAGGAGTAGACCTTAGAAACCAAGACAGGGTGTGAAGCAAGTTTCCTGGTTTTCAAACACACCATAAACTGACAATGACTTTTTTTAATGCTTAATAGGGAAAAAAAAGAATGGGTTGTATGGGAGAAGAAAACACTTGGTGGGACAAAATGAATTTTACTTGCTTAGTAATCTCGGATCCAAGTGTCTCAGCAATGCCAATTACCATCCCACTGGCTAGAAGTAAGAGTTCCTGATAGATCTCACTACACACGTTGAATTTTCTATTCTTTGCAAAAAAAAAAAAAAAAAAAAAATATATATATATATATATATATATATATATATATATATGTATATATATTCCCCATCAAGGTAACTTTTTTCCCCCTCTGAAGAAACTGTGAAATTTTCATGGAGAAAAATCTGCAAGGTAAAAGGATTTACTGAATTGTCCTGAGGTATTTTTTCCATCTGTAAATTCCTAGGTTAGATGGTACCATGGACACACATTTACTTAGGAAAAAAAAAAATTCTCTTTTGTTCACTTGTTCAACCCATGCCTAATTCCTACAACCTACTAATTCACTTTCACTCATTCATCCCATAAAGCTTCTAAAAAGAGAACATAGAATATTCTTTGAAAAGTGGCTTATATGAAATTTTAGTAAGCTGTTTCAAATTTCAAAAATCACAAGATCACTGACATTTCCTAGAACAGAAGATTTATCCTTAGCTCAAGATCCAAAGTCACCTGTTTAATTTAGCACAGTAAACACAAACTAGCTCTGCCCCCTTCCCTAAAAAGCAATAGTTTGCCATTAAAATAGAATTCAAATAAATAACCAGAGGCATTTGTTTGATAAACCGGGCTGATAAACAATAAACAATAAACTTGCTGAAAAATCTATATAAAACAAAACAAAGTGTCTCTCTTTTTTAAAGATTCCTTTATTTGACAGAGAGAGAAGGAGAGAGCGCCCTCACACAAGCAGGCAGAGGGAAAAGCAGTCTCCCCGTTGCGCAGGGAGCCGGAGGAGGGACTCGATCCCAGGACCCCAGGATCATGACCTGAGCCGAAGGCAGGCACTTAACAACTGAGCCACCCAAGCATCCCCAAAACATTTCTTTTTAAAGAGATGACAAAGACTTGACCAAACTGGAAAATCGTGCACAACACAGGCGGGACGACAGACAAGGAATTTTGAGAGTTTCTGGAGCCCATATGCACTTGAAGGCAAGGGACTTCCCCTAGGGACAGGAGACCCAAGGTGTTCAAAATAACCCTATGTCCCAAGAGTGCTTCCCTCTTCCGTGGAGCAAGTGATGAGGTTTACAAAGTAGAAGCTTCTTTTCATGCAGATTAGCTGAAATGCAGGAAACCAAACCCAACCTCCAGGTAAGGGTAAAGAAACGCTCAAATCGCAAGACTCTAGAAGTCAGCCAAAGTATAACAAACTCAAACTTCAGGGTAAAGGCTTGTTTGGACACTCCTTCCCCCCCACCCAAGGCTAAAATGGCCAGACTCCAGGGAAGGGCCACATTTCCCCCAGCCCTGAACACTTTGCCCAGTCCATTCTGAATGTTCTGGAACCTCCTCAGCATCCCTCCCGCCGGGCTGCCTTTCTGACCTGAATCCGCGAGGCTTGACATCTGGCCCAGCGGCCAGCCGCTCCTGCCACCCACCCCTGCAGTCACACCGGGAATTCGCGCCCCCACTGGGACCTCCCTCCCGCCTAGTCCCGCCAGTGCCAGAATGTGCGCCTGCGCGTGTGCCTGCGCCTGAGCGGTCCGCCTCCCCCCCGCCCCGCCCCCCGTTCGCCCGCAGGGCGTCTCCACTCACCTCGGTCAACTCCAACAAAAGTTCTCCTGGCTCTGTTCGCTCAGCCGTGTTTTCCACCTCTCATTTGCTCAGGTTTCTCATTCTTTTCTTTTCCGTCCATTTCTCTGCCATTCTAGTTTCTCACCCCTGCGCCCATTCTTTTCTGACCTCGCTCTCTTATTTGCTCGTTACCAAAGCCTCTTAGCTCATCTTACCTTATTTCCTCACTTTTCTCCCTGTAAAGGTTCTTGAACTTTATTTTACATGATTCTCATGTTTAATCTCACGTTTGCACTATATTCTCTACATTTCTCTTGCTCTCTAACATGTCCTCATTCTCAAATTTCATTTCAGTGGCTCATCTCTCCCACATTAAACTGTCTCAAATTCTTTCATTTTCACATATTCTCTTGTCCCCTTTTTTATAAATTTCTCTTTTCTCAGTCTCTTGTTTTTGTTTTGTTTTGGTTTGGTTTTTTTTTATAAATTTCTGTTTTATAAATTTCTCTTTTCTCAGTCTCTCGTTTTTCTCACTCTGGCTTTCTACAGTATCATAGGTCACACTTCATTCTTGTATTTTCTCATTCCTTGCATTATATTGTTCCTTTACTAACTTTATTTTCCCTGGTTTTGCTCACATTCTTTCCCAGTATTGTTTCCCATCACTTTCTCTCACATATGCTTTTACACTTTCTCTGCAATATTTCTCCATGCCATTTTTTAAAAAATTTTTATTTCTTTTCAGCATAACAGTATTCATTGTTTTTTCACCACACCCAGTGCTCCATGCAATCCAGTGCCCTCCCTAATACCCACCACCTGCTTCCCCCAACCTCCCACCTCCCGCCCCTTCAAAACCCTCAGGTTGTTTTTCAGAGTCCATAGTCTCTCATGCTTCACCTCCCCTTCCAATTTCCCTCAACTCAGGAAACAACGTGTGTTGGAGAGGATGTGGAGAAAGGGGAACCCTCTTACCCTGTTGGTGGGAATGCAAGCTGGTGCAGCCACTTTTGAGAACAGTGTGGAGATTCCTCAAGAAATTAAAAATAGGGACGCCTGGGTGGCTCAGTTGGTTAAGCGGCTGCCTTCGGCTCAGGTCATGATCCCAGCGTCCTGGGATCGAGTCCCACATCGGGCTCCTTGCTCTGCAGGGAGCCTGCTTCTCCCTCTGCCACTCTGTCTGCCTGTGCTCACTCTCTCTCTCTCTCTGACAAATAAATAAATAAAATCTTTAAAAAAAAAAAAAAAAGAAAGAAATTAAAAATAGAGCTTCCCTATGATCCTGCAATTGCACTACTGGGTATTTACCCCAAAGATACAGATGGAGTGAAAAGAAGGGCCATCTGTACCCCAATGTTTATAGCAGCAATGGCCACGGTCGCCAAACTCTGGAAAGAACCAAGATGCCCTTCAACGGACGAATGGATAAGGAAGATGTGGTCCATATACACTATGGAGTATGATGCCTCCATCAGAAAGGACGAATACCCAACTTTTGTAGCAACATGGACGGGACTGGAAGAGATTATGCTGAGTGAAATAAGTCAAGCAGAGAGAGTCAAGTATCATATGGTTTCACTTATTTGTGGATCATAACAAATAATATGGAGGACAAGGGTAGATGGAGAGGAGAAGGGAGTTGAGGGAAATTGGAAGTTAAAAACAATTGTTAGGGACGCATGAGTGGCTCAGTCCTTAAGCATATGCCTTCTGCTCAGGTCAGGATCCCAGGGTCCTGGCCTGCATCAGGCTCGCTGCTCTGCAGGGAAGCCTGCTTCTCCCTCTCCCATTCCCTCTGCTTGTGTTCCCTCTCTTGCTGTGTCTCTCTCTGTCAAATAAACAAATAAAATCTTTTAAATAAATAAATAAAAATTGTTAGGCCTAACAGAATGAAGTAAGCACACGTTTACTGTACTGCTCAAATGCCTGCTGGTTCATGAACTGACCGGTTGGTTGTCAATGCACGTGAATAGTGAAGCCAAGGCTGTGCAAGCCCAGATGAAACGAGGGACAATGACTGTTCTATAATGGGGTGTGGCCTGCTGACAACCTCTCATTAGCTGTCCACAATAGCACTACTTAGTTACAGAAATTTCCAGAAACACCAAGGGGCCAGGGGGAGTTCTCCATTTGAAGTTCTCAACCAATCCAACTTTAGGCACATTGTTTCCCCACAAAATGGCTAATCTCATTGAGGCTTCTCATTGTCCTACAGGCCCCAATTAGGCCATGAAGGGGCCTAACTCTTTCCTTAATTGTCCAGTTAAAAAATCCAGAAGAAGGAAAAATAGAAATGAATACAGTGCTTAGGGATGGGAAATATATCATTGTAAGCATCCTTAAGCCATGAGAATAACTTAAAAAAAAAAACTGTAGTAGTTAAAAAAGGAAAGTTTAAACAAAGTCCTTACAAATTATAAGAATCAGATGACAGGGATGGGATGAGCAAACAGATCCTGAAAAACATTAGTTTTTCATAAAGATCCTGAGTAAGGATCATCACATAAAATCCTGAAAATGTAAGTTAAAGGATCATGTGAGAAGAATGTTTCAGAAGTGTCAAAGTTGTATAGATACTGATGAGAAAATACAGTGTAGCCTCAATTCTATGTCTGACCACAAGGAAGACAAAATATTCAAAACAGGGTTTCAGTGAGGTCAGCGGATGGAGGCGACAATGGAGAAATCCAAATAGAGGCATAGACCCTGCATAGTTTCATCTTTATGCTTAATTGTATGAATCAGGCTAAATATAACGTTGAAGATGAGTGAACCTGTCCAGTGTCAAAGAGAAACAAACCTGGATCTAACTAAGGAGAGACCTTTTTCAAAAAGACTATTACAGTAGGGAGAACACTCCAAGCTCAGGACCTACAAGAGCGTCAAAACCAAAGAGAGAAAAGTTTCTCTTACATAAGGAGGAGTAGGCAGGGCTAGCAGGAACTTTGTGAAGGAGAAGGACAAAGGGTGGGAATGAGCAATTTGGTAAAATCATGAAACATTTCTCTCTACGGTCAACCAATTCTCAATTCTCAGAATGAGCTAGTAAGGGGAGATATTTCGCACGTTGGCCTTGCATAAGCTTCAGGTGAGTCAAATTTCCGGGGCCTATAAGGAGAACTGACCAAGGTTCAGTCAAGCCAATCAGAGGGCAAATAATGGCCAGTCATGAGCACTTGGTCACCAGTTAGTTAACACCACTCTCTCTACCTGGAAGCTTCCAATAGCAAATCAGTTCTGAGCAGAGAATTTAGGCTGATCACTCCATTTTCAGCATTTATTTCTATTTCATTCAACAAATATTTTGGGGAACCTATTCCATGTCAAAGCTGTGTCTTACTTGTTTTCTTCTGTTCTAGTCCCCTGTGGAAATTAACCTAGGCTACCATAGAAAATGCACGCACAGAAACAGCATTAGTGATTAGAAAGGCCAAAATTCCTGACAAAAGAAGGCTAGAAGAGTGAAGTGACTTGCCTACAGTCACACAACTAGTAGCAGAACAAGAGCTGAATTCCAAATAATCTTAATCATTAAACACATAAACATACACTCACAGTTGATTATACTTCTGAAAAACTATTATGGTTACTAAGAATAAATACCCTTTTTTTAAATATTTTTTTTAGATTTTTTTTTAATTTTTAAGTAATCCCTACACCCAATGTGGGGCTCAAACTCAGAACCCTGAAATCAGTTCCATGCTCTATGGACTGAGCCAGCCAGATGCCCCAAGAATGGATATCCTTTTGATAAGAAAAGAACTTTAACTTGGCTATATAGTTATATTTAATTTGGTTTTGATTATACATTTTATTTCAATAATCTCTGAAATTGTAAAGTCAATTTATCTTGGAACATACATATCCACAAGAGAAAAAAATATTACTTTTTTCCCAACACAGAAAATTACATTAGAGAAAGTGGTCTTAAGTCTAGGGAAATAGCAGAACATTAAATTATGCTGAGGTCAGAGTTATGTTTTTGGTTTTAATTAGTCATACTATAACACAATCAGAGAATAATTTGTTGTTACTATCATTTTAACAAGATAGTTTTTCATAATGAATACGGCTCAATATAACCTAAGGCGAATCTGCTCAGAAGAATCTGTTTTGCTATTAATATTTATCAGAGCACACTGCAGAATTCACACTTTCTACATCTGCAAACTGAAGTAAACAGGAAGCAGTAATGGGCAAGAAGAGATGATGAATTAGGTAGAAAGTAATCAAATCTAAAAGTAAACATTAACAGTGATTAAACATATTGTTTGCTATGCCTGTTGCAGTGGAAAACAAGAATTCAAGAAATTCTTCTTATAATACATCTTTTTATAACATGAAATGTGGGAAAAGGCATGATAAAAGTAGTATGTCCTTGAAATCTGCCACTAGTATGCGCTTTTGCCCGTTCTGTTTGTTTTATATCTTCATATTCTTCGAAACCATTTATTTCTAGAGCTTCTAATGATATTACACTACATTATACATACTGTGATCTAGATGTCAAGACTGAACGAATATAAAATAGCTATTCCAAAGATGTATGAAGTAGGCAGAAAGCAACCTCATCTCCTTAAAGCAAAGAACAATTGCCTAGAGATAAGATAATAGCATTTTGCTAACTACAGACAGTAAATAATAAAATAGAAATCACAATGGAATAATAAAATGTAGCATTTTAACCATCAAACATGTATTATTCCTAATGTGTGCCATATGTTGCAGATTTAAAACTATGCTTTCCATAACTACACTTTAAAAATAAGAAGATGTGTTTCAGAATAGCAAAAGAGATGGCCCCTCCAACCGCTGCTACTATAATTTAACAAGAAAATCACACTTTTCCTTTGATTAAAGAACTTTTGGGGGATGCCTGGGTGACTCAGTTGGTTAAGCGTCTGTCTTTGGCTCAGGTCATGATCCTGAGAACCTGCGATCGAGTCCCACATCAGGCTCCCCACTCAGTGGGGAGCCTGCTTCTCCTTCTGCCTGTCACTCCCCATGCTTGTGTTCTCTCTCTCTCTCTCTCTCTCTCTCTCTGGCAAATAAATAAAATCTTTAAAAAATTTTTAAAAATAAAGAACTTTTGGTAAATAGATGTATACATACATGTAAATAAACTGCCCCCCACACACATACAGACATGCACACACACACGTTTCAATGGAAAAAGGCAAACAGCAATCAATTTTACATATACACACTAATTTCATATTGTTAAATTACCTAACCATTTAAATAATTAGAATAAGGCTTAAAATATTTTTTCCAGATGTGTCTGGGTGGCTCAGTGGGTTAAGCATCTGCCTTCAGCTCAGGGCATGATCCCAGAGTCCTGGGATTGAGTCCCGCATCAGGCTCCGCCAGCTTCTCCCTCTGCCTCTGCCTGTTGCTCCCCCGAATTGTGCTCTCTCACTGTGTCAAATGAATAAATATAATCTTAACAAAAAATTCAAAAATAAATAAATATTAAAATCTTTTTTCCATAGCATGCGCCTATCAGAGGAGAAAGAAGAAGTGAACAGCAGATAGTAGGAACATGTACATCTTCTCTTACTTTTTTTTAAAAGTAATCTCTATACTCAGTGTGGGGCTCAAACCCATGACCCTGAAACCAAGAGTCACAGGCTTCACCAACAGAGCCAGCCAGGCGCCCCAGGAACATATACATCTATTAGAGCCAAAAGATTTGGGTTTGAGTCCTGGCTTTTAGACAACTCCAGGCAAATAAGATTCTCTCCTCACCACACCAATTAGAAAATGGAAGTTCTACCTGCTGTTATAATGAGTACAATGAGCTAATGTGGAAAGAATGTTTTGTAAATTGGCACGATAGATACAAATAATAAAATTACTTAACTTCCCAAGCTACCTTCTCCACATGCCCCTCGAGGATCTGATTGGGCAATAAGCCCTACAAGGCAAATATGGTGGTCTAGATACAAAACTGTGATTCTGTATTTTTTTATGGTCACAAACAGTCTCAGTTTCCTCAGCGTTCAATGTAGCCTACAACATGATGTAGACAAAAGCATAGTTTTTGGATCCAGACCCCTGGGTTGGACTCCCAGTTACTCCTCTTGCTGTCACTTCGGCTCCCTGAGCTTCAGGTAACTTACTAGAACGATGATAATCTTAGTACCTACTTGCCCAAATTGTTTGATGATTGCATGACATGATGTTTCTTGATTTCTATCGTCATTCTTGGCACATAGCAGGCACTCAGCAAAAGGTAATAATGTTATCGGTATTGATATTTAGTATCCTTTCTTGGCAATTAAGTTTCCTGCTCTAAATGGCAAAATCCAAATCCTGGGCATGTTTTCATGATGAATACAGCCTAAGGTGAATCTGCTCAAGGATCTGCTCAAGGATCCATTCTGATATTAATACATATCAGAGGATACTGCAGAATTCCCACTTTCTACCTCTGGTGGGGATTTTTCTGCTCAGATCCTTTCTTCTTAGACTGCCACTTATAATAAGGAATGTTTTCACATCTCAGTGAGCAATATTACAAATAGATATCATACCAGTGAATTTATATATTTACATATATATTCAGAGAGAGAGAGGACACTATGTTAAAGGGTGAAGCTCCCAAACAACCCCTAAATGACATAGATATTTGAATAACAATGTAGTAACATCCTCCACTAATATTAACTTGTCCTTTTACTACATGACCCAGCACTCCAAACCTAGTGATGAAAACACTGGTCAGACATCAGGGATACCCTGTGAACTTGTGTCAACCATAAAGAACACCCAGTGTGCAGTAGTGGAAATTTGCATTTTCAGACTAAGCATTTGTTTGATTCTCCAAACTGGACTGAAAGAAAGAAGAACTTGTTACAGTTGCTCTCTTGGGGAGAAGTGATGTAGAAACCACTTGGTTTAAGGACTGTATTTATTCACTCCTCTGGTTGTATCCCCACAGAGGATCTCACAAAACTTCTAGGGATTTTTATATCTATTTCACAAACTTAATTATGGGTGAAAAACATACACTTTGAATAGATACTGATGAGTAAAAATGTACCGTGTACATTTGATCAGAAACCTGAAGGTGGTACTGGTGTGGTCTACACAGCTATCTGGAGGAAGGCCATTCCACGGAACAGGAGACAACAAGGGCAAACATCCTGTGGTACAAGTGTGCTTGAAATGCTTGAGGGACAGAAAGGAGGGCAGTATAGTGAAAACTGTGTCGACTGGGGTGAGGGAAGTGGCAAACAGACCCCATATGCAGGTTTTTACACTAACAATGTATGTACAAGGCTTCCATGGAAAAAGTAGTAAAGCATTCCCAAACACACACAAAAGAAGACCTAAGCACATGAAAGGGATATCATGTTTCTACATCAGGAAATTCATGATCAGAAGGATAGAACAATATCACAGTTTCCCCAAATGAATATGTACTTTCAGTGTAATGTCAATCATATTCCTATAGACTTTTATACGAATTTGATAAGTTGATTCTAAATTTTATTTAGGGAAACAGTGAGACAAGGGATGGCCAAATCACCCAGATATTCCTGTAGAAGGAGAGGATGGGTAGATTTGATCTATAAAATACCACAATTTGTTTTTAAAGACTTTATTTATGTATTTGACAGAGATCACAAGTAGGCAGAGAGGCAGGCAGAGAGAGAGAGAGGAGGAAGCAGGCTCCCCGCCGAGCAGAGAGCCCGATGCGGGGCTCGATCCCAGGACCCTGGGATCATGACCCGAGCCGAAGGCAGAGGCTTTAATCCACTGAGCCACCCAGGCGCCCCTAAAATACCACAATTTTTATAAAACTTTAATAATTGAAACAGTGTGATATAATAATTGTTCTTGCCTTGCCCCATGAAATCTCTGTGAATTTGTCTCCCCTTTGTTCATCCCTTTCCCAGCTATACTGGCTTCTTTGCATTGTTATCCCCGTCAGAGAGCTGTTTCGTCTACCTGCTAGGTTGTATTCTCAGATATCTGTGTGACTCACGTGTTATCTTTTTTAGATCTCCACTAAGATCAATGAGGTCTTCCTTGACTCTTGTATTTAAATAGGAATCCCCAACCCATCTGACACTTCCTATCCTCTGTCTCTGCTTTATTTTTCTTTGCAGCACTTGTCAATCTTTGATATTTTATACATTTTAATTATTTGTAACTTTTTGATGCAATACCAAGAGGCCCAGCATTGGGGGGGTGGGGGGTGGGGGAGTGGGGGAGATTAAAAGACCAAACATAGGCCCAAAGATACATAAAATTTGATAGATGGCAAAAAAATAAAAATAAAATTTAAAAAATTGATAGATGGCAGGTGACATCGCAGATCAGTGGGAAAACCTCAAAAATAAACATAATACAGTTTGCTGGAACAACTGTGCATCCATATGGAAGAAATGCAAATGGATCTCTACCTCAAACCACACATAAAAATCCACTTAAGATATATGACATACTATACAGCAGTGAAAATAAATGAGCTATAACTTCACATATCGATACGGATGAATCTTAGAAACATGATGTTGAATGAAAAACGAAGTCAGAAGAATATACACAGACTGATACCATTTTATTAAGTTTTAAAACAGGAAAAAATGAACAATACATTGTTTAGGGATGTATATAAAAACTGGCTAAAATTGAGCACATATGAGAATACAAACTTTTTTTTTTTTTTTTAATAACAGCTACCTCTGGGACACAATAAACACTATTGGTAATTTCCTGATCTTAAAAATTGGGTGGTGGATTCATGTGCATTATTTTATCATCATGTTTCATGATTTACATAAGCATAACAAATTATTTTGTGCATTTTGAGTACTATCTAGCGATGTACTTGTTCAACAAAATAGCTCAAAACAAGGATTTCTGTTCAGCAAAAGACACATAAACTTAACAAACTGGTAACGGATTAGGAGACGAAATGTTCATTGTCAAAATCTGATAAGGGATTAATATCTAGACTTTACAAGATATTCAAATTAACAGCAAAACAAACTCTGAGATACTGATAAGAAAAATGGGCAAAAATATGAATAGTCAATTCGCAGAAACAAAAAACTGAATATACAACACCAGTGATCAAAGAAATGCAAATGAAACAATGAACTAACATTTGACCTCCATACTCTTGTAAAAAATGTGAAAATCTGATACCAAATGCTGGGAGGTACCATGTCCTCTCATGTACATCGAAATGTACTCTAGTGTAGCCATTCTGGGGAGCAATCTGGCAATACTTAGTGAAATTAAGTGTATACACACTCTATGATCCAGCAGCCCCCACTCCCGGAATATCACTCTAAAGAAACTCACACTGCAGGACCATAAAATGGTAAGTGCAAGGATATCTACCACAGAGTTGTTTGTGCTGCTGAAAGTTGGAGGCAACCAAGGTGTTCATTACCAAGGGCGTGGACAAAAAAAAAATATGGGTATGTATTATGGAATACCCTGCAGCAGTAGAAGCAATAAATTAGATTGCCTCAGAGCCCCTTGAGTAGATCTTAGAAACAGCACTGAGTAAAAACATGAGAAGCCACAATACCTATCATAATACCATCTATATAAATTTTTTAAAATACAAGAGTACTGTATTCTTGACAGACACAGGATCTTGAAAATATAAAACAATGAAATCTTGCATGTTTTATCTCTTTCCCACAGCACTTGTCCTTGTGACTTTTAGTTTCAGAATCATGCGTTTTGGTTTTGAGCCCAAGGATAACTTACCTGTGAAATCCACCTGAAAGGGACTGATTCGTGACAGTGGCTTAATCAGTCAAGGACAGTGTGTAAATTACTCATCAGCTGGCACCTGGCATAGGAAGAAGGGAGGAAAGAGGTTGATGTAGGTTTGTGTTCAAAGGTCACTGTTCTCAGAAAAGTGAAGGAACAGAAAATTTCTGGCACATAAACAGATTTTGTATCAATTTTGTTAATAGTAAAAGGAGTAAAACATCTTCTTTGAAGTTGTAAACAAATGGTTCATAAAATATATTATGGAACAGGACAATACCAAAAACGCGTTATGTTTATGGTGCAGTATTTTCTCATGCAACCCTCCCAATGACCCTGTGAATTAGCCGGGGCAGGAACACAGATCTATGTGGCTCCTGTAAGATTTAGTAAGGCTTCAAAAAAAAAAAAAAAAAAAGATGCTCTATTAACTTCACTTAGTGGCCAATATATTAATAATAACAATTGTGTTATAAATTCAAAGCTCCATTATAGTTTGTTTTATAAGTACTGTATTGTCACCTGCCTTGATTGTGAGACCCCTAAAAAAAGCTCTAAAGTAGGCAGCTATTATTAGTCCCAGTGAGAGTCCCAACTCTCCTGTGTCCTGTATCCCAGGAGAGTTGTCACCTAGTTAGTAAATTACAGAAGAGGTAGAAAAAACATCTATCTTCTGACTATACAAGGGAGAAATTCTGTATTCATTAATTTGCATGAAACACTTTCAAGAGAAAGGAAGTAGCAGAAACTGAACATATGTGTTACACTGAGCACAGAATCCCCTTCATGTTAAATTCTCAATTTACTGCAATATATTAGAGAAGTTGAGGGACTGACTACAGTTCCTAGAAACTCAGTAAAATTACCAACTAGTAAAGGTAATTGGTAATAAATGTGCTGTTTTAATATTACCATCACATATTCTGAGCAGGTTCTGAAATATTAAATTAAGAATGATGATATTCTTCCAGAAGATATGCAAAACAGGAAAAATCTTCTATTTTGTGTGGTAAAATTTCCACTTGGTTCATGTTTTATTAATAAAAATTAGCTAACTGTAGCACTCACATCTTTCTAAAAATACTATTCTAGAAAGACTTGACAACGGGATGCTTCACATACTCAGTAAGTGACTATTTACCACAGATGAAAAGATAGCACTTATATTTTCTTCAGTAATTCTAGGATAATTAGCTATTTGAGAGGGGCTATATATTTATCAGAACCATTCCAACATGTAATTCAGATGTCCTCGTTTTCAAATTTTGTCTCACAAATAAACCCAGATGGCTTTTTGAAATATTTATTCAAAGTTCTAAATTTACATGTAAATTCATTTTTAACAATTTTTTTTCAAGTCTAGCTACACACATGCCTAGGTAAATATACATTTTCTCAGAGGCTGCCACATCGAAAGATGTTTCTTTTAGACTGGAACACAATTCCGAGTTGTATTATAATCAACGCATAAACTAAGGAATTCACTAGGAATCACGGTGTCACAGATGGGGTTTTTTTTTTTTTTTTTTCATTTTAGTTGGCAGAAAGTGGCCTGCCTTATGACTTCATAATATTGCTATGATAGTCATTTATAAGATCAATTTCTCTACCACTACATGTAGGCTGCTTAATTTCTGTGTAAGACTGACTTGCTTCTTGAAATATATCTTAGATTCATTTGAATTTTATTAACTTGCAATCCCAAGTGTTTTGTCATACCAATTACTTAGTTATAGTATGAATCAGAAGGAAGACTTCTAGTGTTCATAGCTAGGGAATTGCATTCAATGAGACTTTCCGACTAGTTGACAGTGGTGTCTTTAATATGGCTAAAGCAAGATACTAAAAAAGAAGTGACTGCATCCTGTTCACTTGATTTACTTGGGCAGAGGGTGAGGACTCCGCACAGGCCCTAAAATCTCACCATCAACTGCCTTCCTAATTTTGCCTGGTGATAAAGCGCCGAAGTATGAGGGGCTAGGGAACCTAATTGTCATTTATTGACATTCTAAACCTCGGGAGGTTTGGCTTTCATTAGAGCTATAAATGTGACTATGTCAGTCTGAATGTTTATTACATAATTTTAAATACACTTCTCCCAAGATATTCCTCTTTGGAGCTGAATTTTATTCAAAATATTCACGATTATAGCACACGTCCGAAAGAAGGTGAGGTCTAGAGAGCAACAAGGGAGTAGAGAAAAATCCAATTACCTAATGAGAATAGGCTACCTCCAGGGCTGCATAACTCAAAGGGATGTCATTACCAGAGATTATGATATGAACAATGTTCCCTGGGTTTGTGCAGTAAATAAAAAATATATGTGCAGAAATATGAATGGTTTGATTGATAAAAAACAGTAGCTTGTGTCTATAAGTCCATTTTCTCCAGGCTTCAAGAGATCGTCAGGACCAGCTGAGTGGGATTCACAATACCAACCCGAATGTCTTAGTCTCTTACCCTACCCACTCCAGAAGGACCTCAGCCTCTGGTTCGGATCCCCACACTTTCAAGTATTTCTGGAAATTCCCAAAGGGGATCGTGCATCTTTCTCATGAACAAGTCTAGGCAGCTCTGCACACCACCTGCATTTGCTCTTAACTTTTGCCACGTTCACTGAGCACTGCTGCCTCTGACAGGCCCTACCACTCTCTCCCGCTGGACAGGGCAGACTTGCGCCAGAGCTCTCAGTCCTGTGCCAGGCACTAGCCTCTCACAAACACTCCCGCCGCCTCCTGCTCGGCTCTGCCACTGCTGTACTAGAACCGTTCAATGATCAAACTTGTTATGGTGAGTGGGAGAGAACGCTCAACTTCTCTGTATTATATCTGTCAGAGAGGACTCATATCTGAGCAGTGAAACAGCCCTTTGCACGTTCATCTATAGTCATCTCTCTGCCGAGGACTCTGACATCCACGCAAAGGGAACTGGACCAGGGAAATCCCGAGTAACACCTTCCAAACCCTCCTTAAAACCATTCCTGTCCCCCAACAACTAAGGCTAAGGCAGTGGGTCAAGCTTGTTATACCCATTTCTTTCTTCCATTTCCATGTGTTTTTGTTCAGGAGGACCTCAGTGAACCATGTGGTCTCCTAACGGCCATTGCCACAGTCCATCAAACAAGTTTAGAGAACTACTCAAACCACTGATGGACACTACTAAAGGCTACACAGGCTGGGAGTCCAAGTACAAGTGTATGCCACACATGAGAGGTTACAAAATATTTTCACACACATTTCATCCTCACAACAACCCCGTGAGGTACACTAGGTGTTGCTATAAAGGAAACATAAATTCAGAGAGGAAATATTATTTGCTCAAGGTCACCTAAACCTTAGTAATATTAGGCAAGTAGACTCCTTCCTCCACAAGACTCATTATTTTGTTGATTCACCCTTGTTTGGAGGCCTATTTCATTTCATTTGGAAAACTTCCTGCTGAATTAGGGCATCAAAGTAAGAGATGCTAAAACAAATGCAATGTTTAGACCCTGTCAACCCACACACTGTATCATCTATTAGGCAAGTCATAAAAGCAGTAATGATCACCATCGCCTGATGAAACAGACCATGCCTAAGGCAGCTAAACTTGGACCCATGAGGTTAACAAGCTAACAACCTTAAAGATTGGTTTCAGTAGATGGTGAGAAAAGAGACAGAGAGTGGTTTCACTAGACTGGTGAGAAAAGAAACTAGTTTGCAAAGATTTGAAGAGAAAAGGACAAGAGCTCAGAAAACAGGACTAGATAATTTTGAGAAGCTTGAGCTATTTATTTCAAAAAGCTTAAACTATTTGAAGAATAAAGGACATAGATGAGGATGCATATAGGGCAGAAAAATCTTTCCTATTTAGGAAAGGAAATGTTTGACTGTGCTCGATGACAAAGAAGAAGTAGCTAGTGGAGAAGACTGAGTGTACAAAAGAGAAAGAAGATATTCTTAATGGAGTAAGGCCCAAAGAAAGCAGAAGATAAGTGGATGGAAGATACATTGTCATGGGTTTAGCCTAGTAGTAAAGATACCACAGGGTGGAAAGAAAGGAGAAATGATGGGGAGGGTATGTACTATGATGAGTGCTGTGAAATGTGTAAACCTGGCGATTCACAGACCTGTACCCCTGGGGATAAAAATACATTATAAGTTTATTAAAATAAAAAAATAATAAAATTAAAAATTAAAAAAAAGAAAGGAGAAATGAAAAGACAAAAGGAAATGTCAACTTTAATAGTTGCTGGGCTTTTCAATAGTTTATTCAACCTATGTTTACTTTAATAACTTAATGAGTATTCATAAGTAAAAATGGAAAGTGGACACTCCCCATCTTAAGAATCATTATGGAAAAGTAAAAATAGCCACAAGAGTGGATTTGGAGTTCAAGTCCAAATTTTGATGCATGGCTTGACTCCTACAACATGACACTATCTACCTAAAACACTGTTTTGACGTCCAAATGAGACAAGAAACACATTTATGCTTTGTAAATGACAATGGTAGATAGTAGTTATTTTTATTAACCACACTTTTTTCTGAAGCTTTTTAAAACTTTAATAAGTGCCTTTAAGCAAGAGGAAGTCATATAAAGGAAAGAAAAAGTTATATAAAGGAAAGAAAAGAAAGGAAAGAATCATACCTCAAAGAATCATGTAAAGGAAAGAAAAGATCATATAAAGGAAAGAAAAGAAAGATTACAAGATAGAAATTGATTTAGAATGAAAGACAAAAAGAGACTGAGCCTCAGAAAACCAGCCAAGACTACCCACTCAAATGCCAAGCAGACAGGATTCCAGCTGCCATAAATTACCAGAGAAATGGGCACATCCTCTCTAAATTCTCATACAGAATACTAGACAGGATTCCTCCCAAAATGCAGCAAGACCATAAAGGGACACATTTCATTCAATTCTCAATTCTCAAGATACATGCTAATCTTCTTCAATTAGTTCAGGGTATGGTGCCCAAATCACCAAAGTGTAAGTTTTCAACAAGACATTTCATATTTGTTTCTGGTCAACCGTACGGTTGTTCACCACTAAATCCACCTCAGTAACTAGCACAAAATAGGCACTAATACAATAATTGTTAGAAGGAGTTAGTTGCCTCCAGCAGCCTCACCACCATTTATAGCATAGCAATTTGGGGAAAATCACAGAAACAGCAAAAAGAAGAACTATAAATATTTATAATTGAGTCCGTTTTACATCACATTCATTATGCTGTGTGTCTGTCACTGCCCCAAGGCTGAGGCAAAGATAAACCCAGACTATGGTTATTTCTGGTTACTTCCCTCTTCACCTCCCTCGCCCCACTCTAGTCCCTAATACTGTGCTTAGGCCAGAGTAGATGCACCATAAAAGCAGGTCATACGGAATTAAGGGGAAATTTCCTTTTATTGGGTTCAAATTCTTGGTTTTCTAATATTTTAATTACTGTTTAAAAAACATAATAAATGTAACAAAGCAGGCCAGTGTACAGCAGTGTACTGCTGACACAGTTCTGTGTCTCATAGAATAATCTATGCTAAAAACAACAGCAGCAACAGCAATAATATTTTCCCCCATTCATTGATGGCCAAAAATTTATAAACATTATCACTGATCCTCACAATTCAATAAGATAGGCATCATTAGCCTTATATTATAGATGAAAAAATGAGATGCAGACAGATTAAGTGCCTTTACCATGGCCACACTGGGATAAATGGCAGATTGGTGCTCTAAGCTACGGGTGCCTGATTTTGAAGGTCATTCTCTTCCCACTCTGCCATATTTTCCACCCAAAAGAGTTTGAAGGTAAACGCACTGATGGCAATATCAGAATTACAGTTTTATTCAAATTAGTTGGTAAGTCTAACTTTTCTTTTTTAAATATTTTATTTATTTATTTGACAGACAGAGATCACAAGTAGGCAGAGAGGCAGGCAGAGAGAGAGGAGGAAGCAGGCTCCCTGTCGAGCAGAGAGCCCGATGCGGGACTCGATCCCAGGACGCTGGGATCATGACCTGAGCCGAAGGCAGAGGCTTTAACCCACTGAGCCACCCAGGTTCCCGGTAAGTCTAACTTTTTACGCTCACTTTACTAGACCCAATACATGACCATCTGCAGTGAGACATTGACCTAGTGGCTCAGTAGCGCAGGCAACTGGGCCAACACAATGGAAAAAACATATTGGCAAGACTTCAGTCCAAAATTCCTCAGAACCTTTTCCTCCATTCCTGTTAGTGCAATCGCAAGTGGAAAGTGCGGCATTAATTCTATTTTCTAATTTGTGGCACATGGTAATTATTAGTCTTTGTAAAGCCCTTTTCTATTTTACATATACTTAATTCTTTTTTAGCCCCAACCTGCTCTCCTATTCTTCTCCCACCAAAGGTATCCATTGTAACCACTGTAACTGATTTAACACACACCCCTTTATTTATATGTCCTGTATACTATCTTTTTGAATTATATCTATATGTAGTTTTAAATTTATGTAAGTGGCTTTGGGTTATAATTTCATCCTCTTTCTTGCTATTTCTCCTTCGACATTTTGCTATATGTGGATTTGGTCCATTCTGTCTATCTGCCACACCCGCTACATTTACCTAACCACTCTCCTAGTAATAGACAAGATTGTATCCAAATCCCTCCCACAGCCAATAATAAAATAAAAACTGCAAGAAATATCTTCTTATATGTCCATGCCTGGACCTTCGTGTAATTCCTTTTGGAATACTCATGAAAATGACTGGGTCCACAACTATGTGTATCTCTACTATACTTTGACTAAATACTAGCATTATGCTTTCCGGAAAATGACTCACAAGTGTGAATACCACCACCAGGGGATGCGGGTTCCCTTTTCCACACAAGCTCTATATACTTCAGCAGTCTAATGGATTAAAAATATGTCATCGTTTCTTATTTTTCATTTCTCTGATTCATAGTCTTGTTAGCCTTTTGGGTTTCTACTTCTGTAGAATGGCAGTTCATGCCCCTTGTCAATCTTTGATTCGAGGTTACTGTTTTACATTCTTATCAATTTGGAAGAGTCCCTTGAACAATCTATATATTCCTCTTTGTTTTAGACATTATAACTACCTTCTCTCACTCGATCACATTTCTATTAAAATTGTCCATCGTCTTGTTCCATTAAAGAGAACTCTTTAATTTTAGTAAGGATAATTAAATTCATCAGATTTTTGCTTTGTATTTCACACTTCTGTATTTTTGTTTAAAAACTCTTAGTCAGTTTGGGCTATTCTAACAAAATATAAACAACAGAAATTTGTTTCTCACAGTTCTGGAGACTGGAAGTCCGGAATCAGGGTCGCAGACTGCTGACTTCTCTTTGTAGCCTCACGTGGTGGAAAGAAAGTGAGCTAGCTCTCTAAGATCTCTTTGATACGGGCAGTAGGTCCTTTCCTGAGGGTTTGCTCATTATGACCTAACTACCTCCAAAAGATCCCACCACCAAATACCATCATTTTGGGGATTACGCTTCAACAAATGAATTTTAAGGGAACACCCATATTCAATCCATAGCAAATTCCTTCTCCAAGCCTAGATAATAAAAATAATCTATGGGTTCTTCCAGTCACTTTATAGTGTTTTTTTCACATTTAGGTCATTAATTCATCCAGAGTCCCATATTACATATGGGTGGTGAAGAAATCAGCTCTATTTTTATGCCTCCATATAATGAGCTTCTTTTCCTAATATCATTTACTAAACAATCTTCCTTTACCCATAGTTTATTGTCTCCTTTTTTTTTTTACAGAATTTATTTATTTATTTATTAGAGTGAGAGAGAGCATATGTGCAGGGGGAGAGATAGAGGAAGAAGCAGGCTCCCCACTGAGCAAGGACTCCATCCCAGGACCCCGGGATCATGACCTGAGCCCAAGGCAGACACTTAACTGACTGAGCCACCTAGGTGTCCCCAGTGTCCCCCTTTTATTGCATTATCAAGCTCCCATATAAATGGTACTTAGATTCTACTGAATTTCATTTAAAAGCATGCTAATAGTTTTATTGTAAATATTCACAGTATATTAAGAATTAAACCATTATTAATGTGTAAAATCATAAAGATAAATGTAAACCATCAGCTTAAAATACATGAAAGGGTATATCCTATTTCAAAATTCTGTTCGTGGGTATGAGGGAAAAAAAAGGTTCATCAACCACGGTTGAAATATGTATCTCCCCTCCATGAATTCTCTGAGGTACATTTTATAGGAGTAAGCCCGAAGTCTTTTCTAGTTCTTCATCTTGTCAAGTTTCTTGGATTTTATAAGTACATTTTTACTCTCTTGACAACTAAGTTCCCAGGGAACTGAGCCTTAAGTTGTTAATAATACGATCAAGGAGGTCTCACCAAACTAAATGAAAGGATGTTAAAAGAAAAAAAAAAAACACAGAAAGAGTCTCATGTCACATGCATCTGCATGCTCGGTGACTAGAAAAAAAAAAGATTTCTGCATGCATCTTTGGGCTCTAATTCACATGTCAAGTATGTTCATAAGGGAACTACTCAAAAACACTTTACTGCCTCTGTTTGCATCTCTCTATCATGGTTTTTATGAAGGAAAACCTTTTTAAAGTGTCCACAAAGGAGAATTTCACATGATTATATTAATGATTTCACGTACCTTTAGGCTACACTTATACAAGCCACCCTTAATCACTTCCTTCATTTACTGTGGCTTCATTTGTCGATATAATAGGTGGTTGAAGGATATATCCTAAGTAAAAATCAAGTTTTAGCTCTAAGAGATTTTCATATCTGTCTGGAGGAGACATGACAAAGTTTTCATTTTGCATCCCATTTTGGACATTCCCCATAGTTTCTATGGATGCTGGTAGAAGTGTTTCTGTTAGTTCACTTCTCCTCCTTATACTTTGACCATGAAATGCTCTGCATGATGTCTGACATGAGAAGCACTTAGTTATAGCTCCTTATTAGTATAATAGCCAATATACTATCCATAAGCCAAGAATCAGGGGTGGAATTTGACTATGAGGGAGTGTTTTCTTACTCCAGAAGGATGCAATTTCTTAAGAGTTGTGTACACTATCATATAACCAGGGCCTCAAATCCTGAGTGAATATTATTAAGTGAATTTTTTCTCTTTAATTATATATTCAAGATTTTTAAAGTTTTATTTTATTTTTTCAGTGTTCCAAAAATTATTTTTCATGGAAAATCTTCCATGAAAAGTAGGAATATTCTACAAGCCCCCTTCCAAAGGCATGAGGTTTTTGCACAAGGAAGTCTCAACCAAGACGAATTCAGGCTAGAAGATAGCAGAATCTGGAATGATAGTCTGATCTGATTCCAAACCCTTCACCCAGATCTTAGTGATCCCCAGTATATCAGATGGAAATAGAATAAAATTAAGGTTCAAAAGATGTGATGTTTTTTAACTGAAATGTCTTAATATGTCCCCCAAAACCTAACTGAAAAAATGTCTGTTCTCCTTATTTAACTTCTTTCTCCCTTTGCAATACCTATATTTTCCTCATAAAACTGAAATAGTGCCAATTGCTAGGAGAAATATTTAGATGTGAAAGAAGAAATGAAAAATAAATTACTAAAGAAGACTTGAAAAATGATTTATTTTTTTAAAGATTTTTATTTTTTTATTTGACAGACAGAGATCACAAGTAGGCAGAGAAGCAGGCAGAGAGAGAGAGGAGGAAGCAGGCTCCCCACTGAGCAGAGAGCCCAATACGGGGCTCGATCCCAGGACCCTGGGATCATGACCTGAGCTGAAAGCAGAGGCTTTAACTCACTGAGCCACCCAGGTGCCCCTTGAAAAGTGATTTAAAAGTGCAGAGGGGAAAAAAAGGCCCAGAGAAACCTTGTCCATTTCACTCCTGATATATAGTACTTAGCCCAATACCACATGAGGGCACTTTCTATTTTTTAGTAGAGAAGAAGAGAGATAAAATGTGCCCACTCAGATCAGGTAGATGAGTATGAACAAATATAAATTTACATTCATATACTTTTTCATTAAATAAAACCACAGTTTGCACATAAATACACCTGTCCCTTGAATAACATGGGGGTAAGGGTGCCAGCCGCCCATACAGTCAAAAATCCATGTTTAACTTTTGAATCCCCCCAAATTTAACCACTATTGTTAAGCTACTGTTGACCAGAAATATTACCGATAACATAGTCAATTGACACATATTTTCTATGCTATATGTATTCTATACTGTCTTTTTACAAGAAGGTAAGTTAGAGAAAACATAATGCTATGAAGGAAATTATAAGGAAAACACATTTACAGTACTAACTATATTTATTGAAAAATATCTGTGTATATGTCAACCTGCACAGTTCAAACCCATGTTCAAGGCTCAACTGTACATCTAAGGAAAGGAAGCATGGGTTGTAATAACAGTATTCCTTTTGTGGTCTCCGTTTCTCCATTTGTGAAATTAAGGCACTGCAAAGTATGATTTCCAATGATCCTTACAATTTCTGATTCTCACTTGTTTTACTGACACATATGCTGTACATAACAATATAAGTTTCTGGTTATGTTCAAAGTTCCAGAAAAGCAAACTACAATTTTTTTCTGATTCAAATAAAAAAGAAGTACTTGAAGATTAAACACTAGCTGCTATGACATTTCCCAGCATTATTAGAGTTAGGGTATAAGCTCTGTAAGAAAAATCATAGGACTCTGATGATTAATAACCTGGAGTGGAAAGCTCTGTGAGAGCTTGTACTGTGTGAACTGAACTATTATTAGATGTTAAAGGCAATGGGGAAATCCACCTGAGAATTTGGACAGATGCCCTTGAAATCATGTGCTTAATATTAATTTTTTTTCCTAAGTAGCTAGGTATAGTGCTGTATAGCAGACACCACTGAAAAGGCTCACCATTCTGTGTTGCAGTCTTCAAAAATTAAAAATATTCCTTACCTAATACCATTAGATGCATGTGAATCAAGATAACTAACATTTTACAGACTACTATGCCAACAGTAGAGATGATTTTACTTTCTTATAGTCAGCTTCCTTTATCCTGAAGAATTGCAAAATTCTCACACATTAATATACCAATCCCTTAGTTCTCACTACCTGCTGAAACACACTTTGGATTTCACAAACAAAGCAGTCTACCAATTTGGACTGTTTTGGTTTCTCAGTAAAGTTAATATGGTACCTAAGACCCATTACAAGACAGTGTCTATCAAGAGTTACTCAACAGGGGCACCTGGTTGGCTCAGTTGGTTAAGTTTCTGCCTTTGGCTTAGGTCACAATCCTCAGGGTCCTGGGATCAAGCCCTGTGTCCACTTTGCACTCAGTGGGGAGTCTGCTTGTCCCTCTCCCTCTGCCCCTCCCCTCCCTCAAGCTGTCTCTCAAATGAGTGAAAGTATACACTGAATTCATTGATCTTGAAAGCAGGCAAACATACCATCAAGCCTGATGTGTGAGTTAAGTCACCTGGTTTCGAAGGTCCAGGGGTGAGGCAGACAAAATGAAGGTAAGCCTTAGTACGTCTGTACTATAAACCAAGAAAGACCAGCCTACTGTGAGGTGAGTGGGGCGCCCACCTTAAATGCAAAATTAAGGGGCATGCTACAAAACTTAGTAAGCAAGATAATATTTTAATGAAATATTTTTTAAAAATCATAAATATTTTTAAGATATGATTTTTTAAAAATCTAAGCTTTTAAATATGGATTCCACTCAACCTAGCACCATATTAAATTTTGCATCTCAGTTGAGTGTCTCATTCACCTCAGCCAGGTTCCAGCTCTGAAATCATGCCTGAAAAGCAAGTCTCTAACGTTGGCTGAAGTTTGAGGCAATTGCTCAAGACTTTCCTTCTCATCTGACATTAACCTGAGTAGATATGGTGCCTGCATAATATACTCATTAAAAATCCCTCTTGATAAATGAGTCTACATACTCTACAAGAATTAGTTTAATCTTAATTTCATTCAAATTGCTATAGAGTCAGTTTGCAACAATTTTTTTAAAAATAAACAAGACTTGCAGAGATTCTGAGAAATAAATTACTCCTAAAAATAATATTTTGATCAGTCAAGTGAAAACAAATTGGAAATACTCTATATGTATTTGAAATCGTTGTGTTTCAGAGGATAATTGTGAGATTGAGGAGCACTGATGAGAGCAGAAGAACAATCAATTCCAGCGGTGCTTGATCCTAGGTATGGTACCTTCTACATGGTCAATCAGAAGAAAGAGATGTGGGGTACATCTGAACAAGGCTTAATGCACCTACATCTTGTCATCACTCATGGATTTGATTATGTTTTCACAACAGACATCAATTGTGCCATGTTTCATGTCTAGAAAGATCCCATGCTTTCAGATTTCATGCTGTTGTTCTTTATTGTAGAATTTGACTTGAAGGGAAAAAAAAAAGTGACGTTTGTATGAACTGAACTCCAGTACTCAATTAATACATATATTTTAGGGGTCATAATGGAATGAACAAAAAGCTACGGGGGCACCATGGGTAGGAGAAAATTTCTTCTCCACTTGGGAAAAGGAAGTCAGCAAAGACACTGGAGGCATAATAAATGAAATGGGCCTTAAAATGTATACAGGTCTTCTCCCAGATGAAAGAGGATTCCAGGCAAAGCATAACGGCAGACCGAACACCTGAGCTCAGCCCCAGGCAATGATAGAAGGCAAATGGGCACAGATGACAAGGACATGAGGGACAACCATGGTCAGAAGCATGCAGGATGCTAAGAGAAGCAAACAGTTGTTTTGTTTGGCTGTAATATCTGGTATATGAAAAGGAATAATAAGAGATAATGGGAGAACCTTAGCTTAGGACCAGAGAGCTGAGGACAGAAAAATCTAGATTTGTATTTTTAGGCAGTGGTTAAATGGGGATGTGAGTCAATGGTGGTTTTGTAACAAGGGCATGATCACAGCCGTGCTTTGATAGATAAATCAGATCACAGCATGTAAAATGGAATAAAGGGAAGAAAGACCAAAGGCAAAGAGATAAGTAAAGAGACTTTAAAAAGTCCTGCTAGGGAACTTCACCTTAATTCAGGACATGATCCTTTAAGACAAATAGAATATGTCTTCAGGCAACTCTGAAGTTGCTGCAACTGCAGGTGGATAACTTACCCAAAAGAAATCCTGGCCCTTGAATCTAACCTCAACTCATGGCTGTAAGTCAGAGCCATTGTTCTAACTGTTGAGTTCATATGACTGCTTGATGTATACTTTTAAAAAAAATTTATTTATTTATGTGATACACACAGAGAGAACACAAGCAGGCGGATTAGCAGGTAGAGGGAGAGGGAGAAGCAGGCTCCCCACTGAGCAAGGAGCCCGATGTGGGGCTCGATCCCAGGACCCTGGGATCATGACCCGAGCCGAAGGCAGACACTTAACGCACTGAACCACCCAGGTGCCCCCGATGTGTATTTTTATAATTTCCTTTCTCAATTATACTGATTCTCCACACGTTTTGTAAAATGCTTGGCATAATTTACACAAAATGGTTTCCTTCTGCGCATATTCCTCCAGCTATCAGTCCACCCGACTCTACTGTTAGTATTACTTGCAAAGGTTCTCCATTGGCTTACAAGTTCAAATCCAAGCGTCTTGGCTACAAAGACAAAAGGCTCTGGGACCTGGCCCTTGGTGAACTCTCTAGACTCAACTCACACCAGGTTCTGCCCCACAGTTTATGTTCCAACAATGTCAGAGCAGGTGAGGTTCTCTGCTCACAACAAGCTGTTTCTCACCTGGCCTTATTGTTGTTTTTGCCTGATGGCTCACACTGTGCAACACCCAATTCTTCCTTCACCTGACTCACTGTGCCTCCTCTTGGGCCACATCCTTGGGGAAGTCTCCTCCACAGAGGATTTCAGATTCATACAGATACGCACCACTGATGCAATGTTATCTAGGGTCTGACAGAAGAATACTGGTCCTAATGCCATGAAGAAAACAGACTATGAGCTTGGCTCCTCCTTAGCTCAGCGGGAAAGAGAAATTGCTTAACAACTTCTGAATTTCTTTCTGCTCACCTATTCCTTTGAGTCACCAAGTCAATCCTGCCGATGATCTGTAGTGCTGGCATGAACAAAGGTTGCCTCATCCTACCTACTACCCTAGGGGACAGTCTTAACCTTCTTAAGGCTTCAGAAAAGGATCAGAATAAGTTTTTTTAGCCTCTGCACCTTATACTCCATCACTGACATAACATGAAGACTAAAAAGCATTTTTCACCTAGCGCTAACCTTATTTCCTCTCATTTCTCTTTTCTCCCTTGGATTCCAATTCAGTGTCTCTTGCTATTATTTGAATATGGGCTAGGAGTCTATTTTAATTTAACATAAACATTTTAATAGTAGAAAATCCGGTAAACACAATACCATGCAATAAATACTTGTATGTCTTCTGAGTGTTGCATAAGTGTGCAAATATTTACATGGACTTTTACATTCATATAAACCTGTTCTCACTGCAAAATATTATGCACTTTATTTTAAATCTGTAATTTGAATTTTTATGAACACTTACTTATGTGTTATAAATACTTACAATGTACCAGTCCATACATACTGATTCTCAATGTTCACTCCCCTAATGTGGTCAAAATATAGGCTTAAGGAAATTCAGAAATTTAGAATGGCAAGAGATGTTTAGAAATCTAGTTCAAACTTTGCATTTTACATACAGCTATCCCCTGCTTTTCAAAAGTTTGTGTCATACCACTTTGCTTTGAAAGACCTATGTTAGTATCCATTTACACTAACCAAAAGAAATCCAAAGAGGATTTTCACTTTTACGAGAAAAGGCAAAAAGTAAAAAGAGCATTCACTACACTCAGCATCTCAGCATCAAGCCACCAGAGCTTTGAACTCTGTATCTATGCTTTATCTCGATTTATTCTGTGCATCTTTTAGTAAGATATATTCTAAGGTTATAGGATATGTAACCATATATATATGTATATATACACATATATGTATGTATACATACATGTATATGTACATGTATATGTACACATATATGTGTATATACATACACATATATACATATATATGTATATGTATATATACATACATATATATGTGTGTGTGTATATATATATAAGCCCAAGACAGGTTCTTTTTTGGGGGACTGGGAACACTTACAAATTGCTTCTTTGCTTTATGCCATTTTGGCGTAGGAAAGTGTTCACAGAGATGCTCTACCTTCAGATAGCAGGAGAAACCTGGAAATTGAGGCTCATATCTAAGAAGTGACTTGCCCAATGTCACACAGTTAGTGGTGTAGCAACGACAGAACATCTATCTCCTGACTCAGTCTGGTAGCCTCACCATTGTGCCCTACTCACTACTGCTACCAGCTGAGCACCATGCTACCCAAATGGGACTGAGACTATGAGTCATTTCCCTCAAGGCTTTAGTACCCCATCCCATAAGATTTGTTGGCAAACAAATCGTGTTGCTTGTACTAATTCTCTAAGATCTAGCTCCGGTATCACCTCTCCTCGCAAATGACTTCCTCAGACCTCACACGGCGCTTTAGTCATGTTTATCAGCATATTGTCATTTTCTCTCTTTGAAGATTCAGAGCCAGATACCATGTTTCATGCATGTCACAATAACCATGTATTAGATTCTTCTGGAGGCTGTAATATATTACCACCAACCTGGGGGCTTAAAACATCTTGCACATTGGAGACCTGAAGTCTGAACTCATTTTAACTGAATTCAGGTGTTGTCCAGGCACTACTCCCTCCAAGGCTCTAGCAGAGAATTTGCTCCTTGCCACTTCCAGCTTCTTATGGCTGCTGGCATCACTTGGCTTGTGATCCCATTGCTTCAATCTCTGCCTCTGTGGTCACGCTGTATTCTCCTCTGGTGTTTGGGTCTAATTTCCCTCCGCCTCTTGCCTATAGCCTACATATGAGACTCCATCACAACACACTCAACTTGATCACATCTACAAGGCCTTTTTTTTCCATATAAAATGACACTCACAGGTTCCAGGGATTAGGACATGAGAAATATCTTTGGCGGGGGATCATTATTCAGCTTCCTGCAACCCTTGAATCATAGAACAGGATCTGGCTTACAGCACAAAGACTCTGTATTCATACAGTTCTTTGACTACTTAGCATATTTTTAGACCACAGTTTACAAGGTCAAGCTTCTCTGTCTGGCCCTGCCTCTCTAGGGAAACCATTTACACTCAAGATAAGAAGCAGTTCGAGATTCAGATCTCAACTACCTAGGTGTTGAACTGATTCCACAGCTCAAACACAGCTAACTTTGGTTATGATAATTTTTTGGAATAAGGAATTGTTATTTTCTACTGATTAAAAAAGTATTGCTTGCATATTGTAGAATAAAGGAGAAAAAGAAGAGAAAAATACAAACCAACAAATAAAAATCACCTGTAATTCTTTTACCTATAGATAATCACTGTTGGTATCATGTTTATTTCCAGTATTATACACACATGCACACATATGCATACATACTTAAATAAATACATTTAACATTTGGTCTATGTGCTCCAAATATTATAAATCATATGATTTTATAGGCAGTAATATATATACATCATATTTTCTTAGATGGTTTAAATCATCTTATATGCAACATTTCTGTAGCTTATCTTTATTCACTAGGCATTATATCATTAGCATTTTCCTATGTCATTAAAAACTCTTTGTAAACATCATTTTAATAGCTACATAATGGTCCATCATGTGGATGTACCATAATTTACTTTATCATTCCCTTGATGTTATGCAATTGAGCTATTTGTAAATGACTTTTTATGGCACTGACTTAGAATACAGTGAAAGGTATCTTTCAAGGTCAATTCAATATTGGTGGAATTTGGTGAACCTATTTTCAAAGACTGGGAAATGTGCTTAAGAGAATACTGAAGTATTGATGTTTAGATCATGTGTTAAGGTGGCTTTGCCACCTTATCTAATAGCTCAGTTACATATGGCCCAATGCTATGCAGCACATGTTTGTCAAAAGCCAGAGTGGGATAGGGAAAGATGTGTGCTAAGTGTGTCAGAGGGACAACCTGAAACGCTTCCCTGGGAAATAAAGACCAATCCAGTTCCTGATGAGAGCCAGACAAAGTGTGGGACACCCAGGTGGCAAGTAAAATGGCATGAGGTTGTCACTGAGTGGCTCGGTTACCTTCAACAGGCCTGGGAAGATGTAGGGATTTTGACAGTTGGAGGAAGAATAGAAGGAATGATTGGGATTAAGACTGTTACACCTTAAAGGCCAGAGTAATTCTGTCAGGCAGGGAGACATAGTTTGTGCTTTCTTTTATCCACATTGACTTCTCCTATCCCCTGTGCTCTTTCCCAAGTGTTAAAGTGACTGGCCATCACTTTTCATAATTCAGTATTTATGAGCCTACTAGCGCTAGGCTCCATGCAGATAATTTTATATACATCATCTCTTATCATCCTCACATCAACAAATAAATACATTTAACATTCAGTCTATGTGACATAGTTTTATCCCCATGTTACAGATAAAGATAAATGATGCTCGGCAAGGTCAAGGACACACACAGGATTGTACAGTTGAGATGTGCTGATTCCAAAAGCTGTGCTCTTAACTTCTACCCACTACCTTCATTCCCAAACCAGGTCACAGGTCTCATCTCAAGACATTCTGGTTCTGTGATTCCAGCTGGTACCTAACTCAAGTACTTCATAAATATGTGTCTTTGTGAACACAGAAAGAGCTGGGGTTAAATCCACATATGATCTGCCTGTCAGAAAAGCAACTCAAAGCTTATCACTCACTCCCAGTTAGTTTTGTCATGGGCAGTCAGGGGTCATTTGCTTTCAATCTCCTTGGCAATTACTTAGGATCTTTTAATACACAGAACTGTCACAGTGAGTGTTATTGTGAACAGAACTCAGTAATTATTGGAAAGGAAAGTGAGATTTAAGATCGATAAAATGGCAGATAATGGTGTCTCTATGTAGTGTAACTTGAAGGATTGAGAAGAAATTCTAAATTCCAGAACATTAACAAACACATTTGCTCCTATTAAGCCAGGAAAGATGTTTTGCTTTACAGCTTAAATGCTTTCTATCTTCTTCACAACCACTGGCCACCCACTCATAACATTATATTTAATACCAAGCATATTGACATTGATTGTTCATTTTATTGAATTATAAATGCCACTAAGGAGGAGGAATATGGATTAATTTCCTTTGGTCATGAAGCAGTTTTGCCTGGACATGCCAAAGCTTAGCTAAATTTTTATATTTTTTCTATACTTGAACTTGTTTTCCCATAACTCAAACTTTATATACATGTGATTTCAGTTCTGTTGTATATGTTAGGCCATTATAGTTTAACTAAGACCTTCTTTTTTTTTTTTTTTTTTGCCTAGTCAAAATTGCAGAGCCATTAAAAACTAGGGCCAAAATGACACAGCTTTTTCTGCCTTTCTGAACCATTCATGTTCTCTGATTACAGTATTGAGATTATAAAATATCAGATTTTAAAAGTGCTTCAATGTTCATTCAACGCAAATAGTCTTTTGCAATGTTCATATATATATATATATATATAATTTCCCAAAGATAGAATATACAACCTCAGAATTTATGAGTTTTCTGTCAATGGAAATGTTTAAGAGAATGTTCGTGAACCATTTTGTGAGTTTTGTGTCAAAGGAAATGTTCAAGAGAATGTTCGTAAGCCAGTTAGAAGGCATTTCTCCTTCTAACTGGCTTACGAACATTCTCTTGAACATTTCCTTTGACACAAAACTCACAAAATGGTTCACGAACATTCTCTTAAACATTTCCATTGACAGAAAACTCATAAATTCTGAGGTTGTATATTCTATCTTTGGGAAATTATGAATAGTTAGAAAAGCCCCTCTTTTCCTTATTTTGACCAAATTCATCTCCTTAAGGCTTCCTTTAACTAGTCACAGTTTTATCAGATGAGGCCACAGAAAAAATTCTACTTCTTCTTCCATGGGTCTTAAAACACTGTAATTTTAACATTACAACACTCTGGTACTGATACAGAGTAATTAATAATGATAACTAATCATTAGGTAGAACTCACTATATGCCAGTAACTATTCTAAGAGTTTTATGTATCTTAACATGTTGTAATACAACCCTATGTAGTAGGTTCTATTTATCCTCAATTTATAGAGAGGAAATTAACACACAGAGACAATAAGTAACCCACCAAAGGTCATGCAATTAGTGACTGGTGGAATCAAGATTCAAACTCAGGCTCTCTGATAAAAACTGCTGATGTTACATTATGCTACATTATGCTACCTTATGATATGTATGTTAGGCTGTAATATATTATTATACATCCTAAACGAATTACGAAGTTACATGTATAGCATCAAGTCATTAAAGAACATAAGAAATCTTAGATAACTATAGATTTCTGATCTCTCTTCACCAGCACAGTTCTCAGAATCTAGAGTAGATCCCAAGGGGAAAGATTAGAATATCCATTTCTGGACAAATGACTTCTAAGTACTGATATATGGGCATCTACCACTCTGAAGTCCACTGGTCAACAACAAAATGTACTAGCTCAGAATTTCCAAATGCATTTTTATGTCTCATTCTTAAATACGCAAATATCCAAGGGACAACAAACATTTGAGAAAATCCCCCAAAGGAAGGCTAGAGACTTTTATAAACAAACATAAGGAAAAAACTAAGAAACAGAAACAATGTAAGGAGTAAAATATATTATCAATAATTTTATCAATAATAATTAACTATCGCAGATAAAGAAGATAGATATTAAATCCATAAAACAGGAAAAGTTGATATTAAAAAAAGAAACATCCCCCAAACAAGAAAATGGTCTTAGAAAATAAAAATATGGTTACATATTTTAAAAAATCTCAGTAGAAGCTAGGCAGTAAACACCAGTATATCATGCAAAAAGAGGAACTTAAAACAAGGATCAGAAACACAGTAGACAGAAAAAGATAAGCAAATTAAAGAATCAATTTAAGATATCCAAATTATAAGGAGATATTAGAGAGGGAACAAGAGGAAGGGAAAGAAGGGGAAGGAGGGAGAAATAACAGAGCAAACATATACTTAAAATACAAGAAAAATTCTTCGAACTGAAGGACAAGAGGTCATAATTTGTAAAGTTCTGCCTTTTCCCAAGCACACCGCATGATAAAGTCACCATACAAAAGCATATCATGAAATTTCAGAACTCTGGGGATAAAGAGAAAAGTCTAAAATTTACAGAGAGGTTAGAACAATAGGTCACGTACAAAGAATCTAGAATTATAGTGCCATCAAACTTCACGACACCATTACTGGGAGCTAATTTGATAATGAAGCAATGCCTTCAAAATCAGAGAAAATGATGCTCAACTTAGAATTCTATATCAAGAAAAAAATATCAATCAACAGTATGAGGAATATACATTTTCAGATAAGTAGTGCCTACAAATTAATCTCCTTTGCACTTTCAAAAAGAAAGCTATGGAAAATTTGCAACATCAAAATAAGGAAGGAAAACCAGAAAAAGAGGGAATTCAGCAAACAAGCAATCCAACCCAGGAAAATTCCAGCAGAATGGCACCTCGTAGGTTGGTCAAGACAATTTCCTTAAATATAATCGGGTACCTTTTCTCCCTTGATCAACTTGTGTCTTCCTATCACACAAGATAAAAACTTTTTTTTTTTGCCTGTTCTCCAACTTCAGCCTGATTTACCCTCCTTCTTTCTGTCAGTACTGCAGCCACACTGACCTTTTATTAGTTCCTTGGATACATCAAATGGCTTCCTTTTGCAATCTATCTCCACTTACCTGAAATGCTTTTCCCTCTAATCTTCACATAACTGGATCCTATTTTCACCCAGCTCCAATACCAAATACCATGTCCTTAGACTTTCTGATCTGTTTATTTGTAATTGTATCTCTGTCAATCTGTCAGCCTTACATAGCTACATTTTTCTTTACAGTATTTAGTATTTGACATTATGTTATTTATTGATATATTTTATTTAAAAATTTATTGGGTTTCTTTCCCCCTTCTAGAATGTAAGCTTCACGAAGGCATGGACTCTGTTTTATTCCTCGATGTATCTCTATTGCCCAATCAGTCCCTGGCACATGGCAGATGCTCCATTGAATATTTGTGGCATGAATCAAATTTACCAAGATGTTAATGTTCTTTTGGAGCACAAGGTTGTGAATGATCTTTTAAAATACCTTTTTATACCTGTTAGTATTTTCTAAAATTGCTATATGAATTTAACACTTCCATAATTTAAAAAGTAACACTATTCTAATGTTTTAGACTAGAAAAAAATCCAGTGGAAATTATCCCCAGAAATAGAATCTATTGGGTTGTGGCAGTTTCTGCTTACCTAAATGTCATGGAAATGAAACATGCTTCTAAAATGAAAATTCTATGGGGATTTGTGATGATAATTTAATACTGTCCACTCCCTACTAGATTTTCAGTAAAATGATCTCCAGCATATAAAAACAAGGTGGGGGAATTAATATTCGAGTTGGAAACTACTCTATCCCTTCCCTAGTTTTCCAAATTTCAGTGATTGCCAGCACCCCCTTGCCCAAGCCCTCAAGTCTCTCTCTCTTACTCCCCGTCCTTTTAGCCCAGTGCAAGCATGTAGTTCGTAGCACAGAATAAGTTTCCTAATTAATCTCCTTTTCTTTATTATTTTCAGAAAATAGAGTAGCTGATCAAATTTCCAAAACATAAATCAGAAGCTTATGAACTATATATGCATAAATATGTGAAAGGTGGTGAAGTAAATTAAAAATCTTTTTAATGAGATATAATTGTCATATAACATAGTATAGGTTTAAGGTATACAGCATGTTGGTTTGATGCATTTACATATTACCATATGATTGCACCATAGCATTAGCTAACATCTGTATCACATCACGCGATTTTGTTTTTGCAGTGAAAACAATTAATTATTATAATCATAATACCGTATTGTTGACTCTAATCACCATGCTATGCATTAGATCTCCAGAACTTATTTACCTACTAGTTTAAGTTTGTATCCTTAAACAACATCTCTCCAACTCCTCTATCCCCCAACCCTTGGTAACCACCATTTTATTCTCAGTTTCTCTGATTTCTTTTTTAGATGTTTTAGATTCCCCATATAAATGATATCATACAATATTTGTCTTTCTCTGTCTGGCTCATCTCCCTTAGCATAATTCCCTTAATGCCCATCCATGTTGTCACAAATGGCAGGATTTCCTTCTTTCTTATGGCAGATTCATATTCTATCTTCTTTATTCATTCATGCTTTGGTTGTTTCTATATCTTGGCTATTGTGAATCATGCTGCAATGAACAGATACCACTTTGAGATATTGATGAAATATATGTTTTTACAGTCCTTTACACCTATCTCCATTAAAGCAGCATAGTTGCTCTATAAGTCAGTACCACAAGCTGATAGGTCTCTTTCTTCCTGATAGTCAAGGATTCACGGATACATGGTAGAAAGTACCCTAACCATAGACAGTATATAGCTCTTTTGCTCTTCTCCTATGAGACTGTCCTCTAACAGACAGTGCACAGGAAATTAAGTTTTCTCATCTAAAAAAATCAGGAGATTAATATAATATAAATTATATCACATATGTAAATATAAAATATATAGGTATAGATATAAACAATCATAAAAATAAAATATCTTTCCCTTCTGGCTACTGTAGAGACAAGTGGGCAAACTCTGTTCAGTGATTCTACTGAGCAGGCAGCCAAGGTAAGACCGGGTCCAGGTGGGGGGTCTGGTTTTCTGAAGTCTCTCCTTAATGGGAGAAGGTTGTAGGCCCTTGTTAACTTAACTCTCTGCAATGAGCGAAATGTTCTATATCCATGATACACAATATGGTAGTCCTTAGTCACATGTTGCTACTGACCACTTGAAATGTGTCTAGTGTGATTGAGGAAATGAATTTTTAAATTTTAATTCAATCTCGTGTCATGAAAACAAAACAAAAGCAAAACTAGGAAAATAATGTCTCGACTTGCAATGAGTGAGTAGGGAAGCTGGATGTGCTCTGGGAATGATCTGGGTGCTAAAAAAGGCAAGCCCTTAAGAGGGACCATGATGGCATTGAGGAAAGAACCACAGACAAGGAGTCAATAGATTTGGGTCCCAGCTCAGTCCTGCCAGTAGCAAAATGCATGAGCTGGACAATCCCTTTCCTCTTTGGACCCTGTTTCTTCTCATGCAAAATGAATAGGGTTGAACTATTTATTTATTTATTTTAAAGATTAATTTATTTATTTGAGAGACAGAGAGAAAGGGAGGGAGGTACAGAGGGAGAAGGAGAGAGAGAATCCCAAGCAGACCCCCACTGAGCGTGGAGCCCGATACAGTGCGATGCGATGCAATGAGGGGCTCTATCCCAGGACCCTGAGATTGTGACCTGAGCCAAAATTAAGAGTCAGATGTTTAACTAACTGAGCCACCCAGACACCCGAACTACCTGTTTTTCAGTGGTAAATTCAGAACAGATTAAGTGCAACTGCCGTCATAAAATGGGCACAGCAATCCATTCTTTGGAGAATGATGAAAACAAATGCAGTAGATAAAACAGTCTGGGAGTGGCTAGAAAAAGTGCAGCAGAGAAATCATTTGACATTGCAAACAGTGGTCATTTTCGTTCCAGCTGCCACACTGAAAGCTATTGGGGGTTCAATCTTGTTCTAGGGGCTAGATATACTTTGATCTGATTTGATCCACACAACTCTATGAATTGAATTATTATCATTGCTTCCATTTTACCAAAAAGACAGTGGAGGTTCTGATAGATTACCTTACTTGCCTAAGGCCATACAGTTAAGAAATGGCAACCGATAATTGATCCCAAATCTGTTTTTCTACTATAATATGCTATACTATATAATAGCTATTTATGATGCTTATTATATACCAGCTAATATAGTAACCTATTTCTATATATTATCTTATTTACAAGAGCCCTGTCAAGAGTTTTGTGGAAAGTAGCCCAAGCACTCCACTCTATCCTTTGATTGTCCCTGACGTATAGGAAGGACCCTTGCTAAGATGGCTGGGGGTAGGGAACCCAGTCCTTGGAAAGGTATTCATTTTATGGAGTGGAGCCTTTCTCTGAACTTTCCAAACTTTCTCTCTCTTTTCACCTTAACCTCAGTTCCAATCTGAACTCACCCTTCAGTCTCATCTTGACAAAAAGCTTTGACGTGCAGTGATTCAGAGCACTTCCCACTGTATAAAAAGCAATTTTGAAAATGACACAAAATATTCTCTTGGCATAATGATTTTTAATATTAAAAATCATCTGAGATTCTGAATAGCAGAGGCAAAGTGGACAGATGGTATAGTCATCACTTAACAGAAACAACATGATTTTATCTCTAATTCGGATGGCATACAAAGCCCCATCTGAAGGAGACAGTACCACCTCCACACTACTTTGCTTCTTAATAATTGATCTGAAACAGAAGACCAGGTAGAGCAATGTGACATAACAATCTGATTTTCCTGAAATCATACTGGGACGGCACCCACTTAATCCTGATTCCAGAGAAGAAACATCAATGAAAAGCCAGAACACTTAGCAAAGTATGGGAATGGTGGTGAGGCTTTTACAGCAGAAACTGTCATCCTTCTTTCTTTTCTTTTTTATTAATTTTAAGTAAGCTCTATGCCCAGCATGGGGCTTGAAGTCATGACCCCGAGATCAAGAGTCGTGTGCTCCAATGACTAAGCCAGCCAGGTGCCCTACTGTCATCCTTCTTTCTAAAAGTCAAACCAAATGGGGAATCAAGCTGCAAGGCAAAAGCACACTGAAACTGAAAGATTTGTAGATAATGCCCACCCACACACTTACGTTGGGGACAGGTAAATTTAAAATATTATATTTTCTCTCTCTCTCTCTCCCCCACTGCTGCCAATTACTTCCCCCCTCCTCTCTCAATGTAGAATCAATATGCTATCCAGAGAAAAACCATATATTCCCTCCCCAGCAACATCACTATCAAATGCCTCCATGCTAGAAGCTGATTCTCAACCAGTTCTCGCAGCCCACGGGTGAGGCACAAACAACTGACAAACTTGCCTGATTAAAACTTGACATTAAATTTGCCACAGTCTTGATGTTTAGCTTGTTTCCATAAGTATGCTTTACTGAAGAGTTTCAGGTTGACCTTTAAATTCATAACATTTACATTCCATGATGGTTTACATTCATCAGCTTCATGTTTCCAGCTTACAGACCTTTATCGAGCACCTATATTGTACAAAGTACAGTGGATTTGAGAGATATCAAGAAGAAAAGCCCCAAATTCTGTTCTAAAATAATACAGTCTATGGGGTACCTGGGTGGCTCAGTCAGTTGGGCATCTGATTCTTGGTTTCAGCTGGGGTCATGGTCTCAGGTTTGTGGGATTGAGCCCTTTGTTAAGGCCACACTTAGTGGAGAGTCTGCTAGAGATTCTCTCTCTCCCTCTCCCTCTGCCCCTCCACCTGATTGCTCTCTTTCTTTCTCAAAAATGAATATGTCAATCTAAAAAAGTTAAATAAAGTAATACAGGGTCTATGAAAATGCCAGCATCCATTATTATGATTCTCTTAGAGAGAATGCCCAACCATCACCATTACAACCACAGCCAACACTATTTCCAACTCTGTCTAGGGTGGGATGGGGGGTGTAGGGGGCACTTCAGAATTAAGTATGTGTCAGAAAATTACAAAGCAAAAGAGCATGCCCAACTATAGAAAAAATGTGAATATCTCCTACCTTCACCCCCCCTGCTCCTTGGAGACAAAATCTTCATATGGGCTCTAGAAAGGTCATCGACAAGTCTTGTAGTGCTGTGATGTTTGTTTCAAAGGGAATGTTTTTGTGGCTTTGTACTCAGAGGTATTATAATTATACTTTTTAGCTAAATTGACCTATGAAATAATTACGGAAGATGACTTTCTGAGAATTTTTATAAAACCCTATTTTAGGGAAAAACATCCCTCATAGTCATCATCCTAATGAACGGAAGGAAAGCACATATGAGTAATTCTGTCATATGGTCTATGTTCACAAATACCTGTAAAGTTTGGATGAGCTACCATTATTCATCTGGCAAAAGCAGCTGAACTAAAAGCAAAGAGAGTAGAACAAAGTCTCTTTAAAAAGCAAAGTCACTAGAATAATATTATGAATAAATTTGCATTGTATAGGGAAAAGTAGAGGAAGAATGATAAACATAAGGTAAGCTCAGATTTTGGCATCACAGCCTCAGATTTTGATGTTACCCACAAGTGAGGAATATCTTTTTTTGTGTGAAATTAGTTTATGGTTTCTGAAAATATACCAGCTATATGAATATAACTCACATTGCCGACCAGTACCATTCTCCCAGAAGTTCCAACCCTAGGAAACTATAATGTTTTCTATTTCTAAGTATACTCTAGAGCTGTGCTACTTCTTTTGGCCAAATATACAAGTCTATCAAATCAAAGAGCAAAGGATTAATATCTTAAGTATATTTGCAGATTATCAAAATCAGTAAAGACATAAGCAGATAAGTGGACAAAGGAAATTAAACAATCTCACAAAAACAAACACGGAATATCAAATATATATATCTTGACTCAATGAATCAGCAAAATACATTTAAAAAGATGAGATACAAGTTATGATTCATTAATTTAAATGTGGGGATTACCCCAGTACTGGTAAAAGCTTTGAGAAGGGTAAAGGGCAGAGAAGCCAGTACTCTTTTATATCACCTTTGAAAAGCAATTTGGAAATGTGTATAAAGAATCACAAAGTTCTTCATTGCTTTTGAGCTGGTGATCCCATTTCTGGAAATCTATCTTGGGGAAATAAAAAAATAAAAATAATAATAAATAATAAATAATAAATAAAATAAGTAATAAATAAATAAAATAAAATAAAATAAAATAAATATGCACACAAAGATAATTCACGGCCCCTCAAAATTCACAACCTCTCAAAATAATTCACAACCTCTGAAAGTTCAACAGCAGAGGATGGCCAATGAAATGTTATGTAATCACTGACAATTACGGTTTTGAAAAGTACAGCAACATGAGGGAATTCTCGTGATACAACACAACTGAGACTATCGATGTGGCTGGTCAGGTAAAAAGAAAAGGAAGGTTAGGGGGTGTATATGTGTGTTTGTGTGTTGGGAGCAGGAGAAAAGCTGGTGAGGTATCTTAGGAACAATTAAAAAGGGTCTTGAATGCAAAAGGATGCAAAAGGAAAACAGTACACTGTACGTTTGAATCTAAAGTGCCTGTCTGCCCCATCTTCCAGATAGCACACGTGGGAATACAGGTGAGGAGAGCGTTGGCAGCTTGCATTTAGAGAATGGGAACTTCAGCTATGAGTGAGTGATACAAGTCGTGACGGAGAAAGGATGAATTTGGGAGAAACATCAGAGACAGAAGGGTGATTTTTAATGAGCAACTGGATGTGGGGGAGATGGTTGAGGAGAAACAGGCAAACATAGCTTCAGTAAGGTCATGTTCCAGCTTGAAAGCTCTCAACGGCTTTTCCTAGATTGTATTAATAAGTTGAAAATGGTGACCATGGCACTCAGGACCTGCAGAGTTAGAGCCTCAATCTACTAGTCTTCTCTTGTTTCTGACTTACAATATTACTACATTCTGCAAATATTCCCTGCCACGGTTCATGTCATTTCATGTCCTTGGAATTCCATTCACAGGTCTACTTTGCCCAGCTGCAAAATCTGTTTCCATGCAGCCTCTATGAAGATTCCCTAATCATCCCTGAGCAGGGAGCTCCCATTTCTCTGAATGCCCATAGCACTTTGTCTGGATCTTTTTTGTGTCACATATCTTGGCCTCTTCTCACCAGGGAAGCCAGTTATCCTATTAACCCCTAAGTCAGATCACGCCGCTCTATTGCTCAAAACTCTGTGGTGGCTGCCATCTCACTCAGGTGAATGCCAAAGTCCCTTAAAATCCCTATTCCGATGTTTCTCAATCAATCCCAGCGACACATTAGATTCATGTCAGAAACTATATTTTAAAAATCCATGCCCAAGCATCACTCCAGATCAAGTGAACTGAGTCCTTAGGAGTGTTAGTTTCTCAGCCTCCCCAGGTGATTCCAAAGTGATGTCAGGGTTGATTGAGAACCATAAGAGCTAACCTGAGCTAAAGAAGTAAGAAGAGTTGATTAACTGCCTCCTTTTCACTTTGTGGACTGGAGGCCCATTCTGGACTCACGGTTGCCTCTTTCTGAACCATTAACATCTTTTCCCAGTACTTGCCTCAAGCTCTGGCTTCTTTGGACAAAGAACTCAATACAAGAGCTTACTTTGAACACAGTCCCCCTCAGAAGCTGTCAGTTTCAGGAGTTTCGAAACATAAGTTTTCCTCTGAGGAAAATTATGAACATAGCTTTATCACAGACAAATAAAATTTTTTTTTTTAAAAAAAAGGATTTTATGTGAGAGAGAGCGCGTGAGTACAAATGGGGGGGTGGGGGTGGGGAGAGGCAGAGGGAAAAGCGGACTCCCTGCTGAGCAGGGAGCCCAACGTGGACCTTGAAAGCAGCTGCTTAACTGACAGCCACCTGGGCACCCCTAAAAATGAAACCTTTTTAAAACAAATATTTGATTCAAGTTTATCAAAACTGTCATTGACACAAAGCCAAATTTGTGAGGGTTAGGAAGTACATTGTAGCACAGAATCAGAACCCTCTGCAAAGTGCTGCGCCAGCCTATGGGAAGGGGCAATGCAGTCAGGTCAGGGTGTAGTCGCTTCTCTTACCCTTCTAATGCAGTCTCTCTGGACCTCTGTGGTGCAGCAGGCTATACTTCAGCCTTGCTCCCATATTCTAGAATTCTCTCAGTGGTATCTTGTTCATGAAGAGTTATTAGCTGTTCCTGTGAGGGGAAGTGAAGTCAGGAACCACATGTCACCATCTTGGTGACCTAACTCTGAGAATCAGAATCCAAGAAGCATTTCACAAAATGAGATAGTGGAATGAATCTGATGAAATGCAGTACTGAATTCAGCAAACATAAGCCACATCTCTAAGTACTTTGCGACAGGAAGTTTGGCATACAAGCAGCATGTGGAAGAAATATTTAGGGGTTTGAATATCAGTCAAGAATACAATACTTCTCAAACTCAAGCATGAATTATAGTCACCAAGAGGTGACTATTATTAAAACAGTTTGCTGGGCTTCACCTGCTGGAGTTTCTAATTCAACAGGTCTTGGGTCCAATCCAAGAATTTGCATTTCTAACAAATTCCCAAGTGAAGCTGATCCTGATGCTGCTGGCCCAGGGAAAACCATTTGAGAATCACTGGTGTAGTATGAGTGTTAAAAAAAAAAAAAAAAAAGTTACTGCAACAGTTTAGGCAGCAGAAGCCAAATTTGTGCAATGAAATAGGTGATAATATAAGTATTCTCCACTAGTACTAATAGGCCTCTATAGAATGAGTGCCATACCCAGGAGTATGACCAGAGAAGAGAATGAAGGGACCTGTGACCATGTCATACAAGGAACTTGTGAAGCTACAGGACCATGTAATTTGGAGAGGGTAAGATTTAGGTAGGACATAAGGACATTGTTCTCTTCAGATCTCTAGAGGGCTACTACTTGGAGATTTATTCTAGGTACTGTCAATGAGTAGAGCTAGAATCCATGGCCAGACATCTAAGAAGACAGACTTCAGGCTGAAGTAAGACAGGCTTTTCTAGCTGTTGGAACTGCCCTGGTTGAGATACTTACGCACAGACGAAAAGGTGCTCAAGTACCATATGGGGAACTGGACATAAATGACCTCTGACACATCTTCAAGACTGAGGAATTCTATGAATATGTAAATATAGTTGCCTTTAGTTATATAGTCTGGCCAATATGAAACCACTGCATTCGGAAAAACAAGGACAAACTATAAGATAGTATCCAAAATGGTATTTCTAAATCATGGTTGAAAATAGGAGACTAGAGTTATTTTTTAAATAGCCTGTACTTACTATAATTTGAAACTGAACGGGGGAAATGGAGTCAGTAAGAGATATCAAGGCAAAACTCAGACTACAAGACAAGAAGGGAAAGGGAAAGGTACAAGTGAATATGACACAATACATACAGAAGTTGGACTAAATGCAGGCAAGAAAGCAAGACAGGTAAAAATTTACTCATTTCATGGAAATTTACCATCCACAGCAAATATTTTATCTCTATTCTGACATGTAATATTAACTGCAGTTATGTATGAGCTCAAATTTGATGTCAACAATCTAGGAATTGATTAGAGTTAAGAGAACTCATGAGGACTGCAGGTCAGATAAATGTCTGTGTCATCAGTGCTGAAGTAGTAAATCAGTCTGAGGAGGAAAAAAGAAACAAAATAATAAGGGGCATGAGATAGAAGGTTGTCATTATAAAAATATTACTTGACTAATGGGGTACCCAGCCCCCGGAGGAATATAAGGTCCTGGGGCTGCATAATCCATAATGGTGCCCTGGGCAAAATAGTGATGCCTGATCCCACAGGCTTTTGCAATTCAAAGGTAAGCTCTTTGCCCTCTTCCCAATCTTGGCCTTTTAGTCCTCTGGGTGTTCCTGTTCCTCCTTGATGATCTGTGTTGAGAAAAGAATTGTAATATCAGGCCTTTATACTCTATTTTGAATAAGGGAATATGACTGTGTTATGATATACATGATAAATACACATATTTTCCTCATAAATTTTATGCCATTATGAATAGACTTTAAGGTCTCAGGAGCAAATGCGTGAGCAATCTGGGCAGACAGAGGTCTTTCCTCAGGATCAGTAAAAATCAGCCTTCCCTCCACTTCCCCAATACATTTTATTTATTTATTTTAGAGAGAGAGGGTGAGACAGAGAGGCCAAGAAGGGGAAGGGTCAAAGGGAGAAGCAGACTGCCCACTGAGCCGGGAGCCTGACACAGGACATGATCCTGGGACTCCAGGATCATGACATAAGCCCAAGGCAGTCGCTCAACTGAGCCACCCAGGCACCCTGGAATAAAATCTTAAAACAAATGCAGACGGCAATTCCCAATGGCAAGTGATACTATCCCAAATATTAATTTAAGTAGTTGGATTCAGTTGACTAACTCATTCAGTTGTTGCTGAGAAGGTCACTGTGGTAGATCAATATAATGGGTTCAACGTCCTATGCATGGCAATAAGAACTGCAGACTGTCAGAACTAGGACTATTAGAAACCAACTAGCTCAAATCCTTATGTTGAAAATAGAGACCTCATGGTGGGAAGGGAATTGCCAAATTCATAGCATGACTGAGTAGAGGAAGTAGAATATGAACACTACACTGAACTAACTTGGTTGCATTTTGCATTCTCAAATGCCACCCGTACCCCTGAACAGAGGATGACCAACCATCCTGATCTGCCTGATGCTTTCTCAGTCTTGGCATTGAAAACCCCCTGTCTTGAGAAAAGCCTTGGTCCCAAGGAAACCAGAATGGTTGGCCCCCCAACCTGACCAGCTACACCAAAAATACACGTCAAAAGACCAGACAGGATGGGCTCATACTATGCAGATATACCTGACAAAACTTATTATTGGTGCCAACTTCTACTACCTAGTCTTCCTCCTCTTCTTCCTCCTGCCTAAAATCTATACATTTGACAATTTAAAAGTTTTTTTTGAAAGGAATAAGAATTCATGGTATGTGCCAGGCATTATACTAAATGTTGAACATCCAGCAGTGAACAAAACAGACAATCCCTCACCTCAGGGGGCTTACATTTTGTTCAAAAAGAGGAAAAACCCACATGACTTAGCGAAATAGAGGGTATAGCAGCTGGTGGTTAAGTGATATGGAGAAAAATGAGGCAGGAAAGTGGGGGAAAGAGTGGTGTTTGAGCCAACACTGTTGTTTTAGTTGTTGTCAGGGAAGGTCTCTCCGATGAGATGTGGCTTTAAAATTTACAAAACCCTTTCCTACATTATTTCAATTATACAGGCATTTTCAAAGAGCACTATTATCAGGTTAAGCCTCAGCTTGTATCTCCATTTAGTTCGCTAGAGTTCTTCACTGCAGCGGCCAAATATTTTAATTCCTCCCTAGAGTCCCTGTAACTGCTATTTCAGTAGTGGCATTTGGTCTGTGGGGGCATTCAATAAAGGATATCTGGGATCCCCAAGGGCCACGGCAGTGGCAGTACAAACATTGCCAAGGCCTTTTAAGAACATAATTTGTATCGTTTATGCTTCCAGATGTTAGGGAAAAATACAATTAAACTCTACTGAATGACAGTACCTAACAAAATGTCTGGGGACACAGTATACATTCAATAAATATTGAATAACTATGCAATATTTATTGATATTATTCCTTATTGATATTATAATATTATCAATGCTTATTGATAATATTACTGAATATTTATTCACTAAATATTGAATAATTATTAAATAAAGAACAAAAATTCCCATTCCATTTTTGAATAGAAATTAAAAATCAAAGCCTTTGCCTCCTCGTTCAAATATCACTTCCTCAGAGAGGTCTGGTTTGATTTCCATACTTAGAATTGCACCCCCTCTCCTACACTATTCTCCTTCTCAATTATATTTTTCTTCATGAAATTGATCACTATCTTACCTCATGCATACATTACTTATTTTATTGTCTTTCTCTTCTCATTAGAATGTAAGTCTTATGATGGAATAAGTTATTATCAGTTTTATTCAGTGGTGTATCATCAATCCCCAAAAATGATGCCTAGAAAACAGGTGCGCTAAAAAAAATACTCAGTGTATAAAAGAATCCAGGACTTTCTCTCAGATTCACCCCCTCTTCTCTAAGTCAGCTGCCAGCACTTTGCCCGTCTTTCACATGGACCATTATGATGGCCTCCTCGTTGATCCCTCTCCCATTTCTCCAAAGGAGTTCCTACATGACGTTCAAAACAATGCTTCTAAAAATGAAACAAGATGGAATTGGGAGGGAGACAAACCATAAGAGACTCTTAATCTCACAAAACAAACTGAGGGTTGCCGGGAGGAGGGGGGTAGGGAGAGGGTTGGGTTATGGACATTGGGGAGGGTATGTGCTATGATGAGTGCTGTGAAGTGTGTAAACCTGGCGATTCACAGACCTGTACCTATATAGACTACATGTTAATACAAAATTAGAAAAAAAATTTTTTTAAAAATTTAAAAAATCCTTCTGAAATGAGGGATTTATTATGTTATTTTGTGACTTACATTTTTGGGGGGTAATGTCCAAACTCCTTCTCCCAATCTATAAGACCCAACTTGAGAGGCAGTTTCATTCCTCCATTTTCTTAGGCTATCCATAAGCCTTGGAAACATCCTTTTGCACACCCCACACCTAATCTACCAGCAAATCATGTTGCCTCTGCCTTCAACACTGTCCCAAATATAAGCATGTCTCAATGCCTCACCACAGCCATTCTAGATGATTTCACTATCATCACCTCTTAACCTGCTTCCACTCCTCTTGCCCTTCTACATCTGTTACCCACACAGTGGTCGAGGTAACCTTTCTGAATACAAGTCAGACAAGTTCTTCTCTTGCTCTTAACTCTAACACCAGCCATTTCACTTTGAATAAAATCCAAGTCCTTATCGTGGTCTACAAGGCTCTCTATGGTCCGATTCCCGTCTAGATCTCTGCCATCATTGCCTGCCACTCTTTCCCTTTCTGAGATCCACTCACCCTGGCATCCACATCTACTTAGCTCTTAGTGCTACTCCCGCATCAGGACTTAAAACTTGCTGGCTGTTCCCTCCACATTGCACGTTCTCTTCACTTAAATCTCTACTCAGATATCATCACCTCAGAAACTGCACTTTAAAAGCCTTCTCCCCATACTCTAACCTCTTACATTGCTTTACTTTTCTTTATAGTACTTACTATCATCGGACACTGTAAGTTTATTCACTTATTTGTTCATTGTCCAGTTCTCTCACGAAAATGCAAGCTCTACCAGGGAAGGGACTTTGCTCACTGTTCTAGCCCCAAGCACCTGAAATAGTGCCTAGAACACAGCAGGCAATCAAGAAATATTTTTTTTTTCAGTGAATGAATGCTTTCCTTTCCTTGCATATTATTTTCTCAGACTACAATGCCTTTCTTCACCTTTTTTGAAATCAGCAAAGCATTGCTCAAAATCTAACTCAATTGTTTCTTCTTCCACATCAGGAACACCTTCTCTATCCCACTCCATCTCAGCAAAAATGAACTGTTCTTTTCTCTACCTTGCCTTGATATTTCATCCATGACTTTACCACACTCAGTCCATTGCATTGTACCATTTTTTTTTCTTTCTCAATATAAGCCACTTACTCCCATCCTAATCTAGTAGCCCCTAAAGAGGACAGAGAAGATACAGATTTTTTTATAGTCCCCTATTTCCTCTGCAGGACTGGCTACGAAATGTGCAAGCTCCCTGGTAAAATGAAAATATAAAAATGTAGGGGACCTTAAGACATTCGAGTTGAAAACAGCAGAGCTTAAACCAAGCATGGGTTCCTTCAGTGCATGGGGCCGTACGTGTCTCCACAGGTGACATGCCCAGCCAGTTGGTCCCGCTCCACTGGTAAGCAAAGAGCTCTTGCCTTAAATTTCCTGTTCACAAGCCGGTGCTTCTCTGAAGCCTTTCTTGCCCCCATCCCGAATGCTACAGGCAGGGGTAGTCAAGTCTTCCTTAATAGTTTCACAATCCTCAATGCTTACTTTTAAGAGCACTTATCATACAACATTGTAATTTTCTGTTTATTTGTCATTCCTAGCCTACTGTGAGTTCTGCCAAAGAGCAACTTTGACTCATCCACCACAGAGCCGGACACATAGCTACTCAGTAAATGCTTGTTCATCAAAGGAGGGTCTCTGGAAAAACCTAGTCCTCCTTTGCAATCCATATGAAAAGAAGTTTTGCAGACTTATCTGCAAACAACTCAAAACAAGTCCCCTAATATTGCTGAGTGAGCCCAGGGTGCTTGATATAAAGTACATTTTCAAAAGACAAAAAAAAAAATTTTTTTTTTTTTGCTCTCTTCATCCCAGTGTTCTGAAGATAATAATACCAAGCCTTTGAACTTTGTGAATTCCAGATGAACTGGGTCTGTGCCATATGTACGTACTTTGATGAATTTTAAAATGGCACAAGCTAAAATATTGACATGCAACATTTGGGATGGGAATTGAGAAGTAATTTAGAAAGAAAACAAGTCAAGTCCATTCCCCACTGATATTTAATGCTGTTTTGTCTCCCTTGGCAGTCTCTAACACATTAACTTCTTTCTATCTTCTTTCATTTCCCCTTTAGTATATTTTCTTATCTTATTTTCTGTGAACCACAAGAGAGAATTTTCTAGTCTCCTATAGTTTTACTGTCTGGTAAAATAACTGCTCTGAACATAATTGCATGATTTTCTTAAAGGTAAACAGTTGTTAAAATTCGGAACCTAATTGGATAATTAAAATTTGAAGAAAGCATGACAACAATTTCCTTTGTATAAACTGTCTTTAAAATGATGTTCCCCAATCTTATTTTTACTGTTCATGGCATTTAGTTCTAGGCAGAGACACTATTATGAGTTGTTAGTTTACACAGAAATGTAGTGAAAAGCCTGGTCACCAGAGAACATTATTAATTCATAATGCAGCCTCACTGAGCAGCTCAAGTGGATTCTCATATTTAAACACCACACAGGAGCCTTGCTAAAACATGGGATATAATGAAAACCTTCTGCTGCCTCCACTAGCTGAAACTCCTTGTACAGGTCTAAGAATTTTCTTACCCTGATTTTGTTATTTTGATGCTCTGGAGTTTAACTAGCTATTACAGTAGCTAGATTAATAATTCAGAAATTATCTAAGCAGTTCACCACAGTGCATTAAAAAACACTGGATAACAAACTCTTAAAATTGGACTATTCCAATGTTCACTAAGAGAAGGGGGGATTTCTATAGCATCCATTCAGATAGAAAAGAACTGACCTAATCTGAAAAAAGAGGTTTTCTATTAAAAATCTATACTAAACATCATTATTAATGATGTAACACATGAAATATTCTCCTTAAAATCTGGAAGGAGCCAAAGAGATTCACCATCAGCATTTGTACCCTAATTTGTACTGTAGGTTCTAGCAAGTACAGTTAGACAATAGAAAAAATAATCAAAGGTACAAGAATTGGAAAGGAAGAAACAAAACTGTCATTATTTACAGATGATTTGGCTTACAGTCTATAAAGAAAAGGAAAACTTACCTCAAATTATGAGAAATAATGAACATTTAGTATGGAGACTGTGCATAAAAACAATATATAACATTAACAAGAAAAAACATATGTATTTATTATACATAGCATTTATTCCGAGTCAGGTCCTGTCATGCACACTTTAATTATCTTAACTAAGATCAATAATCACAACCCAACAATATATTATTCCTATTTTACACTTTAAGAAACTAAGGTAAAGAAAATTTTGGTGATTTAAAGAAATTTACATGATAATAGTTGCAGAGGTAGGATTCAAACCCAGGTAGGCTACATCCAATGACCAAGCTCATAGTCATATGCTATATTCAATTAACACTGATAAATCCTTGAAGCAGAATTTAAAAATGTATTTTTAGAAGATGTGTCCTATAATATCAACAAAATAGACACATCTTCAGAACAAATCCACTACCATATGATTTCACTCGTATGTGGAATTTAAGAAACAAAACAAATGAGCAAAGGGGGAAAAAGGGGGGAGTAAACCAAGAAACTGAATCTTAACTACAGAAAACAAACTGATGGTTACCAGAGGGGAGGTGGGTAGGGGGATGGGTAAAATAGGTGATGGGGATTAAGGAGTGCACTTATAATGAGCACCAGGTGATATATTGAAGTGTTGAATCACTGTATCATACCCCTGAAATAAATATAACACTGTATGTTAAACAATACTGGAATTTAAATAAAAACAAGAAAAAAGATGGCCAAGTCTTATATAGGGAAAATTATAAAATGGGATTGAAATACATTAATGAGAGCTAAAAAATTGGAAACATGTACTATGTTCGTGGACAAAATGACTCAGTATCATAAAGATATTCTTCCCAAATTGATCTATAGAATCTATTAAATATTGGGGCGCCTGGGTGGCTCAGTGGGTTAAAGCCACTGCCTTCGGCTCAGGTCATGATCCCAGCATCCTGGGATCGAGCCCCGCGTCAGGTTCTCTGCTCAGCAGGGAGCCTGCCTTCCTCCCTTCTCTCTCTGCCTGCCTCTCTGCCTACTGGTGATCTGTCTGTCAAATAAATAAATAAATAAATCTTAAAAAAAAAAAAAAAGAATCTATTAAATATCAATTACAATTCCAACAAGGCTTTTCAGGAAAACTGGCAATCTGGTTGTATGAAAGAACAAAGGACAAAGAATATTCAAGACCCTAGTGAAGAAGCAAAATAAGGCAGGTGTACACAACTTTACTATTAAGCTATAGCTATTAAAGCAGTATGGTGTTGGGAGAAAGAGACGGAAAGAGAAAGATTGACGCATGGAACAGAAAGCAGAAGCCCAGGAGAGCCACCTCCTACCTCATCTCGTGACTTTTGCACATACCTTTCCCTCCGCCTGAGGGAATCTCTTCACTTTAACATCTTATTCTCTCATCAACTTTGGGTCTTTACTCACATATCACTTTTTTAGTAAGGCCTTTCCCAATCACCTTATATAAAACTCACCTTTCCCTGTCATCTCTCTTTTTCCTCCTCTGCGCCATTTTGTCCACATCACTTATCACAATCTGCAACACTATGTGTTTTACTAATTTGTTTTGTTTATTTGCTTTCATCCTCAGAAATGATGTGAACTCCATGAAGGCAAGGATCTGTATCTCTCTAATTCCCTGCTGTGTTTTCAGTGCCTAGAACAGTGCTTGGTACAGAGTAGCAAGTATTTATTGAGGTCATGGACAAATGATTGGGTGAATTTCCTGACTAGTTTACAGAGCTTCCATTGAACTTTCTTCAAAGCAAATGTGCCTAGTAACTTATTAGGATAATGCTTTTGTGTTTTGTTATTATTGCTGAAGTATTTTGGAAGAGTGGGGTGTAGGGGCAAAAAAGGTTTCTCTTCTTCCCTTCTGGATTCTTCGGTTGGTCTAATAATTAAATTGACATAGGACAGATTAGCAGGATAAAAACAAATTTTATTATGCTCTTATGGGAGCCCCACAAAGATGTGAAGACTCAAAGGCAGTCAGGCAAGTGAGGTTTCTGTGCAATCCTGAACCATGGAGCAGGGGATAGAGGTCTAGGCTTCAAAGGGAAGAAGACAATTTACAGGAAGATGGGAAGAGAAAATATTTGCTAAACAAATGTTTGCAATGCTCTGCATATAAGTCTTTCTGACACAAAGAGTTAGCTCTGGTAATAGCTCTTTTCTTGGTGCAGGCCCCCTATCTGACTAAATTATTTTAGGTACTTGTAAAAAGCTTTTTCTGAGTCACCTGGTAGTGCAGGTGGCCCCTTACCACCACCTGGTGGCAGACAGTCTCACCTTTGCTGTCCTGTCCACTGCTCCATTAAAGTGTATTCAATAAACTTTTTTTTTTTTTTAAAGATTTTATTTTATTTATTTGACAGAGAGAGAGATAGAATCACAAGTAGGCAGAGCAGCAGGCAGAGAGAGAGGGAGAAGCAGGCTCCCCACTGAGCAGAGAGCCCGATGCGGGGCTCGATCCCAGGACCCTGAGATCATGACCTGAGCCGAAGGCAGAGGCTTAACCCACTGAGCCACCCAGGTGCCCCAAAGTGTATTCAATAAACTTTTATCTCTTTTGTTCTGCCTTGGGTGAATTCTCTACCGCCCGTGCTGCTAGCCCCCAAAGAAAAGCTTCTCTCACTTTGACTATTTTAGATTCCACATATAAGTGAGATCATGCAGAGGCTGCTGGATGGCTCACATGGTTCAGCATCCAACTCTTGGTTTTGGCTTGGGTCATGACCTCAGGGTCGTGAGATCGAGGCCTGTGTTGGGTTCCATGCTCAGTGTGGAGACCGCTTGAGATTCTCACTCTCCTGCTCACGCTGTCCCTCCAGCTCATGCGCTCTCTCTCTCTCTCTTTCAAATAAATAAACAAATCATTTTAAAAAAAAAAGCTTTTCCTGACTCTGCTGCATCTTAATTGCCTTCAGCTCAAAACACTCCACATGCCAAAGTGGCACATTTTGGGATGGCATATGCTGCTCCTCCTCAGAGGCAAATATATAGTTTGCTCTCTCAAGAAAACAGTCACAGTCTTCGTGTTTGCGGTGTTTGCTTTGAAGGGAAGCAGAATCTGCCACTCTAAGACATGCTTCTTTGACATAAGGATTATTTGGGTCTAGTTATTTTGAGAAACGGCAGAACCAGAGAAGCTCTGAAAACCAAGTAGAATTTGCCCGTTTATAAAGGACACTTACGTTGATAAGGAAATGGCCATTTGTAAGCCTGTCTTCCTATGTGTAATAGAAGAGGAAGATGATTCTAAATCTCTAGAACCACATCAGTAGGGAAGACAATAACCTAAAGCTGCATAACAACCATATCCTCGTTTACTGAGTTTTGCCTGGTTACTTCTCATAGCTGGACTCCCCAACTCCCAAGCATCTTTCTTGTATCTTTAGCTAGAGATGGTATTTAAGGTGGTATCTGGGCCATTTCAGGGATTTGCTCAGTTTTCCTGGGCCTCTCCCATGGATAGAGGAGGTATCTATGTTATTCAACTTCTGTTTGTTTTTCTCCTGTTAATCTCCTTTTTTGTTATAGCCAAGAACGTAGAAGGGTAAAAAGAAAATTAGTTTCCCTCCCCTACAGTTTCTTTGACTAAGGAGGTGACAATCTTCTTCCTATTTCCAGCAGATTCAAAATCCAAAATTATAGAAAATCTGGAAGATACTCACATATACAAGCTTTCCTTTTGGAGTTTGTGTCCACTGTGAGAGACTAGTGTTAAGACCAAAACCCTCTCACCTAGAAGAAAGAGTGTGGGCTTTTCAGAAAGAAGGAGATAAGCACATTACCCTTCCCATTTTACTCCACAGTACATCACAGAGGATATTAAATAAGCTATAGCCCATACACATGGAGAGCTAAAATCAACTACAGGTGAAATTATTTCTTTTCTTTTCATTTTTTTTTGGGGGGGGAGGGGCAGAGAGAGAGGGAGAGAGAATCCCTAACGGGCTCAATCTCACAACCCTAAGATCATGACCTAAACCAAAATCAAGAGTCAGACACTAAACAGACTGAGACACCCAGGAATCCCAGAGTGAAATTATTTTTTCAGAAACTTCAGAGTTGTTTTTCAAACAGCTTTTGAACCATACTGGTCTTTGGTTTCCTATGAAACTTGGTTCAGTATCAATTGGTAGAACACAATTTAATCCTGTAATCATAATAAAAACCAAGGGTAAAAAAAATCACCCTGAATTCATCCTCAAACAGTAACTTAAATAAAGAACAAATAATCTATACAAGTTAGGAAAAAGAGTAAGAATTTCTAAAACATGAGCAACATTAAAGCCTTGCCATCCTGGCAAGGGAAAGGGGTGCTCGAAGCCAGATTTAATTTGGTTTTAGTTGAAACTAAATTTTGTGCTGTTTCTTGCGACAGGAGCTGTGGAGCACGTTTATCGTGTTCCACAAACCTGACCACTTAATTCCTCTGCCTGAAGCACTCTAAGAACTCCCCACTGACCTCAAGATAAAGCCACAGCTTCTTAGTGCATCAAACGTTCCCCTTCATGATCAGGCACCTGTCAGTCTTTGCCCTTACAATGGCCCTTATATTTAGTTTCCAGTCATACCTGCAGTTTCTCCCACAAGCCCTCTTCTCCCTTACCTCTCACCTTGCTCACATTGTTACAATGCTTGGGGTAGACCATCCACTTCCTTGTTTTTCACAAGGAGAACTAACACATCCTTCAAGTCTCTGCTCCAGGGAGCCTTGTCTTACCATCTTATTCCCATGTAAGGCCATGCTAACTCCTTCTCTGCACTTGCCCAGACCCCTTGGCCTGCCTATAACAATGCTTATCACACTTGTATAACTGAGGATTCATATGTCTGTCCTCCTCATGAGGCTGTGAGCTCCAGAAGAACAAAGGTTGTCTCTCTTACCTTTTTATTGACAATGCCTGGCATATAGTAGATGCTTTATGTATTTCTCTTATCATCAGAATGGTACTGGGCATTTTTAATAACTGAAATGAAGTCATCTACCACCAAAACACAAATGAACTCATTATTATAATATTAATTTGTGCCAATGTTCAAAGAATTCAGTAAACCTGCTTTGGAAATTGAGAGACTGCTTCAGGATTCACAGAAATAAAACAAGGAAAGGTCTGAATGGAAAACAGTAGTTCTATTTGATGAATCTGGCTATATTTTGGGTTTTCTCTATGGGGTTTTGAGGAAAATTCTTTAGGCAAAATGTATCACAAATTATGCATGCTCTGCTTCAGAAATTAATGATCAGATCTATGAATACTGCAATGTTGAGAATTTCAACTCTCTAAGCAATATTTCATCTTTACTCACAAATACATGCAGAAAACTAGTTGATATTAAATTTTTCTTTTTTTATCTTATGACATTGGAATACTGCTTTATTAATATATTTTAAAGAGTGAAGAGTCTTAATTTTCATTTAATTTTTTCTCTAACATCAGTCATGAAAATAAATTACAAGGGAAGTATAGTTATACTTGTTATTGGTCATTTTTCCTTTTTCAATTCTCTTTCTCTTTCACTAGGAAATGAAAGATACGGCAATAATGGAGGAAATGGAAACATATCTTTCCGTCCAGAGCTTTTGAACTTTTATAGTACATAGATCATCTCTTTCAAAAATGTAACATTCAATGTAGTAATTGAAACATTTACCTCAAACTTAAAACTTTATAATATTAATTTTTATATCTCTCAAAAATATTTATAACATGGTTATTAATTTCTATGGAAAGAGAAAAATGTATGTAACATGTAATGTTCAACTCAAAAATGATGTGTTGAATGGCAAAAATGTTACTTAAAGTTACTGAATGTTAAAATTATATTTGTTTTGCCTTTCCAAAATCTAATAGAACCATGCTAGATGAAGGGAGTTGAAAGGGAGAATTTGTCACCCCAAAATATGCCTCTTTGGCATATTATGTAGGAGCCAAGGGCAACCTCCTCCCAATATGCCACTTTGTCATAAAGATTATTTTGAGTTACAAGCAATCAAAACCCAGCTGATCCAGGAAAATGTAGAGGACACTTTTAAGCACTAGACTTGAGCAATGGAAACTTGAGCAAGGCACAAGCGCCCATAGCGACCGCTGAGTGAACACGAACAGGCTCATTAAGCAACCCATCTTGGAATACCCAAAGGCCCTAACTGACCAAATACAACTAGGCACAGTTCCCAAGATTCCCCAAAACCAGAAAATTCCAGCCAGCCCCATACTCCCTTGCTCTGCCCTATAACTGTGGCCCCTCACCACCTCTTCCTGGCAGACAGTCTCTCCTTTGCTGTCCTGTCCACTGCTCCCTTACAGTGTATTCAATAAACTTCTATCTCTTGATCTGCCTTGGATGAATTCTCTCACCCCCTGTGCTCCAGTCCCCAAAGAAGAGCTTTTTACCTTCCCCACGACTACCTAAAAGCCTTTAGATTGAGGACCTGCTCCAGAAAAAGAGCTATCACCTTTGATAACTACGTTATGATACAAACTAGGTATAGTTGACAGGGAGGAAGCTTGCAAAGCTTGGTTCCTAGCAAATCCTCTATGTCCCATTGTTTCTGAATGGCCCAGAAAATACTTTTTAGACTCTTCCTGTGAACTGCAATCCTTCCTTTTGAAGTCCCAGACTGCTATCAACTTCTCCTTAGTTCAGGATGACATACATACTTCCTTTTGCCTGACTATCCTTGGAATTTCCACGTCTGTGTGGATCCCCCATAGGTATGAAGTTAAATTTCATTTTCTCCTGTTACTCTGTCCCATGTCAATTTGATTCTACATCTGGCTAGAAGGACCCTGAAGGGAACAGGACATTTTTCTCCCAGGCAATTATTTTGAGTTGGTTATTTTTAAGAAACAGCAGACTTAGGAAAAGTTCTGAAAATAAGCAGTAAGTTACCTTTTTGTAAGGAACATTTACATTTATAAGGGAAACATCCATTTGTAAGTATGTCTCACTCTTTGTATCAGAAAGAGAAGGATGAATCTAAATCTCTAGAATCTCTTATCAGTGGAGAAGTCACACCAGTTTAAATCTGCGTAACAATCTTACCATTGTTTACCACGCTTTTTCTGGTTATATCCCAGTTATCTACCAACTAACATCTTTCTTGTGTCTTTAGCTGGAGTCAGTATTTAAGATCAGTGGCTTGGGCCATTTCAGAGAGTTGCTCAGTTTTCCTCGGTCTCTTCCATGTATGTGGGAGGGATCCATGTTATTGGACTTGTTTATTTTCTTATTTATTTCTCCTGGTCATCTATCTTTTTATTATGGGGGTATCTCAAGAACCTAGAAAGATAGAGGGGAGATTATTTTTCCTCCACTACACATCCTCACTTTTAAAAGCATGAAATGAAGAGCACCTGGGTGGCTCAGTCCGTTGAGTGTTTGATTCTTGATTTCTGCTCAGGTCATGATCTCAGGTGGTGAGATCAAGCACTGAGTTGGGGTCTGTGCTGGGTGGGGAGCCTGCTTAAGATCTTCTCTCCCTCTTTCCCTCTGCTCCTCCCACATCCCTCTCTTAAAAAAAAAAATTAAGTGTAAAATGGGGATAACGATAGTGCCTGCTTAAATTGTTGTTATATATATTAAATGAGAAAATTAAGCTTTTAGTTTAATGCCTTAGCTAAAATGAGTGCTTAGTAAATGTTAATTGGATGAATAAATGAATGCATGTGTGAGAACTAGATAATGTTGAGAGGACTAAGAGGCTACCTAGGAGGGGTGACATCTAGTTTGAAAGACAGAAAAGCATATGTTGCAGATAAAAGCCAACCGTACTATATATCCCATACCAAGTGCTTACAGATGGTAAAAACTGCAAAGTGATTGAGGACTAACTAAAATAGATGGTACAACATGATAATCTAGGGAGACAGCTGACCTTGTAAATATCAGCAGAATGAGACAAGGATGGAGCACTAGGGACAAATAAGAGGATTCATATAGACAAGGGATTTATTGGGCAAAGTGAAGGATTCCTCAGGCTCGTGTAGAGGAAGAAAAACAAATTTCCATCTACCTTCTAGACACCCCCTGTAAAATAAGAGAGATTAATAGGAGAATAACACATTTAATTTAATTGTATACATGCAGAGGCCTTAAAGGTATAAGACCCAGCCAGTCAGGCATTTGAGGTTTATATACAGTCCTGAACTAAGGGAATGAGGGTAGAGGTTTGAGACAACAAAAAGGAGGAAGACAACTCACAGGAAGATGGGAAGAGAAGATGTCTCTGTTATGTAAAAAAAAAACAAAACAAAACAAAAAAAAAACACACAAAAAAACAAAAAAACACCATTATCTTTGGTAATAGCTCTCTTTCTGGTATAGGCTCCCAATCTAAATTCTTTGGCCAGTTAAGGAGGGGGTAAAAAGCTCTTCTTAAGTCTGAAGGGCCTTTACTGTCTTCAGCTCTAAATAATCCACATGCCAAAGTGGCACATTTTGGGGTAAACTGGCCTGAACCCCATCAGTTCCCTGGAGTTTTTAATATTAAAAGCTGAGCTGCTCTCCCTGGCTGTGGAGAGCAGAACTGGGTTAGTAGCTAAGCATTAGATTGCTCTGTAGCTCATGGACCCAGTCTTTTAGTCCTGAGAACAGTTGTGACTCATTTCGGGAGGCAGTAATCAAATGCAGTTGAGCTCCCAAAGTTCGGCCTATATTGCACAAGCAACCAGGCATTTAGTAAGAGGCATTTCTATGGCAACGAAAGTAATGGTTAATGATTGGAGCAGACTATAATCTCAGTTTCCGAGTTTTGAAGGCAGCCAGTTGAGAAGGGTTGCAGATGTCCAGCACAAAGCATTTTCATACAGAGGGAGGGCAAGCAGTGGCAAACTGACACATCTTCCTGGTTTATAGTCTGCATGTCTCTGCTGATCTTTCTGAGGGGCCCATACAGCAACAGGCATAAAGACTTGTCTATACATGAGCTGCTGTGGTGATTTCTCTGATGTTTCCATCAAATTGTCCAACTTTAGCTTCTGTGGCTTTGGAAAAAGTGTAGTTCTCAATAATTCAAGTCAGAAAGGTGGGAGAAAATTTGGATATGTCAGTTTGGAGAGTTGTAGCCAGATATCTGAGCAACTAAAATAATTCAGGACCTAGTCCAATCTGCAGGTATAAAACAAAACCTCAAAAACAATGAACAGAACTAGAAGCTAATATCCACTGGTACATTTTCTACTTTCTACTGAAATATAATTTCTATCTCTACAATCATCCACATTTCCTATCAACGATAACCACGGTAAGACTAATTTGTTTGCAAAATAAGTCTAGTTTTAAAACTTGGCTGGATGATGTACATAATTATAGGAAGAACAACAATTGCTGGGGCTCCTGGGTGGCTCAGTCAGTAGAACATCTGACTCTTGGTTTTAGCTCCAGTTTTACACATTTTTAGCAAGAATAGTGATTGGCCATATAGGTTTCTTTAAATCTGGTTTGCTAGAACGTTCCATAAGAAATTTTAGATTGAACTTTTAATAGCTTCTCAAGACTAAGAAGCTGAGCCAAAGATCTGCCAGCAGACTGTACCTATAATATCTATAGGTTTAAATACATTCCTCTCTCATCAAGTTCCCCAAAATGTCCCGAGGTTCCTGGGCCCACCAGAAAGTGGCCTTCCTTAATCACTTGGTAAGAGAACCCTGTAAGCAAGGTACTGGGCCAATATTTCCAAGGGGTTTTATTTATTCATTATTATTTATTTATTATTATTTACTTATCATGACTTTATTTAAATTCAGCCTTAGTGTCTCAAAACTGTCTGGCATATCTGAATCTATGTATGCCTCTTTCAAACATGACATTCCAGTCAAAGTCTTCATAATATACCCCACGTTTCCAGTTGTGTCCTGTTACAAGGAGAAGAGATTCTTACTGAATTTATGCAACTAACTTTGCCATGAAATTTTCATTTAATTTTATTAAAAATTTATTAAATTTATTAAATTTAATAAATTTATTAAATTTATTAAAAATTAAATTTCATTTAATTTTCATTGCCATGAAAATATAAAAATACTCATCCAGACTTTCCAAATATCAGGTAGGGAGAAAAAAACAAATGTTTTATATTTGCTCTATGTTATAGGTAGCTTAAGAAAAAGAAAAAGTATTCCTTAAATCTGGAATGCAAAACATTAAAAAGCTCAGCAATATTTAAAGTTAAAAAGTCATAAAAATTAAAATCATTGGGGCACCTGAGTGGTTCAGTTGGTTAAGCATCTGCCTTCGGCTCAGGTCATGATCCCAGGGTCCTAGGACCCAGCCCTGCTCAGCGGGGAGTCTACTTCTCCCCCTCCCTCTGCCTGCCACTCCTCCTGCTTGTGCTCTTTCTCTCATAAATAAATAAATAAATAAAATCTTTAAAAAATTAAAAATTTTCCCCTCAGTTCCATGTAATTAATCCTGGTTGTTCTTGATCTTCTGTTAGAAGTTTTATGGAGGCATCAGTGTTGCCTTTAGGGTTCCTACTCAGTTCAATGGTATGATCTGAAAGTTATCTGAAATTGCTTGTCAATTTCCCTTACATGAATTTCTCTGAAAATGAAACACATTTGCAGGAAGCTTTTGTAAAAGCATCTAAGTAAAACAATAACTATCTATAAATGACAAAAGACTTAAAATGGCCACAATTAAAGATATAATGAGAGTTCATTACAATGAAATTGACAAGGAAATTTGGTTATTTCTGCAACACACATTTTAAGACAATAACTAGAATTATGACTAATAACAATATACCAGGACATATCGGAATTTTAGGAATTTTATACAATTTTTAGAACACTATTAATAACATTCACCCATGCCATGTAATCTAGGAGGGTTTATCACCACTTATTTGACAATGCTACCCATGTAATTTAACGTAACAAGGAAGTCTAACTAGTGTAACATCTCTCTTTTTATAAGGATGGAAAAGAATTCTTTGCGACATCCCAGGGATCCTCTGATAATTCCCAAAGTTAGTTTGAGGTCAAAAACACTCTAGAATTTGATTTGGGGGAAGTTTGTCAAAAATATCAAAAAGTTTTTGAAACACTTGGTTAAATAGTATCATAAGTCACTGTAAAACAAAGTAAGAAAGATGTCACAGGCAAATATAGAAGATTACATAATTCTAAACAAAACTTAGCTCTTTTAATATTGAGAGGACAAGGTTTACTTTAGTAATCAAAGACCTGATAAACATGAGAAATTATTTTGGCGAAATACAGAATCCTTGTTTTCTGGGCAGATTACTATAAAAGGTAAAGGAAAACCTTTCATAATCTCTTATCAGAAGCAGACCAATAGTCCAAACAACTATGTCCTTTTACCAGATGAAAGAAAATTAAGTACCAGTTTTTTATAAGTACACTATTGATATTAAAGCTTATTTTTAAAACCCTTACAACAAATTCATTCAATCTTATCCAGCTTAATCACACACAAAATTTCTTTCCCAAGATTCCTTTTTCAAAAACCTTCTAATACTTCCTATTCCTATTCTAGTTTATCCCTTGTTTTCTTTACTACTCAGAAATAATCAGCTTTACTTTAGAACAAAATTACTTTCTTTTCCCTCAACAAAAATGCATCTCCATTCCTCACAATTCTTCTTAGCAAAAACATTTATCCCACTTGTCTGATGTACAGAATTGTTTCTCTTACTATTTCTAGTGGCTTTAAATATATTAATTAGAATTTTTAACCCTTAGAGGGTCGCCTAGATGGCTCAGTTGGTAGAGCATGTGACTCTTGATCTTGGGGTTGTGAGTTCAAGCTCCACATTATGTGTAGAGATGACTTAAAAATAAAATATTTTAAAAAAGAATTTTTAACCCTTAGAAACTTTAATTTCTAGTGAAAACTAAGAAGTAAGGAATTTTATTTTTTTTAAGATTTTATTTATTTATTTGACAGACGGAGATCACAAGTAGGCAGAGAGGCAGGCAGAGAGAGAGAGAGGAAAGCAGGCTCCCTGCTGAGCAGAGAACCCGACGCGGGGCTCGATCCCAGGACCCCGGGATCACGACCCGAGCCGAAGGCAGAGGCTTTAACCCACTGAGCCACCCAGGTGCCCCAGAAGTAAGGAATTTTAAACTGTTATACCAGTGTCCTTTAGATTGGCAAATTTTATGAATACTTCTCATAATTTCTAGAAACATTCATTTTCTCACAGTCCATTTTTAAAAATGTGACATGCAGCATATTTACTAATAAACCCAAATATCTTTATTTCCTTTGTAAAAAAGAGGTCAAAAGTGGGTAAGCTTAGAATTCTTAGCAATTAATTTTTCAGTATTTTATCTTATTTGGAAAAAAATGATCTAGATATAAATGCAATTCTATCATTTCATTTAAGTTAATAAAATTCAACAGTGGAAGTCACCAAGGAGATTTGGGTAACTATTTTTAAGTAGATGTACCATAAAACAATCAATGCTAAAAAGTTCACCTGAAAACTCTTCTCTCATTACTTCTATTCAATTTATGCGTTCTTAACAATCATGTTTAGATAAATTACAAAAAATTGCATTAGACATTGACAATGTCAGTCTCATCCCAAGTAATTTTTCTGGCATGAAAATTTTGTAACAGAGATTTCATAAACTTGTTTGATAGTAAATCCATGTAGAATAAAAATTTTATATTTAATGCTGATAACCCTAAAGACGTTCTTATTTGAATCAAACCATCAGTCTTAAACTTTTATTTACCAAAAATTACATTAGATTATACGAACTTGAAAAATGTTTGGTTTAGTTTCTATTTCTGGGATTTAGAAATAATTTGTGAGTGCTTTTTGTTAGGCCAATTAAATGGAGCTCTTACAAATTAATTTTGGCAATACCACATCTATAACAGACATACATAGACATACATAAAAACCCATCTTAGAGCTTCTGTTTTAAAATAACATAAGACTCGCTAGTTAATAAATAACAGCTGGAATAAGTTAAGTTTATCTGTTCAGATAACTAAAACACTTTACTATTTGTGGAGAAGACTTAACATTTGTATTTGTCCCTGGAAGTAATCTTAAAAGTTTGTGGTCTAGAGTTTGGGCAAGAGACCCCTTTTAGCAGTTTCTAATTTTTTAAATATTTTTTATTTTAGAGAGAGAAAAAGAGTGTGTGAGAGTGCAGCGTTGAATGAGGGTAGGGAGAGGGAGAGAATCTGGAGCAGACTCCCTGCTGAGCTCTGACCCTGACAGCGAGCTCCATTGTACAGCCCTGGGATCATGGTCTGAGCCGAAGTCAAGATTCCGATGCTTAACCAACTGAGCCACCCAGGGGCCCCGGTATTTTTTTTAGAGGTCTCTTTACCTTTTTCTCCCTTCAGTCTCAGAACACTGTAGGCTGTCTTTTCATTTCAAAGACATGGTGATTTACAGGTTCAAGAGACAGAAAAAGAATGCAAGTTTTTTCCTCAGAGCTTTGGGGTTTATTTGTCTATTATCAAAAGTTTAGGGTAGTTACTATTTAAAGTTTTCCTTCTTTTTCTTAAGTGCAAGACAATTTTTTTCCAATATCCTGATGTTTTACATTATCTGCAAATGTCTGAAAGCAAATAGGAAAGGGTCTGAGTGGGTTTTGTGTTGCTTTCAGAGTTGTTTTTCTAGAATCAAGTTGTAAATTAAGAATTTTTTATTTTAATTGTACACCTCAAACTCACATAGCTATGTTAACTATAAAGGAATTAAAACTAAACAAAAAGAATTGGTGATTTTAAGACTTTTTCATCTGCATTCCTGAAACTTATCTTCAAAGAATTAGGTAGCCTCTTCCATTATTATCTTTAGAGATCAATTTGCCCATTCAACGACACCACTTTGAATTTGCCTTTCTACATCAGGGAGAAAACTTCCAAATAAGATGGAAATCAAAAGATTTCTATGTTCTGCTGTCCAGTGGACGTGGAGGTCTAGGATATATTTGCAAAGGACATTGCATAGGAAGACCTGAAGCTGGCAAAATGAGACTCACTGCCCATCCCAGGTGTTTCTGCTAAATTTATTTCTTGGCTTTCAGCATTTACACAAGTAAACTGTATATCCCAGGCCTGGAGATTAGACATGAGTGCTCTCTGTAAATCTTATAGGAAAGGGAAAGCTAATATAGGCAGCTGGGTGCTTAAGGGATTTTCTGGGGAAGGTGGAGGAGTTCGGGGAGTTAAGGGAATTTGCTGAGGAGTAGGGGCCAGATTTGAAGAAAGGGAATCTGTGTTGGATGTATACTTTAATTTTGTTCTAAATTTAATTTCTGTTCTTTCATTAGGGAGTCCCTAAGGCTAGCCATTATACTTATTTGTATCTACCTTCTAATTTGGTCTTTCCGTAAGTTATCAATAAGACAATTGTTTAGGTGAGAGCTCTCAAACTTTCTTTTTTTTTTTTTTTTTTTGAATATAGAAGTTTTTCCAATTCCAGGGATCCATCGCCTGGCCAGTGACGACTCAGGTCTATTCATCTCAATAGCCACTCAAATCATAAGCCTTTTTATGGCTTAAGCATGGACACAAGAAGCACCCCAAAAAAGATTGCAAAAAATGCAGCCCTCACAACATCTAGAAAGTTTATTCCATAGCTAGCTTCAGAAAGCAAAGGCTTTCATTGTTACAGGTGGTAAGAATTGTGTCATGAAAATGATCTTTCTCATTTCTTATGGGAACATGAGACATTTCCAGCCATGGACCTGCTAATTCATGACACCAGACAGGCACTATTAGAATGGGACTTTTCCAGCACGAATAAGACAACAAAGGTTGAGATGACAAAGTCCCCTTATGACAAAGTGTCCTGAAAGCTGCCATAAGGTGGACAAAAAGAACGCTGCTTGTGACATCATGTATCAAAATTCCAGTCTATTCAACTGGCCACCAGATGTACTCAGGTATCTGCACCTTCTGGATGATAGAGATAGAGAGAATATTCTTACTGTTTAAAGTCAAGCTCTCAGAACACAGAATAAAACACAAAATGTGTCCATTATGACAAACACAGAAGACAGTTAAAACGACGTCCATCTCTGGGAGTAAGAGGATCAATAGAAAATAAGAAACAAGAGTGCACATTAACCAATCTTTACCAAAGTTACTATACCCAATGAACTAATTCCACAAATAATATCTCCTGCTAATCTAAATTTAGAAAAGGAAGGGATGAAAAATTTTTACCTTCCTCTCCCTACTGGGCATACAAAGAGATCCAGGAGAGCTGACTTTGGTAAGAATTCTTACCTTCTGCTGGCTTCTCAGTTCTCTAGGATCTTGTCTGCAGGCTCCAGAGTGAGTATGGCATCTCAGTATCTCCTGACTAGCTCACAAAACTAGAAGTGAAGAAATAAATTTCCCTCTGACTTGTAAGTTCTTCACTAGACATCCCCTGTAATGAGAGATTAACAGGGAAAAACATATTTAATCAATTTTCACATGCCCTAAAGATATGAGACCCTCTGACAGGCATTTGAGGCTTACATGTAGTACTGAGCTGAGAAGAAGATATTGGTATGGGACTTGAAAGGGGAGGAACTCAATTTATAGGAAGAGAGGAAAAAGAAATGTTTGGTAAACAAATGTTTGCCATGCTAAATGGAGAAGTCCTTCTGATGTAAAATAAAGTTATCTTTGGTAAAGGCTCTCTTCTTGGTACAGGCTCCCCATCTAAATTATTTTAAGTGGTTAAAGGGGAAGTAAAAAGTCTTCTTGAGTCATTGGGACCTTTATTGTCTTCAACTCAAAATAACCTGCAGGCTAAAGAGGCACATTTTGGGGCCAGCTGCTCTGAAACCCATCCTGCAGGAAGCACATTTGTGTACCTTATTCATCCAAATATTCCACTTTTGATCCTAATTCTTTGGTTTCAAGTCAGGTTGGGGGAGTGGTTCATAATACTTGGAACTTTTCCCCTAACCTTTCTGTTCACAAGGATGCAACCATGATGATAGCAAAAAAATTCTCCACATGACAGCCTTTACCAATTTGTAGATTACTTTCACTTATTATCTCTAAATTTTCACCACAGTCCCCTAAGATTAAAACATTTCCCCCATTGTAGATATACAGGAACTGAGCCCCCAAGAAGGGAGGTGACTTGCTGAAAGCCTGAGTGAGATTCAGAAAATGACCATATAGAACTCATCCCTCTGGCCTCCAAGGATGAGTTAGGCATCATATCTCTGTTCTATCTCAGCACCTCATGGAAATCTCCGGACTTTGCTATCTTCTCTACTAGATTAGGAAATACTTAAAATGGGGAATCTTGTCTTATTCATTTCTATGTCCCCAGTGTGGGCCTTCCATAGAATGGATACTCAAGAAATATTTAATGAATTCAATAAATGTTTAATAAATAAATAAAAGGGTGAACAAATAAATGAATAGACAAACTAACTTGGGTCTCCCAACATCTTTGGTAAACTGTGTCTCAATGAAAGACAATCAAACATAAAAATCTAGGCACTCCTCTCTTGTTCTTTCTTTTTCTCTCTCCCCCCTCAAACATTCACACATGTGTAAGCATAGACACATGCATACGTGAGTGAGTTTTAATTATAAAGAACTTAAGAAATAAGAAGACTGTACAGAGATTTTCAAACTGGAAACTGAAACTTGATTGAAGTTGAATATACTTTAAAAGGAACATCAAAAGTGGAGAAGAGCAGATTCTACTTTTAGCTATAACAGAATGGAGATCAGGGCTTGTGATAATAAATTTGTATTTTCAGAAGATATATTTTATAGACAGGCACTAAAATTTACTCCTTAAAAGTCATCCGTATATCATTCACTTTAGTAGTACTAAAATAAATGCATACCCATCCGGGAAACAGGGCATTTCACTTGCATGGAAATTATAGGTATAAGATGCAGTTAGCTAAACATCTCTTTTTTTCAAGTTCCAATTGTATGTTGGATGTGCTTTGGGTGATGGATAGTACTTCTGTGCAATAAACAAGAAACAGGCTTTATTAACTGTGTGCACTGTCTAGCAGACCAGGGAGAGTTGCACTAAACATTGTCAGTTTGGGAACAGGCCCATATCCTTTAGAATATAAGTACAATGGCTGTGAGATATTCAGGTGTCTATTTCTGGGAATTAAAAATGAATAAGGAAAGCAGATGAATGTTAACAAAAACTGAAAAACAACCTGAGGGTTTTGAAGGGGCGGGGGGTGGGAGGTTGGGGGAACCAGGTGGTGGGTATTAGGGAGGGCACAGATTGCATGGAGCACTGGGTGTGGTGAAAAAACAATGAATACTGTTACGCTGAAAAGAAATAAAAAATTAAAAAAATTAAAAAAAATAAAAACATAAATTTGGCTCACTTTTATAAGCCAAAGGGGTATGTATGATGGAAGCCATGTTTGTGACATTCTAGACCCTGCTTTTAACTATCTAGCCCTTTCCTTTCCTTATCCAGTGCTGTTCACCCTACCCTTCAATCGAGTACTATACAACTTAGTTGCTTTTCTTTCTTCAAAATAACATTGATTTTTTTTTAACTTGTCATTTCAGAATGTCACGATGCTAGAGTATTAAAAAACAAGCAGTAGATTTCACATTTTTAACCAAGCAGCCCCTGCTGGAACAATGAGTCCATAACTCACCATACATGTTTGACAATTGGTAACATTTTTGCCATATTTATCTATCTATCTATCTATCTATCTATCTATCTACACATGCTTCTGTATATGTGTATTTTTTTTTTCTTGAACCATCTGGAATTAACTCCCCAAAATCATGACTCTTCATCCCTAAAACTTCAGCATGCTTCTTATAAAATTAAAAATATTTTCCAACATAACACAAAACCATCACCATCCTAAGAAAGTCAACAATTTCTAAATCTCTTCTAATATGTAATTCTTTTTAAAAATTTCACTGCTATATTTTAATTATCTTTTATGTATTTTTCCAAACCACAATCCAGTCAAGCTTTCCTCATTCCATTTGACTGTTAGTCTCATTTCCTCTACAATATTGACTTTCTCATGGCATTGACATTTAAAGAAATAAGGCCATTTATCTTGTATAATCCCCCACATTCTTAATTTATCTGATTGCTCTCTCTTGGTATCATATAAATTGTTGCTCTAGTCTAAGTCTTCTTCTTATTCAATTCGATTCAGGTCAAAAATTTTGGCAAGAACAAATCTTAGGTGGTGCTCTGTAGTTGGTGTTGTTTTGTATGTCTTTTCACTCCTTTCCTCTGTTAAAGTTTGTCTGGATTACTGCTCTGCCCCAAGGTAGTTTGTGTTCATGGGACAGAGCCCCACATGGGGCTCTGTGCTCAGCCAGAAGTCTGCTTGAGACTCCCTCTCTCCCTTTCCCTCTCTCCCTCTCCCTCTGTCCTTTCCCCACCCGCAGCTCCCACTGTCTCTCTCTCTAAAATAAATAGATAAAAGTCTTTTAAAAATATGTATCTATCAAACAGGTGTTTTCCCATACTTAGTATTGCAGAGGAAAAGTCTGAAGGCAGACTGACATTTGTAGGCACTGATTATATTTTTAATATATGGGCTTTTTGTTTGCTTTTTTAAATTAAGCATTAACATATAATGTATTATTTGCCCCAGGGGTACAGGTCTGTGACTCATCAGGCTTACACATTTCACAGCACTCGCCATAGCACATACCCTCCCCAGTGTCCATAACCCAACCACACTATCCCTACACCCCCACCCCTCATAATATATGGTTTTTTAAAAAATTTACCTTCATAACTAAATTTTTAACATGATGTGTCTTAATAAGGCTATTTTTTTTATTATTTTGTCTAACTGACCAATCCTTTCCATGAGTTCCATAGGTCCTGTATTTGCTGCTATTATGAGTTATTTTTTCTTAAATCTGCATGGATTTATTGGTAGAAATATATTGAAGTGTAGAATACTTCCTTCTTCATGTATGTACTTATAAACCACGTTAAAAAACCCATTATTAACATAATGTAATATTTCAAATGTTAAGTAACTGAAACAGCTCTTCAATAATCTGCATTTTTGAATTGTGTTAAAGTGTAGCATTCTGACTCCCTGAACCAAAAAAAAATAATTTTTTATACTTAAAATATGAAACCAACATAACTTTTTAATTAAAAAAATCTAAACAGTATAATACATAACTGCATGAGGAAAGTACTCAAGGTATAGATCCTTGATTCTATAGTTTTGCAAGGAGAATTTTAACAAGGGAGTTTTTTTCATTATGTCAAGTCGAGAATATTAATATTACCTTTGTGCTCCTGATTATTTTCATGAGTCCCTGAAAACGTCACTCAATTAGAATTAATTGCTCTAAAATTTAAAAGTTTTAAACTTGGGGCACCTGGGTGTCTCAGTAGGTTAAGACTCTGCCTTTGTCTCAGGTCATGATCCTAGGGTCCTGGAATCGAGCCCTGTGTCAGACTCCCTGCTCAGCAGGGAGCCTGCTTCTCTCTCTCCCATTCCCCCCGCTTGTGTTCCCTCTCTCACTATCTCTCTCTCTCTCTGTCAAGTAAATAAATAAAATCTTTTAAAAAAAAGTCTTTAACTTTTTCAATATTTTGTCACATAGGCAGGTTGAAAAGCATCATTGAATCACTTCACTTAGACATGTCTGCAGCTGACAGATATGTAAATGAATCAATTGTGCCTCATCATTAAGAAAATGAAAAAGACTGGGAAAAAGTATTTACAATACATATATATCTAATAAAGATTATTATCCAGAATATATAAATCATATCTGCAACCAAACAATAAAAAGGTAAACAGCTCAATGAAAAGCCACACAAAAATTTGTGCACTCTTCACAGAGACGATATATACAAAGGCCAGTAAGAACATGAAACAGTATTCAACAGCACTGTCAAAAGGGAATGCCAGTTAAGTCCATACAAGACACCAGTGCATTTACAGTAAAATGGTTAAATTTAACAAGTATTGGTGAGAATATGGAACAACTTGGAATTCCTGTGATTGCTGGTGGAATTGCAAAATGGCACATCCACTTTGGAAAACAATTTGGCAGTTTCTTACAAAGTTAAACATACACTTACCATATGACCCAGTAATTCTACCATGTACCCAAGAGAAATTAAAACATATCTACACGAACACCTGCGCATGAATGTTCATAGCAACATTATTCACATTATTCACAATGGGCACAATCTGGAAAGATCCCAAATATCCTTCACCTGGTCAATGGATAAACAAACTGTGGTCCAACCATACAATGGACTGTGACTCAGCAATAAAATGTAAATGACTATCAATTCACACACAACATGAATACATCTCAAAGGTTAACAAAAGAAATCGGACACAAGTAACACATACTCTCTGATTTCATTTATATGGCATTTTGGAAAAGTTAAATCTAATCTATGATGACAAAAAGCACATCGGTCTCAAACATTCTTGGGGAGGAATAATTGATTTCAAAGGGGCTCTGACCCTTTGAAGGATAAGGAGGATAAAACCTTTTGGGGTCACGGAAATATTTTGTCTTGATTAAGATCATGGTTACAATGCCCATATGTGTTTGCCGAAATTCATGGACATTTTATTTTATATAGGTTAAATGCGATCAATTTGACATAAAAATTAAAGTAAGAGAACGCTAACCATGCATGGTTACTTTAGCATGCTAAAGTAAGAGAATGCTAAAAATAAGAAAGAATGTGAGACGATAACCATAGTTAGTCTGAGTTATATTCTACTAGTGGTAAACAATGGGTCAACAAATCTTCATTTGTGGAAAGAAATGAACAAGTGGGCTCTTAGAGAGGCTGAATCCGTGATAAGCAGCAGATAAATCTTTGTGTTTATGCTACCACCTCAACCTGTACCTCTAAGTCACGCTCCCAAATTGCCTAACAAGCTCTCTACACTCAAATCCACATGAGGTCAGCGTCCATCAGTCCTTGTCCTTGCTTTGGATCCCCAGCCTGGCACCCGGAACACAGTCATCAAACAGCCCCGAATTCCTCACTTGCCAATTAAGTCGAAGGAAGTTATGGAGAATCAGGATATGCTGTGTATGCTCTGAGATCCTAGAAAATAAAGTGTTAGGTAAATGAGCAATTTGAGCTCAAGGAGGAGTTGCAGATACGTGTTTCACAAACCAATTAATAAATTGCAGTAGGAGAAAACAGAACTACTGAAATAGCTACGTAGTTCAATGTTTTTCACTTTGGTTTGTTTCACACGTTTACTGATTCCTATTTTGACTCCACATGCTGCGTACTTTTTGTGTAAGATGGAATCTACGAAAAGTCCTTGCTGAATGCCCCAAGAGTCTTACTGCATTTTCATTCAAGGTGCAGAAATTGCAAATTGTAGGCTGCTTCCTATACAATGAGCACAGATTATTCTCATGAAAATTAGAGTGGTAGCAAACTCTGACCTTTGCTGCACTGTGGGGTAGCAGCGTAGGGCTACGGAAAGATTTTTACTTTGTTTCTTTAGAGTCATGGGCCAGGTCAAGGTTGAAAACATCCCCCCGGCTACACTGAAAAAAGGAGTTCAGTTCTAACTGCTCGGAAGAGCTATCTGTGCTTCCTAATCTGCACTTCTGCTCCCACCTGAGGTCCGGTCCCTGTGTTCAGTAAGGGAGTGAGTTCCTAAATGGCACTGATTCCCATGAGAGCCCCCATCTCATTCTGGGATTTGCCCAGTTCCTTGGGAATTTCACTTCCAGATCTGGAGGCAAACCGAGGCAAGTCTTGCAGTACACAGAGGGTACGATTTAGGTCTAAAGGAGAAACATAAGAAACACGCACGCAATAGCCACCACTACCAATATTCCAGGGACCCCTGCAGTTTGAAACATTCGACCCACATTCTAGGCTTAAAAGTCCAGAATCTCACACTTTCCTATCCCGACGAGGCTACATTTGTTGCTTTATGTGGAGTATCTTCTAACATTTTCTGTGTTAGAAAAATATGCCAAAGAACAATGGAAGTAAACAAATCATATTAGTATTGGGTGGGTTTTCACAACGGGAAAGGAGTCTTTGCTTTACAATTGGCTTCATTCCTTGAGCATCCTTGAAATAGTGAATTTCCTCACCATGTTTAAAGAAGTGGGTATCTTCTGAACTTCAAATCTTAGATATGCAGACCTATAAATACAGAGAACAAGCTGATGGCTGCCGGAGGGGTGGGCCGGTTTTAAGGGGGTGTGGGAGATACAGGCTTCCAGTCACCTAATAAATAAGTCACAGGGGTGAAAGGTATAGCCTCGGGAATTTATAGTTGATGCCATTGTAATAGCATTGAATGGTGACAGATGTGGTGAGCAAAGCATAACGTATAGAGAGGTTGAATCACTATGTTGTACCCCTGAAGCTAATGTATCATTGTGTGTGAACTGTACCCAAATTTAAATTTTTAAATTTAAAATCTAAACTTTAAATTGAAAATTGAGGTTTTCAGGAACACACTATTAAACACATTGTATTTGATTTCTATTGCTGCTGTAACAAATTATCATGAACTTAGCGGCCTCGAACACACAAATGCATTCTCTTCCAGTTCTGGAGGTCAGAAATCTGAAATGGGTCTCACTGGGCTAAAATCAACTTGTGGACAGGGCTGTGTTCTTTCTGGAGCCTCTAGGGAAGAATCCATTTCCTTGCCTTATTCACCTTCTAGAATTCATCTACATTCCTTTTCTCACAGCCCCTTCTTCCATCTTTAAAGCCAGCAGCATAGCATCTTCAAATCTCTCTCCTCTGACTGATATTTTTATCCTTACATCTCCTTCTAAGACCTTCCTGCCTTCCTTTTATAAGGACTTTTGTGTATATTCATCCTACCCAAATAATCCAGGATAGGATTCTATCAGGACCCTTCATGTAATCCTATCTGCAAAGTCCCCTGTGCCATTGTAAGGTAACACAGGCCCGGGTTTCTAGGATTAGGACATGGCCATCTTTCTAAGGCCATTATTCTGCCTGTCACACAGTGTTATGTTATTTTCCATGTGATCTTTAAAAACCATACTAGTAAACTAATCCATAAAGTTCTGTGACCTTGCTCATGGAGCTGCAGTGTTGGAACAATTGATATTACTTGTCTATCAGCTAGATTCAGAATAATGCCAATGTCAGAGGACAGAAAGTCAAAAACATTAAGTTATATTGAACTAAACCTGAATGAGCTGAATCTGGTTAGAATTTGTGACAAAAGTAATACATACTTTAATTAATCTCACACTTATTTTGTGAAGCTCATGTAAGCTGTTTAGTTTCCGTTCCATCCATGAATACAGAGCAATGAATAACACGTAGATAATTCTCTTTTACATGTTTTAGTTACCCAAGTAAGTTCCCCTGTTGAAAGAAGAGGCCGCATTATTTATTCTTTAATAGCAGAGAATCTAAACATATCTTTTAGCTATTTGGAGGTCACTTAGACTTTAAGAAACTGTTCTGTCATTATTGAGTCATAAAACCTAACAGCCCATGAATGCTGCCCGAGTTCAATGCCAAAGGCTAAATAGGATAAAACAATGCGTTAATTACAATCTATTATCATCAGCAGTTGGTTAGGGGAAACATGGTTGTATGGAAACTTCAAAATACATTAAAAAATAATCCACTTTCATAATGGTAACAGCAAAAACATTTTTAAAATTAAAATTCCTACTCCACACCTGAAAACAGCTTATCTGCTATCACCGTTCCTTGCTCTTTTCTAGTTTCCATATATATTCATATATTGTTTTGACATACGTGTAATCATAACACAGATACAAATTTGCATTTGGCTTTGTATACCCTACCTGATATATTTATTTTTTTCAGGTAACTAGGTAATAGTCTTGGTTTTCATTTTAATGGCTACAGTGTATTCCACAGCACAGATATAACATTATCTTTGGGATTCCCTAACTGGATATTTATGTTGGTCCCATTTTTTAGCCATTTATAAACACCGCTGTAGTAAGCATTTTTGTGTATGTTCTTCTTAGGGAGTGGGGAGATTATTTTCTTGGGATAATTTTTGAAAAGTATAATAGTAGTAACATGGAACTTTAAAACAAATAATGGGAGGTTTTGTTTCACATTCATACTGAGAGAAAGTCCCACTGGAGAAAGGGAAATTATTTTTCAAATATATTAATAAAATCTTTATTCCAGGGGCGCCTGGGTGGCTCAGTCATTAAGCAGCTGCCTTCGGCTCACGTCATGATCCCAGGGTCCTGGGATCGAGCCCCGCATCAGGCTCTCTGCTCAGCGGGGAGCCTGCTTCTCCCTCTCCCTGCCTCTCTGCCTACTTGTGATCTCTCTCTGTCAAATAAATAAATAAAATCTTTAAAAAAAAATCTTTATTCCAACATTCATACCGTGCCTGAAATCATTTTCCTGAGAACAGAGATACGAGTCAAGAATATGCCAAATGCATACGAAGGTGAAATTCTACACAGATTATTGTTGATAATGTAGAAAAGATTATACAGGGGCACCTGGGTGGCTCAGTGGGTTAAGCGGCTGCCTTGGGCTCAGGTCATAATCCCAGGGTCCTGGGATCAAGTCCCACATCGGGCTCCTTCCTCAGCAGGGAGCCTGCTTCTCTTTCTGCCTCTCCCTGCCACGCCGTCTGCCTGTGTGCTTTCTCTCTCTCTGACAAATAAAATAAAATAAAATAAATTCTTCAAAAAAATAAAATGAAAAGCCCTTGTGTTAGATGATTAAAAAAAAAACATTATATATGTGGGGGGAGGGGGACTTTTCCCTTCTTCCCTTCTAGATCTTTGGCTGGTCTAATAATTAAATTGACATAAGACAGATTACCAGGAGAAAAAATTGAATTTCATACATATAGGAACTTTGTATAAACATGAGAGGTTCAATGGCAGGCAGTTGAGACTTATATGCTATGCTGAGCTAAGCAGACAGGGGAGGAGTCTGGGGCTTCAAAGGGAAGGAAGACAGTTCACAGGAAGAGCAAATGTTTGGGAACCCAATGTGTGTCATGCCTTGCAGATAATGGGACAGAGGCCCTGTGGAGCTCCCTCCAGCTTACCATACCTAGACCGGACTCTCTCGACTTACCTCTGGTGATAGCTGTCTTCCTGGACCAGGCCCTCTATCTAAATTCTTAGAGGCAGTTAAGGGGGAGATAAAAGCTCTTGCTGATTCTTTTGGGCCTTGACTGTCTTTAGCTTGAAATAATCCACATGCTAAAGTGATACCTTCTGGGGCAGCCTGCCTTGAGCCTCATCATATATATCTCTGTACACAACTCATTTATATAGTTAATAATAAATTACACATTACATATTTAATTTAATATTACTCCTCTTGTGAGCATTAGTTCTTAAAGAATAGGGCATTGAGTTCTATATATGTTGTTATAAGCTACAAAATTTGGGTGGTAATAGAGACATGTTAGAATTTTCAAAGTATATATATTTTAGTGTCAGTAATAGTGTAAGGCAAGAAATACATTTGGCTTTATCAGATGATGGAATGAGGGCAATTTCTAACACATTCTTCATGCTGCTTGTCATTTTACTCTTAATTCAGATGTACAAGGAGGAAAGACATTTTGTTAAAACCGGCAGTAAAACACTTAACAAAAGAGGTGGCCATGCGTTAAAGGTTCCAAGAAGTAGGGAGAAACACTGCAATACACTGAGACATTTTCCAGTTTTAATTTATTTTCATTATATAGCTGCACATTGTTTACCTGAGGAATTCACAGTCAAGTGTAATTTGACTTTTGGATAAGAAATATGACCAATATATACCAAGCATTAAAAGGTGTACTTCCTGTTCAGTAATGTGAGAGAGGAAAAATTCACACTAATGAGACAGATGGTTGGCTACTTTTACATAAGAGAATACCTTCCAGTGGGAATAGCCATCCCTGTCTACAATGAGCGAATACACCAGAAAATTCCTGGTGCAGCACCCTCTGCTTAATAAAAGAGAATACTGTTGTATTCAAACTTTACAATGTACTGGCTGAAGATCCCGTTATATAGCACTGGGAAGAAAAGTGGCAGACTGGAATTTCTGCCGTGAGCTATTGAAATCATAGCATGATCAATTTCCTGAACGGGTTATTAGGTTATGAGGAGCTACTGCTAGTTTGTAAAGAACTTCCACCAAGTGGCACGATTGATCTCAGTGAACAACACTAAACTTTGCCTGAGAAACTAATTTGTTGTTAAAGTAACTTCATTTCTATATGACTTGTCATTTTACTCATCTTTTATTATTTTTAAAGATTTTATTTATTTGACACAGAGAGAGAGAGAGATCGCAAGTAGGCAGAGAGGCAGGCGGGGTGGGGAGGGGAGTAGGTTCCCCGCTGAGCAGAGAGCCCGATGTAGGGCTCAATCCCAGGACCCTGAGATCATGACCTGAGACAAGGGCAGAGGCTTAACCCACCGAGCCACCCAGGCGTCCCTCATTTTACTCATATTTTAAGCATGTAACTTTTCATTCATTTCTTTATTCCTTCATTTATTCTCTCACTTTTTCATTCAAAGTATTAAGTGCCAGATACTGTGGATATATATCAGTGACCAGGATAGATTAAAAAAAAAGAAGATCCATGCTCTATGAAGCTTACCTCTAATAGATATCTTTTTATGGTACATATTTTTCTTCATACAAAACATCAAACCGGGCCCATTATTACTGGTGAAACAGGAAAAAAAAAAAACAACATAGTGGTAAAATCGTCAAATGAAGTGGCAGGGACTTATTCTAGAATTACATGGAAGAACGTAACAAGCAGCAATATATTTCCATGAACATTAGATAGGAAAGAAAGAACGCACACTCAGAGAAGTATTAGAATTGACACCAAGTTTGTTTTTTAAGATGTCTGAAAGAGGTCTGACACGCAGCTCACCTTTCTCTTTGGGGTGGGCTCAACCTGCAGAAAAAGGTTTTACATGCCTTCCTTTGCCACCAGGTCCTTTCCAGTCTGTGGACCCTCATAACAGTAGCACCGGTGGCCAAATAGAGAAAGGTGTTAGGCAATAGATAATTTTACTCACATCTGTTTTATTTTCATATCCCCTACTAGCCCAAGCTATGCCTGGCTAGGTCGCTTGGAGGAAGAATGGAGAATGAATGCAGGGCTACACTACCAACTGTATCTTGCACCAGGTTTCCCCTCCAAAGACAAATCTGGATAATCCTGGGATTGCAGAAACGCAGACCTGCCCTCCAACTAGCTGAGTTGACATCATTGGGAAAATTCTCTTCAGAGGCTGAAACATGGAGCCAGCCCAAATGAGGAGCATGAAGTGAATAATCCACCTTGACAGGGACAGATGTCCTCATTTTGGGGGGCTTTTAGAACAAAATGAATGCTATTGAGTGGGAGTAGAGTGTGCTCACTCTGGCTTATTCATTATTTTGAATTGAAGTTACTTGAGAAACAGCCAGTGCAAGAACATTTTGACCGTCATTTGCTCCCCTGAAAGCAGGAAGTAAGTCTCCCATGTGAAGGTATCCTCCCTGTATCAGGAGGGTACAAGGCATCTTTATCACCAGAGATAGGGAATTTATTTTTGTTGTTGTTATGTTAGTCACCATTCAGTACATCATTAGCTTTTGATGCAGTGTCCCAAGATTCACTGTTAGCACACCACACCCAGTGCTCCATGCAATACGTGTCCTCCATAATACCCATCACCAGGCTCACCCAATCTCCCAACCCCCCTCCCCTCTAAAATCCTCAGTTTGTTTCCCGGAGTCCACAGTCTCTCATGCTTTGTCTCCTCCTCCGAGTTCTCCCCCTTCATTTTCCCCTTCCTTCTCCTAATGTCCTCCATGCTATTCCTTATATTCCACATACAAGCGAAACCAGATGATAATTGCCTTTCTCTGCTTGACTTATTTCACTCAGCATAATCTCCTCCAATCCCATCCACGTTGATACAAAAGTTGGGTATTCATCCTTTCTGATGGCTGAATAATATTCCACTGTATGAACCACATCTTCTTTATCCATTCATCTATTGAAGGGCATCTCAGCAACTTTCACAATCTGGCTATTGTGGCCATTGCTGCTAAGAACATTGGGGTGCACATGCTCCTGCTTTTCACTACATCTGTATCTTTGGGATAAATACCTAATAGTGCAATTGCTGCGTCATAGGGTAGCTCTATTCTTAACATCTTGAGGGACCTCCATACTGTTTTCCAGAGTGGCTGTACCAGCTCGCATTCCCACCAACAGTGTAAGAGGGTTCCAGAGATGGGGAATTTAGGCTTAAGAAGGATATATAAACAACCTTGTTACTTTTTCACTAATTTACTACCGCAACCCTAAACTTCTTTGTCCTGTCCATTTTTCACAAATTTATTGTTTCCTTATCAAAAATGCATAAAACCTGCCTGCTTTGGTCACTTATTTGAGCCTCATATCTTTGGGGCTCCTATACATGAGAAATGATTTTTTTTCTTCCGTTAATATGATTTATGTCAATTTGATTATTAGAGCAGCCACAGAACCTAAGATGTAGAAGGAAAAAGTTTTCCTCCCCTACAATTTGCATATGGGCTACAAAGGAAGCCGATCACTTTTCACGTATTTGAAGGGCACTTTTTACAGCTAATGCAATCAGCTTAAATATTAAGTTTAGATACTCTCCTCTGCCCATGCTTCAAAGAGAAAATGCAACCCAGCCATTATTGCATCATCTTCAAAGAGATACTTAGTAATAATTAAGCTTATTACCTGTGAATATTTAATTTCTGCCAACACACAACTAAATTATTATTTGAAATATTGTAGTCAAGGGCACCTGGATGGCTCAGTGGGGTAAGCCTCTGCCTTCAGCTCAGGTCATGATCTCAGGGTCTTGGGATCGAGCCCCGCATCGGGCTCTCTGCTCAGCAGGGAGCCTGCTTCCCCCTCTCTCTGCCTGCCTCTCTGCCTACTTGTGATCTCTCTCCCTCTGTTAAATAAATAAGTAACATCCTTAAAAAGTAAATAAAATAAAATATTGTAGTTAAGCCTATTAAAGTCAAGACTATTAAAAATCTACCAAATTATAAAACATTACAAAGTTTCCAGTCAGGAACAAAACAGCCTTTAGAGGATTTTCCAGTTTCACTGTGGACACCTTCCCAGGATGGCAGAAAATAATCACACAGTTTATCAATAGCCCGGTCAAATTCTATTTGTCTTTTACCATTTGAAGTTGAAAATTCATCTGTCTGGACTTTTCCTGACCTACACAGATAGTCACTGAAAATATTATATATTGGCAGAATTCTCATCACTTACAAGATGAAGTTCTGAATTTTAGTCGTTAAACTTGTAAGTTACTTGTTTTTTGTTTGTTTTTGTTTTTGAAAAATAAATACAAATACCCAATTACATCTGTTTGGCAGAGGAAGTGATGTCTTATTTTTGGCCTAACTGTCCAACGCAGGCCATTCTGCAAAACTTTTTCTGGATCTCTTTATAGTCAATGAATAATAGTTATTATATTGACTATGGTTGCTTTAAATGATACATGGCCCAGAGCATGCTCATTGGTCCCTGGAGACTTAAAAAAAAACCTGGTACATAGCTTCTTTTCAGATATACTGATCATCTGAGAACAGACATCACAGACTTCCTGAAAGATTAAAAAAATTTATGTAATTTGTAAACTGTGATAAAAACACTTTGGGTGACATATCTGTATGTTATTTAAAGAAGTATATGTTTGTTTTCTCTGCTGGAACTGCTTGATTCCTTTGTCACGATGAACCAGAGTTGGGTTTTTTCCTCGCACAAAGTTCCAAAACACAATATGAACAATCTTAGCTATTTATAAATCGACCAACTTCAGCCTTTCCACTTTTCATTATTACCTATTTCCTCGGAGTTTTCTGCCCTTGGAAATTCTGAACATTTGCAAGTCTTTGATGTGGTAGAAGTTTTTATTTGGACAGCCATTAGGAGAATACCTATACCACCTTCTGTGCTAAAATCAAATCCATGCAATTTCAGCCCAAATACCTCTTCTAAAAGCTTTACCCTTTTTCTTAAAGGACATTTTAATGTTCACTGACATTTTAATGCACTGACATTTTTAATGCAACTTTAGGAGAAAACTAAGAAAATAATGCAGTTTCTACTCTATTATAGATGATAAATATTACAATTTTAAAATAAATATATACATAAAGATCATTCATGGTGTATCAAAAATTATTTTTATCTTACAGAATCCAACAGAGAAAATACAGTTTGGCGTCATGCCACCATTATTAGAACCTAGGGTCTTCATTTTTCTTAAATATCTCTTATTGCCAGATAGCTCTACTTGAATATTTTCTCCTCTCAGTACAGATCGAGGGGCACCTGGGTGGCTAGGTTGGTTAAGTGTCTGCCTTTGGCTCAGGTCATGATCCTGGGGTCCTGCGATGGAACAATATGTCAGGCTCCCTGCTTGGCAGGGGTTCTGCTTCTCCCTCTCCCTCTGCCCATTTCCCCTTTTGCACTCTCTCTTGCTCTCTCTGTCTCTCAAATAAGTAAAAATAAAAAATCTTAAAAAAAAAATTCCTGATTGAGTGCATCCAAATGTCTACTCTTCATTGTCCCAGGAAATCTGTTCTCCTTTACCGCCTTTCTATGTTTGTCAGTGCCATCTTCACTTTTCATTAGTTCTAGTAGCAAACCTTAGAGCCCTCTCTGGCTCTTTTCTCACCCTCATTCTCTGCAACCTTTTGGTGCCGTGCCAGGCCTCCTAGTGAATGCCTTTTATATCTGTTCACTGCTGTCAACCTAGTCTGAATCCTTGTCGCCTCATACTTGGACAAATACAACTGATGCTTCCTGGCTTTAGAAGCTCTCAAGTTCCTTTTGCTCCAATTCATCTTAGACGTTGCTGCCAGAACAACTTGCCTAAAAAACAAAAGTCTCATGAAAACACCTTTCTATTCAAAACATCCAGTGGTTCCATCTGTACAATTTGACAACTTCATAGCAGGCACCAGATGGATCCCAATGTAGGCAGGGACTCTGTCTAGCAAGCATGGAGACAAAGCTCCTGTTGCAAACTCTTTCCAGCCAATAGTAAGAAAAAAGTTAGGAAGTGAAAGCTGGTGGCAGGCTCACAACACAGTAAGTATGTTCTTCTGACTGACAACAAAATGAAGCCCAGTAAGTGGTCAAATTCACAGCCAGAGATAATGGAAAACTTGATAGGCTGGTGAAGAAGCACGGCATATATAGTTTTTGGTCAGAAAGAATACACAACCACTACTGAACAAAACAAAGCATCTTCCTCTGACAGTTGCTCACTCAACAATGGAAATACTCTGGTTAATTTTCAAAACCTGGGTGAAGCATCACAGAAGGTGAAAATGAAAACAAAGAAAGGAAATAATATATCTATATGGAGATTCCCTCAAGAGGTAACACTGAAGGTTAAGATCCCTTTGAAAAGGTCACTAGTTTTTGAAAAAGTAATAAATGCACATGATTAAAATAAACGTTAGTGGGGTGCCTGGGTGCTCGCTCAGTTAATTCATCAACTCATGATTTTGGTTCAGGTCATGATCCCAGGGTCCTGGGATGGAGCCTCATGTTGGTCTCCACGCTCAGCAGGGAGTCTGCTTGAGGATTCTCCCTCTCCCTCTGCCCCTCTCCTCTTTCTCTCTTCTAAAATAAATAAATAAAACTTTAAAAAATATATTTAAAATAAATATATGATTCTCGCTCCCTGCCCCTTGCATTTTGTTTGGAGGTTCAGATTCTTAAGTAATTGGTTCTTATACATTTATTACATATTTTTACCCTTTAGTAGTACTACTCACATATAACATATATTGAGCTCTCACTGTATACTGGACAGAATATTAATGTAACTTAATTCTCACAGCAATCCTATTTTTTATAGAAACAATGTGAGATTCAGACATTATCAACTTCCCAAACTTTTCCATCACATGACAAACTTAGAAATTAATATGTGTATAGTACAGGTAGGTAAATAAGACTGGTCATGGCCATGGGCTGTAAGCTCAGGGCTCTAGCTGCCCTAAGATTGACAAGAGCAGTATCTTGGCCCTCCAGTAATACCTGTGTGCACTGGCAGTCCTAGTTGAGAAGCTCTGCAACTTGTCCAAAGGGCAATGGTTAGTAGAGTAGGGCACGAATCTGAAACTAGGTTTGTCTGACATTAAATCTCTTTACTATGTTATCCTAACTTTCATTCCCAAACTTTTAGTTGCAGACCCTGTGTTTCACACTGGGGACTATTATAAATGCCACAAAACAACAGAATCAAGTAAAAACATGCAGGCAGTAATCACTTACTTTTAGTTCTTGAAAATGTAATGTTATAAATAATCATTTATCTCTCTGTGCCAGTAAGCCTTATAATATAGATTTTGTTACTTCTCTACCTAAATAAGTACTTCAGGCAAGAGGAAATGCTGTAAAATGGAATTTATACCAGCAAATTCCAATAGTTTCATGAAAGATTTGGAGGTGAGAGTTATTGTCTTTAGTCCTTTAAAAATTGTTGGAAATACAACCTGGAAAAAATTATTCTTCTTTCCATATACCTTCCTTGTTCATGACTATAAATTGTTAAATTATCTCATTTCTTAAGGCCAAAATTGTTCATGTAAGTATTTCCCTATTGGAAATAGTTGCCTTTGGTTTACCAAATAAAACCACTAACTTGAGTTTTGAAATAAAAGTTGAACAGTCATTCAGAATATTGATTTCACTGTTTTTAATTCAGAAAGCAAAAATTGGTACTAAAAACCACATGTTATTTACAGGATTTAACTAATCTTAAAATCTTACTAGAAAGATAAAGGACCACTTTTCTGGTTTTTAAAATATATATAATATGTAATTATGAGAATACTTAGCGTTTTTACTTTTAAAATATTTTTTCTATTGGGGGCACCTAGGTGGCTCAGTCAATTAAGTGATCAACTCTTGATTTCAGCTCAGTTCATGATCTCAAGCTCCTGGGAACAAGCCCCATGTTGGACTCTGTGCTGAGCAGAGTCTACTTGTTCCTCTCCCTCTGCTTCTCCCCCTGCTCATTCTTTCTCTTTCTCTGTCTCTATCTCAAACAAATAAATAAAATCTTATAAAAAATCCTTTTTCAACTGTATCCAGCACCCTTCACCAAATGGTTCTCCATTTGTCATTAATAAAAAGGCAAGTGAGAATGCTGTTCAAATGACTGAATGAGGAACACTGATCATCTTACAAGCTGATAATGCAAAGAAAACTCAAAAAGTACAATTTCTGTAATGCAGCAGCTAAAACTGTATACAGCAAAAAAAAAATACCTCAAGGTGAATGTAGTTAGTAATTTTATAATAATGTGAGTAAAACCATGTATTTCAAGTGGCTATGAAAATCTTGATTTACAAAATTTAAGTTAAATATAATACACTGAAAATTCACTAATGTAGTAATGACAAATTATGACATGTGTATATATTTCAAATATATTGCATGTTTCATTTTTTTCTTAAAATTTTTTCCTCATACCAGGCCATCATTAAAAACATACTTTTTCATGTTCCATTCCTCAAGATATCATAAAGTATATATTTCTAAGATGAGAGCAAGCTTTATGTGGAAACTGCAGAGGAATAAAGTCTTATATCAACCTTCTTCAGTCTATATCAGGGTTTCTCAGCACTATTGATACTTGAAGTAACGGGAGCAGAATTCGTCACCCCCAAATTTTCCTCTTTGGCATAAGGATTATTAAAATAATTTTTAAGAAAGAGCAGATACATTAAAAGTTCTGAAAGCTCAGTAGAATGTACCCTTTTGTAAGAGACATTTACATTTATAAAGGAAATCTCTATTTCTAAGGGTGTCTCCCTTTTTGTAGCAGGAAGAGAAGGATGACCAAATCTCTAGAAACTCCTTTTTTAAAAGACTTTATTTATTTATTTGACAGACAGAGATCACAAGTAGGCAGAGAGAAAGGCAGAGAGAGAGGGGGAAGCAGGCTCCCCGCTGAGCGGAGAGCCTGATGCGGGGCTCGATCCTAGGACCCTAGGATCATGACCTGAGCCGAAGGCAGAGGCTTTAACCCACTGAGCCACCCAGGCGCCCCCAAATCTCTAGAAACTCTTACCAGTGAAGAAAGCAACAACCTAAATCTGCATAACAACCCGACCCCTGTTCACTGTGCTTTTTCTGAGAGTCTCCCGTCAGTGGCTCACCCACCCACACCATCATCTTTTTTCTTTTCTCTTTTTAATCTGAGCATACTTGACATACAATGTTACATTAGTTTCAGGTATACAACATAGTTCTCCCACCATCTTCTTTTTCTTTAGCTGGAGATAGTATTTAAGGAGCTGGTTTGGGCCATTTCAGGGAGTTACTCAGTTTTCCTGGGTATCTCCCCTGTATACAAAAGTTATGCACGTCATGAGACTTCAGTTTGTTTTTCTCCTGTTAAACTGTCTTTTATTATAAGGGTGGAGGTGTGGCAGGGTTCTCAGCCAAGAATCTAAAGGGTGAGGGAAGTTTTTTCCCTCCCGCACAGGTCCACATGATTTCTTGTTGTGAGGGCTTCCCTGTTGGGTGTTTAGCAGAATTTGTGGTACCTACCTAGCATCTACTCACTAGATGCCAGTAGCAAATTTTTCCAGGTTGTGATAACCAGAAATGTCTCCACACATTTCCAAGTGTCCCCTAGGGGACAAAACTTCCCCTGGTTGAGAAGTCCATTTTTTTTTTTTTTATTTTCAGTGTAACAGTATTCATTGTTTTTTCACCACACCCAGTGCTCCATGCAATCTGTGCCCTCCCTAATACCCACCACCTGGTTCCCCCAACCTCCCACCCCCCGCCCCTTCAAAACCCTCAGGTTGTTTTTCAGAGTCCGTAGTCTCTCATGGTTCACCTCCCCTTCCAATTTCCCTCAACTCCCTTCTCCTCTCCATCTACCCGAGAAGTCCATGTTTGAGATAAGACTCAAGTATCATTCTATGTCTTTAACTAGTGGGGACGGAAAATTAAGTTTCATGCTTTGTACAGACTAACCTTAGATCACCAAAAATTAGGGTGGCAACTGAGAAGGAATGATGAGTGTAATGCAAATGAGAGATTTTTTTTTTTACTTGATCTAAGAATAGTAAACAAAAACAGGAACTTTTCAGAACTAAGCAGATTTAAAAAATCATTTTTTATGTGAAGACTTCAAAACACAATTGATCACAGCCCATAATGTCTTTTGCAGATAGGTGTGTACATTTACCTTAGTGATTGTGCCAGTGTATGAGCTGTGTAATGGATATCCAGAGGGCAAGGTGACTAGGAGAGAAACTGGAAGTAGGAAATGAGACTGCAAAGAAAATACAAGTCAGGACAGCAGTGAGGTAGAAAACCAGAAAAGCAAACAGAAATCAAGTGTGACAATTTTTTTACAGATACAGAGTCATCATACAGGACATCCCAGAAACTGAGAAAATGAAGCACGGCCGGGGGCAAATTATATGCATGACCCCAACAACAATAGAGGGCACCCATACTGACACAGTCTATGACTGCTTTCCTCATCTCAATTTGCTTATTTCTCCTCCCTTGGAGAGAGTCATCACTAGTAAACCTGGACTAGAAACCTGCATGTGGTGATCACTGAACAGCTTTCTGGGTCAATAGCATAGTATCAGACTCACTTGTTTGGCAAAGGCATTTCTCCGACAACAAAAAGCAAGTTAATAGATTGTGTCTGCCTGACATCACTGGTTTCCAAATCCTTGTTGAAATGATGGTTGCTGTTTTTCAATAGAGACTGTGGGCATACATTTAGACTGGAAATGTGATTGATTGTGTCTGTATCTTTCTCATTTTCCAAGTGGATTTCAAAAACTTACATGAGAAACCCCAGAACACCTCTTTGATGGGCTGCAAATAGTGTCCGAAGTCACACTTTTTTCATTTATGTATTTCTCATCTGTTTTATTGTCTTTATAGCACTTATCAGAAATTTGTCCTTGTTTATTGTGTCTTCTGCACAAAAATATGAGTTCTGTGAATGCTAGGGCCTTGTTGTCCTGTTCACAGCTATGTCCCTAGCACCTAGAACAGAGCTTGGCATGTAGTAGGCATTCAATAAATGTTTGCTGAATGAATAAATGAATGAGTGAATGGGCAATAAATAGTTGGAGAAACATTCTTACTCAAGTGAAAAGTCGTTTGGAAAATTTCAGTCTCAGGGCACCTGGGTGACTCAGTGGGTTGAGCCTCTGCCTTCAGCTCAGGTCATGATCTCAGGGTCCTGGGATCGAGCCCCGCATCAGGCTCTCTGCTCAGCGGAGAGCCTGCTTCCCCCTCTCTCTTTGCCTGCCTCTCTGCCTCCTTGTGCTCTCCCTCTCTCTCTCTCTCTCTCTCTCTGTTAAAATAAAGAAATAAAAAATCTTTTTAAAAAAAAGGAAGAAAATTTCAATCTCAATTTATCGTACCTACCCAGAAATACCACATGATCTGCAGATACTGTCAGTCAACCTCTGTGTTTTGGAGATGTCAGTGACAGTGTCAACAGAGGCTCTGAGGACTTCTCTGTGAACCACAGAAGAGGAAATCACTCTGATCTCCTCGATCTTGACACCAACCATTAAAGACTGCATATCAGCCTGAGAGCTGGAAATAGCATTAGTGATTTTGGGTTATAAGACAGACCACAGAGCAAAGCAAGTAATGACAAGTTGTGTTTTCACCTGTGCTCCATACAATTAAATCTTGACCTCCAGGTGTAACTAAATATGACATAGAAACATTTGAATTCAGATATGACTATGGAGTCCTACTGATGCCAGATATGATGTATGTGATTAACACCTCTTATGGAACAAATCATAGCACTAATTAGATCCCAGGAGCCAACACCTGCAATGATAAACAGAGAATAGTAGATGGGATACCATATGTATGACTAGTGAGTGAATAAACACTAGTAGTTTAGTATCCACCCCCACCCCAGACTCTGCATAGTAAATATGCTAGGTCTGAGAATCTGTGGTGGGCCACCCAGTTAAAGCCTGGTAAAACCAAAGTGAATGGGTTGTGTAAGGGAAAAATTGCAACTAAAATATTGGCATTTTGAAGGAAGAATTCACAGCTGGGCAAAATAAGCTGTAAAAATTCAGCTTCATTGAAAGGAAGAGGGCTAGTGTAGCCTTTGGAATGGCTTCTCATGACTAAGGAGATCACAGGATGCAAACGATTCAACAGAGTTGTTGTTTTTTTTTTTTTGAAAATTATGCTATTTGAGGGGCACATCGCTCTAGTTCACCCAGTTTTGCTTTTATGAACAGTTTTTGCTTGTATTGAATCCAAACAATATTTTCCTTAATGGAGAAGCATTTTAGGAAAGTTCTTTGAATTGTTAGAATCACCATACAAGTTTAGACTATTTCTGAATTCAAAGAACAAACTGTATTTGGTTTAAGATATAATGGATGATGGGGCAATAAGAATTCAAGGTCTCTGTGGAATTTAAGATGTATTAAGTAAAACTAGAGTGGAGAGCATCAATAAAAGTATGATTATTCTCATTCTTGAAAAAGAACAATGATTTTTACACACCTGCTAATATAAAGACAATGAAGCAAAGAGGAAGAGAGTTTCCAATAGAAGATCTGCATACAAATGTCAATGTCACTTATTTAGAGCTCACTAAGTACTCTGTTTCTTATAGGAGCATAATGCAAAAGTGGTCTGGTCATCCTTTTTTGACAAACAAAAATGAATACGGCTATGCATGAGTAGGCTTTGAAACTGGCTTCACTAATCTCTACCTTACAAGTTTAAGTGAGAGTCCATCATGGATTCATCATTAATATCTTAGCATTTTGGTACCAATCTGTGCATCAGCACATTATTAAAATCTCCAAAAAAGTGGCACAATGCCTTAGTCATAAATAATAAAGTAAAATAACCTTTTTCCAAGGAAAAGGAGCAACTTAGGAACTATAACTCAGTGCTCAAGTGTTTTGAAATAAGTTATGCTTAAACCATAGATTCCTTCATTTGTAAGGAGTCACCTCTCATTTATACATCATAAGAATGAGGACTGGCAAAACGGAGAGATTGGATTATAAAGCCATGACTCAACAAAGGAACTCACAAACTACAGACTCAGCTATCTACTCTCCATTCCTTTTGCACTCATGTTTAAATGTATTAAGGTCATCAGTTAATGCAAGGGCAGAGAAATGTCAGGTTATTACCACAAGTGTCAAGTGCTCATGAATGTGGAAATCATTATGTTTTACTATGAGAGTGAGATTTTTTTTTTTTTTAAATTTCAAAGGTAGGTGTACAAACCCAAGTGGTCTAAAATAAGCCTGATGTGGAAAAAATACCCTGGAAGAAGGCATGACCATAGCACTGCTCTTCCTATCTAGCCTTTGGACACTGTCTCCTTGAATTTTCTTCTTGCCTTCCTTAAGTTCCTCTGGTAATAATATAGTAAAGATTGCTAGTTGCTAACCCAATGTGTTTTTTTTTTTCTTCCTTAATAATAGAACCTCAAGGGGCGCCTGGGTGGCTCAGTGGGTTAAAGCCTCTGCCTTTGGCTCAGGTCATGATCCCAGGGTCCTGGGATCGAGCCCCACATCAGGCCGTCTGCTCAGCAGGGAGCCTGCTTCCCCCATTCTCTCTGCCTGTCTCTCTGCCTACTTCTGATCTCTGTCTGTCAAATAAATAAATAAATAAAATCTTAAAAAAAATAATTGAACCTCAAACTTGTTTGGTTTATCAATATGCTCTACCAAACAACTGCATTTCTGAACCTCCGCTGAAGTAAGAACAAGTGAGAAGACTAAGTTCTGGCCAGCATAATGTAAGTGAAAGTGTGTGGGACATTCAGGAAAGCTCCTTAAAGGTAATTCACTCATGGCCTACTCTCTCTTCTTCCTTCTCATGCATGGAACACAGATGCAATGGCTAGAGCTTCAGCATCCATCTTAGACCACGTTAGGAGGGTGAGACAGAAAAATGGAAGGAATCCCAATCCCTGGAGACTTTAAAATTGTACTACTAGCCCTGAGTGTCTAGTCCTGGAAATATTTTAGATGAGAGAAAAATAAAATTCCCTATTGCTTAAGTCAGTGATATTTTGGACTTTTTGTGTCAGGCAGCTGAATCAAGTTCTAATTGATATAAAACACAAATAAGAATTCCCCAGAGCTAAAACAATGAACAAAATAGGAAAAGGCAGATAAAAGGTATTAAAGAAGTAAAGGAGAGAATTTATTATCCAAAAATATGTCTCCTTGGCGTAGGATTATTTATGCTATTACTTTTGAAAAACAGCATATGTGAGAGAAGTTCTAAAAACCAAGTAAAAGTTAGTTCCCCTTTTGTAAGAGTGATTTACATTTATAAGGGTTTTGGGGACAAAAAATTTTCCTTTACCCTTCAAGATCTGTCTAGCTGTTATAGAATCAATTGACAGGACACAGATTAACAGGACAAAAAAAATTCAACAAAGTTTAAATACATGCACACAGATGCCTAATAGTAAAACTGAGACCTAAAGAAATGACCAAGGTAGACAGTTTTTATACTCTTTAGGCAATGAGACACAAATCTGCGAGGAACTGACTGGACAAAGAAAACCTATGTTTAGGAGCTTTGATCAGTAAGGAATTCTAAACAGAATTTTGACTGGGGTAATAAATGAGTAAAAGTAACAAGGCTTATTTATATAACCTTCTCGGTTGTGAATTCCCTATCTCTAGTGATAAAGATGTTTCTTTTAGCTTCTGTTACAGAGTAGGTATATTTCACATATGAGATTTATTTCCTGCTTTCTGGAGACAACAAGGGTGTGATGGGGGAGGGTCAGAATGTTCTAACTGCACTGGTTATTTTTTTAAGTAACTTTAATTCAAAATAATTAATATGCCAAAGTAGCACTTTTGGGGGCAGCCTGCCTTTGGCCCCATAAGGGAAATCTTCATTGTAAGGGTATCTCCCTCTCTGTACCAGGAAGAGGAGGATGACTAAATATGGAGAAACTTATCAATGGAGAAGGCATGGACTTAAATCTGAGTAAGAACTTAACCCTTGTTACCTATGCTTTTCCTGAAAACTGGCTCTACCTCACCGAATATTTTCTTTTTTCCATTAGCTGGAAATGGTATTTAAGGTGATAGCTTGGACCATTTCAGGGAGTTACTCAGTTTTTGAGGATCTCTCCCATGTATACAGGAGGCATACATGTCACTAAACTTTGTTTTTCTCCTTTAATCTTTTATTACAGGGGGTCTCAGCCAAGAAGAAAAGTAGGAGAAAAATTATTCTCCCCCACGGGGCAAATAAAATACACACAATCAGGACTCCTATCTCAGAGAGCTGGCAGATATCTGCAATGACAATTTTCTCTTATTACATGACTAAAGAGAAGAATACATACATGCATATATGTATGTATATACATTGTATATATTTTGTTCATGAAGATTTCAATCAGTACTGGAACAAATGTTTATAATGAAAAATATTGAAGATGGTACCATTTTTTATTTATGGTAGTATTGTGTACCTCTACATCCTCAAATAATGCTGTCTCCAGCATTAAGAGGGAACTGAATTTAATGGAGCTTCTACTATGGGTTAGGAGCTATAATCGATTCAGTAGTGTTTTTCAAAAATTCATATTCATCCCAAACCTCAGAATGTGGCCTTATTTAGAAGTAAGGTCTCTGCAGAAAATACTATTTGAGGATCTCTAGATGAAATCTTCCTGAATTTGGGTTGGGTCTTAAGTCCAATCAGTGGTTTCTTTACAAGAAGGAGATTTGGACACAGAAAGACACACAGAAACAGAGACGGGGACATACAGAGGAGACCATGTGAAGACAGAGACTGAAGTTACACTGTTACAAACCAAAAAATGCTAAGGACTATCAGCAACTACCAGTAGCTAGGAGACAGGCATGATACGTTTTCTCCCTCAGAGCCTCCAGAAGGACCTAATCCTGCTGACACTGTGATTTCAGACTTTTGGCCTCCTGAACTATGAGAAAATAAATTCCTGTTATTTTAAGCTACTGCATTTGTGGTAATGCATTACAGCAGTCCTGGAAAACTAATAGAGGATCCTAACGTACATTTGCTTATTTAATCCTCACAACAGTACTGTCAAACAGAAATCATTATATATATTTTATAGATACAGATGACGACTCACAAAGAAAAGGTAGCATTTTATTTCTCTGATATGTATGCAGTACCTATTCTGTGCTAGACTCTGTTTATATACTGGGAAACACAGATAGAAATAACTGCAAAGAAGCACAAATGATAAATGATCAAGTCAAAATTGGAATCCAGGTCTGCCTGACTCCAAAGGTATAAAGTCTTATCACATTAGTAAACAATGATCCTACAATTATTCCCAAGCCTGTGGTGCCAACGCAATTCCAGTGCTGTCTACAAGGTCTTCATATGTAGAAATTACTCTTCACTGATGGTCCCATCTGTGTCTCAGTGCTTTTTTCTCCCAGGAAGACCAAGCAGAGCCACACGCTTTCTTTTCGGCAGACAAAATGCTACAGGTGAAATTTCTTCAGATAAGGGGCCGAGATAATGGACTTCCTTCCTCTGAAAGTGAAAATGTTTTTGCAGATGCTTCCCTACTCTACTGCAAAGAGGGATTTGTTCCATCTGCTCCTCACATCTGGGTCAAGGGCAGTATGTCTGAAGGTGATTGTTTGATTTCATTGAAAACAAAACTAAAAGTTTATTGGTTCCCAATTCTGAAACCATATGGTGCCAAACTTGATTTAAGAACGGTAGTGTGCAAGTATCAGCAGTACCTCCCTTGGATTTATTCTCCCAGTAGAATAAGGATCATCCTGCTCCAGGCATGAAGAGGCAAAAGGTAGAGTGAATGAAATCAAGACCTATGTTACAGTGAAAAAGCTGTAGAATCATAACATGCAAAAATTAGAAATCCATTCATTTTTTACTTCTCCGGTTCACAGATGATGAAATTGAAACCAACAGTGGGTTAGAGACTTGGCCAAGGTTAAGCAGAAAGGTTAGAAGTCAGAGTCAGAAAAAAAAAAAAAAGAAGTCAGAGTCAGAAATAGAAAGCAAGGTTCATTACTTAAAAGCTGATGCTCTGTCTATAAATCATATTCCTTCCTTGAGCCTCAGAATCCTTGTTGTTAAATTAAGGCTAAAGATATCAGTTTGGTATACCTAATAAGTTATTGTGATAATCAAATGAGAGAATCTACATGAAAGACCTTGGGCCCAATACTTCCTGTCTCTGGGTCTCAAGTTCAACTACTTTCAAGTAAGAATGCTGCACTAGTTGATACCTCAATTGCAATACTTATTTCTGTGTGCTTTGTCAGTATAAAGTGGTATATAAATGTATTCTACTCCATATTTCCAGTTCCTGAACTGAACAATTTGTCTCTTCTTGTTTACTTTAGCAACAATGAACAAAGTGAGGTCAGATAGAAACAAAACTGGCATCTCTATCCCAAGGGCACTGCCATATTACACATTCCATTAAAGAATATAATTAAGTGAACACATGCAAAAAAAAGTTCTGCTGAATGATCAAAAACAAAGTCTTTGCTATAATCCAAAAGTAGTGTCCCTTTCACTCCTAGTTTTGTGCCATTTTTTCATACTTCTAATTTTGGTTGAAAAAAATACTTGGTTCTGTTTTAAATTCTATTATTTCTCAGGAAATTCAATTACAAAAATGATTCCTTTGTTCTCTAAATGATAGCTGGTTAGATACTGTATTTGTGAGGGTTACAAAATACAACAGAAATAGAGATTCACATAACTGCAATTGTTACTCACCCAGGTGCAAGATTTCGTTGGTGTGGGGAAATATGAAGAGAGGAAAGTAGACATGTGTTGTGTTTATTTTCTAATATTAAAAAGGGTGTGAGGTGGGAATAATTTTGAGGGTTAGATTGAAGGGAAACTCAGATCCCTAATGAAGACTTTTAATAGTTTTTAGAAAGGCAATTAAAAGGTCTGTAAAGAATGTTTTATCTGCCATATCCTGAAAGGCTGAATCCTTATATACCTAATATTAACCACTCATCCACCCACCCAGCTGTCCAGCCTTACAACAAGTAGTCTTGAGTACATACCAGGCATCATTCTAGGCTTTGGGGACAAAGTAGTGAACAGATAAAAATCCAAGTCCTTATGGAATTCACTTTTGTTTGTGTGTGGTGGGGCAGGGGAGGGTAGGGAGCCAGATAATAAACAGATACATTAAAAAAGTATATAGCAGGGGCGCCTGGGTGGCTCAGTGGGTTTGGGCCTCAGCCTTTGGCTCAGGTCATGATCCCAGGGTCCTGGGATTGAGCCCTGCGTCTGGCTCTCTGCTCAGCAGGGAGCTTGCTTCCTCGTCTCTCTCTGCCTGCCTCTCTGCCTACTTGTGATCTCTGTCCGTCAAACAAATAAATAAAATCTTTAGAAAGAAAGAAAAGTATATAGCATGTTAACTGGTGAGAGCCTATGGAAAATAACGAAGGAAAGGAGATAAGGAAGACTGGTGGTAGGGATAAGAATCGTAATTTCTGCAGAAACCTGTAGAGACGAAGGAGTTATCCAAGAATATATTTAAGGGAAAAAGAACGTCTGGGCAGAGAGATCAACAGCTGCAAATGCTCTGAGGCAGAGGCATGCATGGATGTTCAAGGAAGCCAGATCACTGGAGTAAGGTAGATGAGGAACAGTAGAGAATAAGACCATAGAGGTAAGGGAGTGGGAGACATTTGTGAGGCACATAGGATTCCAAATAAATGTTGACTTACCCACAATGACATGAGAAGCCATCAGAGTTGTGTTTTTTTTTCTTTTAAAGAGTTTATTTATTTACTTGACACAGAGAGAGAGAGAGAGAGAGAGAGAGAGAACACAAGTAGGGGGATTGGGAGAGGGAGAAGCAGGCTTCCCGCTGAGCAGGGAGCCCGACTCAGGCGGGGCTCGATCCCAGGACCCTGGGATCATGACCTGAGCTGAAGGCAGAGGCTTCACAGCTGAGCCACCCCGGCCGCCTGCCATCAAAATTTGTTGAGCAGAGAAGAATGTAATTTGATACATGCATTAATAGGATCCATGTGGCTATTCTGCTAAGAACAAACTGAGGAGGAGCAAAGATGGAAATAGATCCGTTAGCAGGCTGTGGAGGTCATCCCGGTGAGAAGTGATGGTAACTCGGGTCAGGCTGGTAGGGTAGTAGCAGTGATGGTTAAAGAGAAATGGTCAGATTATGACTGCATTTCAAAGACTAAACAAATCTAAACAGGACCATATTTCAGCCAGACAATGTAAAACACTAATGTTCCAAGCATCTCTCATGCTCAGGCTAGAGGAACTGCAAACTTTAGAGGGACATCTTACATTGTCTAGGGGTGGGAATGACAAACCTGATAGCCTGGCTTTTATCCAAAGGAGTCCACTCACTCTAAAATCTTAGAAAAGGAATTTGAGGAAACATCTACTCTACAAATATCTTAATGTACCTAAATAGTTTCTAAGTGGAGTTTGCTCCCAGTATTTTTTTTTCCTTTTATACTATTAGTTCAAGTTGGTATTTTCATTGACCAGATATTAAAATATGTGCCTTGGGACCACACAAGGTAACTGAAGGGAAAACAACTACAAGGGGCTTTAAAAAATAAAGACTGCAAGAACATAATGCAAATGAGAACCCACATGTAGCAACATCAATCCGTGGGTGTGATTTCCAGCAAATATCAGCCACATTACCAAAAAGTCGCAGGTGTACATGGTATGTGAAAATGAGAAACTACAAAGTGAAGAGATTTATGTCCACTACACTTTCATTCACTTGAGAGGTGGGCTCCATTTGAATATAGTTTTGGAAATACTGGAGGATTTAAGAAAGGGAATATCAATAACTCCAAAACGTAAACAGGGAAGTTGAGAAATAATGGATCAACAAGGCTTGCAGAACACTGGAAAGCTTCTGCTAAACAGGATTTTCAATTTGTTCCTTTATGAGGTCTGACCACATTGTATGGGACTGGGTTCAAATTGTGTATTTAGCCGGACTGCAATGAAATTATGAATAAGAACAGCCATTGATTCAGTATCATTATTAACATGAATATCACATTTATATATACAAATGACTACTTCTTCAAAGTAAACTCATTGATTTTGCCATGCAGACACCTGGCCCAGGGGATAACTGATGGCTGAAATCCCAGTCACCATCCACTTCTTTCCAAGGCCCAGCTCTGGTTGTAGGAGAGGGGCATTCACTTATAATTATGTAAGGTAGAGCGGTCTTTTTGTATGCCACACAGAAGTACCTTTTGTGCTCACAGTGGCTCCTCACTCCACTCTCTTTGTAAGTAGTCACTTTTTGGAGTAGTTAGAGATCAGGATTCTCAAACTTGAATGAGCATAGAAAGCTCTGGGGTGGTTGCTACTAATTCCGATTCCTGGGTCTAGTCACCAACCCCTTAAACTGACATCTCAGTTGAATGGGGACCAAAATTTACAACTTAAACAGTATCACAGTAGGTTCTGATGTTGGGCATCCATGAACAACCTGAGAAACACTGTCTTTTTAAAAAATTTAATTTAATTAATTTAAATTCCAGTATAGTTAACATAAGTATTATATTAGTTTCAGGTGTACAGCATAGTGACTCAATAATTCCACACATCACCTGGTCCTCACCTGGACAAGTAAACTCCTTAATCCCCATCACTTATTTCACCCATCCACCCACCTACCTCCCCTCTGGTAACCAATAGTTTGTTTTCTGTAGTTAAAAGTCTGTTTCTTGGTTTGCCTCTCTCTGTCTCTCTCTTTCACTTTCTTCCCCCTGATCTTTGCTCCTTTGTTTTGTTTCTTAAATTCCACATATGAGTGAAATCACATGGTATTTCTTTTTCTCTGACTGACTTCACTTAGCATTATACTATCTAGCTCCATCCATTTGTAAATAGCAAGATTTCATTCTTTTTACAGCTGAATAATATTTTATTATTTTATTGTATATTTATACACCACATCTTCTTTATCCATTCATCAGTCAATGGACACTTGGGCTGCTTCCATAATTTGGCTATTGTAAATAATGCTACAACAAACACAAGGGTGCATGTATCTCTGTGAATTAATGTTTTTGTTTTTTGTTTTTTTTATATGGGGGGTAAATACCAGCAGCATGATCACTAGATCTTGGGTAGTTCTATTTTTAACTTGTTGAGGACCCTCCATACTGTTTTCCACAGTGGCTGCACCAGTTTGCATTCCCACCAGCAGTGTAAGAGGGTTTCCCTTTCTCTGCATCCTTGCTAACACCTGCTGTTTCTTGCGGGGTTTTTTTTTTTTTTTTTTCATTTTAGCCATACTTAATGGTGTGAGGTGATATCTTATTGCAGTTTTGATTTGCAGTTCCCTGATGGTAAGTGATGATGAGCATCTTTTCATGTGTCTGTTGGGTATCTGAATGTCTTTGGAGAAATGGCTGTTCATGTCTTCTGCCCATTATTAAATTGGATTATTTGGTTTTTAGGCGTTGGGTTTTCTATGTTCTTTATATATTTTGTATACTAAGCCTTTATTGGATATGTCATTTGCAAATATCTTCTTCCATTCAGTAGGTTGCCTTTTAGTTTTGCTGATTGTTTCTTTTGCTGTGCAGAAGACTTTTATTTTGATGTAGTCCCAGTAGCTTATTTTTGCTTTTTTTTTCTTTGCCTCAGAAAACATATTTAGAAAAATATTTCTACTGTCAATGTCAGAGACCTTACTGCTTGTGTTGTCTTCTAGGATTTTGATGATTTCCTGTCTCACATTTAGTCTTTCATCCATTTTGAATTTATTTTTGTGTATGGTGTAAGACAGTGTCCAACTTCATTCTTTTGCGTGCAACTGACCAGTTTTCCCAACACCATTTGCTGAAGAGACTTTTTCCCATTGAATGTTCTTTCTTGCTTTGTCAAAGATTAATTGACCATAGAGAAACACTATGACTGCATTTTCTCGTGAGAAAATAGCTCAACTATCTCAAAATACAAATGAATTCTAATCCTAGTTTTCCTATTTATTACATGTACAACCTTGATTCAATTTGTAGAATGAGGATAATACTTGGTATTCCTAAATCACAGGGTTATTTTAAAACCGGACAAGAAAATATATATCCATGGCTCCTAAATCAGGTTTTGTATCAGGATCACCTAGCCTAGACTCATTAAAAATACAACTAAATGAGCCCCATTCCCAACCCACTGGACCAGAATTCTTGAGAATGGGCCTTAGTATTCATTTTACCTCTCCCCTATGTTAGAGACTCTGTTTTCTGGATATTGTGTCCCTTATTTTCTTGTTTTCACCCTTGTTTTAGTGGAACACATCATTCAGCAGCTTCCTGAGAAAGGGTGCATGAGGAGCATTAAAAAAAATCTGAACATGAGATTATTTAACCCTTATAATCAATTCTTGGTTTGGCTAAAAATAAACTGTTATATAGGAAATTATCTCCTTTCACAAAATTTGAACCATAGTTCTAATGTTTCTTTCTTCTTTTGTATGTGGTCTAAGGTTTCCCCCCAATCGGTCTGTTTCAAGGAGTCTTTGTATTTATTGACTGATTTACTATTTCGGGTGTTCTGTGTTCCTTAGTATTGATCTGAGCTTCCATCCTGCATCATTTCCATCCTTTGAAGAAATTATTTGGCATTTCTTTGAGTGCAGGTGTGCTAGTGACAGAATCTCTTAGTTTCTGCTTATGTAAAAATGTCCTCCACTCTTTTGTGAAGGCTATCATTATCTAATATAGAATTTTGTGTTGACTATTTTTCTTTACCTCTTTAAGGAAAAACATTATAACTGTGTAGCTCCATTCTCTATATAATTACAATATCCCCCCCATTTTGGTGCAATTAATGATAGCTGTTAACAGATATGTATGTGCTTTTAGAAACCTAAGAATATTTTTTTAGTTGTTACTTTATATAATTTTATGTAATATAAAGAAGCTGAGAGAAGAGAAAAAGTATATATTTGTGGAGTGTATTAATTTTATTTACCATTTACGTTTTCTCTATTTTTTCCTGTGGATTTGAGTTCTCATCTGGTCTCATTTCCTTAGTCAAGTACAACCTTGCATCTGCCACCTCTTTTGTGCTATTATTGTCAAATATATTACTTTTTTACATGTTATAGGCCCAACAATGCACTTATATGTATATTATTCTATACAATTAAAAAAAATCACTTAACAGAAGGAAAGGAAATATACATTGATATCATCTTTTATAATTAAGCAAGTAACTTCACCAGTGCTCTTCGATATTTTGTGTGGATTTGAATTTCTGGCTGGTATCATGTGCTTTCAGCCTGAAGAACTTCCTTTAGTATTTTTTGTAAGCAGATCTCCTAGCAAGAAATTCTCTTAGTTTCTATTTTAGAAATATTTCCCCCCTCAATTTTGAAAGATCATTTTTCTGGTTATAAGACACTTGTTCGAAAGTGTCTCTGGACCTCTGTCTGCTCTTCCACCAACCCTGTGGAGCAGCAGCAAGCCATCCAGCTCTATTTTGTTCCAAGAGGCTCCCAGACATCTAGAGTATGCCAGGCCCCATCAGCACTCTGAGACAGGCAAGACAGAAATCAGTCCCTCAGGAAGCCCCCAGAAAACCTGAACTGTTGGATGCCTGCTCTACTCTTCTCTTTCTCCCTGAAGGAGAGGCTGCCAAGCTGTGTCAGCTTCTGTCAGTTGTATCCCAGGTCCTCCAGGGCAGCAACACACTGCCCAGCTCTTTTTTGTCCTTAGTAGCCCCCAGATATCTAGAGTATGCCACGTCCCATCAGCACTCTGAGACAGGTGAGACAGCGTCAGTCCATCATGCAGCCTCCCTGGAAAGTCAGAATGTTGGACTATCGTCCAATCTTCTCTTTTTCTCCACAGAGGGCATCTGAGAACTGGGGTTTTCTGCTCGGTTTGTGACACTGTTGCAGGGGAGGGATTATGGAGAGAGAGTGTCAGGAATTTTCCTACTGGCTTTGTTGTGGCTGGTTTTGCACTTGCCTTAAGTGCAAGGGACTTTTATTTTATTTTTTAAAAAGATTTTATTTAATTCTTTGAGAGAGAAAGAGAGAGAGAGAAATCACGAGCAGGTAGGGAGATAGAGGGAGAGCACAGAGGGAGGTAGGGAGACTGACGTGGGGCTGATCCCTCATGACCTGAACTAAAGACAGATGCTTAACCCACTGAGCTACCCAGGGGTCCACAAGGGATTTTTCAATTGTTTCTGGATTTTTCACAAAGGGAATTGGTCCATGTATTTTTAAATTAATGTCTCTGAGGGAAGAAGGAGAGTTGAGAGTTTCCTATCCTGCTATCTTGCTGTTATCCTGTGAGGATTTCTCTAGATTCTGTATCGAAAAGAGTTGAGGAAGGGAAGAAGCAGTTAGGGCAATTAGGAGGCTATCCAACAATTCAAGTGTGAGATGGTGGTGATTTTTAACAATTTAAAAAAAAAATTTCAGATTTTATTTGAGAGAGAGAGAGAGAGAGAGAGAGAGAGAACACGCATGGGCACGCGTGGAAGCAGCGAGCAGGGAGCAGCAGGGAGGGGCAGGGGGAGAACCAGACTCCCCACTGAGGAAGGAGCCTGTTGCTGGGCTGGATCCCAGGACCCTGAGATCATCACCTGAGGTGAAGGCAGAGGCTTAACGGACTGAGCCACCCACGCGCAGCGGGTTAGCCGTCCGGGTGTCCCAAGAGATGGTGGTGATTTAGACCAACATGGTAGCACTGGGAGTGTGTAGGAAATGGTAGTCCAGATACGTTTTGAAGATAGAATACACAGGGTTTGCTAGTGGATTGGAAACAGGATTGTGAAGATCCGACTGACAATGATGACTCAAGGATTTTGGCCTGAACAACTGAATGGATGGAACTGTTTTTAATTGAAGTGTGTATACGGGGCGGGGGGCAATTTCAAGTGGAACAGATTGCATGGCGAGGGGAAAGATCAAGAGCTTGTTTAGGAGATGTTAATTTATAGTTGCCTATAATGCAATCAGTGAGAGATGTCAAGTAGGCAGGGTTTTTTCTCCATGTTTTTATTTAAATTACAGTTAGTTTATGTGCAGTGTAATATTGGTTTCTGGTGTAGAATTTAGTGGCTCATCACTTACATACAACACCCAGTGCTCATCACAAGTGCCCTCCTTAATCTGCATCACCTTTTTAGTCCATTCTCCTGCCTGCATCACCTCCAGTAACCATCAGCTTGTTCTCTATGGTTAAGAGTCTGTTTCTTGGTTTGTTTTTCTTTTTTAACCCCTATGTTCATTTGTTTTGTTCCTAAGAAGGCATTATGATGGTAAATATTCTTCCCTGTTTGTTTAACTCTGTTTTGTTCACTTCCTAGAACCTGGCTTATATAAGAACTATAAATATTTATTGAATAGAATTTGCATTGTTCCTATGTGATAATACAGATTTAAACACATGTATTCAATCCAACATGTTGAATCAGAAGTTCATAGTAACAAATCTCTATCGTTCAATTGCACATTTGGCTTCCTAAGACAAAGCTAGGTATTTGAGGCACATATGGTGAAAAAGGGGTGAAGATATTATTTTAGGATCAACTTGTTATGACGTTATAAAGTCAGATGAGTAATTTTATCATTGCTTGAAACCTGGATCTGAAGAACCTCCAGAAATGTCACTTCAAATACATTTAAAGAAATGACAGTATCCTTAGTTACAGTTACAAGGCGTCAAATGGAATATATCAGTGTTAGTAAAACACTTTTGAACAAGGCCCTTCTCATTTAGAAATTATTAATTACATTGTTTATAATTATTCTAAATACTTGGAAGAGAAGAAAGTGTGGAGATATATATATGTATATATATATATGTATACATATATATATGAAGAGAGAGAAGAAGGAGCTTGATATATATACTTGTGTGAGTGTAATTAGTTAGTCAATTAACTCATTATCTTATTCATCCAGTCAACTGGCTAGCTTTAGTCTAATTAGTTAAATTAGTTAACTACTAAAGTTATGAAATCAATCCAGGGATGGGCTCTTCTATTGAAAACACTGAGATCAGAATTCCCCATTTCAGTGCTCCCTCTACAATGCTTCAGTCTTTTTCATATCCAACCTGTAACAGAGAGTGTGCTAAATCAGCATAACAAATTCTAAACATGAGTTTTCATCAGTGAAATAAATAACATTCCAGTTACATGAATTGCCTGAAAATATTGTGCTGACCTCACTGTCGTAGCATAAATTAAGGGTAAAAGAAAAAAGTTGTCCTTGTAGTTTATGATCTTTGCAGTGGCTCTTGCGGTCAAAGACTCCATCCTATTCTCATGGAATTCTGTTGCCTGACACCCCTAGAAGTTTATAGTGAAATTCCAAATGACATTTTGCCACATCTGGTTTGAAACTTACTGCTCTATGTGGTTTGAATGAACCTCTCTTATAACATGCTTCTGGAGTGACTGTCCAAAGGGACAGACAATTGGGATTCCATCCAGCCTACAGAACAGGTTGACTGACTCCGAGAAACTGGCTACTAAAATATGTATATTTGGAAAATGCAGGCTCAGTTTTGCTGGCATTGTAACATACCACTCTGTGATAAGGTTCTGAGGGAGGAGACCTAACACCCTCACTTGGCTAAAGAACATACTAGTTACGAAAAACCAATTCAGTTCATGTCTGTCTGCAGTCTTGTGTTTTCTGCTCTTTTTATGGCACCTTTTTCCCACTTTATGCTGCAAGTCTTGGAAATGGAATTGCCTTATCTACACTAGACTGTGGGCTCCTAGGGGGACTGGGACAGTGTTTTATTTATTGAATTGTATGTTTCTCTATTCTTAGCCCCATGCATTGCATACAGTAAGAACCCAGTGGAGACTGAGCAAGTTAAACCTGTGAGATTATTACCAAAGCTAAAATGAATTTGACCCCATACTTTTGAGTCTAAGAAAATGTATAGCTATGATCGAAAGCTGTCTGTATTATCTATTCAAGAAAAATAATCACCTTCCTTTTGAAAAGGTCTTTTCTTTTTAAGATCTTTGTCACTTAATGAAAAACAAAACCTCAATTTTAAGTAGTACCAGTTTGGATCTAAATAATTAAAAAAGAGCCCCAAGAAAAAAGTAACTTAAGATTTAATTGGCATTATGTGTATTTTAAAGTCTTAGGAGATAATTTACTCGAAAGTAATATATAATTCATAATTTTCAAGTTTTAAAACTAATCTCTTCCTACATTTTCTATTAGCTTCACAAACTCAATGTTATTTCTTTCTGAATGTTTAGAACACGTTTAGTACAGGCATTTGTTAAACTATGCCCAGTATCTCATGTATTTTATCACATAGTCTTATATATATATTCCATTTTTTTTAGTAATCTCTACACCCAATGTGGGGCTCAAACTTACGACTCTGAGATCAAGAGTTGCACGCTCCTCTGGTTGAGCCAGCCAGGTGCCTGTATATACTTTTTTGGGGGTTGGGGGGATACAAATTTATATTTTAGAAATGAAAACAAAAAGAAAATTTCCCACTGCAAAGTCAAAACCATCCTTTTAAACAGTAAAACTAAAAGGATATAGGTATAACAGACAGCTGGGTCATTCTTTTTTTGGTAGTAGAAACCTCAGAATAAGAATACTAGATGGACATGTATTTATGGGAGGCTTTTTTGTTTGCAATTGTCAGTGCATTTTAGACTAAAACTTTTACTTATATTGCTCCTTAGGAAAGCAAACGAACAATACTACACAGCACCTTAACATATAATTTTCGGTTCAAAATTTAAAATCCATTATCTCCAAATTTTACATGCTATATGGCTTACTTTAAGATATATTTCATTCCTTCTAAAGAAAACATACACAAGTAATGTTTTTCTAAGTCATAAAATGAGTCTTATCCATAGGTTTCAATAAATATATTTGCCAGTGATGTGGAACCACCCAGCACATGAAAAACAAGGTCTAGAGTGAGTCTAAAACTTCTGTACCACCCAATTAGGCCATGGTTGACTGTGAAAAAGGTCAGTGAGGTAATCCTATGTAGCTTTTGTAGGATGCTTACTGAGAAGAAAAGAACAGTTCTGAAATCTAAGAGGACTTTTAAGAGGGAACTTTCACCAGTATTTTCATATAGCTTAAGCAAAGTACAGATCAAAAGACATAATGGAGCTACTAGAGAGAGCCCATCGTTATCCAGAAAAGAATGGGCTCAATTACAGTTGGAAATAGGATAAATTAGGATAGAAAAATTTCATTTTGTTTTTCAAGCATTCATTAATTCATTCAAAAATTAATGTTCACTTTCTCACAATCATTAAGATGGCTACTCTTTAAAAAAAGGGAAGAGAACAAAAGAAAAGAACAAGTGTTAGTGAGGATGTGGAGAAATTGAAAATCTTGTGCACTACTGGTGGGGATGTAAAACAGTGTAGCTGCTGTGAAAACCAAGGTTTTGTTGTAGCTCACAAAATAGAAAATATAATTACCAAATAATCCAGCAATCCCAAAAGAATTGAAAATAGAGTCTTAAAAGGATATTTGTATACTCATGTTCATAACAGCATTATATTCACAGTAGCTAAAGGGTGGAAGCAACCCAAGTATCTATACATGGATGAATGGATAAATGAAATATGGTATACATGGACAACAGGATATCATTTAGCTTTTATTTTATTTTATTTTTTAAAGACTTTATTTGTTTATTTGACAGACAGAGATCACAAGTAGGCAGAGAGGCAGGCAGAGAGAGAGGAGGAAGCAGGCTCCCTGCTGAGTAAAGAGCCCGATGGGGGGCTTGATCCCAGGACCCTGGGATCATGACCTAAGCTGAAGGCAGAGGCTTTAACCCACTGAGCCACCCAGGCACCCCATCATTTAGCTTTTAAAAGGAAGGTATCTAAAATAGCCAAGAAAGGAGAAACTAGGAATGTGGTTGCCAGGAGCTACAAAAGTGTTGGGGAGAAATGGGGTATTACCATTAATTTTCAGTTATGTAAGATGAGTAAGTTCTAGAAAGCCACTGTACAAATCACACCTAAAGTTAACAATACTGTGTTGTACACTTACAAGTTTGTTAAGAGGGTAGATATCATGTTAAATATTCTTTAAAAAAAAAAGAAGAAAATCTTGACACAGGTTATAACATGGATGAAACTTGAAGAGAACTTTATGCTAAGCAAAATAAGTCAGTCATAAAAAGAAATACCATATGATTCCACTTAAATAAGGCACCTAGAGTGGTCAAATTCATAGAGACTAAAAATAGAACGGTGGGCAAATATCATTCTCAATGGAGAAAAATTGAGAGCTTTTCTACTAAGGTCAGGAACATGGCAAGGATGTCCGTTATCACCACTGCTGTTCAATATAGTACTAGAAGTCCTAGCCTCAGCAATCAGACAACAAAAAGAAATTAAGGGCATCCAAATAAGCAAAGAAGAAGTCAAACTATCACTCTTTGCAGATGATATGATACTATATGTGGAAAACCCAAAAGGCTCCACTCCAAAACTGCTAGAACTTGTACAGGAATTCAGTAAAGTGTCAAGATATAAAACCAATGCACAGAAATCAGTTGCATTTCTATACACCACCAACAAGACAGAAGAAAGAGAAATGAAGAAGTCAATCCCATTTACAATTGCACCCAAAACCATAAGATACCTAGGAATAAACCTACCAAAGGGGCAAAGAATCTGTACTCAGAAAACTATAAAGTACTCATGAAAGAAATTGAGGAAGACACAAAGAAATGGAAAAATGTTCCATGCTCATGGATTGGAAGAACAAATATTGTGAAAATGTCTATGCTACTTAAAGCAATCTACACTTTTAATGCAATCCCTATTAAATCCCATCCATTTTTTTTTCAAAGAAATGGAACAAACAATCCTAAAATTTGTATGGAACCAGAAAAGACCTCAAATAGCCAGAGGAATATTGAAAAAGAAAGCCAAAGTCGGTGGCATCACAATTCCAGATTTCAAGCTCTATTACAAAGCTGTCATCATCAAGACAGTATGGTACTGGCACAAAAACAGACACATAGATCAATGGAACTGAATAGAGAGCCCAGAAATAGACCCTCAAGTCTATGGTCAACTAATCTTTGACAAAGCAGGAAAGAATGTCCAATGGAAAAAAGACAGCCTCTTCAACAAATGATGTTGGGAAAATTGGACAGCCACATGCAGAAAAATGAAAGTGGACAATTTCCTTAGACAACATAAAAATAGACTCAAAATGGTTGAAAGACCTCAATGTGAGACAGGAATCCATCAAAATCCTTGAAGAGAACACAGGCAGCAACCTCTTTGAACTCAGCCGCAGCAACTTCTTCCTAGAAACATGGCCAAAGGCAAGGGAAGCAAGGGCAAAAATGAACTATTGGGATTTCATCAAGATCAAAAGCTTTTGCACAGCAAAGGAAACAGTTAACAAAACCAAAAGACAACTGACAGAATGGGAGAAGATATTTGCAAACGACATATCAGATAAAGGGCTAGTATCCAAAATCTATAAAGAGCTTAGCAAACTCAACATCCAAAGAACAAATAATCCAATCAAGAAATGGGCAGAGGACATGAACAGACATTTCTGCAAAGAAGACATCCAGATGGCCAACAGACACATGAAAAAGTGCTCCACATCACTCGGCATCAGGGAAATACAAACCAAAACCACAATGAGATACCACCTCAAACCAGTCAGAATGGCTAAAATAACAAGTCAGGAAATGACAGATGCTGGCGAGGATGCAGAGAAAGGGGAACCCTCCTACACTGTTGGTGGGAATGCAAGCTGGTGCAACCACTCTGGAAAACAGCACGGACGTTCCTCAAAAAGTTGAAAATAGAACTACCCTATGACCCAGCAATTGCACTACTGGGTATTTACCCTAAAGATACAAACGTAGTGATCCGAAGGGGCACGTGCACCCAAATGTTTATAGCAATGTCTACAATAGCCAAACTATGGAAAGAACCTAGATGTCCATCAACAGATGAATGGATAAAGAAGAAGTGGTATATATATGCAATGGAATACTATGCAGCCATCAAAAGAAATGAAATCTTCCCATTTGTGACGACGTGGATGGAACTAGAGGGTGTCATGCTTAGTGAAATAAGTCAATTGGAGAAAGACAACTATCACATGATCTCCCTGATATGAGGAAGTGGAGATGCAACATGGGGGGTTAGCGGGGTTGGAGAAGAATAAATGAAACAGGATGGGATCGGGAGGGAGACAAACCATAAGTGACTCTTAATCTCACAAGACAAACTGAGGGTTGCTGGATGAGGGAGGTCAGGAGAGGGTGGTGGGGTTATGGACATTGGGGAGGGTATGTGCTATGGTGAGTGCTGTGAAGTGTGTAAACCTGGTGATTCACAGACATGTACCCCTGGGGCTATTAATACGCTATATGTTAACTTAAAAATGTTAAAAAAATAGAATGGTGGTGGTCAAGGACTGAGGGAAGAGTAAATGGGGCATCATTTAATGAGTATGGAGTTTCCGCTTTGCAAGATAAAAAGAGTTCTGGAGATCTATTGCCCAATAATGTGAATATATTTAACAGTAATAAACTGTACACTTAAAAATAGTTACAATGGTAAATTTTATGTTATGTGTATTTTGCCACAGTAAAAAGTTAAAAATAACAAAAAAATATTGTTGAAGAGACGTCTGGGTGGCTCAGTTGGTGAAGCATCCGACTCTTGGTTTTGGCTCAGGTCATGATCTCAGGGTTGTGAGATCGAGCTGCACATCGGACTTCATGCTCAGTGTGGAGTCTACTTGTCAATGTCCCTCTGCTCCTCCCTCTGCATGTGCTCTCTCTCTCAAATAAATAAATAAAATCTTTTAATAAAAAGTTATTGTTGAATGTCCACTATGGGCTGAAAAACACATTATATGTTGAGGATAAGACAAAAAAATATGATCTAGTAAAATATGATTATGACATACATAATAATCAAAATATGATTATGACAAAATATGACATAAAAATATGATTTCACTACTGGTATTTACCCAAACAGTACAAAAACATTACTTTGGAGGGATACATGCACCCTTATGTTTATTGCAGCATTATTTACAGTAGCCAAACTATGGAAACAGCCCAAGTGTCCATGGGTAGATAAATGGATAAAGGAGAGGTGGTATATATACACAATGGAATATTATTCAGCCATAAAAAGAATGAAATCTTGCCATTTGCAACACCATGGATCTGGAGAGTATAATGCTAAATGAAATAAGTCATCAGAGAAAGACGAATACCAAATGATTTCACTCATATATGGAATTAAAGAATCAAACAAACAAATAGAAAAACAAGAAAGGAAAAAAGAGAGAAAGAGAAACAAACCAAGAAAAGGACTCCTAGCTATAGAGAACACAATGATATTTACCAGAGGGGAGGTGGAGAGGGGGTGCTAGGGATTAAGGAATGCACTTGTCATGATGAGCACTGGGTGTTGTATGGAAGTGTTCAATCACTATATTGTACACCTGAAACTAATCTTACACCGTATGTGAACTACACTGGAATTAAAAAAAGATATGATTCCTTTCCTCAAGAGGTTTAGAGTGGAGACAGGCAAAGAAACAATAACCTTTGTGTATGCATGTGGAAAATTCACAGGGGATAGAGCACCTAAATCTATGTAAGGTGGTTACTGAGTCTTTGCAATTCAGACCGAAGAATAACCAAGAAATATTATATTTGAGTTTTTCTTCCATACTAGCTGTCTGACCATAAGCAAATTTTTAAATCTTTCTGAATCTCAATTTCCTCATCAATAAACATGGGACTGACCTATGTCAGAGATTAATTGAAAGGATTACATGAAATAATACATGTAAAGTTCCTAGCACAGTTTCTGGTACACAGTATTACACAGTAATTTGTATCCATTACTATTAGTACTGTTCTTTCATTATTTTTACTATTGTTGTTTTATTTGGGCATCAGCTTTTCCTTTTTCATTGCTAAATTTTGTTGCTTTCAACCTCACTTTTACTTTGGTATCTATTCTTCTTTTCTTATCCCACTCTCTCGATCCAGTCTCTCTCTCATCATTTCTCACCTGGGCAATTACAAAAGGATTCTCACTTTTCTTATTGTTATCTTCTAAACCATCCTTTAAATTGTAGCTAGAGCCCTTCAGATTTTGAATTTCTTAGAAAATAGTTCAGATCACATGACTCTCCTCTTTAAGAATCTTTAAACTTTCATTGCTCACAAAATAACATCTGAATCCCTTAGCATGCTGGTTTGAGCTCTCCTAAGTCAACCGCTACCTATCTTTTCATTTTTTTTGGTCACTACAACGTGTGATGCTCTTCTTTATCCAGCTATAATGGACTGTTGTCCATTTCCCAAATATGTAGTGCATTTTGCCACTTTATGCTTTTATATACAGCATTTCCTTTGGTTGAATTAACATTCTTCTTCACCTTTCCTAATTATTTTCTTCTTTCTTATCCCAGTTCAAATATCACTTCTGAATTTCATTGTTGCATAGCAATTTGTATATCAGTGTAATAGTTTATTCCCCCTAGGATTAACTTCCCTATTATTTTCTCTTTGCCCAAAGAATATAATCTAAACTCTGAACTTGGCCTTCTGAATCACCCATGATATGATTCTAAGTCCACTTCTAACTGTTTGCTTACAAATATCACTGGCTTCAACAAGCTGCTAACTCTTCAATTCTCCTCCTACACAAAGCCATTTGAATATTCAAGGCCTACCATGAGTCCTCAGTGAGACTTTCCCCAAAACCTTCCCCTCGCAGAGATCACTCCTGATGTGAAATACTGTAATACCCTTGCCAGAACCCCTCGCTTTTCTTTGGAATGCTCTGTATATTGGCATTCGATTTGTATTAACCTTCCAATTAAATTGTTTCTCAAGAACAGAGAGAATCTTAAGTTTCTTTGTATTCCCAGCATCTCACACTGTCTTCCAGATAATAAATGTTTGTTCAGGTGGTTGTTTTAGAGAAGGGCTCAAAGAGATTTCAGGGTCCATTTTGTCTCCTTATTTTACAGAGGAGGAAATTAGAACAAAGAACAAAAAAATTAGAACAAATTAGAACAAAGAACAGGGTAAGGTGTTTAGGAAAGTCCAGCCAGTTAATGGCAAAATGCGAAAAAGAACTTCAGGTTAAGATTCTTTTGCTGATAATTTGAGACTGCTTAAGATGCTATTTTAAATTATATAAGAGTTTTTTAAAATTAACATATAATGTATTATTTGTTTCAGGGGTACAGGTCTGAATCATCAACACAATTCACAGCACTCACCATAGCACATACCCTCTCTAATGTCCATTACCCAGCCACCCTATCCCCCCCACCCAGCAACCCTCAGTTTGTTTCTCAGTTTAAGATTAAGAGTCATAAGATAGATTTTGAAATATTTATTGAGAGTATATTTTCAAAATGTTTTCTTGATTAGTATGGAAGCCAATTTAGTTTTTTTTTTTTAAGATTCTATTTGTTTATTTGAGAAAGAAAGAAAGAAAGAAAGAAAAGAAAAGAAAGAAAGAAAGAAAGAAAGAAAGAAAGAAAAGAAGAAAGAAAGAAAGAAAGAAAGAAAGAAAGAAAGAAAGAAAGAAAGAAAGAAAGACAAAGCATATCAGGGGGGCAGAGGGAAAGGGAGAAGCAGAATCCCCAGCGAGCAGGGAGCCTGATGCAGGACCCTGGGATCATGACCTGAGCTGAAGGCAGACACTTAACCGACTGAGTCACCCAGGTGCCCCGCCAATTTAGTTTTAAATGGAAAAGGTAACTACATACAACCTGATAACATTAAGGCAGAAGAAAACCTGATAATATTAAGGCAGAAGAAAAAATTTGCCACTATTTTTTAAATAAAAAAATAATTTTTAAAATAAAAAAGCATGAACTTAAAAAAAAAAAGATAAAAAGCTATGGCACAGTTCCACAACAACATATATGCAAATAATGCCATTGAATTATATACTTTAAAATGGTTAAAATGTCAAATTTTATGTTATATATTTTTATAATAATTAAAGAAAGCAAATAACATAATATAGCAAAACCCACTGAATTGTCCACTTTAAGTGGGTGAATCGTATATGTGAAGCATTATGTCAATAAATCTGTTTTTAAAAATAAGAAAAAAGAGATTCATATTTTTTTCAGACTTAATGTTATAGTCATCACTGAAAATAAATGAGAAATTCTGATGTGTTACTCTGTATTCTTCAACCAACTACCTATATTTTCTTCTGTAGATAAACGCTGATGTTTTGTGTTTATGCCATCAAAAGAAGACACTTTCACATTTTAACCTATTGAATCTTTTGATCTTTTGATTCAAAGATACACCGTTGCCTACTGACCTATGACAATTTGGCTGGTCACCAATTATTATACTCTTTTGGAAAATACCCTACTTTCCACAGTTAGAGGTCGGTAAGGGCTATGGTTTCTCTACCCCATAACCTGGTTAAAAGTAAGAAGTTACCGTGTTAAAATAAAACAATTTAGATTGGTTTGTGTCAAACCTATGTTAATGAACAGACAGATACAAAGCCAGTTACATAATGAATCTTTGTAGCTCAAAAGAGTCCCACCCTCTATGCTCAGGTAGTCCAACAAGACCCCTGAGGCAGAAGCAATGATATTCCCAAGGTAGCAATGGTCAATCTTATTCTTGGGTCAGAGACTTTCTGGATACAATGGTAGGAGGGATGCAAGGCTGACCACACAGATATTATAACATACAGAAGTACTTTAGAGTGACTCATTTTAGCAATTAAGCTTCATTCACAATTTAGGTGATTTAGTGGTGATGTGGCAGACCACTTACAAATAACTTTAACTCACCCTTGATTTTGAAAGTGAGAAGTAATAATGCTAATAATAATCTATCATATAGTGAGTATGTACTATGGGTCAGGTATAGTCTTAATCTGGATTTCTACTACAGCAGGCATGAGAATTTGAGAGGTTATTCAAAGAAGCAGGAGTATAGCAGTGGGTGGAAACAATGAAACAGGGAGAAACAAAAAGAGACTAAAAGGTGTATTACGAGTTCTCAAAATAGTAGGCCTCAGGGACCCCAGTACATTTAAAATTTTGAGAGCCCCCAAAATGTGTGTGTGTGTGTGTGTGTGTGTGTGTGTGTGTGTGTGTGTTATCTATTCAGGTGGCACTAGAATTGAGTCTTAGGTGGTGGACAAGGCTTCAAATGGAAAAGTTTTAGAAGGGACATTCCTAGATGGGGTAAAAATGTACAAAGTCATGTCTACTCTTTAATACAAAACATTAAGAGAAACAAAAACAATGTTCACAGTTGTGCAAAAGATGAGAAATACCTTAAATATGTACAAATGAGAAAAATGGTTAAGTAACAATGGTAGCCTCACATTTTTAAAAATATGCAGTAATTAAAGCAATATTCTACACCAGCAATTTTTAAGTGTTTTGGCCTTAGGATTCATTTGTATTTTTAATAATGATTAAAGACCCTAAAGACTCTAAGGAGTTTTTGTGTAAAGAGTTTATATCAAATGCTATTTACCATATTAGAAATTTAACTGGAAAAATGTAAAATAATTATTTACTAATTCACTTAAATATAGCAATAATAAACTCATTTTATGTTAACATAGATGATGCACTTAAGATAAAAAATATATTTTTCAAAATGAAATATAATGTAGCACTAAAAGTGCAATTGTTTTACTTTTTTTGCAAAACTCTTTAATGTCTAATATAATACAAGTCCTTGCCTTCTCCAATGATAAGCGTTTCTTTTTTTCCCCCCACCGTTAAGAGTTTCTAGAGATTAGAATCATCCTTCTTTTCCTGGTATAGAAGGAGAGACACCCTTACAAATAGAGATTTCCCATCCAAATGTAAATATCTCTCACAAAAGGGTAACTTCTGTTCAGTTTTCAGAGTTTCTACTGAGTCTGCTGTTTCTTAAAAATAATCAGCCTAAAATAATCCTTAGGCCAAAAAGACATATTTTGGGGTGGTAAATTCTGTCTCCATTCAGTACGTGTGTGTTTGTACTACAATTATATAAATAATCCTCACAAGTATGGTAGGTTAATGTTATATTCATTTTATAAATAAGGATATTAAAACTCAATGAGGTAAATTTTCTTTTCAAGTTTATACAGCTGGTAATTGGTGTATAATTACCAATAATTATAATTTCCCAATGCCTGAGCAACACTAGTTTAGAAAAGGAAGACCTCTGGGCAACCTGATACTTGTTTATACTACATATCTCTCCATAGAAATAATGCAGAAGAAGCAAAGAGGCATTGACACAAAAAAAGTTAAAACCTCTGGGAGTGGTTCCTGCTCTTCTGGTATCATAATACCATGAGGCATTTCTATACACTTATCTACCAGCAAATAATTCCATAGGCATAATATCTTATTAAGCCTTAACCTTTCCTTTATAAAGAAATATGAACTTAAAACTAAAGCCTTATTTATAACAGTTGTTATCTGGCATTTGGTATATGCTTAATGGTTCCTGCTGTTTCCTCAGAAGTAAATATAATCCTATAGCACCTGATTATCTTCCAAGTCTATCATCAGACCTCACCTACAGATCCTCAGGGACACTTAGCTCTTAACTACTTCCTTTGGTTTTCCTTTCAGTACCTTTATTTTATAAAACAATCATTGCTTCCTTTAAAATTTGTTCCTCGAAAATAAAATCACCACTGTGTAAAGTAGAAAAATAAATAAATAAAATCACCAACCTAACTCCTGGGGAAAAGTAGAATTGAATCAAATGTTTAACAAGACTTTGAGAGTATCACCTAATCTACTCTCTCCACTGTTTCCCCTCCCTTTATTTAGCAGATTAGAAAATACAGACCAAGCAAGAAAAATATGAATTTTCAAGGTAATAAAGTAATTTAATGGCAGAGTTGGTAGTAGATAGGTTTACCTTCTAAGAACTCCCCACGTAGACAAGAGAAACATACAATTTGGTACACAAAAGAAGAGTTAACTAGCAAGGTGAGAGCTAAAAGAGACAGTAGGGTAGTAACAGATGATGATGGGCATTTGTAAAATCAGTAAAAAAAAAAAATCAAAGTTATCTTATCTCTGGGAGTGCAGATATCTCTATGAGATCCTGATTTTAATTCCTTTGGATATATACCGAGAAGCGGGATTGCTGAAGCATATGCTTGTTTTATTTTTCAGGAACTCCCATACTGTTTTCTACAGTGCTGTACCAATTCTTGTATTTCCATCTTTCATCTGGGGCTGGAGGAGGGGAAAGCAGGAGGTGGGGAACTACAGAGTTGGAAAAATGAGAGTGGAAATGATAATTGTGTCAGATGTGTAAAAATGCTGATTATTTCAATAACTCTTAAGGTCTGCTAACTCATCTGTTAGACCAGAGTTTAGGCAAGTCACTAAAAATATTTGGAATTCAATATGGTTATGTCCATCAAGGTAGACTAGGTTATGTTGCAGCAACAGACAACCCTCAAATCCCAGTGACTTAAAACAAGTTTACTGTATACTCAGATGATATATCCATCAGTGTTCCACCGGAGGAGGGGTGGTGCTCTGTTATTCTAGTTACTTGGTCTCCTAAGTTATCAAGAACAGGCATCATCTTGTAACATTGCCTGTCACTGTGCCAGAGGGAAGAGAGGAAGTGACACAGTCACTTCTGTGCACATTAATCAGAGAGAACCAGTCACACAGCCTACCGAATCACAATTCTGCCATGCGCTCAGAAGAAAAACCTAATGTCTTTGGCAAACAGAATTAATGTTGATCTCAATGGCAAAAAGATTTCTTTTGTTCCTTATCTAATAACTCTCAGGAAAATGTTAAAGCACAACCATCTTAGATTCTTTGAGTTACATATGTGATGCTTACTATCATCTCCACCTAACTTTCCATTTAAAATGGTAATATCCACTGAATTATCCTGGTAGTAAGTCTGCCCTCTCCCTGGTCTCTTTCAATGGCAGTGATCTCACTGCATAACCAGGCAGGATAGCCTATATCTACATACCTATCATTGACATTCAAGAATATTCATATTTATACTTGGCTGAAATTTGATTTGTTCTAACATTATTGGTCCACGTTCCACCCTTTAGAAAAATAAGAAAATACTAATAGTAGAAATAATAATAAGCATATATAAATGTATGCATTTAATTATCAAAACAACTCTTTGCATTAGGCAGTGTTGTTATCATCCCCACTTAAACAATGACTGTGGTTTTTTACTCTTTCACATAACAGCTTTTTAAATATATGAAAATTAGTATTGGCTAATCATCCCCACTTTCTCCAACTGTTTCTCACGAAATGGTTTCTAGATACTTCATCACTTGCTTGTCCTACTCTTTTTTTTTTTTTTTTTTTTCTAGTGGGCTCCATGCCCAATATGGGGCTTAAATTTACAAATGTAAGATCAAGAGTTACATGCTCTACCAACTGAGCCAGCCAGGGGACTTCCCATGTATACTACAGTTTGTTGATATCCTTCTAATGTTGTAGCTCTTACAACATTATAAAAATAACCATAGTAGTCTAGGTTATTGGAACAGCACATAGTTCAAGAGGATTAGATTTATTTTCAATTAGTATATTATATTCATGGTGGTACACACTAAGCACAAATCATTTATTTTATTTGTCTCTGTGTTGAAAATCAGGACAAATCATTCATTCTGTTACAGATCTAAGTTTCTATAATCTCAGCCCAGCATTTGAACTATATAGTCAATTCTTAATACTTAATGACAGATTAAAACCAAGATGGATGTTACTTAACCTAAGTATAATATTTTATATCTTTTTCTATGGCAAGAAGAAAATATTTTATGTTAATTGAATTCACTTTGAGAAGATGGCATCCTCATATTCAGAAAGTAAAATACCATCAGATGGGATATTCTCAATATCAAGCATACATATGAACACACACCCTCTCTTACTTCTTTCTTACTGTTAAAGTAGCTGTTTCTCTCAACTAAAGCTAATCCCTCTACCAGTACTTGGATGCAATCTGTCTTTCCTGAGAGTTTTGCATCAATTTCCTTTTTACATTTTATGTATTTGTCTTTTTCCTTTCAACTCAATGTTTCCTTCTCTGTCACCAATGTGCAAGTCCAATCTACCACCATCTCTAACTGAGACTGTAGCCTCCTAACTATAGCATCCTCATCCACTTTGGACTTGTCCCAGTCTAGTAAATTTCTCCATACAGGAACAAAAGTTATGTTTTAAAATCATATACCCAATAATGTGACTTCCATGCTTAATATTCTCCAATGTAAATACTTAAAATCTAAACTCTTGGTTGTGACCTACAAGGCCATACTTGATACAACCTGTGTTTTCCTCTCTGGATTCTTTGCATTAGTTTCCTGTAGCTGCTGCAACAAATTACCACAAACTTGGATGACCTAACACACATTTATTTTCTTATAATTCTGGATGTCAGAAGTCTAGAAGAGGTTAGCAGAACTGAATTTCTATTGGAGGCTTGAGGAAAGAATCTGTTCCTTGCCTTTTTATAATTTTTGGAGTCCATTTGCACTCCTTGGCTCATGGCCCCATGTTATTCTGACCTCTGTTTCCATCATCACATCTCCTTCCTACACTGACCTCTTATTTCCCTCTTATAAGGACTAGTGTGATTACTTTGCACTAGCTGGATAATCTATGATCATCTTCTTATCACAAGATTCTTAACTTAATCATATCAACAAAGTCCCTTTTGCCAGGTGAGGTAACATACTTGCATGTTCTAGGGATTAGCATGTGTACATCTTTCTGAGGCCATTATTTTGCCAATCACAATCTCCTGAAACTAATCTCCATTCCATTACGCTTCAGTCATACCAGCTATATAATTTAGGGTTCTAAATTAGAAACAACAGAGACTTATGCTGAATATTTAAAGAGAAAAGAAGTTTATTAAAATGAGTTTTGAGAATACTAGTGTGTGGGGGGGAAGAGAACCAGGCTCCAGGCTAAGCTTCCAGAAACAACAATCAAAATCATCTTCAGGGATGCCCAGGTGGCTCAGCTGGTTGAGTAGTTGAGGGTCCAACTCTTGGTTTCTGTACATGATCTCAGGGTTGTGGGATCAAGCCCCATGTCGAGTTCTGTGCTCAGCACTGAGTCTGCTTAGGATTCTCTCTCTCCCTCTTCCTCTGCCCCTCCTCCCACTTATACTCAATACATACATACATACATACATAAAATCTTTAAAACAAAACAAAAAATCATCTTCAAAAATGATCTCATGAATAAATTTCCATCACTATAGCCATGGAGCACTAGATGTGCACCACACCATATCTGGGCCAGGAGCATGACTTTTCAGTACCATTATGCCTGCCAAAGAGAAAAAGATCCCCTTCCTCTCCCTTGTGTGACACTACCTCCTGAGTCAAAATTTCAAAGAGTTGGGGGCACATGGGTGGTTCAGTTTGTTGAGCATCTGACTCTGATTATGACTTAGGTCATGATCTCAAGGTGTGGGATTGAGCCCCACATCAGTCTCTACACTCAGCAGGAGATTGCATGAAATTCTCTCTCTCCATCTCCCTCTGCCCCTCCCCCAGGGCTCTCTCTCTCTCTCTCTCAAGTAAATAAATAAATCTTGAAAAAAATTCAAACATTTGTATCTGATTGGTGGAGACTACTTTGCAAGAAATGTCAGAAAGGCAAATACTTAGTATTTAATCTCTTGAAGAAAGAGGCACACTTTGTGTCCCACTAAAACTCCCAAAGAGAAGACTTCCAAAAAAAAAAAGAAAGAAAGAAAGAAAGAAAGAAAGAAAGAAAGAAAGGTACTGTGTCACCAAAATAAATAAATTGCAAATGTCTACATTCCCTTAGTTCTCTTTCTAGATTATGCCGTTTGTTCCTGTGTCAAGGTCTTTGTATTTGCAATTACTTCCTCTTCCTGGAACATCCCTCTGCTTGTTCTGCAGATAGTTAGCTTGTTCTCGTTATTTAAGTTGTCAACTCAATTCTCCTCAAAGAGGTATGCTGGGACACTTTATTTAATGTTCTTCTCCAGTTACTCTCTATTATTAACTTGTTCTATTTTCTTCATATCACATATCACTATCTAAATTTATCATGCATTTTTTTCTTGTTGACCAGTTATTTTTATGCATTCTCATAAGACCATATCTTCCACTACAGTAGTGACCATGTCATTTTTATACATCACTATATCTATTGTCACTAGCATACCTGATGCTTAAGAGGTCATCAATGAATAATTGTTGAATTTAAAACAAAATGTAGTATACTAGAAAATGTACATGCTTTGGAACCAAGCATATCTGAGTTTGAACCCTTGTTATACCAATTAAAAATTTGTCACTCTATAAAGACTCCACTAACAAAGAGAACTACAGTCCAATATCCCTGATGAACATGGATGCAAAAATTCTCAACAAAATACTAGCAAACTGAATCCAACAATACATTAAAGGATCCATTCAACATGATCAAGTGGGATTTATTCCTGAGCTGCAAGGGTGCTTCAACATTCACAAACCAATCAAAGTGATATATCACATTAATAAAAGAAAGGATAAGAACCATATGGTCATTTCAATAAATTCAGAAAAAGCATTTGACAAAGTACAACATCCATTCATGATAAAAAACCCTCCACAAAGTAGGTTTAGAGGGAACATACCTCAACATAATAAAGGCCCATCTATGAAAAACCCACATCTAACATCCTCAATGGGGAAAAACTGAAAGTTTTTCCTCTATGGTCAGGAATAAGCGGGGATGTCCACTCACCATTGTTATTTAACATAGTACTGGAAATCCTGGCCTCAGAAATCAGACAACAAAAAGAAAAAGGCATCCAATCAGCAAGGAAGAAGTAAAACTTTCACTATTTGCAGATGATGTGATAGTCTATGTAGAAAACCAAAAGACCACCCCAAAAC